>NC_134779.1:12530928-12628428 GCF_046742065.1 Oratosquilla oratoria | reverse complement strand
TTTTGTTACTTCGTTTGAGTAGAAACGACTTCGGTTACGATCTTTTGTTTCTCAAATTTCCAAATGTCAAATTATTCTTGTGTCATGTAATGAGAAGTTGTATGGCGAATTAAGAGGACTATACGAATGTTAGACACGTTGAGATATTCTTACGAAAGTCTAGAATATTGCAACCGGAGTCGCTTCTACTCAAACGAAGTAGCAAAAGCAAGTAGCATGCTAGCCTAGTGTGCCGCCACATTATTACTCAACAATCCAGACGCGGGAGTAACCCGTAACCACCACTCCAATCGATCGACCCAGTCACTTTTCAGTGGACTCATGCTCAGCGAGTTAGTGACGTATTACATGGGCAACTAACAGTGCGAGTTCGTCGCGATGATGTTCCTAGTTATCTTGGCAGTTGCTTTCACCATTGCTATTGTCATTGGATGCTGGTGCTATCGCTGCATAAAAGGTGAGAAAGGTGGCAGGCCAGTGAGAGATGGCAGGCCGGTGAAAGGCGGTATACCAGTGAGAGTTGTCAAGCCAGTGAGAGGTCGCGTATTCATTGTCTCCTTGACGAGTTTTGGGGGAAGCTACGGTCACCATGGCTATGGTGGAGGTGTTAGTGTCTATGGTGGGGGTGGTGGTGACTGTGGTGTAGGTGGTGGTGACTGTGGTGGAGGTGGATGCGGCTAGTGCAATGAAGTGGCTATTTTCACCTTAAGGGACCACAGAGCGACTTGTTATTTTCGTTTTATTATTATTGTTATTATTATTATTATTATTATTATTATTATTATTATTATTATTATTATTATTATTATTATTATTATTATTATTATTATTATTATTATTATTATCATTATTATTATCATCATCATCATCATCATCATCATCATCATCATCATCATCATCATCATCATCATCATCATCATCATCATCATCATCATCATCATCATCTTTTGTCGGAATAGAAGTGCAGGTGGTATCTCCTTGATTCAACTAGGTTCTACATTTTGACAAAGTTTGGCTGGGATTTCCAAAATATTGCATTCGCGTGGGTCCGACTTCCTAACCTCGGTAATTCACAGTCACAGTCACGCAACGGTTCCAAGAATCGATCTAGGGTCTGGCCTCAGGAAGACAGGCGTTAGAGCAGCAGTCTTAGGGTTGATTCACGCTCCACTCTCGGTCTGCTCTCGGTTCTGAGGCATTCACACGTACGGTCCGCTCTCGCTCCCGTCATCGCCCCTCCCTCGATACCAGTAGAAGTCTTACCATCAGTTACGAAGGAAGTGTGACTTTTCTGACGCCGAGTTGGCAATATTCGCTATTGCACTTGATGAAGAAGAAGAAGAAGGAAAACAAAATAGAAAAAGAAAGAGATTGTGGGTTCATCCTATGTTGCAAGATAGGAAGACTGAAGGAGAATTTCATACTCTGTATCCTCGTCTTATTGATGATGAGAGTAAATTCCACAGCTATTTCAGAATGAACAAAGGAACATTTGAGAAAATACTATCCAAAATTGAGGATGACTTGAAATGTACAAGAAGATGCTGCACTTCCTGGCACTGGTGTGCTTGCACCATACGTTATAGTGGGAGATGAGGCTTTCCCGCTGAAGAGAAATTTGATGAGGCCCTACCCAGGTTCACAGACTGAACATAAGATAGAGAAGAGGATTTTTAATTATAGATTATCTAGAGCCAGGAGGATAGTTGAGTGCACATTTGGTATTCTAGTACAAACCTTCAGAATATATTTAAGGAAACTTAAAGCTATGCCTTCTAACGCTAATGCAATCATTACAACAACATGCATACTTCACAATCTGATACACCCAAATGCTGTTGCATTACCAGATACTGTTGTCAAACACAGTACGTCCAATGAGAGGAAGAGGGGGAAATGCTACAAAGGAGGCTTTTGGCGCGAGAGAAACACTGAAAGATTATTTCAGCTCCCCAGCTGGTTCAATGCCTTGGCAAAATGATAAAATATAAGTAGACAAACAAACTTGTGTAGGAATATTTGTTGAGTGAGCTAAGGAGATGCATTTCCGCAGTGGATAATAGGTTGTTATAATCCATATGGAATTTCTTTCTTCGGTTAATAATGTGTATTTTTTTCTCTCAGTACCTTGGCAATATGATAAGTATGCAAACATTATCACTGTAGTGCAGCGAAGTCAGGTCATACAGCTCTGGTTTACCTTTTGACCAATTCTATTAGCATTTCATCAAAATCCACAAAATTAAAGTAAGTTTTGTAGGTTATATTGTATTCAGTTGGTGCTTATGAATATCCTCGCTGTACGCATTGTCATTGTATCAGTGATAAATAAAAAGAAAATGTATTTTTATCATTTTTCTAACTTTCTCATGATCCCATTGTGGTGTTTCCTTTGGATTATCCATGGTTTGGTAGGACAAAGGGTAACACTACTTGCTTATATGAAGGCTGAATCTCGACTGGAGTGGAGCAGGACCGTGGCAACTGAGTTCACACTGGCGCTCACGGTCCAGTCTCGCTCCAGTAAAAATATCTTTTGACGGAACCGTGACCGGAGCGAGACTGGAGCGAGAGCGCCAGTGTGAATGCTTCCATTGAAATTAATGAGACAATATTGGACCGGACCGAGAGCGTAGCGGGAGTGGAGCGCGACCGGACCGCTCCACTCCCGCTACGCTCTCGGTCCGGTCCAATATTGTCTCATTAATTTCAATGGAAGCATTCACACTGGCGCTCTCGCTCCAGTCTCGCTCCGGTCACGGTTCCGTCAAAAGATATTTTTACTGGAGCGAGACTGGACCGTGAGCGCCAGTGTGAACTCAGTTGCCACGGTCCTGCTCCACTCCAGTCGAGATTCAGCCTTCATATAAGCAAGTAGTGTTACCCTCTGTCCTACCAAACCATGGATAATCCAAAGGAAACACCACAATGGGATCATGAGAAAGTTAGAAAAATGATAAAAATACATTTTCTTTTTATTTATCACTGATACAATGACAATGCGTACAGCGAGGATATTCATAAGCACCAACTGAATACAATATAACCTACAAAACTTACTTTAATTTTGTGGATTTAGATGAAATGCTAATAGAATTAGTCAAAAGGTAAACCAGAGCTGTATGACCTGACTTCGCTGCACTACAGTGATAATATTTGCATACTTATCATATTGCCAAGGTACTGAGAGAAAAAAATACACATTATTAACCGAAGAAAGAAATTCCATATGGATTATAACAACCTATTATCCACTGCGGAAATGCATCTCCTTAGCTCACTCAACAAATATTCCTACACAAGTTTGTTTGTCTACTTATATTTTATCATTTTGCCAAGGCATTGAACCAGCTGGGGAGCTGAAATAATCTTTCAGTGTTTCTCTTGCGCCAAAAGCCTCCTTTGTAGCATTTCCCCCTCTTCCTCTCATTGGACGTACTGTGTTTGACAACAGTATCTGGTAATGCAACAGCATTTGGGTGTATCAGATTGTGAAGTATGCATGTTGTTGTAATGATTGCATTAGCGTTAGAAGGCATAGCTTTAAGTTTCCTTAAATATATTCTGAAGGTTTGTACTAGAATACCAAATGTGCACTCAACTATCCTCCTGGCTCTAGATAATCTATAATTAAAAATCCTCTTCTCTATCTTATGTTCAGTCTGTGAACCTGGGTAGGGCCTCATCAAATTTCTCTTCAGCGGGAAAGCCTCATCTCCCACTATAACGTATGGTGCAAGCACATCAGTGCCAGGAAGTGCAGCATCTTCTTGTACATTTCAAGTCATCCTCAATTTTGGATAGTATTTTCTCAAATGTTCCTTTGTTCATTCTGAAATAGCTGTGGAATTTACTCTCATCATCAATAAGACGAGGATACAGAGTATGAAATTCTCCTTCAGTCTTCCTATCTTGCAACATAGGATGAACCCACAATCTCTTTCTTTTTCTATTTTGTTTTCCTTCTTCTTCTTCTTCATCAAGTGCAATAGCGAATATTGCCAACTCGGCGTCAGAAAAGTCACACTTCCTTCGTAACTGATGGTAAGACTTCTACTGGTATCGAGGGAGGGGCGATGACGGGAGCGAGAGCGGACCGTACGTGTGAATGCCTCAGAACCGAGAGCAGACCGAGAGTGGAGCGCGACCGGACCGATAGTGTGAATCAACCCTTATTCGTCATGGAGTCGACAACATTCTTTGTCTTGTGTCAAGATGATACTTACCTTCGCCATTGTCGTCGGAGTTATCTTCTTCATTATCATATGCACCTGCATGGGTTATTCGATATAGAAGTGTGTCATGTGCTCCTAAGGCGGCGGTGGTGACAGAAGAGGAGGAGGAGGAGGAGGAGGAGGTCTTTACCATATGGTGGCGGTTTTAGCAGCAACTGCGGTGATAGTGGTTTTGGTGGCGACTGTGATGGTAGTGGTGGCTGAACGAGCTATAAAGCTTCCTCGTGAATTATCAGTGTTCTCTCCCGGTCAAATTTTGATACGTGGAGGTATATAGACGGGATTTTATGAGCATAGATAGGTCTAATTCCGTATACTACAATCAAGTAAATACATTCTACAACTCACATCCTCATACCAACCAAACACACACACACACACACACACTCGCAGCGCTGAGGGGTGTTACTCCAACTCTCGTGGGCGGGGAGTTGGGGGTGTGTGTGTGTGCAAGGTCATAGCATTACCCATAGATCGGACCTACGAGCTCTGAGCTCTCTTCCAGGAGGGAAATAGCTGTCGATCACGAGTCCAACACGTGATCCAAAGACCAAGTGAATGAATACACACACACACACACACACACACACACACACACACACACACACACACACACACACACACACACACACGTCGGTCGGAGTGGCAGCGAAGTCTGGACTCCGGTGATAACTCCAAATTTCGAAGATCACAACGACAAGGAAGTACCTGTGTAGGGAAGGGGAAAGCTCGTGGTGCAGTGGGAAGGTGAAGAAAAAGGAGAAGGGGAGGGATTACTGAGGAAAATGGAAGGAAATGAGGAAGGAGAAGATAGGGCCCAGGAACTAAGACGGTATGTAAACAAGAGACCACCTGACGATAGTGGAGAAGTCGATGTGATTAGTAAAAAATAGAAATATAGATAAGAGCAGCGCAATGGAAGGTGAAGATAACTATTTCCATGGATTTAATGAGGGAGGACATGACAACCTCCCCCAACTAGTAAATCTAGAGGAGAAACTAAAAGAAATGAATGAAAATTGGGAAGCTAAGTTTAAACAAATAAAATTAATTACTCAAAGAGTTGATAAGCTGGAAGAACAAAAGAAGCAGAATCAAAACCTAACTAAAGAAATAGTAGAATTAAAAATACAGTTAAGAGAAGTAAAGGATGAGAATGAGGAATTGAAGAAGAGTAATAAAGAGAATAAAGAGTCCATAGCAAAAGAGGTAAGTGGTTGGAAAAAAGTACAAGAGAACAACAAAATGGAATTTAGAGGTATAATGGAACAGCAGATGAAAGAACAAACTAAAGACACAGTTATTAAAGTGATGAGGGAGAAGGAGAATATAGTAAGAGACTTAGCGGATGGAAGAGATGTATAATCTAAATAGGAAAAGGAAAAAGTGAATAGGATATTAGAAGTAGTTCAAGAAGATGAACCAGAAATAGGAAAACAAGTAGAAGAAATGTATAGGCTCGGGAAATGCAATACAGATAAGACCAGACCAATTAAGGTTAAATTCAGGTCACAAACGACAGCAGAGAATATCTTAGCAAAAACAGGGAAACTAGCAGACAGTGAGCAATATAAACAGGTATGGATAAAAAGAGAAATGAATAAAGAGGAAAGAGAGGATGAGAAAACAAAAAGACAAGAAGCTAAGGAAAAAAACAAGAAAAGAACAGAGTTAGAAAAAGAGAAATTCTATTGGAGAGTACTGGATATGAAAGTGAGGAAATGGTTCATAGCAGAGGAAAACAGAAGGGAAACGGAAAACACAATGCAAGTAGCAGAAAATCAAAAGTGTCTTACACAAATATAGATGGCTTAATAATAGGCTTGAACGAACTGAATGATTATCTGAAAGAAAAAAGAACCGGACATAATGGGAATTGTAGAGACAAAATTGAAAGGTCCACTACCATCCAACAGTGTAGGACATGGTGCATATAATTATTGGATTAGAAACAGAGAGGTAAAACAAGGGGGTGGAGTTATGTTCCTGACTAAGAAGGATATAAATGTGAGGAATGTCACATATGGAAAGAATAGAGTAGAGCTGATTATGATAGAAGTGGAGGACAGGGATGGGAAGAGAAGGAAGTTCATAGTAAATTATGTGCCTCCTAAAACGGTTTCGTGGGAAGAGAGAGAACACAAAAGTATGTTGGAAGACACAAGTATAACAATAAATAAGATAATGGAAGATGGAGGAAGAATAGCTATAATGGATGACTTTAATTGTAAAGAAATCTGCTGGGAAGAGATGACAGTGAAGGGTGGAGACGACCTATGGGGAAATGTACTACTTGATATGATTATAGAACATACCGTACAATGTCGCAATGGATTCAAGAGAATACTAGGCATAGAAATGAGGAAGAACCATCAAGACTAGACTTAATGATCACATCAGAACCTGAAATAGTGGACAAGATTGAATATAAGACGCCAATAAATAAAAGTGACCACATATTGGTTGAATTGGAACTAAATGAGGAAAAACACATGAAAAAATTAACAATATAGAAAGGGAAGATTGATGTACGATTTTTTTTTTTTTTTTTTTTTTTTTTATAAAATAAGAGAATTCTTTCAAAAAGCAGACTGGAAAAGAATATACAAGGAGGAAACAACAGTAGAAGAAAAATGGAATATTTTGAAGAAAAAAAACAAAAATAGACGAAAGCGCTCGGTCTCATCTCTTTCATTTTCCCAGTGGTTTGTCTGCATATATATATATATATATATATATATATATATATATATATATATATATATATATATATATATATAAAGAAGGAATGGAAAAGTATGTTCCAAGACAAAAACAAGAAAAAGAATATGTAAAGTCCTGGTACAACAAAAGATGTAGGGAGTTAAAAGTCAAAAGAGATAAAGCTTGGATAAAATGGAGGAAATACAGAAGACCTGAAAAATGGAAAATATATACTAGTTATAGAAATGAATATTTACAAGTGTGCAGAGAAGAAAAGAGAAAATACGAAAAGGATGTCATAGAAAAATGTAAAGATCAACCAAAACTATCTTACAGATTTGTAAACAACAAACTGAAAAACAAACAAGAATTAGAGAAACTACGACAAGGAGGAGTTGAATACACAGAGGAAATAGAAATGCAGAAATTATGAACAAGCATTTTAAATGAGTGTTTAAAAGGGAGAACATACAACCTAGAGATATCGAATGGAAGGAGAATGCCCCCCCCCCCCTATGAAAGAGATAGAAGTATCAAGGAATGGAATAATGAAACATTTGAGTAATCTCGATGTCAGAAAATCACATGGACCAGATGAAATAGCAAACTGGATTTTGAGAGAATGCGGGAATGAACTAACAGACATAATACATAGCCTAATAAACAGTTCATTGAAAGAGGGAAAATGCCAAAAGATTAGAAAAGAGCAAATATAGTACCAATATATAAAGGGGGAAACAAGAAAGACCATACTAACTATAGACCGGTCTCTCTAACAAGTACGATAGCAAAAATTTGTGAAAGAATTATCAAAAGTAGATGGGTACAGCATTTGAAAAAAAAAGTACTAAATCCAAGGCAATTTAGATTCAGACAAGGATGATCATGCGTCATAAACTTAACGTGTTTCTATTCAAGGCTAATAGCTGCAATACAAGAAAGAGATGGATGGGCTGATTGTGCATTTCTAGGCCTAAAAAAAGTTTTTGACAAGGTGCCACATAAGAAGTTGCTTCAGAAATTAGAAACTGTAGGAGGAATACAGGACAAACTGCTAAAGTGGATGGAAGACTTCTTGCATGAAAGAAAAATGAGAGTAGTGATAAGAGACAAACACTCTAATTGGGATGAGGTGATAAGTGTATTTCCACAAGGAACAGTTCTGGCCCCAATAATGTTTGCTATATATATTAATTATATGGATGAAGAAATTGAAAGTTATATGAGCTTCTTTGCGGATGATGCAAAATTGTTGAAAAAAGTGAACACAGAAGAAGATTGTGAGTCGCTACAGAGTGATCTTAATAAAGTATGGGAATGGAGTAGGAAGTGGGAGATGGAATTCAATATCAAGAAGTGTAGCATAATGGAATTTGGAAGAAGCAAAAATAGAATAGTGGGATCATATAAATTGGGAGAGGAAGAAATAAAAAAAAGTAGAAAATGAGAAGGACCTGGAGTCATTATTATGAATAATATGTCCCCTGAGAAACATAATTTTTTTTTTTTTTTTTGGAGAAACTTATAATTTAATAAGAATAATCAAAGTGGCATTTACATACCTGGATGAAGAAATGAAGAAAATAGTGGTCACTTTGATAAGACCAGGATTGGAATCTGCAGCGACGACGTGGTAACCAAGTACAAAAAATGTATAACAAAACTTGAAAGAATACAAAGAGCAATTACAAAATTGGCACCAATACTTTCAGAACTATCGTATGAAGAGAGAATATCAAAACTTGAGCTACAGACATTAGGGCAAAGAAGAGAGAGAGGAGAATCATGAAAGGCATAGAAACTATTGATAGAGAGGATCTAATAAAATGGAATAGTAGAAATACAAGAAGACACGGAAAGAAAATCAAGAAAGACACTTATAGAAGAGATCTGAAAAAGAACAGCTTTCCCCACAGAGTAATAGACATTTGGAACAAGTTAAATGAGAAAGTGGTGTGTGCAAAAACAGTACATGAATTTAAAAATTCTAAATAAAATGAGATATGAAGACGGGACACCACGAGCATAGCTCCCCTTCCCGTAAAATACAAGTACGTAAATACAACTAGGTACTTACATACACACGACTCGATGGCGCGGTTGGTAGAGTCCGTAGTGACAGTCTGTACGGTTTATATGTATATATATATATATATAAATATATGTATATATGCATATATATATATATATATTTTATACATATACATATATATAAACATATATATATGTATATATATATATATACATACGTATATATACATATATATAACATATATATATATACATATGAATACACACACATACACACACACATATATATATATATATATTATACATATATATATATATAAGTATATATAAATATATATATATATACACAAGTATATATATATGAATATATATATATATATATATATATATATATATATATATATATATATATATATATATATACATACATACATACATATACTAAGGCTTTTTCCCCCTTACAAGGGAGGTAGCCAAAAAGGGAAAGGCATAAAATCATTTCCACCCATTCCATCCCTGAATACACTCCACACCCCTCCACCCTCCCTCTTATCTGAGCACCTCCTGGATGACGGGTCATCCCTGCACCTTGTCCACTGCCCTGGGTCAGAAGCAGTGTCGCAAGACACAGCACATCCACAGCAAGGCCGCTTCATTAAATCGGCGACCACCCCTCTCCGTCCCCCCATTGCAGAAAAGGAGAAGACGGGGAGAAATCCCTTCGGGCTGCGTCAAATTTTGCTCACACATACTACCTCACCCCCCATCCCCCCGCCCATTCCACCTCATGCAATCACAACATCATCCATATAAAACCATTCTCCATTCACCCCTGTCTTCTGTCCTCTCCCATCCTTCCTCAACAGACATTCCCCTCTTCCCCAAAGCCCCCTTCACCCCATCCATCCACCTCATCCTAGGACGTCCCCTCATGTTCACTCCCTCTACATCTGCCTTCCATACCTCTTTTACTAGTCTTTCTTCACTCATTCTTTCCATGTGTCCAAACCATCCTAATATTCTTTCATCAACCCTATCTCCCAGCTCCTTTTCCACCTCTGTTCTCCTCCTCACCTCCTCATTTCTCACTCTATCTAGCCTAGTAACCCCCATCATACTTCTCAGACACCTCATCTCAAACACATTCAAACTCCTTCTCTCTTCCTCTCTTATGTTCCATGTTTCTGCCCCATACAGTGCTGTTGGCACAATCATTCCTTCATACAGTCTCCTCTTAGCATCCATTCCCAAATGTCTATTCCTCATTACACTCTTTAATCCACCAAGGCATTTACTCGCTTCTCTCAATCTACATTCTACCTCCACCTTCACTCCACCTTTTCCTGCCACATTTGCACCCAAGTATCTAAAACTATCCACTTCCTCCAGTAGCTCTCCCTTAATGCTCACTTCCAGTCTACTGCCACTTTCACCCCTTGTACATCTCATCACCTTACTTTTACCCACATTTATCTTCAGCTTTCTTCTATCACATACTCTCCCAAACTCTGCCACCAACTTCCTCAATCCCTCCTCCGATCCTACCACAAGCGCAGTGTCGTCCGCAAACAACAGCTGGCTCACCTCCCACTTTTCTCCATTTCCTTTAACCATCTCCAATCCCTGACCCACTACCCTTGCATTTACCTCTCGCACTACCCCATCCATGTATAAGTTGAACAGCCAGGGCGACATAACGCATCCTTGACGAAGTCCCACCTTTACCTCGAACCACTCACTCTCTCCATTTCCAATCCTGACACAAGCTCTACTACTCTCATAAAAACTCTTGACAGCTCCTAGAAGCTTTCCTCCTATCCCGTATATCTGCATAACCTCCCACAGTGCCTTTCTGTCTACCCTTTCATAAGCCTTTTCCAGATCCATAAAAGCAAAAAAAAAAAAACATCCTTACCCTTCCCTATAGCTTTCTTACATATCTGTCTTACCACAAAGATCTGTTCTACACAACCTCTACCTGTCCTAAATCCACACTGTTCCTCACCAATTACTCCTTCTGTTCCTCTCCTAATCCTCTCAATCAAGATCCTCCCATAAGCCTTCTCAAACTACACTTAACAAGCTAATCCCTCTGAAACTACTACATTCACACTTGTCCCCTTTTCCCTTGTAAAGAGGAACTATACAGGCACTCCTCCAGTCCTCCGGCACTCTACCCTCTCTTCAGCAAACATTAAATAACCTCACCAGCCAGTCCACCATCATTGTACCTCCCTTTTTTAGACATTCTGCATGGCATCCATCCAGACCAGGTGCCCTACATGTTTTCATCATCTTAACAACTGCCTTCACTTCATCCATCCTTATTTCTCCTCCATTCTCCTCACTCATCACACTCATTTTCTTCCCATTTCCCACAGCAGCTATCTTTCCCTCCCTATCCTCCTTCACATTTAGCAACTCCCTAAAATATTCTGCCCATCTTCCCCCTACTGCCTTCTCTTCCGTTATCATCTCTCTATCTGCACCTTTTACCTTTTCTTCTCTACTTGATTCGCCTCCTCTTCCTCTCTTAATTTCTTTCCAAAACATCTTTTTATTACTTTCAAGATTTTCTGTCATACTCTTACCCCATTTCACACCTGCTCTCCTCTTTGCCTCTTTTACCTTTTGCTTTACTTCTCTTTTCTTTTCTTTGTACCTCTCATATGACTCCTTCGTCCTACTTTGTAACCAATCTGTGAAAGCTCGCATCTTCTCTTCTACAACCTTCTTTGTTTCCTCATCCCACCATTCACTACCCTTTCTTCTATTCCCTCCTGTCCTTCTTGTTCCACACACCATCCTTGCACACTTTAAGACTCCCTCCTTGAACCATCCCCATTCTTCCTCCACACCCAGCTCCACTCTATCCTTTACTCCCTCCCACTCCTCCTTCAGCTTCTTTTCGTACTCCTTCTCCTTTCCTTTTTCATTCAAAGAGTTCACTCTAAGAACCTCCCTACCTTTTGTCCCTTTCCTCTTTCTCCATCTATCCTCCACTCTCAACTTACCTTCCACCAAATAATTATCTGATATTCCCCCACCCTCTCCCCTTAGCACATGTACATCCTTAACCCTTCCTATCATAATCCTATTTACCACTACATAATCCATTAGCGCTCTATCTACCACCCTTCCCTCCACCACCCTCTCCCATGTGTACTTATGCTTGACTTTCTTCCGAAACACTGTATTTGCTATCACATTTCCACCATCAACTCTCCACTACGATTCTTTCCTGGAACTCCACATTTCCCAACCACTCCATCGATTGGACCATTTCCTACCCTAGCATTAAGGTCTCCCAGTACTATTACATTTACATTTCTTCCTAAATCCTCTATGCACTCATTTAAATCTATCCAAAAGGCCTCCCTTTCTTCTACACTCTTCTCACTGCCAGGCTCATATGCATTTACATAGACCCACATCTCCTTTCCCAGTTTCACCTTCATCCACATTATCCTTGACGAAACATCCTTTCACTCCACTACCCGTTTACCTATCTCTTCACTTACTAGAATAGCCACCCCTTCCCTCCCTCGCCCTCTCTTCACTCCTGATAACCTCCCACTTACATTCCCAAACTTACACTCACCCTTTCCTTTCAGCTTAGTTTCACTCAAAGCCAACACATCCATCTTTCTTCTTACAAACATACTACCTATCTCTTCCCTTTTACTCTCATCTGTACCACATCCACGCACATTAAAAGACCCAAACCTTAGGGTGCTGGTCCGAAAACTCACAGACCCTCTTATGCCTTCTCTTTTTCTTTTAGGAATGTCCCCTGTGGGGCTACAAGGAGAAGGATGCCTAGTCCCAATCCCCGTCCCTTTCTTCTCGCCTCTTACGATCCAAGTGGGATACTTGGTGGCAGTATTCTTTTCCCCCACCACACGGAATTCCCCCACAGCAGAAAAAGAATACTCAGAAAAATGGTACAGGAGAGCAACAAGGGGTTGGGGGACAGCATAACGGAGGGACAGTCGTAGTATAAAAGTGTCATCATTTCTCTATGAACAGAGTTTTCCTCTATCATAGACAAAAGGATGTGTGACTCTGGTCCGTAGGGGCGCCCCATATAGACCCTAAAGTATCAACTGTATGCTACTTTGCCACAATAACAAGCAGCCAATACCCCAGACGATGATATAGACTGTGGGTTCCTGTGTTATATATATATATATATATATATATATATATATATATATATATATATATATATATATGTATATATATATATATATGTGTGTGTGTGTGTGTGTGTGTGTGTGTGTGTGTGTGTGTGTGTGTGTGTGTGTGTGTGTGTATTACACACACACACATATATGTATATATATGTATATATATATATATATATATATATATATATATATTAATATATGTTTGTGTCATTTTGGCAATTGGAAATAAACTCATATGCTGGGATTCGAATCCCCGCCAGAGCGGAATGCTTCATATAAAGCGAGGACCGTACCGCCTGTACTACCGTGACCCACTAATTCGTTGTGTTTTGAAGGGTCACGGTAGTACAGGCGGTACGGTCCTCGCTTTATATGAAGCATTCCGCTCTGGCGGGGGTTCGAATCTCAGCAGATGAGAATACATACATATATTGTATATATACATATATATGTATATATTTACATACATATATATACACATATATATATATTTATATATATATATATGTATACATGTGTATATATATACATATAATATATATATACATATATATATACACATATATATATACATATATATATATATATATATATATATATATATATATATATATATATATATACGGTATTTATAATCCTCAGAGGCTGTCTACCTTTATGTTTGAAACGTAAAGTTTACAATCAATACGTTCTGCCAGCAATAATCTACGGGTGTGAGACTTGGAAACTGACGAAGGCGATGAAAACAAAGTTATGGAGTGCACAGAGGAGAAATGAGAGCTCAATGATGGGAATAACGCTAAGAGCCCAAAGAGAGCAAGCTGGGTGGGAGAGCAGAGTAGAGTGAAAAAATATTGTAGAGGCGGTAAAATAGAGGAAGTGTAATTGGGCAGGTAAGTTAGTACGAACGACTGATGAGCGATGGAGCAAATGTGTTACTGAGTGGATGCCGCGAGATAGGAAGCGTGGAAGAGGGAGACCAGACAGAAGGTGGAGAGATGAGATTGAGACGTTTGCACGAGTGACGTGGCAGAGGTTGGCGCGGTCGTGTGAATCATGGAATGCTATGAAGGGGGCCTTTGTTCAGAAGTGGACTCAGAATGGCTTATTTGATTGATAATATATATATATATATATATAATATATATATACATATATATACATATATATATATACATATACATATATAATACACACACACACACACACACACACACAGATATATTTTTATATATATATACATATATATATGTATATATATATATATATATACATATACATATATAATACACACACGCACATATATATATATATATATATATATATATATATATATATATATACTACTACTACTACTACTACTACTACTACTACTCCTACTACTACTACTACTCCAATGGCTATCAGAACTGCAGTCCCTTCACCGCTTTCACTATGGCTCTCTAGACCAATCTGTCCTTCGCTGTTTCCTTCCAATTTTGTAGGTCAGGGTTAATGCGGGCCACGTCATTTGCCCCTCCATCGCTCCACCGGTACCTAGGTCTTCCCAGGGGGCGTCTACCCCTTATACTTCCCTCCATCACCATTTTTGGCCATCTTCTTGGCTCCATCCTGGCACAGTGACCGGCCCACCTTGCCCTTCTCCCACTTGCGACATTATGCAGCATATGTTGTCCTGTCTGTTCTCTAATTTCTCCATTGTGCCTTCGTCTCCATTCTCCCGATTCCGCATCATACACTGGGCCCAGAATTCTTCTAATAATGGTGTTTTCAAAAGACTTCAAGTTTTCTTTTTCTTTGGTCAATGTCCAAGTCTCACAACCATATAACACTGTTGGTCTAATTACAATGTTGTATATTCTCATTTTTGTATTCTTGCTAACCTTTCTGCTTGTCATGATGGTAGAGAGAGCATGGTAGCATCTGTTTCCTGCTGCAATCCTTTCATTTATTTCCAATGTCCATCTCATTTCTTTCCGTTACAAGGGCTCCTAAATATTTGAATTTGTCTGTATATTGCACATTTAGATTTCGATCTGCATGTTGCCTCTATTGCCGCCCCCTCTATTCATTTTCATGATTGCGGTCTTACTCTCGTTGCACACCAGGTTTACTTGCCCCGCTGTGTTCTGGAATGATGTGAATATTTCGTTAATCTCATCAATATTCTCGGCTATCATCACAACGTCATCTGCATAGGCTAAAAGCCCTATATTTCCTGTGTCAAATCTCGCTCCTGGCTACCTATTCCATCACGAGATTGAAGAGTGTTGGAGATAGGATGCACCCTTGCCTCAGTCCACTAATTCCCCCGAACTCCTCTGTTTCCTTCCCCCCTACCTTTACTACGCATCTGCTATCTACATAGCATGCCTTTATTAGAGAGACCAGTTTCTCTGGTAGTTGAAGTTCTCTGAGGATTTGCCACATTGATTCTTGGTGTATGTTATCATACGCCTGTTGGAAGTCTATGAATAGTTGGTAGAGATCTTTATCATATTCATAGTATTTCTCCATTTCTCTGCTGTAGACCTGTTTTGTCTGAATCCACATTGATATCTCCAATTGCTGATTCAGCATAAGGTGTCAAACGTGTTAAGAGTATTTTTATGAAGACTTTGCACAGAATACACCAAACTTATCCCTCTGTAATTTTGGCATTCCTGTTTGCTTCCTTTCTTGTGTATGGGGGTGATAATACACTTCCTCCATTGACGTGGTATCTCCTCTTCTCTCCAAATCCTTAGTATTAGCCGGTGAATTTCTTTCTCTAACCGCTCTCCTCTCGCTTTTAGTTATTCTGCGGGTATTCCATCACATCCTGGGGCTTTGTCATTCCCCAGCTCCTTTATGCTCCTTTTTGTCTCTGCTAGTGAAGGCTCCTCCACCTCATTCTCAATTTTTCATCTCTCTCCTGCTATCTGTTGGTATGGTGGTATAGGATTCACTAGGTCTTGCCTGTTTAATATATATATATATATATATATATATATATATAGTGTGTGTGTGTGTGTGTGTATATATATGTATATATACATATACATATACATATATACATATATATATATACATAAATATACATATATACATATATATATATATATATATCAAGGACTACTATTACACAGGACGTGCACACCCAGATTCCTGGCGCCGCTAGCGTGCTACGAGCAGTGGAGGTGTAAGGTTGTGTCACTGCGTCTTTCGCGCGTGGCTGCATTTAGAAGTGGATAGTGTTTGTTTACATGGGTTCTTGATGATTTTGTTTGTTTGGTTCTTCATAGGTTCTTTCTTGCTGATTTTGTGTATTCAAAATGCCGAATAAATGTGATGTTGTGAACTGCAACGGTAATTATAACAAGGATAACAGGTGCCGAGTGTTTCGACTGCCAAAAGACCGTCATGAAAGAGAGAAGTGGCTTGATGTGCTACCACCACGTAATAACTTTGTTGTTGATTCTGACAGATTTTTCATTTGTAAGTTTTCCATGAATGATTATTGTTTTGCTCTTGAATCATACCCCAAGTGTAGTTATGAACAGCTCAGAGACTTTTTGGTGCTGCCAAGCAAACGCAAGCTGCAATACATCACTTCATCTATTGACAAGGATCAGGTGATGAGGGAAACATTTGCCAAAGTGAAGACACTGCAGCAGAAGAATGTATTTCTCTTGATAGATGAAGTATAGATTCGGCCAACTGTTGCATTTTTCTGGTGGGGTTCTGAGTGGCATGGCAGTGAACAAGCCAGACTGCAAGGCCACTTCTATGAGGAAGTCGCTGCACAGAGGACTTAGTATTATGATTTCTGTGACACCCGTCCACAAGCTCACAGCAGCATACCAGCTTGAGCGTGTGAAGGAGGTGGCAGCTGCTGTTGAGAGGGCAGATGAGCGTGTCGTCGGGTCTATTTCAGACAACCACAAGATAAACCAGCATTACTGTAAGCTGTTTGATCTTCCGGGCGATTGCCGTGCCACAACCAAGCATCCTCTTGACAAAGATTGTGTCTGGTTTCTCCTTTTTGACACAGTGCATCTTCTGAAGTGCATCCGCAACAACTGGATCAATGAGAAGTGCCAGAAAATCAGTCTTGACAATAAAACAACAGCATCATTTGCTGACATCAAGGAACTGCACGAGTCAGAGAAAGGCAGTATTCTGAAAACTACTCCCCTCACTATATTTGCTATCAACCCCTCACGACTTCAACTACAAAAAGTGCAGCATGTCTTGAAGGTCTTCAGTGAAAATGTTGTGGTTTTCATTGAAGCTCAGAGGATGTCATGACACTGCTAAGTTCATCCAAATCATACTCAACTGGTGGAATTTAGTGAATGTATCTGGGAAGGGGCAAGATCAGCGCATGAACGATCCAGTCAACCAGCCTGCAGACTTTCCTGTTGATTTTCCAAGAGGCTTCTTCAGGACATGGAGCAAATCGAATCAAGTGTTTCACCCATGACACCAAGAATGAACTAGTACAGACTATGCAGGGACTGACTGCCGTTTGCCGCTACTTGTTCAGAAACACATAGGGGGGGACGGGGGGAGACAATACAATGTGAGGAGGGAGGAATGGCCTTACCCCTATCGACCTGACCAACACTTAAGGGTCAATCTGGCGGAAAGATCTCGGTGACCATTTGGGTTATCAATTTATCACATTTAAAATGACCATAGCTTAAGTTTATATTTTTGTCAAACTGCCTGATATTAAGCAAGATTCTATATTACCAACTATTAAAGATGGAAAAGTTATTTGGTTCAGATATGTAGACGATGTTTTGTGTTTCTGGCCTAATAACCATTCCACTGATGATTTCCTTGTTAATCTAAATTCACTGGTACCCTCCATTAACTTAACTCTTGAGATAGAAAATAACAACAGTTTGCCCTTTTTAGATCTTCAAATAATTAGAAATAATGGTTCTCTGAAAACTAAAGTCTATAGAAAACCTACCAATATTCTTTCCTATGTTCATTTTTATTCCAATCACCACATCAATGTAAAAAGATCAGTTTTTATTCCCATGTACTTGAGAGTTTACAGGATTTCAGATCCTGAATTTATTGATGATGAATTTAGAACTATCCGGAATATTGGGGAAAAGTTAATATATCCTATTCATATTCTTAATCAATATCACAACACCGCCAAGAAACGCTTTCACAAAGCTTGCAATCAAGAACTAGGAAACCATAAACAACTAAATACACTTGTCCTTCCTTTTCATGAAAATTTTCTTAGTATTGTTAACCTACTCAAAAAATTGGATATCAAAGTAGCCTTTAAATATAACCACACCATTAAGAAAACTTTAATTGAGAACAGCCCTCCTAACAACAACGGTGTGGTCTATAAAATTCCTTGCCAAGATTGTAATAAATTTTATATTGGACAAACTGGGAAAAACTTGGAAACAAGGATTTCCCAACATAAATATAGTGTGAGATCTGCCCAGGAAAACAATGCGTTATTCCAACATAAATCATTATACAACCATCATATTGATTGGTCTAAGGCAACAATTTTAGCTAAAGGAAAAAGCTTGCAAGAAAGAAATATAATAGAATCTTGCTTAATATCAGGCACGTTTGACAAAAATATAAACTTAAGCTATGGTCATTTTAAATGTGATAAATTGATAACCCAAATGGTCACCGAGATCTTTCCGCCAGATTGACCCTTATGTGTTGGTCAGGTCGATAGGGGTAAGGTCATCCCCCCTCCTCACATTGTATTGTCTCCCCCCTTCCCCCCCTATGGTTGCCACCTGATACTTATATTTAAACCCTACTCTGTATCTCTGTCATTTAGTCTGAAGATGTAATATACGAAAGTACTTACTGTCTACAAGTTTCCTTTCTCCTGTGGTTATTTTGCATTTTTGTATCACGGTGATGTGATTGCTTGCAATTATGGATACCACGTTCGTCTTCAACGCTTTCCTGGATTCTAATCCTTCATATATATATATATATATATATATATATATATATATATATATATATATATATATATATACATATTTCTTATCCTATGTCTGCATAATGAGTCATGTCATTTTTTCATTCACAACATTCTTGGTATTACTTCTTGTTTAAATGTACCTAGATTCTTTGTTTTAAGAGGACCACAATGGAAGTGTATTTTTGTCCCCCTCGTGATTTAATATATTGTATATATATATATATATATATATATATATATATATATATATATATATATATATATATATTGCAGAAGAAATCACTTGAACGCAGACTAGTATGCAGACAAACCACTGGGAAAATGAAAGAGATGAGACCGAGCGCTTTCGTCAATTCAGACAATTTCAAATGTCAGAATAGACGAAAGCGCTAGGTCTCATCTCTTTCATTTTCCCAGCGGTTTGTCTGCATATATATATATATATATATATATATATATATATATATATATGTGTGTGTGTGTGTGTGTGTGTGTGTGTGTGTGTGTGTGTGTGTGTGTGTGTGTGTGTGTGTGTGTGTGTGTGTGTGTGTGTGTGTGTATTTACCTAGTTGTATTTTACGGGAAGGGGAGCTATGCTCGTGGGGTCCCGTCTTCATATCTCATTTTATCTAAACTATTTTTAAATTCATGTATTGTTTTTGCACACACCACTTTCTCATCTAACTTGTTCCAACTGTTTATTACTCTGTGAGGAAAGCTGTTCTTTTTCACATCTCTTCTATAGCTGTCTGTCTTGATTTTCTTTCCGTGTCCTCTTGTATTTCTATCATCCCATTTGATCAGATTCTGTGTGTGTGTGTGTATTTACCTAGTTGTATTTTACGGGAAGGGGAGCTATGCTCGTAGTGTCCCGCCTTCATATCTCATTTTATCTAAACTGTGTGTGTGTGTGTGTGTGTGTGTGTGTGTGTGTGTGTGTGTGTGTGTGTGTGTGTGTGTGTGTGTGTGTGTGTGTGTGTGTGTGTGTATTCACCTCGGATCTGCTGCAGTCCCTGTCGAGACAGCCAGACACCACCCTACGGCAGTGAGCTCAGAGCTCCTTATTAGCCGATCTCTGGGTAGGTCTGAGACCACTCACACACCGCACACCGGGACAGCAAGGTCACAACTCCTTGACTAACGTCCCGTACCTACTCGCTGCTAGGTGTGTGTGTGTGTGTGTGTGTGTGTGTGTGTGTGTGTGTGTGTGTGTGTGTGTGTGTGTGTGTGTGTGTGTGTGTGTGTGTGTGTGTGTGTGTGTGTGTGTGTGTGTGTGTGTCTGTGTGTGTGTGTGTGTGTGTTTATGTATGTATGTATGTGTACGATTGGAAAATAAAAACTAGAATTAAACTTTCTAAATATAGCATCAAAATAGTGCTGGAACCTCAGAACAGCAGCATTGCGTCGCTACGGTCATGGTCACACTGCATGCAATGAACAGGAAATTCTTTTAAAACAGAATTGATTTACCTTTTTCAAGTAAATCAGGCATATGATATTCCTAATATTAATGCAACAAGGATAACAAAAGTGAAGCATGGCCAGTGCGAATCAGGAGGATGCAACGCGACTTTGTGCATTCTGATATAATTTGGTATATATTATTTTTTTCTTTTTTTTTGCGAGCGTTGCTTCCTTACGATTGCTTTGTTTTGATGTCGCTTGCGAGTGAAGAAAGTGAGTACTCTTATATAATACTGACCATGAGTAAAAAAACTAACACTACAAGCAAATCTAAAAATAATTTGTACAGATATTCCGCCGTGTCATTTTGAACCTTATCACCCTAAAATTGAATGGTGGAAGTCATCACTATTACCATTCAAACTGCCCGCTCTGTTGTGTAGTTCAGGAAGAATATTGGAACGCTTATCTTACAACACTTGGAGAAATTATAACTTTATTTCAACAACCATGCTAATGTAAAATAATCCATAGCATGGGAAAAATTACTGTTATCTCGAATTCACTAACTGAAAACCCGCAACTCCAATGATCACTCCGGTAGGAAACTTTGTAGTATTTGTACTATACGACTGCTTGAATGTAATGTGGCAGATCAGTTGCCAATTGCCAGTTGTCTGATCTCTTTAAGTGAAAATGTGGAGGAAATATAATTGGTAGAGGTATTGGACACAGTGCGTAGACCGAAAACCAATTCTTCGGAACGGCACCCAGAGAGGTGGGTATGAGGGTTGCCGGGTTTTGAAAACGGGCAGAGGAGATTTCTCTGTCACCCACTGGCAGATATGCGTCATTGGTCCCTAACATGTTTATCATAGAGAAGTTCAAAACAACACTCAGAGTGAAAGAAATCTCACTGCAACTACTACTGCCAAAACCATTCATGCTTTCGTATTAAAACCTCACAAACCAGACGCGAGAGTAAGCCGAAACATTACTATTTTATTTCTTTTATCTAATTCAGGTTATAACCACCCTTTGTACCCCGCGGGTAAATAACGACAAGAACAGCGAAGGTTCAAAGTGCACCCTTCTGGCAACCTTGGCAGATCACAGTCACTCCCAGCAAGTTAGAAGCATTACACGGGCTACGAACTGTTAAGGCGTGCAACTATGGAGTCAAACGTGATTATATTACTTGTAGGCTTAGCATTAATGATTTTCTTCGCATGTCTTTGTTATAGTTGCAAAGGTAAGAAGTCAGGGACAGGTGGCAGAAGAGCGAGAGGTGACATATTTGTTCCGCACAGTTTTTCCACAAGTAACAGTCTCCACCATGATAGATCTGACTACCACGATTGCGGAGGTGGTGGTGACGACTCCTACGATTGCGGAGGCGGTAATTTCGGTGGAGATAGTGGAGGTGGTGGTGACTGTGGTGGAGGTGGTGGTGGATGCGACTAGTGCAATGAAGTGGCTATTTTCACCGTAACGGACTAGAGAGCGACTTGTTATTTACACCGATTGTTTATGTTTTGTCGAAAAAAACGTAGGCGGTATCTATTTGATTCGATTAGGTTCTAGATTTTTATCTATTTAGACAGTTTGGATGTCCAAAATATTGCATTTTTATCTAGATGTGCCCCCCTCCGGTCATAATGTTTCGGCAGGTATTGCTCACATTTCTATAGGCAATTCAATAAAAGAACCTCAGTCGATCCTGCGTTTTCGGTTGGCAGCCATGCACACCCCTCCCCCGCTGAGCTAGCTGAAACTTCAAGCCTCCATAAAGTATTTTCATATTTCTTCACTTAGCTGAGTGACTATACGAGTTACACGAATTCCATGTATATCTAAGGATGAAGCAGTCCTTGTTCACCTATTTCAAAGCTTTCCATACCGATAGTACAAAGAAAGAATTATAGCAAGTATAAGATAATTAATATATTTTTAATGTTTATAGAGGATTTTACTTATTGTTGCTGTGTCTAGTCTTTATAAGGCTGGTTATAAAATTTAACATGTCTTTATGATATAAAATAGTCATGAATATGACTGCTTTCACATATCCCATAAAGTGACATAAAAGAGAAAATGATACTCAACCTCATGAGTCAAAATTAAACATGAATTGAGTACATACGCTCATGGTTTTTCAATCTCGATTAGTTTAGGGCTTTCATTATCTCATATTCATTATCTTCTAGAGTCTTTGAATACAGTTGTACGAACGTATATGGTTGGAAGAGTGGCACTCAGGTCTGAAATTGAAATATGTAGATGTGAAAAAGCTCCCTAGTTGCATCGTAGCGAAGGGTGAGCAGGGCTGCCAACCGAGAACGCAGGATCGATTGAGATTCTGTGAATGAATTGCCTACAGCAAATGTCCTCCCAGAAACGGTCATAGTGACGACTATATCGTCTACTTTTCTGGTTGAAATCCAAAATTTATTCTCACAGTTCTAGAAAAAATAAACGTTGTATCATTATCGGAAAAAAAAAACGAACTGAAATTATGTATGACCGTACTTAAAGTTATCTGGCAAGTTCTAAAATCATCTCTGAAAATAGGGCATGTCTGAAATCACAGTACCGTCCCAGCAACTATGGAAAAACTCGCATTGTCCAATATGCATATGCAATAGAAATTAGATTCAAAGCCTGCATCCACAAATTGATAGTCGGTGTTTAGTAGTGCTATATACTTAAGTACTTCACAAACGTTATACTAGTGGGAAATAATAGCAATAAGGGTTTATTTTTTAGAAGTGCACACGTACACGATATAACATTAGAAAATTAGATAATTTGGCAAATTATAACACATCAACTTAATATACGTTTTTCATTGTGGAGATCAATAAAAGAAAATAATGTTAAGGCGATATACAATTGACAAAGTCGCGTCGACTGATATAGGTAAGTTAGGAAGTGAGGAATTGTTTGCGCGGTTCCGGGATGCGCTAAATAAGATTAGAAATAGAGGTGTTCCTATTGTATATGGAATCCTTCCGAGGCGTAGAGTTGGAGGCATGTGGTATTCCAGGGCTATTGCAATGAATTGCAGGCTGGCAAAACATTGTAAGGCCAATGGATGGGTATTTGTCGACAACTGGGACCGCTTTTACGGTAGGAATCATCTATATACAAGGGACGGGGTGCACTTGTTGCCCAGAGGATTTCGGCTCCTTGCTGAATCCCTCGAGCGAGAAGTAGGCATCCTACAGGGTTTGTTCGGGTAGATTACGTGGGAGTAGGGGGGGGGGGAAGTATCGGAATATAGTTTATGCAATAGAAACAACTTAGAGAAGGACTGTGAAAATAATCACCAAAGCAGGTGGAGGGAAGATAAACTTAAAGTTTACTATATAAATAGCAGAAATATAAATAAGAAAATTCATTTGCTGCGAGGTAAAACATGCGTAGAGAACTTCGATATTATAGCTATTACTGAGTCCTGGATCAACATGGCTGATAAACATTTCCTTCCGGAAATCGAAATAGATGGACATAAGTTTTTTCATAAGGATAGGGTTGGCAGGAGTGTGAGGGGGTGTAGCACTTTTCGTTAAAAATACAATAAACTATTATCAACAATTCAATTAAGGAAGAGGACTGTAAGGAATCCATTTGGGTAGAGATTATAGGCAAGAATAAGAAAGTTATTATGCGTCTTGTACAGACCTAACCTCAGCATTGAGCAGACTGATCCCCTGATTCATGAAATTCACAGAGCGTCCCAGTGCAAAAACGTGATCATGGGAGATTTTAATTATAGAAACATTGAATGGGAAAATTTAATAGGAGATCAGGAAAAAAAAATTCTAGATGTGGTGCAGGATAATTTCCTAAAACAAGTGATTACCGATCCTACGAGGGGAGTAAATACTCTGGACTTAGTTTTAACTAATAATGAGCACCTAATGAGTAACATAAAAGTGGGAGATAGTCTAGGCTGTAGCGATCATCAAGAAATAAGATTTAATATTGTTTGGGAAGAATTAAAAATACGAATAACGTCCAAGTACCAGACTTCAGGAGAGCAAACTTTGACAATATAAAAACCTATTTGAAATTGAATATGAAATGTCATGCGGACGTTTCGGACATTGTCGAGTCTCGATGCGTGACCGGGGGTCAGGTCATGACTAGAGGTCGGGTCACGGAGGGTAATATGCATACCTTGGGTCAGGTCATTTGGGGGCGAGGGCTCAACAGACAGGTCAGCGATTTGGATGAAATGTATAGCAATCTAACTTATTTAATTATTAATGCACAAAATACATTTATCCCACTGAAGTCAATACGGAAAAATAGTAATACTCCCAAATGGATGACGGACAGATTGAAACATGAGATCGGAATGAAGAGGACTTTACATAAAAATAAAAAACGGGGAAACACACCTTAGATCAAGATATAATGAAATGGCAAAGCTGGTTAAAAAGAATACACGTACAGCGAAACGTAACTATGAAATTAAGGTTGCTAGTCAAGCAAGATCCAACCCAAAGGGTTTCTTTCATCTCTATAGAACAAAAAATAAAGAAAAAATAGGACCAATTAAAAACGATGAAAATGTCATGATAGAATCGGAGGAAAAATGAGTGAGGAGTTTAACAATTATTTTCTATCGGTGTTTACTAATGAGAGGTTAGATAAAGTACCTGACTGCAATCCGATTTTCAGAGGGGATGAAGAAAGTAGTCTATCTAATATCAGCATTAGTAAAGAAGTAGTCAAGCAGATTGAAAGACTTAAAGCTACAAAATCCCCGAGTCCAGACGAAATTTTTCCGAGAATGCTAAAGGAGTGTAAATTTGAAATTGCGACCAGTTAACTGAACTATTTAATAAAATCAGTAGACACTGGTTTTGTGCCTACTGCTTGGAGGCAAGCAAACGTTGTTCCTGTTTTTAAGAAGGGAGATGGATCGTCTATATGGAACTACAGGCCAATGAGTTTGACATCGGGTATAGGAAAAATGCTTGAATCAGTTATAGTAAATAGACTCAGAGAACATATCGAAAGACATAATTTAATTCGTGATTCACAGCATGGTTTCTCCAAGGGTAATTCATGTGTGACGAATCTTCTATCCTTTTACACTAAAGTAAATAGGGCGTCAGATAACAATGATAATTACGATATTATTTACCTTGACTTTAGCAAAGGTGCACACCAGAGACTAAATAAAATCATAGCCCATGGCATAGGAGGAAAAGTGTTAGAATGGATTAGAGCTTGGATTAATAACAGAAAACAGCGGGTCATCATAAATGGAGTAAAATCTAGGTGGGGCAATGTTACTAGCGGGGTCCCCCAAGGCTCGGTTTGGGTGTCCTTGTTGTTCATTATGTACATAAACGACTTAGGCGACGGAATAAATAGTGATATCAGTAAGTTTGCGGACGACACTAAAATAGGACGCCTAATTAGGTCAGGAGACGACGCAATGATTCTGCAGGATGATCTTAACAAATTGTTCACATGGTCGGTGAAATGGCAAATGAACTTCAATGTCTCTTAAGTGTAGCGTGTTAAACGTAGGGCTACACAACCCCGAAAATAGATACAGCTTTGATAACACGCTTTTAGAGAAAACTGAGTGTGAGAGAGACGTGGGAGTTCTAGTGAGTCCGGACCTTAAAACCAGGAAACAGTGCAATAGCGCTAGTAACAAAGCTAACAGAGCATTAGGTTTCATTGCTAGGACGGTAACGAATAGAAGTGCAGAGGTAATTATTAAACTCTAGCGATAGTTAGACCCATCCTTGACTATGCGGTACAGTTTTGGTCTCCGTCCTACAGAATGGACATCAATTCACTAGAATCAGAACAGAGAAGAATGACCAAAATGATACATGGGCTCAGAAATTTGCCTTACGAAGAGAGGCCTTAACTTACACTCTCTGGAAAGACGCAGAGTGCGGGGTAATCTAATAGAGGTGTTCAAGTGGATCAAAGGCTTTAACAAGGGTGATGCAAACAAGGTCATCATATTAAAACAACAGGGCAGAACTCGCAGGAATGGTTATAAACTGGACAATTTTAGATTTAAAAAGGAAATAGGCAAGAATTTGTTTACTATTAGGGTGGTCGACGAATGGAATAAACTTAGTAACCATGTAGTAAGCGCTGACATTAGCAGTTGTTTTAACAAACTGTTAGACAACTTTATGGATGGGGATGACAGGTGGTGATGGATACGGAGCTTCCTAGTGTAGGCCTTATGGTCTCTTGCAGTCCCCTTCATTCTTATGTTCTTATGACTCGGAGACGCCATCATTGTTTTGATAGATTCGGAGGTCGAAGACGACGATGACGACCCTGATGACCTCTAGAATCACAAGTACCGCATTACTAAATGCAGGTTAGGTAGGTAGGTTAAATTAGATTAGAATACTTTAATTTCTTAGAACTCCGCATCTACCAGAATAAAGATGGCGTCTGAAGCAATCGCTGCGGCTACGTTAATTTGTGTATAGCTTTTAGCATTTTTTTCTGTTATTGATTTCCGCCAAGAAAAACGTATATTACCTTGATGTATTATAATTAACAAATTTAATATAAATTTCTCTGTACAAGCTCCAAAATAGTCTGTTTATGCAAGTGGCAACGACACTGAGGCCTTTGTAAGCTTCACATATCTTGTCGGTTAGTAGTGATGGGTCATGTCAGGAAGCTCTTCGCAGGATTGGCTCGGCCCATGGTGTTGTGGACCCTCTCCACCAGAATATACCTTGTTGATATT
The DNA here is from genome assembly GCF_046742065.1 of Oratosquilla oratoria. Taxonomy (NCBI): domain Eukaryota; kingdom Metazoa; phylum Arthropoda; class Malacostraca; order Stomatopoda; family Squillidae; genus Oratosquilla; species Oratosquilla oratoria. Next base: position 12,601,137 of record NC_134779.1, on the reverse strand, counting down.
TATGCAATAAGGCTAATATCCGAACATTAAAGTAGTTTATGTTCCCTCTCTTGCCGTGCAGCTGTGAGACACGCCCAGGTTCAGGCGTCTAGACATCTTTGGTACCATGTACTCTTGAAAATAGCATGGAGGCACTGGCACCACAATTTTGTATCAAACCAGCGACTATGGGCTTGGCATGACCAATAACACTGGGGAACACTCATTTTGTTGCATTTAAAAAAAGACTTTTCTATAGTCAACTTGAGTGTGCTGATTTCAAATCTGAAGTCGGGTTTTGTCTGCAAGCTACAGATTTTATGCAATTTGACATTTTTATTTATTTTTTAAATTTTCGTTATTATAGGAAATTGCAATATCAGCCACAATTCTTTTGTTCACTTGAATCTTAAAACAGTATGAAAGCCATTTCTGTACATTTATTAAGGCAAAAGAAACAGAACATTAACAGAACATCTATCCCAAAGTTAGATTAGCATCCTTCAGAACATCACCACAGCTGATGGAAGCTTATCAATTTCTTTGTGTATTTTTTTCAGGCAGGAATTTGCGTTTGTAACTTTTGCGTTTGTACATTTCATCTGGGCAATTTCGTTTAATGCTCCAGCAGTAGTCAGCCATCATACTTTTGTCCCAGCGCCCTTGGTAGCGTTCTTCCATGATCTTTAGGTCTTGGTGGAATCGTTCTCCTTGTTCGTCACTCACAGCCCCCAGGTTGTCAGGGAACTGATCAAGGTGGCTGTTCAAAAAATGAAGCTTGATGCTCATGTTGCACCCAAGATCACGAAAAGCGAGGAGCATTCTGTTCACAAGTTCACTGTAGTTCTCCGCCTTATTGTTTCCAAGGAAGTTCTGAACGACTGCCACAAAGGATAACCATGCTGCCCTTTCTAAAGCGGTCATCTTAGCAACAAACTGATCATCACGAATTAGGGTTCGAATCTGTGGGCCATCAAACACGCCTGCTTTGATCTTCTCAAATGATAACCCTGGTAAAGCTGTGATGATGTGTTGGAAACATTCACCTTCGGTTTCCAGTGCCTTGACAAATTGTTTCATCAAACCTAATTTGATGTGAAGAGGAGGAAAGATGATCTTATCTCTGTTTACAATTGGGTCTTGTATGATATTTGGCATGCCTGCTTCAAGGGTGTCACGAATAGGCCAGTCCTTCTGGACCCAATGTCTGTCTCGTGCTCGGCTGTCCCACATACAGAGGAAACATGGAAACTTGGTGAAACCTTTCTGTTGTCCAAGAAGAAAGTTGACCATCTTTAAGTCTACACAAATTATCCAATTGTGCTCATGATACTTTAATAAGTCCATGACCATTCTCATATCATCAGTCTTCCCGCAAATGCACTGAGTGACCGACAGGTACTGCTCCATAAACATTGCCATTATGTAAAAGAACACACTTTAGACTGCGTTTTGAACTGTCTAAAAAGAGTCTCCATTCAGCAGGACTATAGTAAGGTACACCCAGTTCTTTGAGAAGCCCTGGGATGTCATGGCAGTAAACAAACTGTCTGTCTTTTGAAAAGAAGGTCACAAAAAGCTGGTCACGCTTTCTGAAATATGATACTTTAACAGAGTGATCAACAAGATTTCTGCCTTGTAATCCTGATGCCAAAAGCTCTGCTGCTTTCTTTGAAAGACCTAAATCCCGCACTAAATCATTCAGTTCAGCCTGGGGAAGAGGCTTAGGGACGGGGAAAGGTTCAGTGTCTGAAGAACAGTCCTCCGATTGTGAACACTTTTCTGACAATTCACTGTCACAACTGTCTTGCTGGCTTGTATCATGTCCAATGTCTTTATCGTCCAATGAAGGCAAGCCTTTGAAAACTGGAACAGGTACTTCTTCAGAGTGCGGAACAGGCCGAATAGCTGAGGGAATGTTCGGATACGTAATCTTATGTCGGTTTTTCTTCCCAACACCCGTTGTGTTTACCATGCAGAAATAACAGTGAGTTACATGGTGGGTTCGCGCCAAATCATTGGAACTCCAAAAGGCAGACCTTTGCGTTTTCCTTTGGTCCAGTCTCGAAGCATTTCCTCACAATTGTGGCACACAACATGAGGAGCCCATTGCTTGTCTTGATCACCAAGATGAACTTCAAAATATGCCTTGTAGGCACGCTTGACGAACTAGGATATGTTACGTCTCTGACGATTGAGTGTGTAGCATCCACATATGTAGCAGAAGGCATCAGGCTTGTTTCTGCAATGATGTCTCATTCTGGAAGCCATGTTTGAACTGAAACAAAAGAAGAATGATCAAAATATTAGAAGCTATCTATATATATGGACGTTAAAATGCTTATACATGGTTTACGCAAGTTCACATATGTACAATTTCATTAACCTCAAATTGCATACAAACTAGAGCTTGTAGAGAAAAACTAATTTCAGATTTGAAATCAGCGCCTAAAACTCTTTCAAAATCCGTTAAAATATCCAATGCAACTCAAAGTTACTGAAAAAGTGTTCCCCTGTGTAATTGTAGTTCCAGTACATAAAATACTTTAGTCTATATTGCCATAACACACACAATTTATTTGTATTTCCCCTAAACACCCAGGAGCTTTGATAGTGTAGTGACAACAGGCGTTTTCAGCTAATAGCGACCAGTAACTGTGTCGTTGAGCAAGCAGAGGTTGCATGGCGTAATTGGAACAGCAAATATGCAGGTGGGTGGTATAGACGCCGGTTTGGTTGAACTCCAACGGTAGAGAGCAATTACCGGAACCATTCTGTACCTTAAATCGTTGTTTGACAGAAATCATTGCAATCAATAATCATAGTAGGCTTCCACACCCAAACCTTGAAAGTATCGACACAACTTATGCAACGTACTTCATGATAACAAACACAACGACGTTGTTGAAAGGCCAGATTGGGAAAGAATTGTTTTTTTATTTCAAGGCGATAAATACATTTTGTATTTTCTAATGACAGATTCACTGGCAAACTAGAAACTATGACGTCAGATGAGAGTTCCAGAATTGACTCGAATTTCGTCGTTTTATGGCTTCAACTTCGAAGAAAACGGTGAATTCATAATTTCGGACCTCCGTTTTATCTGTGGCGCTTGTTCGGGGATAGCTCACACCAAGGTCTATATATACCATCTTGGCTCACACATTCCCTCAGTTACGCTATCTCTTTAGTTCCATTTTTTTTTAACTCGTACAAATACAGTGTAACCCCCCACCCACCCACCCAACTCCAGTTATTATGGTCAACTACCTTGGCGTTTCCTTCGATAATTTTACTCGATAAGGTTAATTGAACATCCGGTACTGTTTTGGCATGCGATCTCATTTATGGCGTGATCTCAAAAATCAGGATTTTGCTTTGGTATGCGATCCTAACCTAACCTAACCTTACCAAACCTAACCTAACCAACCTAACCTTACCAAACCTAACCTAACCAACCTAACCTTACCAAACCTAACCTAACCAACCTAACCTTACCAAACCTAACCTAACCAACCTAACCTAACACACCACGCATTTCTTGCTTATTTGTTAGTTGTTGTTTTTACCTATTTTTAAAATATTGAGGGCGCATACCAAAGCCAAATCCTATTTTTTTAAATCACGCCATAAATGAGATCGCATACCAAAACAGCAAAAAATATATGATGAACATAGATCGCTACTATCAGGTGAGGTCGCATACCTAAACAAAAGCACGACTTTGAGATCGCATAACAAAACAGCACCAAATATCCTTTTTTCCCTAGATCCACTGTTCAGCAATGCTCTGAATCCTTTGGCTATTGCAGACATCCTGCATGTGTCCATGTGGCTGTTCTGTGTATTGCAATTCAAGTGCTCAGTAGGTCTTGTACATTTCTTTATTCTACTATCCGATGTCTACACCTACTTCAGATGCACGAAGATTTTATGAAAAACTTACCTAAATGTCTGACACGTCTCTTGATGACAAGAGTTTAAATTTATATAAGATAGATATTAATGTCGCTGCACAAGTATGACTTCCCAGTGTTACGTGACAGCGTTCAAGTCAAACTACATATTATCTTCAACCATTTCTCCTTCCTCACTCCCTCGAGAAATTCTCCACACTGCAATAGATGCAATCCTACAACCATTGTGGTGAAGCATGTGTATTTTTTATTCGAACTTCCCATCCAAATTCATCCCATAACTTTGGAAAATAATTCTGGGATTAACGCGGATTCGTTCCAATCGCGTAGTCTTAAGGTCATTCTTGTCAAAATTCTGTAACTTTCATTTAAGCCCCACCGCCAAAAATCCCCTCTGTTCCCACTAGTTTATCAGATAGAAACTTAAAAAAATAGAATAATAATAATCTGGCAACCCTATTTGTCTCCATCCTAGATGAGATTGAGATCCCCAACTCCCTCCCAACCACCGCCAAATAAACTAACCGTTGCTTCGTGTGTACCGTAAAGCGCCCAGCAGCGCGTGCGCGCACACTCGGGGAATGTCAATACCTTAGTATGTGCTAGAATCATAAAATTGTAAAACTCAAACTATAAGCAAAAAACGAAATAAAATTATGTATGATAGAAAAAAAAAGGATGCTACAAGTGTAGCTCCTTCCCTGCATGGTACAAGCCGGACATATTAAAAGTCGGAGACGTTAAAATAGAATTACAGTGATATATTTTAATGTTATATAGCAAATTATTATATGTGCTAGCCGTTAATGTAATAGAATTTGCAATCTCAGATTTATATGTATGCCTTCACATGCCTTATATTTGTGACGGATTGAACGTAAGTTCGGAGGCATTTGAGAGACTACAAACATTATACAGCCAGGTGCTACTGATTGTCTTCGTGGCGTTTGAGTATAGTAATCCCCTCACTTGCTTTTTTGCGTTTGTATGTATTTTTTGTACTTATATACATATATGCCATGTTATTTGAATGAGTATTTTTAGTGGAAAATTACAACAAATATTGCTGAATGTATTTCTGTTATGCAACATTGTCACTGAAATTAGTACAGAATCACATTACATCGGTGATATACAACCAATTACCAAATACTGTGCAGTCGATCATTTCGCTGTGATACGAATGCTTTAACTTCTCGTAGGGCTTACGCCAGGCTATTTCAATCAGTTGTGAGGGGCACCCCCCACCTCCGTTCACAGTTAAGACCGCCTCTGCTCCCCACCACCCACTGGTTCCCCACCCTGTGATCCACATAGCGAAACTCTGAAAAATGGAAACAAAACCCATTCCAAATCGAGAAGATTTTCATTCTTCAAGATGACGACCACGTCACCTACATTTCCCGCATTTTCTCCCGCTACCTTCTGCCTCAGCCCCCGACATACTTGATCCGCCAGAGGGCGCGCGCCAGATCTTGTTTGAATCTGTCCGTTACTCAGTCATCATTGTATGCAAAAAATATATATAAATAGATAAATAAAAAATAACATATATAGAGAGAACGAGGTGGTATGGAAATGCAAGCTTCACACTGAGAAATTATCTGGCGAGATCAGGCTATACCTCAAATTTTAATACGCATGCGGCGTAAAGGTATAGAAATGGAAGACATCGACACCAATTACTTAAATCGTTCTCATGGAGTGCACGAAGTGCAATTAAAAGTGGAAAAAAACACAGACATAATATTCAATAAATAAGAACACTCTAAGCTGAATGGGATGGACCGTACGGTCCCTGTGACGACAGGGACCGTACCGTAAAAACGACATCGGTCTAAGTCCATCGCTTGTACCTCACTACTGAGGTGCAGGTCAGCGGGAAGGTAGTCGTCAACAAACATGCCTTCAGAGAGCAACAGTTACTCCCTCCTTCCGCACTGACGTCTTCACGTTCGCACACCGCGTGCAACAGCCAGCAAGTGAACATCAACCAACACCACCATTATATATCACCTTCCCTGCAAGGAGCGAGCAGCCGACGCTGAGACAGCTACTACGAGGTAGTTGCCTCAAAGCCACCGCAGCGGTAACAGGAAGCTCCCAGACGGCGGTTGTGAAAAGCTGGAGCACCTCGAAAAGTTCAGGTCTCGTCTTTATCATGGATGCTTGTAAGTTATTACATTTATACTCTTTGTGTGTTTACATATATAATCCTGGGGTGACAGTTTATGACATCAGGACTTCTAGCACTTGAACACTATTTTTCTGGCTAATGTTAGACGATTTTGTTTAGCCACAAAATTGCTAACGTTCACGAGTTTTCGCCAACATTCGTTTCTTTTGCGCGTTTTGTCATAATGATAAGCAGTGCTAAGGATATTTACGTGCACATTACAGAGCGTAAAAGCACCAAATGTTGGCGAAAACTGAACGGTTTTGTGGCTGCCAGGAGGGCAGCTACCTCAGGTAAATAAAGACGCGAGTATAGCTGCTAAAGCCTTCAGATTTTTATTAGGTTAAGAGCTATCACACTGGGTTTACACGGGTTTCACCAGCACCGACAGTTGAGAGTCCGTGTAAAAACGACATCGGTTACAATATTTTAATTTTCAAGTCTCCAAATATCAAATTATTTTTCCGTCATGTATAGCAAAGCTGAATGGTGAACTAAGAGATTGTAAACCTATCCAGATGTTAGACATACTAAATGTTCTAGAAGTCTATGTTTCTGTAAGCGAAGTCATATTCTAGTTATTCAAATGGAGGTAGGAAGTCGGAGGAGCAATAGCCCAGTGTGATAACCCCCTTCAGTCTAATATATTGCCAAATACTGGCTTGTATTTACAGAAAATCGCCATACTGAGGGCGATACAGATCGAAGATCTAATCGTTTTCATAGGGCCGACAGTACTTTCATTACAGCTTGGTTCACATCGGATACTATGCGAGCTAAGCTCTGCACGCGAGCCACGTGGAAGAGAATTTTGTGTTATTTTCACTAGTTATTGTGACAAGGGTGTGATTACATAGCATCGCATTCGGCATGAACAACCCCTATAAAAAGAACAATTATATACCAAGGTCTTTTCCCCCTTTACAAGGGAAGTAGCCAAAGAAATACCCACTCCCATCCACCACCCATTCTTCCCTCTCATTTTAGCTCCTCATGGATGATGGGTCATCCCTGTATCCCACCCACTGCCCTGGGTCAGAAATTATGCAGCAAGGCCGCTTTATTTAATCGGCGACCCTCTCCTCTATGTCCCCACACGCAGAAAAAGAAAAGACTGGGAGAAATCCCTTCAGGCTGTGTCAAAATAGCGTTCCTACATAACCACTCCCTACCCCCATCTCCTCCCTTCTTTGCATCACAGTATCATCTATACACAGCCATTCTCCACTCACTCCTATCTCCTGCCTTCTCCCTTCCTTGCTCAGCAGATATTCCACTCTTCCTCAACACCTTTTTACCCCCATCCATCCATCTCATCCTCGGTCATTCCCGCAAGTTCACTCCCTCCACCTCTGCCTTCCACACTTCATTTTCTAATCCTTTTTTACTCATTCCACATGCCCAAACCATCCCAATTCTCACTCCTCAGCCCTGTCAGTCATCTCCTTTTCCACCTCAATTCTCCTCATCTCCTTCTTTCTCATTTTATATAACCTTGCAACACCAACTTTATCCAACCTTGTAACCCTCACTACACTTTTCACACATTTCATCTCAAACACGTATAAACTTTTCCTTTCTCCCTTGTAAATTCCATGTTTCTACTCCATACAGTGCCATCGGCACATTTACTCCTTCATGTAGTCTCCTCTGTGCTTTCATTACCAAATGCTTATTTCTCATGACATGTTTTAATCCTCCAATGCAGTTACTTGCTTCTCTCAGTCTACAATTTACTTCCACTGCCACTCCTCCTTTCCTGCCACATGCAATCCCAAACATCTAAATTTATCAATTTCATTCATCCTCTCTCCTTTAAGACTTCCAACCCACTCCTATCCTCTCTCCTTGTACATCTCATCACCCTACATTTACCCACATTTACTTTAACATTCTCCTATCACATACCCTCCAAAACTCCATCACTAACTCCCTTAATCCTGCCTCTCACCCTGCCACAAGCACAATTTTTTAATTGAGAGGAACAAAGGGAGTAGAACAGTGGGTTTTGGAAAGCTTTAGCAAAGGTGAGGATATTTTTTGGCCCTTTATGGATTTGAAAAAGTATTATGACAGGTAAAAGAATAACATCAAAATGCAATTTCACAGCCACATGGCTCACATAGTTAGCCTAGCTTGCATAACACCTGGAGTGAAGCATTTAAGTGCAAAACTTACAAAACAAACCATATATCCTCTTATGTGTCCCTGAATTATGTGAACTTTAGGCATTTTTCAAACCATCAGAGATCTAAATGTGGCTACAGACAGACTCATCTTCCTTAAAGAATACATGTGCATTGGTCCCATCCAGCAACATGATTTGCTTCCCCACCCCTCCTATGCTAAATGTGACAAATTAAATCTCCACCAACTCCTGGTATATTCAAAATAGTGTATCATTTATTTTGCTGTGAAGGGGTAACATGTGTTGATAAACTTTGGGATATACCTGGGAAATTAACTGAGATGGGCTTTCAAAATTAAACACCCCTCCCCCAACCCGTACCTGTTTTTAATGCAGACCTAACCTACCTGGGCTATATATATCTAATTGTAGTATAAAGGGAAGGAGAAATGCTCATTAGGCCCGTCTCCTATACTCTAATTTTGTAACATACCTAGACTCAAATTCATGTATAGTTCCAACTTAATCTACTGTATATTCTTGATTTCCAATTATCATATTTAGATTTGAATTCATGTATTGTTTGAGCTTAGATTATATCACCTAAGCTAGTCCACATATTTATGGATCTAAATGGAAAACTATATTTCTTCATGTCCTTTAGACATGTGGTCTTTCTTAATTTACTCTCATGACATCTTAAAGCCCTCCCATATTTTATCAGGTCTCGTCTGTCAGTGCATTGTATTCCCTTTAGCGACCTGAATACTGTACTGTAATCATATCCTCTTTCTCTATGATCTCTCAAAATTGGAAGACCCAGTACTTTTAGTCTTTCCTCATATGATTTGTCTGCCAGGCTGGGGACCAGTTTGGTTGTTGCCCTTTGTATTCTCTCAATCTTGCTTATATCCTTCAATCTGGGTGGGGACCATACTACTGACATATATTCCAATCTTGGATGTATCAGCATTTCAATGAGTTTTTTCATCATCTCTTCATCTTTATAAGTAGAACACCACTTCAATTTTCAGCAGTAGTGTGTCTCTACCACAGTCTTGCTGATATAACTGTCAGGTGACAAGTTTTCTTTTATCAAAATTCCTTTGTAATGGGTTTACTCTCCAAGGAATAATTTTAGAATGGCCCAGTACTGCCTGTTTCCAGTACTTTGCATTTTTTGGCTTCATTACTCATTCTTGGCTCCATGCAAAAATAGTGTCTAGATCTTTTTGCAATGGCCTACCAGTAACCATACCCCTTTTTCATTCTTCTCATAATTTTTGCACCATCTGCAAACATGTTGGCATAGTTTGTTGTTCCTTCTATCATGTCATTGACATAGACCTTTATTCTAGTAGTTTGCCACTCCAATTTCTGCATAAGTCAAATGTAAGGTATTTTATCAAATGCTTTCTCTAGGTTGAGGTACATACAGTCCATCCATCCCTCTCTCTCTCTTGCAGTGGATCAGTCACTTTCAAGTAAAATCTTAAAAGGTTTGGCACACACAACCTTCCAGATCTGAAGCCAAACAGACTGTCTGTCAGAATGTTCATCACTTCAAGATCTTTGGACCATTGATTTTTCATAATCCTTTCACTTAATTTCACTATTGTTCTGGTTAGTGATACTGGCCTATAATTTAGTGGTGTCTCCTTGTTTCCACCTTTGTGAATTGGCACCAGGTTTGCCCTTTTCCAATCAAGCAGCACTATGCCTTCATTCAATGAACATGTAATAAGACTGGATCTTGTCTGCTAGTTGTTCCCTATATTCTTTAAGTATCCAGTTCGAGATCCCACCAGGTCCTGAAGCTTTTGTCACAACCAATGTTCCCAAGAAATTGAACACTTCCCTCACTTCTACATTTATACCTGCTAAACCTGGATTTTTGTTCACTCACTTTTCAAAAGAAAAAGAAAAAAAAAAGCTCTTTTGTGATGACTGATTGGAGACTTTTATTCATTAATTCAGCCTGAGCTGAGGCCTCTTCAAAGACCTCACCACCCACTATTGATGGTGATTTCTTCCCAGAGTCTCAATTTACAGTTTTGGTTCATCTTTGCATTTATCTACTATACCTCTTTCAAAATTGCTTTCTTCCTCCCTTTGAATTCTTGTATAGTCATTCCTAGCTTGTTTGTAAGCTTCTTTTGTTTTATTGCTTCTTTTCTTCCTCCATTTTCCCCAAGCCACATCCCTGGCCTTTTCTGCAATCTCACTTTTTGTTAAACCAGTCCTGTTTCTGCTTCTTCCTTTCATTAGTCTTTGGCAAACATTAATTCACTCCCCCATTGTAAATGTCAAGAAAGATTTCCCATTTCCTCCTTATTCCCATGGTATTCATGAATCCCTCCCAGTGTGTTTATTCAAAGACATTTTTTCAACCCTAAGTAATCTGCTTTCCTAAAATTGAGTCTCCCGTGCCTGTTTAGTTCATTCCTTGGCTCTATTTCCTCATCCTCCAACTGATATTCAATTGAAATGGTCACTTTTTCCTACTGGGCAAAGGTAGTTCAAGGAACTGATGATGTCTGGCTCTTTGGTTAGTAACAGATCTTATCTTGTGGGAGTGTCACCTCTTACCCAAGTCACTTCCTTTGCCCACTGGGTCTTTGTGTTCCCCATTGCTATACTGCTTGCTTCCCATTCCTTCCAGTTGACTTCACTGCAATTAAAATCTCCAATAAGGAATATGTAGCTACTATGTTCAATATTTTTCTTTATGAAAAAGGGCTGTATCCAATAACTTTTTTTTATATTCAGTTTCATTTGAAGCTCTTGCCCTGAGAAGAACATGTGCCACCATGAAGCCTTTTTTATTGTGCCCTTTAATTCTAATAATTAGGTGCATTGCTTCAGTCTTGCCTTCACTTGGATTTGCTTCTTCCACCTTTGTCACTTCTCACCACAAATATTACCCCTCATCCACCCTTTTTACCTTCTCTGTCTCCACTAGACACAAAATATCAGGCTTGTTTATCCTTAAGTAGTCATCTCCAACCTAGCCAATAGTAAACCATCAATATTACCATATGCCATTCTAAGTTTCCATGTACTTCCTTTCCAATACTGCTTTCTTGTTTTCTTAGCAACCATTTCCTCACTTTCTGATTGACAGTTAAAAAAAAAAAATCTTCTGTCCTCCTATTATTTTTGGCTTTGGTCTCCTCCAAGAGCTTTCGTGTCTTTGCTCATTCCTTTTCATTAGCATCTTTCCTAATCCAAATATTTTTTCATTTTTCTTCTTGTGCTAACTTCCAAGACTTGCTGATTACTTCTTTTGCCATGGCTTGGGACTTGAACTTTATTTTCATTGAATGTGTGTTATTTCTCTTTTACTTGCCTAACCTAAGCAAGCTATCTTTATGGTCTGTTACATCCAAGTCTTTCTCAAGAGTTTTTGATGTAATTTTCCTAATCATTTGCATTTCTTGTATTTACCTAGTTGTATTATATGGGAAGGGAGCTATGCTTGTGGTGACCCATCTTTGTATCTCTCGGCATCAAGTTTTTTCTCAAAATCTTGAATAGTGTTTGCACACACTGTGTCCTTGTCTGATTTGTTCCAAGTATCTATCACACTGTGTGGGAAGTTTTTTTTTTTTTTCCAGATCTCTTCTGTAATTATCTTTTTTTTTTTTTTTTTTAGTTTCTTTTTGTGTCCTCTTGTTTTTCCATTGTCCCATTTCAATAAATCATTCTTATCTAAGATTTCCATTCCCTTCATAATTCTATAGATAGTAGGTCTCCTCTTTCCCTTCTTTTTCCCAGAGTTGGTTATTCTAATTTGGACAGTCTTTGTTCATATGGCATTTTGGAAAGAGTTGGTGCCAGTTTTGTTGTTGCTCTTTCTATTCTTTCTAATTTTTTTATATTCTTTTTGGAACTGGGTGTCCATAGTGTTGCTGCATACTTGAGTTTTGGTCTTATTAGTATAAAAAAAAAATATCATTTCCTCGTCCAAATAGGCAAATGCCACTTTTATTAACCTCAATAAATTGTAGGTTTCTCCGACTATTTTATTAATATGCTTATCCAGTGTAAGCTGAAGTGCAAACTGAGCTGCAGACAATGCAGTACAGAGCAAAGGCAGACTTCCTGCTGCTGAACTGAAGTAGTTTGAACTTTCACTTGAAATGCTGAGGTAGTACATCTAGGAGCATTTCAGGTGAGAGAAGTTCAAATTATACTTCATTTCAGCAACAGGAAGTCTTTCTTTGCTCTGTGCTGCACTGCCTGCACCTAAGTTTGAACTCTCTCACTTGAAATGCTGAGGTAATACATCTAGAAGCATTTAAAATGGGAGAAGTTTAAACTGTACTTCAATTCAGGAACAGGAAATCTGTCTTTGCTCTGTGCTGTGTCACCTGCATCTCAGTTTGTACATACATATACTAAGGGCTTTTTTCCCCCTTACATAGTGGGTGGCCAAAAAGAAAAAGGCATAGGAACCACTTCCACCCATTCCATCCCCTACATATTCCACTCCCCTCCACCCTCCTCCCTCCCTCTCATCGTGGCACCTCCTGGATGACGGGTCATCCCAGCATCCTGTCCATTGCCCTGGGTCAGAGACAGTGTCGCAAGACACAGCACATCCACAGCAAGGCTGCTTCATTAATTTGGCGACCACCCCTCTCCATGCCCTCATGCAGAAAAGGAGAAGACGGGAAGAAATCCCTTCAGGCTGCGTCAATTTATTTCTCACACATACTCCCTCACCTCCCATCCCCCACCCACTCCCCCTCATGCATCATAGCATCATCCATACACAACCCTTCTCCGCTCATCCCTATCTTCTGTCCTCTCCCATCCTTCCTCAACATACATTCCTGCCTTTTGTAATGCCCCTTTTACCCCATCCATCCATCTCATCCTAGGACGCCCCCTCATATTCACTCCTTCCACCTCTGCCTTCCACACCTCTTTTACTAATCTTTCTTCACTCATTCTTTCCATGTGTCCAAACCATCCTAATACTCTTTCATCAACCCTATCTCCCAACTCCCTTTCCACCCCTGTTCTCCTCCTCACCTCCTCATTTCTCACTCTATCTAGCCTAGTAACCCCTATAATACTTCTCAGATCTTTGTACCATTACTTGGCACTGACAACCTGCCTGCTCTCACATTCATTTGCTCATAGGTACGCTCTCACTTGTTAAATTGGACCAGAGAAACACAAGAGGACATGGAAAGAAACTCAAAAAACATAGTTATAGAAGAGATCTGAAGAAGATCAGTTTTCCACATAGAGTGGTGGACACTTGGAACAAACTGGATTAAAAAATAGTGTGTGCAAAAACCATTCATAAATTTAAGAGCAAATTAGACACTGCAAGATACAAAGGCAGAACTCCACAAGCTTAGCTCCCCTTCCTGTAAAATACAACTACAGGTAGTCCTCGATTTATACAGTAGATGCGTTCCAGAAGGGACCGTATAAAGCAAAAATCGTATAAAGTAAGGAATGCATACCCAACCCTGTAGACTTTGAATACCCAATCCCCCCAGTACCCCTTTGAAGGATGTGTTCAAAATAAAATAATCTTTCACTGCATACATTTTGCATTAAAGACAGTTCTATTATGCTTATTAATGCTTTTATTAAAAAACTGTACTAACAACTACATAAAAATGACAATGACTATGGGAAAAGTTTAAACACAAAATTATTTCATTATGTTTTTCCTCTATTTTATTGCTTCCTCCTCTGATCTGTCACCATTGGCCCGGCTGGCATCAGACTCCGCCCCTGACATCTCACCATTGGCCCTCTGGGTATCAGACTCCGTATGTTTCTGAGGAATTCGTACAATGTGATGAATAACCCCTATTTTTGGACACCGTATATTCGTATAAAGTAAACTCGTATAAATCGAGGACTGCCTGTAGGTAAATACTTGCTCACAAGATTTTGCACCCAAACTCGTATATACACTATAATGGCATCTAGTTGTAATTCTGTACCACCATGCCAGGATTTTACCCTTTTGACCATCATGAGGGTGCCATAGAGACAAATAAAATGGCCTTCCATTAGCAGAAATAAAAGGAAATATTCACCCCAGTATAGGGTTAGTCATTTCCATACCAGATGGTACTTCTCTGGCTGATACCAAACTATTCTATTTGTCTGGGTGGCAAAATCATCTATCTCTATTAGTGAAGGAGTCAAAATATATACCAATCACTGAAAACCCGACTCCAACTTTGAATTTAATTAAATTATCAAATTATTTCTATATCTTTATATGATAGGTTTGAAGGATCTCACCATGTCCAAATCAGTCACTGTGGTTATCTTGGCTAAATTGTGTATGACATAGTTCAATGAAATGAAGTTTTCATTCATTCCATGTTAAATGAAATTGAACTTTCATTCCATTTTCCATATTGACAATGCATGTTTTGCCACAATTACCATTGACTAATGTTTATGCATTCCCCATTTTATGGATTTTAGTGGCATGCCCATGAAACATTTCATTCATCATTCTTTTATGATTGGCAACTACTAGTCTCCACTCAAAAAAGAATACCAATCACTACTTTACATCATATATCCCATCTGCTCTACAGTCTCTACTATCTGTGTATATATCAAGGGCTTCTCTCCCCTTAAAAGGAAGATATCCAGTGAAGGCATGCACCCACTCCCACCCATCACCCTTGTTTCCCTCTTATCTTAGCTCTTCATGGATGAAGGGTTATCCATGTCATCCATTTTACTACCCTCCTTAAATCTCTCTTGTACCACCCCTACAAATCACCTCTTTAGTGTAATATTTTCCACAAGGATAGAACCACTGGTCATCGCTGGCTATCTAGTAAATACTCTTCTACCAAGAGGTCCTACTTTTAGATTGGGAAAAGATACTTGCTGTGGATAAATAATGCTACCCAATATTACCTGAGACAATTATAATCACTGTATAGAGGAGATAGTGGTCGTATTAGCCACCTCTAACCTCAGTTCAAAATAATTTCAACCCATGAAACTGGCCTGAATAAAATTGTCTATGTTGTGTGTGTATGAAAACTAATTGGTAATGTCAGTTTTCATAACTTGCCTAAAATTATTCTTGATCTTTTTCAGACAACAGTAGATATGAAACTGATGGTGATTTTGGTAACTACGCCAGTGCCAGCGGCTATGGGTAAGTGGCTTAGCCAGCATTGTTGTATAGTTTCAATTGTAAAATTCCTTGTCATCAGTTATCACTTGCCAATAGTAGCAGAGATTTGTTAAGGTAAATAAACACAAGTAATTAAATCAAAAGGTGGTCAGCATCAGTCAAAATTTTGTACAAATGGCATTTATCTAATGAGTTGATCCTCGGGGAGGTAGTGGAGAGGGAAATTAAATAACTATTACCAGCCTTTCTCACAGAGGTGGGACTTGAGTTGGGATAGATTCATTATATCAAAGATGGAATAGCTAAACTAACAACCAAATGCCCACCATATAAGTCCAACATAGGTAAAAAATAATGAATACTAGAAATATGACATTTACAATTTGTCTACAAAAGGCAAGTGGTACAAAGAACCAAAGTACATACATATACCAAAGGCTTTTTCCTCCTTACAAGGGAGGTAACCATAGTCAAAAAGCATAATTCCACTCCCACCCATTTCATACCCACCCACTCCATTCCCATTCACCAACCCTCCTTCCCTCCCTCCATCTTTTCTTGGCTCCTAGAGGGCGGGTCATCCCTGCATCTTGCCCATGGCCCTCAGTCATAAACAATGCTGCAAGACACAGCACATCCACAGCAAAGCTGCTTCATTTAATAGGTGACCACCCCTCTCCATCCCTTCATGCAGAAAAAGAGAAGGGGCGGGGATCCCTTTAGGCTGTGTCAAAATATTATTCACGCATAACCACTCCCTAACCATCCCTCACCTACTCCCTTGCATCACAGCATCATCCATACACAACCACTTGCCACTCACCCCTATCTTCTGTCTTCTCCTTTCCTTCCTCAACAGACATCCCCCTCTTTCTCAATGTCCCTTTTACCTCATCCATCCATCTCATCCTTGGTCTCCCCCTCCAGTTCACTTCACCCACCTCTGCCTTCCACAGTTCTTTTACTAATCATTCTTCATGAATTCTTTTCGTGTATCCAAACCACCCCAATACTTTTTCATCAGCTCTCTCTCCCAACGCCTTTTCCAACCCCACTATCCTCCTCACCTCCTCGTTTCTCACACTATCCAGCCTAGTAACCTCTACCATACTTCTCAGATGTTTCATCTCAAATGCATTTAAACTCTTCCTTTCATATGTTCCATGTTTCTGCCCCATACATTGCTGTTGGCACAATCACCCCTTCTTACAATCTCCTCTTAGCATCCATTCCCAAATGTGTATTTCTCTTTACACTTTTTAATCCCCCAAAGCATTTACTTGCTACTTACTACCTCCACTTCAATTCCTTCCATTCCCGCCACATGTGCCCCAAGTACCTAAAGCTATCCACTTCCTCCAGCCTCTCTCCTTTAATACACACTTCCTATTTGTTGCTATCCTCTCCCCTTGTACATCTCATCACTTTACTTTTACCCACATTTATCTTCAACTTCTTCCTTTCACACACCTTCCCAAATTCTGTCACTAACTTCCTTAATCCCTCCCCTGATCCTGCTACAAGCACAGTATTGTCAGCAAACAACAACTGGCTTATCTCCCATTTTTCTCCATTTTCTCTCACCATCTTCAATCCCCTGCCCATTACTCTTGCATTTACCTCCCACACCACCCCATCCATGTACATATTGAAGAGCCATGGTGACATGACATACCCCTGGCAAAGTCCCACCTTTACCCCATACCACTTGCTCTCTCCATTTCTAATTCTAACACAGGCTCTACTACTCTCCTAAAAACTCTTGACTGCCCTTGGAACAGTTTTCCTCCTATCTTCCCTGTATCTGCAAAACCTCCCACAGTGCCTTCCTGTCTACCATGTCATAAACCTTTTCCAAATCCATATAGGCCCAAAAAACATCCTTACCTTTTCCTAAAACTTTCTCACGTATATGTCTTACCACAAAAATCTGATCTGTGCAATCCCTACCTTTCCTAAACCCACACTGTTCCTCACCAATTACTCCTTCTGTTCCTCTCCTAATCCTCTAAATCACAACCCGTCCATAAGCCTTCCCAACTGCACTCAATAAACTGACCCTTCTGAAAATACTACACTCATATTTGTCCCCTTTTCCCTTGTAAAGTGGAACTATACAAACACTCCTCCAGTCCTCTGGCACTCTACTCTCTTTTAGACAAACATCAAACAACCTTATTCAAATAATTTCAGTAATAATGATGCATTAGTTCAGGACCAAGTTATGTTTACAGTGATATAGATAGCCTATAGTTGATTTCACATATAAAATGTTACTGCATAATCAAGGATCTATGGGAAAACTGGATGGGAACTACTGATATACATTATATTAAAAGGTATAGTTTTTCCAACACAACTAATTGTCAGCACCGCTTGTAGGTACATGAGATATGTGGACTGCAACTCAGCTCTTGCTCTCCTTGGATTTGTTCTCTTTGTTGATCTCCTTCGGGTAAGTAAGACCCAGATCCCAAAATTTTGGTCTCTGGTATGGATGGACACAGTATTTTCTGGTACACCATAACAAATATATTGCTTACTTTCACTGCTAACACAGTAAAGGTGAACTATTGGCATGCATAGCTGCATGGTGCCTCCTTATTTCATAGAAATATTAGATGGTCATTTTTATTTAATTATATTTGCAGAAGAAATATCCATATCTGCCCAAATGTCCAAGTGATTCCTCAGTTAACAGTATCATTCTTGATGGGTGGATTCCCCATATGCATCTTAAGGAGGAACATGCAATATAGCTGTGGCAGCAAAATGTTTATTCTTATGTTATTTTAAAGTATGCAGATCATGCCATTACTTTTCAACAATTCATTTATTATTCAAGCTTGGGTAGCAAGACGCAGCACATCCATAGCAGGATCCAACAACCAAATCTATTTTACCTCTACCATTTCACTTACATGGCAACCTATCCTTGTCCCCTAATGTGTAAATAAAGAGGACAAGAATCAATAGACTATATCAAATAATCATTTCTATGCTGAGTGGCACTTTTTTCACTCGGACTGCCACCAGGTTATTTTAATGGTCTCTCCTGTGGTTATAATAGTTACTTCAATCTAAATAGGACAAGAAGGACTGATACCAAAATAAACATTACATAATATGGCTACCCTTCTCCTACAGGATATTGTGGAGACAGTGACAACGAACAATGCAAAGAGGAGGAGGAAGAAACGCTGGATCTCAACCTCTGATGATGTTGCCATTCCTGAAATGCTCACCTTTATATCTGACGGCGGCCTCCAAGGACTTGAGGATGACCTCCCTGTTGTCTTCAGTGATCTGATAGTAAGGACATGAAATGTGTCTGTCTTCACAGAGGTTATTGATACAGGATGGAGGTTATATCAATCTTGTGAGAATTCTACTCTGTAAGAGAACAATTAGTTCCTGTCTATTAGTTGTATGATTATTTTTTCTTTCCTGATATCTTATCCTTTACTACTATCCTAATGTATCTTCTCTTCAAAAAATCTTTCATCCATTTGAATAGTTTACCTGTTGTGTGTGTGTGTGCATGTACATATGTCCATGGAGACAGCATAGATTACATGATTTATATTTCACAGAGTTACATGATGGACTGAGTAACCATTGAATTTATTCAATCTTTATATTATAGATTACCAGTCTATAATGATGTCATATTAACTATAGTATTTGGCTGTTGTGACCTTTTGAATCTGTTTTGGCAGAACACAAGATTCAAGGCCAACATTACTGAAAAGGAGACAAACCTACAGGGAAATCCAACAGACTGTATGCAACAGCAACTCTGTTCAGCAAATGCACATCTGGCAGGGAATTATGGCACCATTGGTGCAGTCTTGGCTATGCTGACAAGGTAAGGAATAGCCCCAAGAAGGGACAGGGTTGTTGTTGTATACTTTTGCAACAGCAGCATTGTTACCTTGAGAGAAGAGTGGGTTTGTCATGTGGCTAATATTATTTAATACTTGTGGCTGGGTTCCCCTTGATTCCTTCACAAGTTAAAATTGCCAAACTGAATTAATGAACATATAAACTTGACAGGTAAGACTACATCCAACCAGCACCACTAAGGGGCTAAACTTGTGCTATCTGACTAAAGCTCTTCTTTCTTTGCAGTAACCTCTTTGCACAGAGCCTTCCACAGTCATCCTTGGAGAATCATACCTACTCAGAAGCCAAAGAAATCACCAGCCAGCACTCTATGCTTCTCAATGCTGCCAAGCAAGGTCGCCTTGGAGAGAACTGCACAGTAGTCTTCCCCTCCTGTTCTTCCATGGAAATCACTGGGGGTGTCAGGTATCCATCAGGAGAAAATGAGGATGCTGTGGTAGGAGCACCACAGCATCCAACTTTGTTATCATCGTCTAGTGTTTTGCAGGGTCAAGGAACCTAGCCACAATGTTTTATTTACACCAAACACTTTGTTCCTTTTAACCTCTTTAGCAAATGTGAACATCTCATATATTGTGGGGTGGATGCAGACCTGGTAGGGTCTTGATTGGCAGATATTCCATATTAGGCCAGGGTCCACCCTCTAAGCAGAAAAAAATAATTTGATATTAGGCTAAAAAAAAATTACATAAGGCATGCCACTGTTGGGTTGTTGCTTTATGTATTCCTCCTAAATATTGCTGACTTGACTTGTAAAGTGTCACCTTCAGGTATTCCTGTGTTACTTCCAAGTATCCCTTCATCACTTTCAAATGTTCCTACTTCATTTTTTGGTGATCTGTGGGTTCCAGTAACATTATCAGGTGATCATTTTCACTTCATTATGTATGTCTATTATACCCATATCCTGGGCTCCTGTTAGCTGAATGGAATAGTACGTCTTTATCCATAATAAAACCCGTAAAATGTCTTCCAGCCTCAGAAGAATAAATCATTACTCGCCCTCAGTGGGATCCGCAACACCCTTGGTTGTGCCTTTGTAACCATCTAGTATAAGTGCCATTCCTCAGGCACATCTATTTTGCATCCAACATTTGAGTCATTCATGTGTTTCAAGATGAAATTCTTTGTCTACCTAAGGGTGTATTCCAAAAGTAGGGAGGGAGACATTCTTACCAGGGCCCACAATCTATAATATAACAATTATTGGTAAATGAAAATCAATTATTGTATTATTATTTATATTTTTATAGAATATTTAACATACTTCATGAGTTTCTAAGTTCGCAATCAGTAAATGAATTTTCTTTTATCCCTAAGAAAGTTAGTATAGAATCAGTTTAATGTATTGACTTCCCCCTATAAGGAGGCTAGGATAGTGCCCCTTACAGAGGACTTTGTATCATGGAAATCAATAAACCATGCCCTTTGTCCAACTCGCTGGTGGGAGAGATTGAACTGCCGTCATCTCAACCTTTATTGCAAGCAGTGATGCTCTAACCCACTTGACCAGCGAGTTAATGTAACTAAAAATTGATCAATTTCCTGATTAGTCTTTATCAATAAAAATAATATTTATAAATTGTGACCCAAAGAGTTTGTCCACATTTTGGAACTGAAACAAGTACTGTACTTACACAAGATATTTTTGTATTTACTTATTTGTGTGTTTAAATTTATTTTTCTGTATGCAATGGATAAAAAGATCTTTCAAAATTGTTTGCCTCAGTAAGTGTGGTGTTATGATGTTCTGCACCTTATCTACAGTTAAAGAATCATTTAACAATAAGTATGTGACCTGTTTGGCTCTCCCCATCCATACCATTCCACTTGCCCACTTGAACCCATCCTACAGCAATCAACTGTTGTGGAATCAGTGAATGGTATCTGCAGGTGAAGGTCCTGCTACCTGTCTTTAAAATTCATCAATATCCTTGCTTTCATTAGGAGGTACTGACAGTCACTAGACTAGGCTCAAGATTGATCAATTTCAACCATATTTCCTAACCAATATGGAATTCCTCCCCTACCACTACATGTCTATGACAGGAAAAAAGATCCTACATAAGCATAGCATGGATAACAATGCAGAATTTCTTCTTAGATCTGTGGGAGAGCAAAAGGACCATTGCCTGTAACTAAGGTTGTGAGTTTTCAGTCCATCAAGCCCAAGGCAAACATTATCAATTGTTGCCTCAGGCTTTCTGACCAGAAAGACATGGCCTCATGGCAGCCAGCAATGGTCCTTGAGACCTTTAAAGATTTCTCCATAAAGAAATGGTGGACTGCTCTCTGTTATGCCATTGTATACATTTTGAATCATTGTGTGTTTTTGTTGTAGAAATTTTATTTTAAGTTTTTATATACAAAGAAAAATTCTTGTTTGTTTCTGCATTGCTTGCATGTAATTTGTATGTTTACCTATTTGTATGAATACCCACACATCTTTTGCAAAGCCTATGTGTACACAGTGCATCCACAAGCAGGGATGTAGGTTTTTAAGTGATGTCATATTTCCTTGTTTGGGTACATATATTTACCTTAAGTAAGGGTCTAACAGTACCCAGTGAGGGTAGTTAGACCCTGTACTTAAGTATGGTGTCCTCTCTTCTTTTAATATGTTGTGCCGTACTTGGGCGAAGGTATTGATTCAGTAGGAGAACTGGTAATGGTATAGGTCTGGGTGTTCCCTCCACTCCTTTCCCAGGTAATATATGAAACTGTTCACTGTTGGGACACTGACTGTTTCCTGACTCAGACTGTTTGTCTGTGTCGCTCTAGCAGCAAAGAATGACTTTCTGGCTCCCAGTTGGTGCTGAACCTGTAGTATCTGAATGTGTCCTCTGGTTGAGTGACTTATTGAGGGTAGGAACATGGTCTTCCCGCATACAGCACATGGCCTGTCATACTTGACTATATCTTGGTGGTTCAGGATCTTGAATGTTTGTATGATGTCGGCCCTCTGTCGGCAGTACTACAATGTCGGTAGCTTTAGGGTTTCCAGTCTTTCAGGGTAAGACATGTGTGATAGTCTGTGCACCATTCTGGTTGCCCTCCTCTGGACCTGCTCCAGAGCGTCTCTGTCTGTCTTCAGTTTTGGGCTCCACACCACTGAAGCATACTCCAGGTGTGGCCTCACCAGCCTCTAATATAGGAGGCAGAAGGTTTCCTTGTCCATTGAAGCAAAGGTATGTCTTATTGCTCCTAGGACCTTGTTTGCCTTATTGACCTGGGCATGTACATGACTGGAGAAAGACAACTTGCAGTCAGTAATTACTCCAAAGTCTTTCTCCTCATCAACTTCCTCCAGTGTATGCTCTGTGCCATCCAGCATTGTCATAGTGTATCTGTGTGTGGGGTTGTTGTTGCCAAGGTGCATCCCCTTGCATTTCTTTGGGTGGAACAGCATCTGCATCCTAAATGCCCTGTCCTGCAGCTGATCAAGGTCACCCTGCAGATCCCTGTTCTGCATATCCAGTTCTGTATGATCTCAAAGATCTTAGTGTCGTCTGCAAACATTAAGATCAGTTTATTGAGGAGTTGTGAGCCCAGAACTGATCCTTACAGGACACCACTGCTCACCTCAGCCCATTCTGAGTACTCACCATCACTTGTTACCTCCTACCTGTGAGGAAGCTCCTCATCCAGCTCAACACATTGTTCCTAATCCCAAGGGACTGGATCTCAGAAGGCAGTCGCTCATGTGGTACGGTATCAAATGCTTTAGCATAGTCCAGGAGCAGGACATCAACAGGCAGGTTATGACTCGGTGCTTCTGTCCATATGTTGAGAGCCTCCAGTAGGTTGGTGACTGTCGACTTCCCTCCTATGAATCTGTGTTGCTACTTCTCTCCTATGAATCTTAGGGTTACTTGACGCCATTGAAATTTCAGTTACTGTGGACTGAATGTTGTTACACCCCTCTCTGTCTATCATCAAATTTCTGAACCATCGATTGGTTTTCCCAAACCACTTTGTTGCTTCTTCAAGGTCTTTACTATAGTGATTCAAATGACCAAACTGTTGAGCTCTCACTAGGTTTCCTCTAATCATGAAAGGCACAAATATATTTGATAGAGAGGACTTACTAAATTGGGACAAGAGAAACACCAGAGGACATGGAAAAAAAAACTCAAAAAGATAGGTATAGAAAAGATCTGGGGGGGAAAAAAATCCACACACAGTGGTGGACACTTGGAACAAATTGGACGAAACAATAGTGTGTGCAAAAACCATACACGAATTTAAGGACAAACTAGACACTGCGAGATACAAAGGCGGGACACCACGAGTGTGGCTCCCCTTCCTGTAAGATACAACTAGCTAAACTACCATATATACTCGTCTATAGGTCGAAATCTTAAGGAAAATCTTTTAGGCCAAAACCTAGGGGTCGACCTATACACAATTAATAATCTTGTTAGGTTGAAATCCAGACATGACAAGAAAGGCTAGGAAGAACTCTTACCCTTTCTTTAGGTTCAGAAATCAAAATATTTACCTACTAGTTACTACCAGTAAACAATGGGGACATAAAATACACAGTATGTACCAAAACATGTGAAATTCCTTCTAGATACGGTAACCCCATACTGAATACGATAAACACCGGCTTTATTGCCCGGTGTTTGGTTGTTGTGTATTTTCGTCTTTGTGATGTCTTTTATCGTCCTGCTTGTCTGGCACACTACTTCCAAATAGGTGGTTCTTAAAATATGTGTCAGGTTGGTGGCAATGTCGCTGGTTGGCAACACGAGATGTCTTGTTGTGCTGTCCTACTGCACAACAAGACATCTCGTGTTGCCAACCAGTGACGTTGCCACCAACCTCGCACATATTTTAAGAACCACCAATTTGGAAGTAGTGTGCCAGACAAGCAGGACAATAAAAGACATCACGAAGACGAAAATACACAACAACCAAACATCGGGCACCAAAGCTGGTGTTTATCGTATTCCGTGTTCAGGATGTGATAAAGTTTACATTGGAGAAACGTCACACGACCTGAATACACGAATACGTGAACACCGTTACGACGTCAGGCATGATGTCACCACCAATGCATGTGTGACACATAGAAACAGGAAAAACCATCTTATGGACTGGAAGAATGCAGAGCTGCTGATACGAGAACCAGACAAAATCCGCAGGAAGTGTTTAGAAGCGGCGATCATTCAAGGAACGAACACTATTGAACAAAATAGGGGCATGTTCAACATCTCGCCCCACATAATTCCCCGAATACCCATGGCGAGCAAAAATTTTTAAAATATTTAAATCACCCTTTGTGAACATTTTGCCCACGGACGTTTGGGCCAGCATTCTCAACCTTCCCCAGTGTTCAATCCCCCTCCTCCTCCTCCTCTCCTCCTCTCCTCCTCTCCCTTCCCCCCTACTTCTTTTCTCTCCCCGTTCCCTCCTTTCCCCTTATTTAATCTCAAGCATATGTATCTCAACTTGTACTTGAAGAGGCTGTAATAAGCGAAACGTCGTACAAATAAATGCTCCATCCTCATGTGGTGTTTAACTCGTCAGTCTTGTCGGCAACTGCTACTTTCATGAAAAAAGAAACTTGGTAATCTGTTCAAGTTTTTCACTCTGCTGAAATGGCAACTTCAGTGAAACTTATTAGATATTAAAATCAGTGAACTTAATAAAAACATAAACCAAAATACATCAGAATTAATGAAGTGAAAAAAAAACATAATAATCAATTGCTATACCAGGCAAGCCATGCCACTTCAAAGCATTAAGACAGTGGAATGCTCACAGCACCAAAACAAAAACAAGCCACTCAACCTATACATGAGGTATATGGAAAATTCCAGATTTTTTTGGCCAAAAATGGGGGTCGACCTTTACACGAGATCAACCTATAGACGAGTCCCGTCTGACTGTCCATGAAGGGTGTATAGTCCGAGTCTGCGGGGAAGTCCCTCCCACAAACACTTGCTGCAGCCACCACGGGCGCATCGCACCCGCTGCACTGCATGGCGGAGCGCCCGCACACACCAAGAGACATTAGAGCTGCACCCAGGGACCTTTGTTGCGCACGGATGCTCTCTTCTCTTCCTCCACAACCACCAAATGCCGGCCTCCGGAAGCATGTTCATGGTCGTGTCACTCGCCGCTCCATTGACGCACTTAGGGGCAGCGCGCTGCTGCATGCCAGACCCCCTGATGTCCACCCTTCTAAGTCCTCTCTCCCACGAAAGGACGGGGTCCACTTGGCCAGACTGCGATGCGGTCACCACCCAGCACTTCTAAGCTACCAGAAGAGGCTGGACGACCGTGTTGTGAACAGCTGCCCAGGATGTAACACTTCACCCCATACCATGCAACACATAGTGGAAGACTGCATTGTGCACAATTGTGCGCGCGAGCAACACAACATGCACTCTGTGGGGGATTTGTGGGAGGACCCAGTTTCGGCTGTGGCCTTCCTTGGGGAGACGGGACTGCTCGGACAGACAGTCTAGGGAACGACAACAACAACAACAACCTATAGACGAGTATATATGGTAGGTAGATAGCTACTCAAAACCAACTACAGCTATTCAAACCCCACCGGGCTTCTAAAGTATACAGATAGCACTCGGCCTGTAGGGTAGGCAGTCTCAACTCATCTACTCTGCTTCTCAGAGGTGATTAAGAAACCAATACTCTTTCTTGATGGTAATATAATTTTTGTTGTTGTGGGTTATATTTTGTTTCATCTCTGTCACTATGGTTACTTCATATCTTACATTTTGTACTCATTAATTGATTAAGGAATGATAAATGCTTTACTTATTTGTTTCTTATTGTACTTTGTTCATAGATGTAAGGATTTAATAATTAATGTTAAACTATATTGTGTTTACCTAAGACCTTACACCCTTTGTAAGGTGTGCTCTTGCCCTAGACCCTAATTCACAGTAGGTGGATTGTTACAATGTATACTTATACTGTGTTTACAGACTTATCATGAACATGTTTATATTAATCATGGATGTGCCTTATCAACATGAAAACACTATTTCCATTTCTACTCATTTAACAATGTTTTTGTATTTCTGTTGAAGTTATTGTAATAATTTTATATTTAATGGCTACCCCATTATGAGGGAAAGGGCATTTTGTTTTATATATGTATATTTTCATAATATTGTTCTTGTGTATAGTTAAATTTTATTATCCCTTGTAAACTAGAATGTGTGAATTATAAGTAATACCACTTAATCCAGTTACCACAAATCAAAGAAACATTCAATAGTGAAACTGAATGATCAGTGGACAAAGCAAAGAGCAAAGAAGGAATTGAATGTACAAAGATGAGTGGAAAACAAAACATTTGGCCAACAGAAACCCAAATTACAGTTTAAAAGCATTTAATTAGCACCACAATTGAATATGCCTCTCCAGCATGGTTCTCAGTAGTCAAGAAAACAAAGAAACCAATGTTCTACCCACAGAACAGCACATGGAAAAAATAAATACACTGATCTACACAAAGTGAAGCAAAGAAAGATTAGCACAAAGGGTTCAGAAGACAGAGATGGATGGAATGAAATTAGCGAACAACCAAGGATAAGACGGATTGATAGATGGGGTTAAAGGGGCTTTAAGCATGAGGGGAATGTCTGTTGAGCAAGGTGGAATAGGTGTGAGTGAAAAGTGACAATGTATGGATGATATTTTGACAGCCTTAAGGGATTTTTTCCCCATCTCTTTTTTTTATGTCTGTCAAGGAAGGAAGGGAGAGAACAGGGGATGGAGGGGGGTTGTGTGTAGATGATATTTTGTTGCAGCTCAAAGGGATTTCTCTGTGTTCTGTAATTACTGCATGAAGGGACAGAATAGGGGTTGCCATCAAATGAAGTGGCCTTACAATGTCTTGCTGCATTGCTTCTGACCTGGGTGGTAGGCATGTGACAGGGATGACCCTTCACCCACAAGGACCTAAAATAAGAGGCAAACAAGGGTGGTGGATGGAAGTGGATGTGTGCCTTTGATTTGGCTATCTCCCTTGTGAGGGGGAAGTAGCCCTTAGTAGATAGGTAGAAATCTATACAAAAGTCCTAGATTCCATTTAATCCTTCCACTACATTGCACAAGCACTGTCAATTGGGGGAAATACCTCTCACCAGTACTGAACATATCCATACAGACAACACATACTAAGATGACAAACCAAGCACTCAAACCCAGAACTACAACATGTTGCCCTCCAAATATTTGTACTAAAGTGAAATACTCCCCAACAGGCAACAATCGTGCTAGCCTGTGGCCTGGCCACATATTCAAATTGTCCTCAATGCAATAATCACACTGATGATTAGGAACACATCGTACACTACCTCACCATCATCCCATCCAGACACTAGCACAACATATCCTCTTGAATATTATGTCGGCCAAGCTGTAGCCCATTGTCAGTTACCTGGGGCAACAAATTAAACTAGAATGTATTTTTCTAAATATGATTATCTGTCGCTCCATTATATATTCTTTTTCCCTCAGTGAAATTATTAACACATTTGTACCCAGAGTTCTCCATTGGTTGATTAAAATTGTTTGGACTTGAAATATAAATTGAATACTAAACTAAAGCACCAGGTATCCAGGACTACTTGATATTATTCAAAATGTGTGCAACACTGAGAAAAGAAAAGTTAAAATGAATTTAATCCATGCCTAGAGTATCCTCCCAACCTTAGTTGAATGAATTTGGCTGGTGTTAGAATATATAATGTGCAATACAAGTACAAATAAATTGACCTAGATAGTTTTATAATGAATTGTTAAAGACATGAAATTTTTTTGTATTATATAAATATTAAATGAAATAAAAGGAATGGTAACAAAGACATTTCAAGCCATTCTTCCTTTATTGAATTTCTTACAGATTGATGGTGTAGTGGTGCCACACTTGACTAACAATTCAGCAATCTGAAGTCAAGTTTTACCACAGGCAGAAAAGCATGACTTCACTAATCTGGCACTCCAATTCTGGTGGGCAAGTAATTGGGTGTATGTATGTATAAGGTCACAGCTTTATACATAAATCAGGCCATATATAAGCTCTGAGTTCATATATGTGAGACCATGTTGAATTACCCTTGCACATGGGTCAGCAGTGTAGTGGTAGTTCAAGTTCAGATACCGCCCAGGTCTGAAATAATTTCAGTATTGTTACACTGCAGGCCATTACTCCAACTCTGATGTGTGGGGAGCTGGGGATGTGTGTGTAAGGTTGCAGTATTACCTGTAGATCGGCCATATGTGAGCTCTCATTTGGGAGGATAATAACTCATTCACAAATCCAACACGTGATCTAAGACTGGTGAATCACACACACACATGCAGATGATCCAATGATCATTTGTACAACAAAACTTTGACAGTATATATGCAGAAGTCAAACAAGGAAATTGAAAGTGAATACCCTAAAATACAAAGTACTGGAAATGAGTAGAAGCTCAAACAGACTCATAACTTACTCAATAGGAAAAGAATGAGTTACTAAAACAAAATAAAATATGGATCTGTGAGTGCTGATAATTGATAATTTACCAATTGCCAAATATATCAGCCAAATTGTATGTGAAATACACTGACTACTGACGAAAATGGGCATGGTGACAGAGGGAAAAATAGGGAACAAGGACAGGTGGTGGTCCTGCATGATGGACAGCAGAGAGAATCATCTCCCTGCTGTCCATTTTCAAAACTCAGCAACCTTCTCACCTCCAGTTGGAGTTACACTCACAAGGTGGCTGGCATTTAGTTTTTACACCAGGCCCAAAATCTATTCATTTAAACTTTTTTTATTTCTTCACCTACAGACATACAGATCTGGCAGCCTGTGATTGCACCATTCCCCCTACTACTATCAGCTGGTGATAGAAACAATTCAACACTAATATAACACAAACAACAGTCCAAAGTTTATTCCCACAAAGAACTATAGCAGGGCCTGTTTCCAGCCAGGGGTGGGGGTTGTTCCTGCCAGTGAAACTTGGGGCAGCTATCATCCTAATATTTTGACCTAGATTGGAGTATGGAGCAGTAGTAATTCTGGATAAGGTGAGGTAGGTAAACATGATGGAGATAATACAAATAGCAGTGACCAAACTATTTCCTTGTCATGCAGATAAAAGGTACAGAGTTGGACTACCAACACTTAAGTTAGATACATCTGAACTTTGAAAAAATATATACTTGCCTTCACAAGCAGCTATTGTACATATAAACTCACTCCAAATGGAATAAGATTAGAGGAGTTGCTGGAATGGAAACTGAGTGAACAATCTTAAACAGCAGATAGTCAAGGAAAATAATAAAGAAAATATTACAACTATATATATATATATATATATATACATTTTATGAAGTCAATATTTTTTTTTTTGTCTCCAAAAGCTGGTGGTGGTGAAGGGGAGAGAATCTGTATGGTAGTTGACCAGTTCCCCTGCTTAAGTAAACAACCTGATACTACTTCATTCTGTATTTGTGCAGCCTGTAATTGTTTTTAGGGCTTTGTTTTGTATGATTTGAAGGGTGTTGTGGTGTGTCTCACTGAGATTAGGAGCCCATGCAGGACTCGCATAATTCAACACTGAGCGTATGCATTGTTTGTATATCGTTATATTAGTTTCTTTGTTTTGTCCAAATGTTGTTCCAGTGATTGACTTAAGTGCATTAAGTCTGGGTGTGCATTTGTTTTTTATGTTTGTGATGTGTTGTTTGAAAGACATGGATGTATCGTATGTTACACCAAGAATTTTCGGTGTGTTTGTGTGTGGTATAAGAGTGTTGTTGATGTAGAGATGAGGTATGTATTTGTGACCATTTACACCATTTACACCATGAAACAAAAGTCCTCAAAGTCAAGGACCACCTCGACATGAGAGGCACACAAACACTTGCCGCAGCCACCACAAACACATCACACCCGCTACACTACATAGCAGAGCACCCACACACACCAAGAAACATTAAAACAACACCCAAAGATCTTTATCACGCACAGATACTCTCTTCTCTTCCTCCACAACCACCAAATACCAGCCTCCGGAAACATATTCATAATCATATCACTCACCGCTCCATTAACACACTGAAAGACAACACACTGCTGCATGCCAGACCCCCTGATATCCACCCTTCTGAATCCTCTCTCCCACGAAAGGACAGAGTCCACTTGGCCAGACCGCGGTGCGGTCGCCACCCAGCACTTCTAAGCTACCAGAAGAGGCTGGATGACCGCGTTGTGAACAGCTGCCCAGGATGTAACACTTCACCCCATACCATACAACACATAATGGAAGACTGCATTATACACAATCATGCACGCAAACAACACAACATACGCTCTATAAAGGATTTGTGGGAAAACCCAGTTTCAGCTATGGCATTCCTTGGGGAGATGGGACTGCTCGGACAGACAGTCTAGGGAATGACAACAACAACAACAACTTCATTCTGTTAACAGATAAAAACCCATCACCGTGTCTGTTACCAAACCAGTTATGTAGCATACATCTAGCCTTCATTGTTGTTTATATCAGCTCATATATATTGAAAGTAATTTCTAAATATTGTGCACTTCACACACCTGCACAACACATCAGATTGACAGCAAAGATTGGAAGTCCGGGGAATAAATGAAATTTTTATGGATTTCAGCAACAAGGGAGTAAAGTACCTATGTTGTATTAAGGAAGGGGAAAGCTTGTGGTGTAGTGGGGAGGTGAAGAAAAAGGAGAAGGGGAGGCATTATTGAGGAAACTGGAAGAAAATGAGCAAGGGGACGAACAGCCTCCGGATATCAGAAGGAGTGTCAGCAAAAGATGTGCACATGACACAGACGAGGTTGAACAGGTGAGCATACATATTAAAAGTAGAAATATAGATAATAGCAGCTCAATGGAAAGAGGAGATAATTACTTCCATGGATTTAATGAGGGAGATGACAACCTTCCTCGACTAGTAAGTCTAGAGGAGAAACTAAAAAAAAATGAATGAAGCATGAGAGGTTAGGTTTAGCCAACTAACACTAGTTTCACAAAGATTTGATAAACTGGAAGAACTAAAGGAGAATCAAAACCTAACTAAAGAAATAGAAGAATTATAAAGACAGGAGAAGTAAAGGATGAGAATGAGGAATAATAAAGAGTCCATAGCAAAAGAGGTAATTGGTTGAAAAAGTCCAAGAGAATAACAAAATTGAATTTAGAGATATAGTGAGAGAACAAACTTAGGACACAGATATTAAAGTGATGAGAGAGGAGAATATAGTAAGAGACTTAGCAGATAAAAAGGAATATATAATTATATTAGGAATGCAAGAGAAGCATAATTCAAACAGGACTACAAGAGTAAAGGAGGAGAAAGAAAAAGTAAACAAGGTACTAAAATAGTTAAAAAATATATATATATATATGAACAAGAAATAGGGAAAAAATTGAAGAAATATATAGATTGGGAAAATACAATACAGAGAAGACCAGACCAATTAATGTTCAATTCAGGTGACAAACACCAGAGAATGTCTTATCAAAAACAGGGAAACTAGCAAAAGGTGATCAGTATAAACAGGTATGGATAAAAAGAGATGAATAAAGAGGAAGAGAAAACAAAAAGAATAGCAAAAAAAAAAAAAACGAGGAAAGAACAGCGTCAAAGACTAATTATATTGGAGATGGTTCATAGCAGAGAAAAACGGAAGGGAAACAGAAAACAGGATGGAGGTAACAGAAAATTAAGTGTCACAAATGAACTGAATGATTACCTGAAAGAAAAAGAACCAGACATAATGGAAAATGTAGAGGCAAAATTGAAAGGTCTATTACCACCCAACAGTGTAGGACATGGTGCATATAATTATTGGATTAGAAACAGAGAAGTAAAACAAGGTGGTGGAGTTATGTTCCTGACTAAGAAGGATATAAATGTGAGGAATGTTACATATGGAAAGAATAGAGTGGAGATGATTATGATGGAAATAGAGGACAGGAATGGGAAGAGCAGGAAGATTGTGGTAAATTATGTGCCTCCTAAAACGGCTTCGTGGGAAGAGAGAGAACACAAAAATATGTTAGAAGACACAAGGATAACACTAAATAAGATAATGGAAGATGGAGGAAGAATAGTTATAATGGATGACTTTAATTGTAAAGAAATCTGCTGGGAAGAGATGACAGTGAAAGGTGGAGACAACCTATGGGGAAATGTACTACTTGATATGATTATAGAACATACAATGACACAATGGATACAAGAGAATACTAGGTATAGAAATGAGGAAGAACCATCGAGACTGGACCTAATAATCACATCAGAACCCGAAATAACGGACAAGATTGAATATAAGACACAACTAAGTAAAAGTGACCACATATTAGTTGAAGTGGAACTACATACATATACCAAGGCTTTTTCCCCCTTCCAAGGGAGGTAGCCAAAAAGGGAAAGGCATAAAAACACTCCCACCCATTTCATCCCTAAATACACTCCACACCCCTCCCACCCTTCCTCTCATCTGAGCACCTCCTGGATGACGGGTCATCCCTGCACCCTGCCCACCGCCCTGGGTCAGAAGCAGTGTCGCAAGACACAGTACATCCACAGCGAGGCCGCTTCATTTAATCGGCGACCCCTCCTCTCCGTCCCCCTTTGCATATAAGGCGAGGACGGGGAGAAATCCCTTCGGGCTGCGTCAAAATTTACTCACACATACTACCCCACTTCCCCGCCCATTCCTCCTCATGCAGTCACAACATCATCCATATACAACCCTTCTCCACTCACCTCTGTCTTCCGTCCTCTCCCTTCCTTCCTCAACAGATATTCCCCTCTTCCCCAAAGCCCCCTTCACCCCATCCATCCACCTCATCCTAGGACGTCCCCTCATGTTCACTCCCTCCACATCTGCCTTCCATACCTCTTTTACTAGTCTTTCTTCACTCATTCTTTCCATGTGTCCAAACCATCCTAATATTCTTTCATCAACCCTATCTCCCAAATCCTTTTTCACCCCTGTTCTCCTCCTCACCTCCTCATTTCTCACTCTATCTAGCCCAGTAACCCCCACCATACTTCTCAGACACCTCATCTCAAACACATTCAAACTCCTTCTCTCTTCTTCTCTTATGTTCCACGTTTCTGCCCCATACAGTGGCGTTGGCACAATCACTCCTTCATACAGTCTCCTCTTCGCATCCATTTCCAAATGTCTATTCCTCATTACACTCTTTAAACCACCAAGGCATTTACTCGCTTCTCTCAATCTACATTCTACCTCCACCTTCACTCCACCTTTTCCTGCTACACTTGCACCCAAGTATCTAAAACTATCCACTTCCTCCAGTCGCTCTCCTTTAATGTTCACTTCCAGTCTACTGCCACTTTCACCCCTTGTACATCTCATCACCTTACTTTTGCCCACATTTATCTTTAGCTTTCTTCTATCACATACTCTCCCAAACTAAATGGAACTAAATGAGAAAAAACTAACAATATAGAAAGGGAAGATTGAAGTATGGAAAAACAAATTTTGATAAAATAAGAGAATTCTTTTAAAAAGCTGACTAGGAAAGGATACACAAGAAGGAAACAACAGTAGAAGAGAAATGAAAAAAGACAAAATTTGGTAAAGGAGTGGAAAAGAAAAAACAAGAAAAAGGAAATGTAAGATGTTGGTACAACAAAAGATGTAGCGAGTTAAAAGACAAAAGGGACAAAGCGTAGATAAAATGGAAGAAAAACAAAAGACCTGAAAATGGAAAATATATACTAGTTATAGAAATAAATATATACAAGTGCGCAGAGAAGAAAAGAGAAAATACGAAAAAGATGTCATAGAAAAATGTGAAGATCAACCAAATCTATTTTATAGATTTGTAAACAACAAACTGAAAAACAAACAAGAATTAGTGAAACTACGACAAGTAGGAATTGAATACACAGAGGAAATAGAAATGGCAGAAATTATGAACAAGCATTTTAAATCAGCATTTACGAGGGAAAACATACAACTTAGAGATGTCGAGTGGGAGGAGAAAGTCCCCCCTATGAAAGAGATAGAAGTAACAAAGAATGAAATAATGAGTCACTTGAGTAATCTCGATGTTAGAAAATCGCATGGTCCAGATGAAATGGCAAACTGGATTTTGAGAGAATGCAGGAACGAACTAATATACAAAATACATAGTCTAATAAGCAGTTCATTGGAAGAAGGAAAAGTTCCAGAAGATTGGAAAGGAGCAAATATCGTACCAATATATAAGGGGGGGGGGCGAAGAAGACCCTACAAACTATAGACCGGTCTCTCTTACAAGTACGGTAGCTAAAATTTGTGAAAGAATGATCAAAATTAGATGGGTAAGGCATTTGGAAAAAAAAAACGTACTAAATCTAAGGCAATTTAGATTTAGGCAAGGACGATCATGTGTCACAAACTTGATATGTTTCTATTCAAGACTAATGGATATGATACAAGAAAGAGATGGATGGGCTGATTGTGCTTTTCTAGACCTGAAAAAAAAGCTTTTGATAGGGTGCCACATAAGAAATTGCTAAAGAAATTAGAAACTGCAGGAGGAATACAGGGAAAACTACTTAAGTGGATGGAAGACTTCTTGCATGAAAGGAAAATGAGAGTGGTGATAAGAGACAAACATTCCAATTAGGATGAGGTGATTAGTGGAGTTCCACAAGGAACAGTTTTGGCGCCAATAATGTTTGATATATATATGTATATATATATATATATATATATATATATATATATATATATATATATATATATATATATATATACATATATATATATATATATATATATATATATATATATATATATATATATATTAATTATATGGATGAAGGAATTGAAAGTTATATGAGCTTCGCAGATGATGCAAAAATATTGAAAAAAGTGAGCACCGAAGAAGATTGGGAGTCGCTGCAGAGTGATCTTAATAAAGTATGGGAATGGAGTAGGAAGTGGGAGATGGAATTCAATATTAAGAAGTGTAGTATAATGGAATTTAGAAGAAAAAAAAAAGAATAGTGGGATCATATACATTGGGAGAGGAAGAAATTAAAAAAGTGGAAAAAAGAAGGACCTAGGAGTCATTATTATGAAAGATATGTCCCCTGAGAAACATATAAACAAGATTTTTGGATAAACTTATAATTCAATAAGAACAATCAAAGTGACATTTACATACCTGGATGAAGAAATAGTGAAGAAAATACTAGTCACTTTGATAAGACCAAAATTGGAGTATGCGGCGACGACGTGGTCACCAAATACAAAAAATGTATGACAAAACTTGAAAGAATACAAAGAGTAATTACGAAATTGGCACCAACGCTCTCAGAACTATCATATGAGGAGAGGCTGGCAAAACTTAAACTACAGACAATGGAGCAAAGAAGAGAGAGAGGAAACTTGATAATTATTTATAGAATCATGAAAGCCATGGAAATTATTGATAGAGAGGATCTAATAAAATGGAATGTACAGATACAAGAGGACATGGAAAGAAAATCAAAACAATTATAGAAGAG
Organism: Oratosquilla oratoria; assembly: GCF_046742065.1. Classification (NCBI taxonomy): domain Eukaryota; kingdom Metazoa; phylum Arthropoda; class Malacostraca; order Stomatopoda; family Squillidae; genus Oratosquilla; species Oratosquilla oratoria. The sequence goes on along the minus strand of NC_134779.1, from coordinate 12,565,327 downwards.
AATTGAAAAAGAACAGCTTTCCCTGCAGGATAATAGACCTTTAGAACACGTGAGATGAGAATGTGGTGTGTGCAAAAACGATGCACGAATTTAAAAAGTCTAGATAAAACGAGATATGGAGACGGGACACCACGAGCATAGGTCCCCTTCCCGTAAAAGACAACTAGGTAAATACACACACACACATTTCCTGTATACTACATTTAGGTATATACACACGACTCGACGGTACAGTGGTAATGTTTGGAACCACTGCTACAGTGGCCCGAGTTTCAATCCCGCCCAAGGCTGAAATAATTTCAGTATCGCTGCTCTGCGAGTTGTTACTCCAACTCTCTTGGGCAGGGTGTTGGGGGTGTGTATGCGTGTAAGGTCACAGCATTACCCATAGATCAGTCATATATGAGCTCTGATATCTCTTCTGGGAGGGAAATAGCTGTCAATCACAAGTCCAACCTGTGATCCAAGACCATGGTGAATCACACACACACCACACACAGACACACCTATTCACGAATGCGGAAATAAGGAAACACCACTGAATTATAGGCTGGTATCATTAGCCAGCACTAGGGGATGTGCCGATTCAATTTTTTTTTTTTTTCCCAATACCTATTCCTATTTACCATTAATTGCCGATACCGATGCCGATTCCTATTCACTCTTAGTTGCCGATGCTGATTCCACTTTATATAATTACAGCATATCAGTTTTTAATATAAAGTAATTAAACTATGGTTTTTACTTGCTTTATAATCTATGTAGATTATACACGCCAGTCGTTGAGCTGTTGGATGCTAATGACTGAACAAACTAATGAAGTGCTTATTAATTGGCCACTTTATGATTATCAATGTTTGATTGTGTTATTTTCTATCGGTTGAAAGAGAGGTAAAAAATTACCTATTTCATAGATTTTGATGTAACTACTAACTTCAAGTAATTTGAATCATTTAATGCATGGTTTTGATAAAACACAAGTGCAGACTATAAAGTTTATTAAACAGTTTCTTAATCCTAACTTAACAGTAAAACCTAAACCTAACTCAGTCTCTTCTATATAAAATTTGTCTCCAGGAATACGGGAAATGGCATCAGCATCGGCAAAATATTGCCGATGCCGATGCTGAATCCCATTCTTAAAAAAAAAATGCTGATGCCGTTTCATCAAAAAAGTGCCGATTCTTGCCGATGCCGATTAATTGGCACACCCACAACCAGCATAACAGTGAAATTATGTGAAAGGATTGTAAAAGACCAATGGAATAAATCCTTGAAGAGATGGACATTCTGACAGTCACTTTGGGTTCAGATCTGGAATGTTGTGTGTGTTGAACCTTTTACGCTCTTATTCACGAGTGATTGATGTGATGCAAAAGAGAGAGGGGTGGGTGGGTGGACTGTGTGTACCTCGACCTAGAAAAGGCATTTGACAAAGTACCTCACAGTTGACTTATGTGGGAAGTGGAGCATGTTGGGGGACTGAGAGGCAAACTACTTAAATGGATGAAAGATTTTTGAAGGAAAGATTCATGAGGACAGTAGTAAAGGATGAGATGTCAAGATGGAGAGCAGTAATGAACGAAGTACCACAATGTTCAGTGCTTGCACCAATAATGTTTCTAGTTTATGTCAATGACATTATGGAAGGAACGACAAACTATGCCAACATGTTTCCAGATAATGCAAAAATAATGAGAAGAGTGAAAAATGAGGAGGGCAGTAGACTATTGTTGATAAAAGACGACCTGTCACCTGGCAGACATATCAGCAAGATTGTGGGAGAGACATACTGCAGAAGATCAAAATGGCGTTTCACTATTGGATGATGAGATGATGAAAAAACTCATTGAAACCCTGATCCATCCAAGACTGGAACAAGCATCAGTAGTATGGTCCTCACACAGTGAAGGAACATAAGCAAGATCAAGAGAATACAAAGGGCAGCAACTAAACTGGTCCCCAGCCTAGCAGATAAACCATATGAGGAAAGACTAAAAGCATTGCGTCTTCCAACTTTGAAAGATCGAAGAGAAAGGGGTGACATTATTACAATATTCAGGTCACTAAAGGGGACAGATTGCACTGACATAAGAGATCTCTTGATTAAAGATGGGAAGGCTTTAAGAGGTCATGGAAACAAATCAAGAAAGACCACATGTCCAAAGGATATGAAGAAACATAGTTTTCCATATAGATACATAAATACCTGGAATAATTTAGGAAGTGATATAGCCCAAGCTCAAACAATACACAAGTTCAAATCTAAATACGATAATTGGAAATCAAGGATATAGATTAAGTTGGAACTGCATATGAATTTGAGGCTAGGTAGGATAAATAATTAGAGAATAGGCTAAACGAGCATTGCTCCTTTTCCTATATACAACAATTAAGTAAATACACACACACAAATTACCAATGAAAATAAGTGTCATCTCACACATATCAAGGACATCGCCATCAAGATGGCCAGGGCCAACCACAACAGCAAACTTCATACTTCTGAATCAGCTCTGTGGTACTACTGTTGACAGGCTCCACCTAGGATATCGCTGTAGGTGGTAAGTGCTACGCGCAGGAAGAGACAATCACGAACGCTGCAAAATCTATGAGGCCAAGGTGCAACAGCCGCTCCACCACTATCTGCAAGAGTACAAAGCCACTGCCATTCTTCACCTAATACTCAGCCCACCACTCAACGCGGCACGGGAGGCACAGCACCTCACCATCTCCCCTTTCGAAGCAACCCCCAGCTTCTTGGGGGTTTCCCCACCCGATTCCCTGATTTCAGGGCACCGCCGCTAATAACAGTGGCATCACGTGGACAACATACCCTGTATACGAACTGTTCCGGACCACCTGCAAGTTTAGGGTTGATTCACACTATCGGTCCGGTCGCGCTCCGCTCTCGGTTCTGAGGTATTCACACTATCGGTCCCCTCTCGTTCCCGTCATCCCCCCTCCCTCGACACCAGTAGAAGTCTTACCATCAGTTACGAAGGATGTGTGACTTTTCTGACGCCGAGTTGGCAATAATCACTATTGCACTTGATGAAGAAGAAGAAGGAAAACAAAATAGAAAAAGAAAGAAATTGTGGGTTCATCCTATGTTGCAAGATAGGAAGACTGAAGGAGAATTTCATACTCTGTATCCTCGTATGTTGATGATGAGAGTAAATTCCACAGCTATTTCAGAATGAACAAAGGAACATTTGAGAAAATACTATCCAAAATTGAGGATGACCTGAAATGTACAAGAAGATGCTGCACTTCCTGACACTGATGTGCTTGCACCATACGTTATAGTGGGAGATGAGGCTTTCCCGCTGAAGAGAAATTTGATGAGGCCCTACCCAGGTTCACAGACTGAACATAAGGTAGAGAAGAGGATTTTTAATTATAGATTATCTAGAGCCAGGAGGATAGTTGAGTGCACATTTGGTATTCTAGTGCAAACCTTCAGAATATATTTAAGGAAACTTAAAGCTATGCCTTCTAACACTAATGCAATCATTACAACAACATGCATACTTCACAATCTGATACACCCAAATGCTGTTGCATTACCAGATACTGTTGTCATGCCTCCATCAAACACAGTACGTCCAATGAGAGGAAGAGGGGGAAATGCTACAAAGGAGGCTTTTGGCGTGAGAGAAACACTGAAAGATTATTTCAGCTCCCCAGCTGGTTCAATGCCTTGGCAAAATGATAAAATATAAGTAGACAAACAAACTTGTGTAAGAATATTTGTTGAGTGAGCTAAGGAGATGCATTTCCGCAGTGGATAATAGGTTGTTATTATACATATGGAATTTCTTTCTTCGGTTAATAATGTGTATTTTTTTTTTCTCTCAGTACCTTGGCAATATGATAAGTATGCAAACATTATTGTATAGGAAAATTGTTTGGTGAGGATAGGAAATGCATTTCCACAGTGGACATTAGGCTATTGTATGGAATGTCTTACCTTCACAACCCAGCTACCTGCTTATTTCAACACAGCTTCTTCTTTTCGCCACGTTATCACTGTAGTGCAGCGAAGTCAGGTCATACAGCTCTGGTTTACCTTTTGACTAATTCTATTAGCATTTCATCTGAATCCATAAAATCAAAGTAAGTTTTGTAGGTTATATTTTATTCAGTTGGTGCTTATGTATACCCTCGCTGTACGCATTGTCATTGTATCAGTGATAAATAAAAAGAAAACGTATTTTTATAATTTTTCTAACTTTCTCATGATCCCATTGTGGTGTTTCCTTTGGATTATCCATGGTTTGGTAGGACAGCAGGTAACACTACTTGCTTATATGAAGGCTGAATCTCGACTGGAGTGGACCAGGACCGTGGCAACTGAGTTCACACTGGCGCTCACGATCCAGTCACGCTCCGCTCTCGCTCCAGTAAAAATATCTTTTGACGGAACCGTGACCGGAGCGATACCGGAGCGAGAGCGCCAGTGTGAATGCTTCCATTGAAATTAATGAGACAATATTGGACCGGACCGAGAGCGGAGCGGGAGCGGAGCGCGACCGGACCGATAGTGTGAATCAAGCCTTAAAGTCCAATCGGGTACTAGCTCCACAAACCAAGAAAAAATATATGGATGATGATGCGATGAAAGCAGTAGTAGTAGCAATAATGATAAGAAGAACAGTAATGATAATAACAGCAACAACAACAATGATAATAACAATAACAACAACAACAATAATAATAATAAATAATAACAGCAACAACAACAATAATAATAATGGCAACAATAACAATAGTAACTATAATTAAAAGTCTTATCCGCCCCAGACTGGAAAAACTGGGATTACCCGCATTGGAAGAGCAGAGAGAGATATGATGAAGAGAAGCAAGAGGTAAATAAATATGAAGAGAGGGTGAGTTAGTATGGAATATGATTCCAATAAGAGATCATAGAAAAAATATATAATACAAAATAAAATAATAATAGAAATTATCTATATACCAAGAGTATTTTCATACCTTATAAGGGAGCTAGCTAAGTCAAAGGCACATATCCATTCTATTCCCCTCCACCACTCTCTCCTCCCTCTCATCTTAGCTCTTCATGGATGACGGGTTAAAATAGAAATAAATAGAAATTAATAAATTAACCAAAGACGTTTGATTCTAAGATATTTGGAAACATGGTTTTCCACATAGATGCATTTATTTGTGGAGCATTATAGCAGAAAAAATAATCCAGGCCAACAACAAAGCTAAATTTAAGGTTAACGTTAAAAGTAAATATAAAGAGACGGTGCCTCATGAGCGTAACTCCCCAACCTGTGTATATACAGATTCCAAGAATACAAGAAACAAAATACAGAAATGGAAATGCATATATGTATATATAAATACTGTCACGCCCTTAGGATGAATAGAATCCTGTGGTTGTGCTGTGTCATATTCATGTGTAAACAATGTCGCCTGTTTGTATTTTTTTTAAAAACACGCCTTGTGTGAATATGATGTGTTCTGTATGTTATGTGTATATTTGTAGTTGGGATCTACATTGGCTGGTTAGGTGAGGCAAACAAGGTGAAATTGTGTTCATTTTAATCTCTCAGTCTTCCCTATTCTACAGTCATTGAGCAACCTCCGAGAGAAACTCAGGGAGTTGCCAAATTCTATTTACACAGTATAATTTGGCTTTTGCCATTAAACAAAATGATAATACATTATTTTCTCCTATATCTACAATTTACAAAGCATGGATGCGTCTGGACTCTCACTGTCCATGCATGTGATATTTACATAAGATTTACCAAAGATAGAGAACATAAGAAAAGTATGTGATAAAGAAATAAAATGTAGATGTATGTTGATCTGGTAGGATGGCAATGATGATGGAGAAGTATCTATTGTTTCGCCAGGTGTTTGGGCATAGTCCGAAACACTTGGCTTCTCTGGTCACTGTCAGATGCAATGACAATGGAGCGCCCCTTGTGAGTTAGGTCCGAGTACAATAGAGGGCCCCTTGAGAGTTGTCTGGAGACGTTGGAGTCCTTACACCACATGCGTGCATGCGCGCGTGTGCACGCTAGACATCTATATGATTGACTCTTCCTTTCAATCATTTTGCAACATATGAGTTCTATTTCATAAATAGTATTTCGAAAAATGTTAAGCATTGCGCAACACCCTTCTTTTGGGGCCGCGCTTCCATATGTTCTATCATGACGCCAAGCTCAGGGAAACTTTACATAATTTGCCACGATAGTATGTTATGCTTTCCCATTGGTTGGAGTTGTCTAAACTACCTACTTTGGATACGTTTTGGCATCCCGCCATTCCCGGGCTGTAAAAGGCGAGGCGCAGAGCGACCCGAGATAGCCAAAAGAGAATAGACTACAGAGAGGGACTACCGAGAGAGAACACGAAGAGAAGCGGAGAGGGAAGACAAGAAAAGAAGCAGACGCGCATCTGAATCTACGTAGATTTTTTTTCTACATTCGTCGATTACAACAACTCAACTAAACAAGTCCTTTGGACCACATTGGGGTCGGGTCACGGAGGGTAATATGCATACCTTGAGTCAGGTCACTTGGGGGCGGGGGATAAACAGCCAGGTCAGCGATGTGGATGAAATGTATAGCAATCTAGCTGATTTGATTATTAATGCACAAAATACATTTATCCCCCTGAAGTCAATATGGAAGAATAGTAATACTCCCAAATGGATGACGGACAGATTGAAACATGAGATCGGAATGGAAAGAGGACTTTACGTAAAAATAAAAAACGGGGAAATACACCTTAGATCAAGATATAACGAATTGGCAAAGCTGGTTAAAAAGAATACACGTACAGCGAAACGTAACTAAGAAATTAAGGTTGCCAGCCAAGCAAAATCCAACCCAAAGGGTTTCTTTCATCTCTGCAGAACAAAAAATAAAGAATAGGCCCAATTAAAAACGATGAAAATGTCATGATAGAATCGGAGGAAAAATGAGTGAGGAGTTTAACAAATATTTTCTCTTGGTGTTTACTAATGAGAGGTTAGATAACGTACCTGACTGCGATCCGATTTTCAGAAGGGATGAAGAAAGTAGATTATCTAATATCAGCATTAGTAAAGTAGAAGTAGTCAAGCAGACTTAAAGCTACAAAATCCCCGGGTCCACACGAAAATTTTTCCGAGAGTGCTTAAGGACTGTAAATTTGAAATCTGCGACCAGTTAACTGAAATATTTAACAAATCGGTAGACACTGGTTTTGTGCCTATGGTTTGGGAGCAGGCAAACGTTGTTCCTGTTTTTAAGAAGGGAGATAAATCGTCTATATGCAACTACAGGTCAATCAGTTTGACATCGGATATAGGTAAAAAGGCTTGAATCAATATGCGGTACAGTTTTGGTTGCCGTCCTATAGACTAGACATCAATTCACCAGAATCAGTACAGAGAAGAATGACCAAAATGATACATGGACTCAGAAATTTGCCTTACGTAGAGAGGCTTAGGCACCTTAACTTACACTCTCTGGAAAGACGCAGTGTGTGGTGGTGATCTAATAGAGGTGTTCAAGTGGATCAAAGCCTTTAACAAGGGTGATGCAAACAAGGTCATCATATTAAAACAGGGCAGGACTCGCAGTAATGGATTTAAACTGGGCATATTTAGATTTAAGAAGGAAATAGGCAAGAAGTGGTTTACTAATAGGGTGGTCAACGAATGGAATAGAGTTAGTAACCATGTAGTGAGTGCTAAAACTATCAGTTGTTTTAAGAAACTGTTAGACAACTTTATGGATGGGGATGACAGGTGGTGATGGATATGGAACTGCCTATTGTAGGCCTTATGGTCTCGCAGTCTCTTTCATTATTATGTTCTTATGTTATGTTCAATGATTGCCCAATCTCCTAGCAAAGTGCAAAGCCTTCGTGTTTTTCCGAATTGTTTCGGACATCTCCAGACTGCTGCTGAACCAAGTGCAACTCGACTCTTTCTGTTATTTCTCGACTACGAAACATCAACAAATCTCCTATGTGTTCTCGACTACCAGAAGTTATCGTGCATCAGCCTCTCCTCAAACAACTTATTTGTTCCCGAGACTAGAAGAACGGACCAGACGACTTTCCGTTGGTGCGACTTCTAACAACCAGAATCAAGACTCGTCTACACCATAATCGATTTTTCATTTCGCCCACCTGTTCTTACGTGCTGCATACAAGCGCACACCTACCTGGTAATTAATTATCCATTTATACTTCATATAACATATATTGCTATTCTTACTCTGTCCTTTTATATTGTTTGTGTCTATTTTTATTCTTGTAAATAATAATTAATTTCAACGGAGAGTTTAATCACCCTGCCCGAACTCTGTTACTCGTCTGAACTGTGCTCGGTCTTAGTTTTGTGTGTGTGTGTGTGTGTGTGTGTGTGTGTGTGTGTGTGTGTGTGTGTGTGTGTGTGTGTGTGTGTGTGTGTGTGTGTGTGTGTGTGTGTGTGTGTGCGTGCGTGCGTGCGTGCGTGTGTGTGTGTGTGTGTGTGTGTGTGTGTGTGTGTGTGTGTGTGTGTGTGTGTGTGTGTGTGTGTGTATTTACCTAGTTGTATTTTACGGGAATGGGAGCTATGCTCGTGGTGTCCTGTCTTAATATCTCATCTTATCTAAACTGTTTTTAAATTCATGAATTGTTTTTGCATACACCACTTTTTCGTCCAACTTGTTCCAGATGTCTATTACTCTGTGGGAAAATCTGTTCTTTTTCAGGCCCCTTCTATAACTGTCTTGATTTTCTTTCCGTGTCCTCTTGTATTTCTATTATCCCATTTTATTAGATCCTCTCTATCAATAGTTTCTATGCCTTTCATGATTCTATAAATAGTTATCAAGTCTCCTCTCTATCTTCTTTGTTCTAATGTCTGTAGTTCAAGTTTTGTTACTCTCTCCTCATATGATAGTTCTGAGAGTGTTGGTGCTAATTTTTTAATTGCTCTTTGTATTCTTTCAAGTTTTGTTATACATTTTTTGTACTTGGTGACCACATCGTCGCTGCATACTCCAATCTTGGTCTTATCAAAGTAACTAGTATTTTCCTCACCATTTCTTCCTCCAGGTATGTAAATGCCACTTTGATTGTTCTTATTTAATTATAAGTTTCTCCAAAAAATTTGTTTATATGCTTCTCAGGGGACATATTATTCATAATAATGACTCCTAAGAGAGTGAAGAACATATTGACAGAGAAGTCAAATACATTTTTAAAGTGTTCTCAGGACTTATATATCCAGAAGGGTTACTCCATAGTTTGAAGAAAATAGCGCTTAAAATAATGGAAAAGAGAAAGGATGAGATAAAGGAGACTAAGGAAGGTGGCTTCATTGTAGTTCCCAACTCCAAGTACACAGAGGAGTTAGGACATTTGCTCCGCAGAGCAGGGCTGAAGATCGCCAGTACATCCAGTACGAAGATAGGTGAAGTAGTGAGGTAAGGGTAGAAAAGAACATAATAACAACAGCATGGTTTACAGAATCCCATGTGGTGGCTGTGACTTAAACTACTTTGGGGAGACAGGAAGAGGCATACACAAGTGGACATATGAGCACAAGAGCGACCTGAGGGCCCACCGAACATCAAACGCCCTGATGGTTCATGCGGAGAAATACGGACATTTACCTAACTGGGACGGAGTGGAAATATTAAAACAAGGGTTAGACAAGAAAAAACGAAAAATAGTAGAGGCAGCTTTTATAGCATCCCAGCCCTGTTGTAACCATCGTGATGGTTTTATTAAGCTGTCCAAAACGTCCGGCTGGATGGTCCTACAGGAGTTGAAGGGTACGAGAGGGAGGGAGGGGGTGGGTTAAGGAAGGAACGCGGAATGATGTAAGGTATAAAACTGTTGATTTCGCGATCCCCTATCACTCCCTCCTTTTCCTCTCCCCACCTCTCCCTCCTCCGCCTCCCCAATCACTACCCTTCCGCTTTCCCGCCTACACATCCTGTCTCGATCCCTCGTTTCCTGCTACCAGCAACAGCAAGAATGGATGAATCCACGCGCCTTTCAGAAACGGGCGATGACGGTGAAGGAGGCTGGGTGACTGCTGGCCAAAAGAGGAGTAAGAAGAAAGAGCGTGCTATTCGCTCTGGAGATGGTCAGGAGAGTCGGGAGCAAGCGGACGGGGCCAGGAGGGCATCGCTCCCTTTGGTCACCACAGGATACAAGATCCCAAAGTCTCCAGAAGGTTTCCAATCAGCCTATGCGCTTTCTCGAGAAATCGAGAAAGAGCATAGCAATTGGAGCATCACTTTTAAGTATCTGCCAACCGGAGAGATTCTCATCTCTCCTAAGGATGAGGCCGCCACTTCTGCCCTTGCCAACCTAACGGAGGTCAGTGGTAGGAGGGTAAACCTCCAGAGGGTGGAAGGAGCAGAAAAGGGAACGAAGATGGTGCTACAGGGCTGGTCAACAGTTAATACCCTGGACGCCGTCGAAGAACATCCACAGGTGATCAGTGCAGAGAGATGCACCTGGAGGAAGGAGAACACCAGGCAGGTCGTGGTTACCCTCCGGGGGCCCGCACTGAGGGAACTGGACCTGGGCATGTGGGGCACGTTCCCACTACGCACCTTTGTGCCGGACCCCATGAGGTGTTTTCGCTGCCAGCAGTACGGACACCACCAAAGGCACTGCAGACGCTCGTTTAAGTGCGGCATCTGTAGTGGCCCACATACCACCGACACGTGCATTTCAAAGCACAAGAAAAACGAGGAGACGACTGCTAAGTGCCCCAACTGCGGCAAAACACATCATGCTTGGAGCCTTGCCTGCGGTGTCCGCAGAGACGAGGCCAAGGCTGCAAGGGAGGTATACAAGGCCAGAGAGGACTACGTTCCAGCCCCGCCCCGTTCCTCGGTGTGGAAACACCCTCGGCAACCGAGGGAGCCACGCCAGCAGCCTCCAACACCGTCGCCTGCGCTAACGGAGGCAGAGTTCCCTGGGCTCCCTCAGCGGCCCCAGTTCCATAACGGAACCAAGAACCACAGCCCCCCAGCAGAACCTCCTGTCCAGAGGGAGCAGCAGCCGGCGCAAGCCCTTCCGCGGCTACTCACCTTCCAGGATGACGAACTGATGCAGTTCGTCATGGTCGCCGCGGCTGCGCTGGCCCGCCACCTGGGGAGCTCGGAAGACCAGGTCAGGGAAGCTGCGAGCTTCCTCAAGGACATGGCGCAGGCGATGGTCTCCATCAAAAAGTGCTCACCTGCCACCAAGCCCTCCATGTCTCCGTCCGCTGCACCAGGTACCACCCAGGTGACCGAAAGCTCTCCAACGATCCCATCTCCTGCGCAGCCTCCCGCAGTGCCCTCGACCAGTGTCCGAACACCCGAGGAGGATCCAGCGCCCTCCCCAGTACGCGCAGAGCCGCCAACGTCTGACGAGCCGGCCCGAAAAGGCAAAGCAGGAGCCGCGGTCAAGGCTACACTGCCTGAGGGCCCAGTTCGAGTTCCGCGGTACCAGACGAGGCGAGAGGTTACCCTCTCTAAGGCAGGTGGCGCAGCGTTTGTGGCTGGATTCCCTGACGTACCTAGGGGAAACGAAGGGGCGGATACGGACACTGATGGTAGCAGCGAGGGCTCTTCTTCTTCACCGTCAAGCCCGTCATCGTCATCAGAAGACAACGAGCACCATGGATAGTGTGTCCACAGTGCGCTCGACCACCCAGACTGTTCGCTTCCTCCAATGGAATATCCTTGGATTCAGAGCGAAACAGTCACTTCTGCAAGCCATCATACGGCAGGAGGAAAAACAGGTCATCCTCTTGCAAGAGACCCTGGTGGGAGAGGAAGAGATCAGGATCTCTGGATACCACGTGTTCGTGTCGCCCCAAACGGACACAAGCAGAGGTTGTATGACCCTTGTCCATGCGTCCATCCCATGTTCAAGAGTAGACCCACCAATAGAGTGTGGGGAAGATGTGGAGGTGCTCGCAGTTCGACTGCACTTCCCCCATGAAACGATCCATGTGTATAATATTTACAAGGCCCCTGTGCGTGGACACTTGGACCTGGGGGAAGTATGCACCGTCGCGGAGGACGAGCAGTACATCATCGCAGGTGACTTTAATGCGCACCACCCCATTCTTCACTCTGTGTCGCCTACAAACTCGTCCGGGCGACACATTGATGAAATCCTGAACACCAGCCCGGGTGTGGTCCTACTGAACGACGGGTCGCCGACGCATGTACGACATGGCAGGCTCGATCTCTCATTTGTCTCCTCCTCATTGCTGCATCGGATGTCGTGGAGCATCAACGACACGGCTACGAGTGATCATTTTGGAATAGACATGTCGCTCACCGTAGCCCCGCCACCCCCAGTGGTCCAGAGAATAGGAAGGTGGAACCCGCGCAAGGCCAATTGGACGTTGTTCAAGGACAGAGTGGCTCGCGAGGTCGTCACCGACGCTCTGGCCATGGGTGAGTTGGACGATGCGGAGGCCTCACTGGTCTCTGCTATTCATGCAGCGGCAGAGGAGGCAATACCTAAGAAGGGCCTCAACAGGAGGAGACATCGAGATGGTTGGTACTACAACCAAGAGATCAAGGATGCCAACCACAGGGTCAACCGTCTACGAAAGATCCTGCGTAGACACCACAACCCTGCTAACCTGGCCAACCTCCGGAGTGCCGTCGAAGAGGCCAAGGAGACAGCTCGACGTGTGCGTAGCGAGAAGTGGCTAGAATGGTGCCAAAGCTTTAGTGAGTCCACCACGCTAAAGGAACTTTGGGGGAAACTCCACATAGCGACCAGCCGTACCCCACCACGGCGCGCTCCCCGTGCACCACAGTGCGAGGCAGAAAATCTGGCGCAAGAATTTGCCAGACGCACGCACACAGCCACGCTACCCGTCGAGCTGCAACAGAGGCAGGCCATGCTCCGTGAACCAAGAGAGACCAGGATACAAGCTGCCATGGGGTCTCCGGGTGACACGGACACGCCATTCACCATCCATGAGCTGCAAGCCTCACGTAAGAGATCCTCCGACACTGCTCCAGGGAGCGACCTAGTGACGTACTCCATGGTTGCACACCTGGGGGATGCTGGAGAAGAAGCACTCCTCCGGGTGGTAAACAGCAGTTGGTCCTGTGGAAGACTTCCGACCAACTGGAAGAGGGCCGACATCGTGCCTATCCCCAAGCCCAGGGAGCCCGGAAAGTATCGTCCTATCTCCCTGACGAGCTGCCTGGGGAAGACCATGGAAAAGATGGTTCTCCAAAGACTTTTGTGGAAACTGGGACCACCACAAGAGAACCTCTATGGCTTCACCAAAGGGGTGGGCACGGCTCAATGCATTACAACGCTTCTGAGCCATGTGGAGCAACGTCACGCCATGGTCGTCTTCTTTGACCTGGAGAAGGCATTCGAGCTTGCCAGTCCCGCTGCAATTCTGGACAGTCTGGCTGCCAGAGGAGTACAGGGGAAACTGTTACAGTGGATAGCGGACTACCTCTCCAATAGAACTGCCAGAGTCCGTCTACAGGGAGTGGAGTCCTGCTATCACCCCCTGGAAAATGGTACACCCCAGGGTGGGGTTCTCAGTCCCACCCTGTTTAACGTGCTGATGAGTGCATTAATAGCCATCCCTCTACCCACAGGATGCCGCCTCCTATCATACGCAGACGATGTCGCGCTGGTGGTGGCAGGCAGAAGGACCAAGGCCAGAAGGACGCAAATGTGCCTCGACCGCATTTCCTCCAAATGCGAAGAGCTTGGCCTCAAGATCTCGCCACCAAAGACCAAAGCCATGTGTTTTGGCACTAGCGTGACACCGAGGGACAGGCTTCTGCTGCAGGGACATGAGGTGGAGTGGGTCAGCACGCACATGTACCTAGGTGTCTGGCTCGACTCCAGGCTGTCCTTCCGGACTGAAGTGGCATACATCCGGGGAAGGGTCCTCAGCCGGATTAACGTTTTGAAGTCCTTGGCGACCAGAGAGGCAGGTGCCAACTGCGCTGTCCTCCGGACATTCTACGTCAGCGCAATTCGACCGGTGATAGACTATGCCAGCAGTGCTCTGGCTGGTCTATCCGCAACACGGTTGGCTGACTTGGAGACAGTACAGAACCAGGCGCTGCGCGTAATATTGGGCGCGCCGCGCTGGACTCTGGTCGCCAATATGCAGCAAGAGGCGGGACTGGTGCCTATCAGTGTGAGGATCTCAGGATTGGTGGTAGCCTTCGCCATAAGAGTCATTCAGAGAGAACATGACTCGTTCCTGCGGCGAAGGCTAATCAGCGCCCTCCAGCAAGATCCGGATCTCTTCCCGCAGAAGAGGTGGTCAGCGAGGGTTGCACACCGCATAAGGGACCTTCACCTGCATGACCTTATCCTTCAGAAGAGGAGGGATGTGCCGGTGGAAGGTTATGTGCAGTCTCCCCCCTGGGAGAATCCACCGGCCAGAATCAGTGTGATGGCGTCACGACGCGGTACGCCGCTGCCGCGCCTGCGGGCGGATGCGGAGGCCACAATGAGATCTGTCGCCCAGGAAAACTGCGTCGTCTATTTTACAGACGGCTCCGTGGATCCCGTACACAACGTGGCAGGTGCAGCGTTTGTCACGAAGGACGAGGAACAGGGAGTAAGGGTGTTGGGCACTCGCTGCTCGACGCAAGCAGAGGGTGTTGCAGTGGGTCTAGCATTGACCCATGCTCTCAACACCCACCAACGTAATGTAGTTGTGCACACAGATAGTTTAGCTCTGTTGCAATTAATATCCAAAATGTATCACACTGACCAGAAAAAACTAATGACCTCACTGTTGTTTCAGCTCAAGGCCCTCCGTCAGCAAGGGAGATCAGTCGTCCTCAACTGGGTGCCGGGACACATCGGCATCCAGGGAAATGAAGCGGCAGACAGGGTGGCCAGAAGAGCGGCCACAGGAGACATGGAAGGCGGAATCGGTGTCCTCCCGAGCCGAACTGAGATCTTGGCCATTGCAACGAGAGCGATGGCCAAGAGGGAACTACAAAGCCATAGGAACCTAACAGCCCAGAGGCCGTCAGCACGCTGGTATCAAGTTGCCACAGCGTACGAGCGACTGACCCCTGGAGTCCGTCTCTCCAGGATAGAGGAAGTCACCCTTCATCGACTCCGTCTCGGGTATCGATGCTTCTCGGAGGTGACGGGACAGCCGGAGGCCTGCATCCACTGTGGAGAGGCCGGCGCAAACGGGCTAGATCATTATGTGGCCCTTTGCCCGGCGACCAGATTTCTACGTGCGGGCCCCAGGACCTCGGCTGGGGGACTCATCCGTCGACTGACGGTGTCCCTTAGCTCGTATCGGCTGGGACGCCTCCTTCAAGTGCCGCCCCCCAGATGATACGGATGGGTTCTGTTCGACTGTACTCTCTTGCTGATTTTTGACTTTTTTGACTTATGACACATTTTAATTTAAGCCAAGGACTAATGCTTTCTTCTCTTCACCTAGGTAACTGCGCATGATGCCTTAGACTGGACCGGATGGGACGCGACGAGTGCAGGAACCACGTCGGCTGGACCGGATGGGACGCGACGGACTCATAGGACACTAACCACGTCGGCTAGATCGTGGAGACCGTACAGCGCAACATATATTGACATATTTTAACAAATGTACATGTAACTTATTGTAAAAGGCATACTTTTATGCCTTCTAGGAATATGGGTAGAGACCCAAACAAGATGTATTTCTTGTAAATCAATAAATCTAAATCGATTGTTTGTACACTCTGAAGAAGCTCTGTTAAGAGCGAAACGTCAGTTAATAAAACTTCAACGGTTCTCGGTGTTTATCTCACCACCCTGCCACTCATTTTGTCGTCCATTCCTCAACACACACACACACATATATATATATATATATATATATATATGCATATACATATATATACATATATATATATGTGTGTGTATATATGTATATATATGTATATATATATACATATATGTATATGTATATATATGTATATATATATATATATATATATATATATATACACACACAAATGCATGGAAGTGAGGAAAAGGAACTGGGGAAAGTTTGTCGGGAAATCCCTCCCCATGGGCTACGGATTCCGTTTCCGGGTTGTTGGTGTTTGGTCCATCACTCTCTTAACCCATTCAACTCCGATGACAAGATGTCTTGTCATTTGGTCAAATAAAACAAAAAATCATAATAAAACAACAAAATGTTTGATGATCAAACAGCACCAGAAAAATATGACGTCATCAGTCCTCCTCGAGGAGGACTGACGACGTCATATTTTTCTGGTGCTGTTTGATCATCAAACATTTTGTTGTTTTATTATGATTTTTTGTTTTATTTGACCAAATGACAAGACATCTTGTCATCGGAGTTGAATGGGTTAATAATAGAATTCTCCAGTTTGTACAATCATTGGCTTAAATCTAAGTTGTTGACAAATTTATCACACTGGATTCTATTACATCTATATTAAAATATGACTTATTTTGAACAAATTCTTCAGAACCCTCCCAATACTTAGAATTACGAGCCTATGTGATTTCTCCTTTATGCTTGTATGTAAATATATATATATATATATATATATATATATATATATATATATATATATATATATATATATATATATAAACTGATCCAAAAGAACGAATCCCCTCCTAAATCGTGGCGTGCTGTTCATATTTCATTCTGGCAGGTGCTAAAAGCCCTCCTGCAGCTGCAGTGGGCGTCTCCCAGCCTGAACAAGCCTCGATCGATTGAGACCCCGACTTCTGGCACTAGTTCTAGTGCTAGAACTCTCGCGATTGCTCAAAAGGGCCGCAGGCGTCTAACACCAGGCTGTACACACCCTTTCATTCGGGTTGTCGCCAGGCTATTAATTTTTTTTATTTATTTATCTATTTAATTATCATCATTATTTTCCATGTAGTATCCAGCGTTTCTAGCCTTGGGGACAACATCGGAGGGATAGAAATTGAATGGCACTAGAACGTCACCGGAGAGGAACCGAGTCCGTGACCTGCGTCTAGAGTAGGTATTCTTAAAGTAGTGCATCATTCGTTTCGAATAATACTTTATTAATTTATTTACTGTATGTTCATGCTCGTCCTTTTTTCTATAAAAACTAAAATTCGGGTATCGGGGCTGAAAATCCTTTAAGATCCACTGATCTGTAACGACCCCGAGGGATCGGTGCCTGTTCTCCGGAACAGGCCTGACCCCCGCTTATCTTTTCACTAATTTAACTGTCATCGTTATTTTTATATCAAACAGAGTGGGACGCTGGCATCAGCCTCCAGGTCTCCTTCATATTCTGCGACAAAGAAGCAAGACTAGGACGTTACCCATTCCCAAAATGCACGAAATCCATCATACGTGTACACACATCGCTCCAGTACAAGACCTGCCATTTCTGAGTTCAATTATAATTAGTGATGGGATGACAAAAAAAAAAAAAAAAAAAAAAATCCGAACCGATTCCCGAGACTGCTCTAGACTTCCTTTTCCGATATGAATTCGATTCCGATACCTGCAATAATTATAATTCGTGTCTATTTTCAGGCCCTGCATTTGGTCTGGGAAACGAATATTTTACGAACAAAGTACATTTATTAATGATTTATCGGAATCGAAAGTCTAGAGCAGTATCGGGACTTGTATCGGTATCGTTGAAAATTTTGATGTTGTCCCATCACAATGTAGAATAGACACCAAAACTACATTCTTCATGCTGTCTACTATGTATCTTTTATGCAGACAATATTCTAGAGACTTTAGTGGCACCTCTACGGACTAGAGCCACACAGCATTCATTTAAGAGAGGAGACAAATTTCCACTCGCAAACAGAATGATGGTCACCTTCAAATTTTACCATCCCTCCGTTCTGCTACCACCTGAATGTTATCCTTTACCAGCTCTACGACTCAACGTGTGCGATATTGTCCCCGAGGATAGAATCGCAGGTTATTGTTGACCCCATATTTATAAGTATGACATGAAATAAGTGATTAAAAGTTACCAACAACGACATATATAGGTACATACTGTATACAGACTATATTGATGTGAATACACGTAGGGCAATGTACACATATGTATTCATGATGGATCAGAGAAGTGTAGAGAAATGTGTAACATAACACGTCCGCCGAACAATGGCATCAACGACAATGACGTCATGCCAACTTCTCGATCGACATGGTCCTGCCATCAGTCGCAGACAAGCCTTGGCGGGTTAATAAAGTGTGATGGGGTCCCAATTTTTTCATGATTAAGTCTGGGAGATCCTACAATTTATGTATATTGATAAGTCTTAAGTGGTAATATGAGACTGGTAAAGACACGATTGGGTATTGCTATCCTTGAACTGTCTGGGGTACAGGAATGACAACACGTAACCCAAGGCGATGGAACCAAAGCTTCCGCTGTGGTCACCGGCATCACCTTTGTTCGTGTTTTCTTTAGCGATGAAATCAACGTACCTGAGAACAACATGACATTAACAAACACTGCACAACGAACATGACCTGTTGCCTGCACACTCCTAAACCCTCAACTAAAAAAAGAAAAACACACACACACACACAATCTGGACATACCACAAATAAGCATGAGCGTGATCGAAAAACAAAACAAAACACAGCAGCCGCGGGATTTGCACAAACCCACCACACACGACACTAACACGAGAAACAAAAATCGGTAAAATTCCAGAATCAGGCAAACACGGATATCTAACATGAAACTTACGCGGTCCAATAGCTCCTATCTTTATATAACCTAACCTAGCCATTCCATTAAAAATGTACAGATATTTCAAATGAAAAAAGTGTTGGCGTGATACTGATATAGAACCCAAAATTCTTATCACAGACCACCATCAGAGTACACCATCAGTGAAGACGAAACACAACATAAAGGTGAAGTCGAATCACATTCAGAAATCCATACAATTGAAAAAAAAAAAAAAAAAATCAAAGACATGGAGTAATAGTACCTCTACCAATAACAATCGTGCTTTTATGAATCATGTACTGAGGGTTTGGGTCGATTCAATGGAATCCATTAAACAAAAACAAAAGAGAAAGCATGATCAAAAATATATATATATATATATAAGTTGAAGTAGGAAACACAGGAGTCAGTCTGAGTTTATTCATAAGTTGTTTCTCATGTATGCTTTCTCAAAGGAGACGTAAATGGGAGTAGAAAACACCGGAGTCTTAGTCTGAGTTTATTCCTGACTAGTTTCGCAGGTATGTTTTTTTTTTTTAAACATACCTGCAAAACTAGTCAAGAATAAACTCACACTAAGACTCATATGTTTCCTATTCCCACATTCGTCAACCTGTCAGAATGTCTCAGCAAGATATATATATATATATATATATATATATATATATATATATATATATATATATATATATATATATGTGTGTGTGTGTGTGTGTGTGCTACTACATTTCTGTTTAGAAATATATATATATTATATATATACTGTATATATGTATATACACACGTTAAGACATTCTAACAGGTTGACGTAAGTGGAGTAGGAAACACAGGAGTCTCAGTCTGAGTTTATTTCAGACTAGTTTCGCAGGTATGATTTTTCAAAGAAAAAATTATTCCTGCGGAGCTAGTCAGGAATAAACTCAGACTAAGACTCCGGTGTTTTCTACTCCACTTACGTCATATATATATATATATATATATATATATATATATATTGTGTGTGTGTGTGTGTGTGTGTGTGTGTGTGTGTGTGTGTGTGTGTGTGTGTGTATGTATATATGTATATATATATACATATATATATATATATATATGTGTGTGTGTGTGTGTGTGTGTGTGTAGGTTGTGCTACTCTACATTAGAATGGTGGAGAAGGAAACTCGGGCTGAGTTTTTGGCTTTAATTCTACTGGTCCAGTTCTAACTAAAAATACACGGTAAGCCCTCAGGAAAGGTCGGAGGGCTGTTACATTATACATTATACATATGTGCAGTTTACAAAGGTTACCAATTATGAAAAAGGAGGTTCTTGCCTTATAAGGAATATTTGGAAGTTGGGTCGCCTCGGTTGAGGCGTCGGCCGATGCAAGTGGCTCACCTGAGACACAGCTGGGGCTATAGTTCAAGTTAGACCTCTTGAGCTGAGCGCCAAGAATATTTTGTTATCAAGGGGTGTCGTCAAGAAAGGTCGGTTAGCTTGGTCCCAGAACAATGAAAATTCCTAGGGTGACGCTGGCATTGTCGTTGGAAGGACCACGCTACACCATATGTGTGTGAGAGCGGGTGTGCATCGAATTGCTGCATACGCTAAATACAGAGATACTAAGATATATATATATATATATATATATATATATATATATATACATATATATATATATATATATATATATGTTGGAGGGGTTTTTGGTGGAAAACGCGGATGGGTTTCTTCCGGTTTATTGGGGTGAGCCTGATCTGATACAATCTTGGCCTGGCAGCTCCGAAGTCAACTTTAGAGGTGCCAGATTTTCCTAGCTAAACTTAATCTAATTAAGAAATGGGCGTGGCCACAAGAAGGCAGCCAATCATATGAAAAAATGGGCGTGCCCCCCGAGAAGGGTAGCCAATAGAATGTCTTGAGGTGCAAGAGGGGGCCAGAGCCGTAGGTGTGAACTCTGACCCTGGATTGAGCGAGTTCTCATGTTTGTTTGGTGATCTTGAAAGATTTATGGAGAAGGAGGTCACTAGGTGACCTTCTGATCCGTGGTGGTCCCTGCAGCTGTGGTCCCGCGATGAAAGAGTCGTTCTTTTCGATGGGCCTCATAGGGGCTTCTCTTGGGTAAGGAGGCCCGTGTAAGGAGGCCCGTTGTTCCTTGAAAGAAATCGTCCGTGGGCGGAAGGAATTCGTCTGCCTGCCGCCTTACAATGCTCGGCCACGCTATTGTCACCGTCCCGGTGACTGTACACACAGAGAAACAAGAACAAAACACAAGGCAAGGTCCTTAACACGGCCTTGGCATTAGGATTATATACAAGAATAAAATATATGAAAAACAAGAGAGCTTAAAATTAAGAATATTGGAAAGTAGATATTATTTCCGTTCACCTATACAAAGAATATACATTTATGAAGGTGTGGCTCTGTTACGTAGATTATAATGGAAAAATGGTACTGGCGGGGATTGCGAGACGGTTCGTGAGCTGTCGTCTCTATCCTGAATTGAGGTAGTTGGGGAATTAACATCTTCTATGTCTAAGCCACGAGGAACCTTTTTTATGTGATCTTTATGCAACAGAGTCTCTGTCCTAGTTTGCAAACTGAGTGCCTTTACTTTATTGTTGGATTCGTGGTCAAGGATACGATAGGGACCCGAGAATTTTGCTGAAAGCTTAGAGGTAGGTGTGTGGTTAAGAGTGTAAACAATGTCTCCAATATCAAAGGTGTCAGTTCTGGCTGATTTGTTGTGCAAACGGACCATTTCGTCCTTCGTTAGATGGAGAGAATTATGTATTCTTTTGAAAAGGTGATTAAAATTTGCTACTTTAACCTTCACAAGGTCATTGAAATTATAGATTGGAGGTAGATCTGAAAGGAGAAGATCATAAGGGAGCTGTTTATCTGAACCAAAAAGAACAAAATGCGGTGACTGATATTGATTTATTTATTGCAGAATTTAGACACGTTTGAATCATGGGAACATGTTCATCCCAGGAAGGTTGAATGTCAGAAGCAAGATGTCTGATAACATTGAGAATCTTTCTGTTTTGGCGCTCAACGAGGCCATTTGAACTAGGATGATAAGCAGTAGTATTACATTTATTGATTTGGAAATACTCGCAAATGTTCGAAAGAATCTCATTGTTGAACTCGCTGCCGTTGTCAGAGATTAGAGTTTTGGGTGTCGTAAATGGGCATATGAGGTTGTCAATAATTGTCTTTGCAACGTGCTGTGCTGTCTTGTCTGGTAAGGGTGCAAGAATACAGAATCTAGAAAAATGGTCGACACAGACAAAAAGGTATTTGTTTCCATTGGGTGTAAGAGGTAACTTAAGAAGATCGACAGCTACTGTGTCGAAGGGTTTTGAAGGTGTAGGGTAATTTAGAATTGGAACATGACCGCTAATGTGACCTTTGTGACTCGCACAAGAATGACAGGAGTCGATGTGGTTGTGTATGCCCTTACGCATAGTTAACCAAAAATAATGTAGTCTAGCCTGAGTAACACATTTGTCTTTGCCAGGATGTGCAGCAATCGGGGAATCGTGTATAAGTTTTAAAACTTCTGGAATGAGCTCTGTAGGAACTACTAGTTGGAGGACCGATCTGTTGGGTTCCTGTTTGTTTGTTAATGTTGTTTTATGATAGAGAATGTCATCAACTAGTGTGTAGTTGTCAATGTCTGGGGGGAAATTGTCAGTGTCACCTGTGTCTGCAGATTCGAGGAAATATATGACACGCGGAAGGAATTCGTCTGCCTGCCGCCTTACATATACATATATATATATATATATATATATATATATATATATATATATATATATATATATATATATATATGTGTGTGTGTTTGTGTGTGTGTGTGTGTGTGTGTGTGTGTGTGTTTGTGTGTGTGTGTGTGTGTGTGTGTGTGTGTGTGTGTGTGTGTGTGTGTGTGTGTGTGTGTGTGTGTTACATCACATCACACATACGTGGCCATAAACAAATAACATTCAATTCAAACAAGTACAATAATCCACTCAATACGTCCCCCTCACCTACTCCTCCCCCCCTCAAAAAATACACTCAGATCACAAAACAAGTCCTCCAAAACAGCCACCACACAGGACACGAGCACCTCAGTCTACACTACCCTACACTTCTTTTTCCAAATAACACAAAATATCTTCCCTGAGTGGCTTATGGCCTGAATCGACTGCGTTGCCAATTTCACTGAGACCAAGAGAAGAAGGTCAACGGATTGATTGGCAACACGCGTTGACTCTCGCAGATTCGAACCACCACCTCCAGGCGCTCTGCCCACCGCCCACTTGGACATTTGTAAAAGATGACATGCTGCCGCCCACTCGGAGGTGCGGGGGTAGGGGCTATAATATTCGCATCTCAATTGCAACGGACACAACTGGAATTACTGGATATTGACGTTTTTAATTGTAAAAAACGTTTCGTTTATCCACTAAAATACATGAATCTTTCCTTTTATAGCTATTGTTTTCTTTAAATTATAATACCGATCACTATGTATATTCGTTGAACCCTCCATTTGGATGTCGTTTATCTTCTTGAGATATTTTTTGGTAATTTAAACTGCTTTCAACGATTCTACCAAGGACATTTCCGGCGAAGAATGGCACATTATCAAAACTTATTTTTGGGTAACTTTTTAGGCATTAGTGAGTCACCATGCCTCCCTTCTCCAATATCGTTAAGTCCCCCCTTAGTGCGTCTATTCTCCCCGGTGAAGTTTGTACGCTCACGAAAATAAATACTCTCCACAAACGATCACTATTACGTTTCAGTCTGCAGAAGTCTTTTCGTACAGTGAAAAGTCACTTTTAGGATTAAATGTCACAAAGTTTGTGTCTGGTTAAAAATAGATAACTGGTCTACTCCAAATGTCTCGCGACTCATCCCAGTGTCATGCTCACATTTTTCATTATTGGTAGCAAGGAGATGTGTGGAAGGAAAACGGGTCAGTCAGACTTGAATCGAAGAAGAATTTATGACTATTCTTCGAAAAACAGACGTTCCTCCTGGCACTGACACGCTGCTGAGTCTACCCGACTCTGATCCCTCTGCGATGACGTCACGCACATGAACACGCCTTCTTTTTGGAGGTCTGACTACCTCTAAGACAAGTGTACCTATCTATTTATCTTAAACATTTCAACTCATAATACTATTTTATAAAAGTTTTCCTCCCAGGCCCAAGAATTAGATTTTGTTACTCAGCAGCTGTACGAATGCGCGCGAAGTCGTTATTGGCAATTACATCCACACATTGTTGGAACGCTGCACACGCCCATACGCAGAGAATCCGCGACGACCGATTTCGAATACTACATTTCCTGTGTTGTCTGGAAACTCAGATACAGCCTCATTTTTATCACATTCATGTATGAGCAAGAGAACATGACGTTTGACCAAGAAGAATCTTTACGAGAAAACGGTTACACAACCTTCTCTTCGGCATTCCTGTGTGGACGCGCGAGCTCCGAGACTTGACTCATGTCCTTCAAAATCAGTTGTGTCTCAACCGCCGTGGTGTACGGAACTGTGTACCCGTCCTAGGTCGTGCTCTAACCATGTCGACAGTAACAACATTGTCGACGTTATCTCCCCTGTTGAATGAAACTACCGTACAATCGAAAGAGTCTGAGGTGCCGACTGAACCTGACGACTCCTCCACGACGTACACAGTTATTGGTGTAGTTATCGGTATTGTTGTTTTACTTATCGCGTGTTGCATTTGTATTTGTCGTCGATTCCGATTTAGGAGTGGAGGATGGAGGCCCGCCAGCGGCAAGTTAGGAAGCAAGGAGAGCTTTGGGTCGAGTTCCCACCACGACTGTGAGGCTAGACGCGGCAGCCACAGCAGTCACAGCAGTCACCACAGCCACAGTCATCACGGCAGTCGTCGCAGCAGCCACAGCAGTCACAGCAGCAGTAGCAGCAGCAGTAGCAGCAGTAGCAGCAGTCACCACAGCCACCATAGCAGTCACCACAGCCACCATAGCAGCCACCACAGTAGTCACCACAGTGGTGATGGTGGTGAGCCCCCACAACAGGAGGAAGTTCAAGCCCATCACAGTAGCAGCAGCAGTAGTAGTAGTAGTAGTGAATGTGGTGAAGGTGTTCAGGACATGGGTAGAGAGCCAGTGGTTGTTCAAGAGATGGAAGCACCCGAGGAGGTCATTGAGGAAGAAGTGGGTGATGGTGGTGGAGACGATGCCGGTAGTAGTAGTAGCAGCAGCAGCAGCAGCAGCAGCAGTGGTGGTGGTGGTGATGAGGGAGGTGGCGACGAAGATTTCGGTGGTGGTGATGATGAAGATTGTGGTGGCGAAGAAGATTACGGTGGTGGAAGCGGTGGTGAATGAGGAGGAGGAAACTGAACCAAAGTCTTCTCGCATGCTTGTATATAGGCGACGTACGCATACTTGGTTGCATTTATTTCTTATGTACTCTCGACAGAAACAATTCGTACCGGCCCGCGCTCCACCTCCAGACATCCTCATCATCCTACAGCTCAGTCGCACTCCTCACCCACACAATGTTACTTCTTTAACCCCTAACCTCCTTCCCCTCCTCATCCGCCACACTATCCTGAGACCTCCTCAACCGCGAGCACCTTCCCTTCCTCCCGTCCTCCCCCTTATTTACCCTGTTTGCCCTTCCCAGGAGCACCCAACCCCTCTCACCGTGACCCTCCCGGGCTCAACCGACTTGCATGCATCCCTCCTTCGCTGTCCTAGCGTCTGCCACCTCCATCACAACAGTCTTGTTAACCGCCCCGGCACACTTGACCATCCCTTGACAGCCATGCAAATTTCAGCATGGAGAGAGAAATTCTAAGTACGATACGACTTCGACACCAACCGATGTACCCAACCTTCGTTGTCGATCATTTCCAACTGATCGTTGGAGCGCCCGGACACCCACCGTACGATGCATATTTGACCCTAGGACATCATTAATTAAGATCGTCTTCGTCACTGATGTATTTTCGCGTCAACCTAGTTTGGGAGGAGAGGGAGGACGCACTACTCAAAGCTTTACATGACCCATGCGTGCGTTTCTGATCGACATGCCACATGCCTTGATGTAAACAATTACCGAAAAGGAACATTAGTGTCTGACCATAGCATAATAAACAAATTTTACTTTAAAATGCAGAAAGAACATGAACGTCCACCAGATGTTGTTTTGCCACAACCGAAGCCTTCGTTTGTTCTGGGTCCTAGGTTAGCCTGGGCAAACGGCTGTTACTGGTAGTTCTTCCGTTAGTGCTCGTTCACCGGACCTCATAACACGAAGCGAGAACGAAGACCACGCAGTACCACGGTTATGATAAGGTAAGTATTACTACTGTTAAGTATATCTACTGGGGGACATTTCACTGCACTGATTAATGAAAGAGGGTAGTTTTCTAAGACGTATCTAAACTCCTTCGTACTAACACTTTCCCAATTTACAGTGAAGAATCGTTCAAACGATCGTTATTGTTTATTATTCTTTAAAAAAAAACTATTGCAAATGTAGTTTTTGTGCAGTTTTACTAAACTTTTCTGGGCTAAAAATAATTTCGTTTGAAGTCATTTGAAAGCTCGGCCCAAGATCTCTCAACATATGTCATTTTGGAAAGTGGTCCCCAAACTTTCTGAACCACACTCCCACGTCCCCACCCTCCATCCTCGTAGTGAGTTTTCAGCAGCTCCACGGTCTTCATGTGACATGTGCTCATTTAGAGAACCACAACTAATCGGTAGAAATGCACATCAGAATCTACATATCCTTGATGATTTTTTATTTCTATGTGGAAAGAAGAAACGCAGTTATAATAATTATATTAGGTACCCACCCATGCGTACCTTCAAAAAATCTAGCACCCCACTCCTATCTCCGGCTGGGAATCACTGATTAGGAACAATGTGAAGCTAAGTCTTAGGATACCACAATGTAACTTTCACTTGGCTTGACCACGGCCTTACAGTGAAACTTCATTTAATTTCCACTCATGTCTGACAGGTGGCTTTACTTTGATTAAATTTTCGATATGATTTTGTCAGGAACTAGTATTTAATACCCTTGAGGATGAAGATGTATGTGTGTGTGCATTTGATTTTCGCAAGTTTAATGCGAAGAACCTAAGATACGACCTAAGGTGGAACTTTTGTTATAATTATTCACAATGTCTCTGGACGTTGAACGTTAGCAAATTACACACTTTCATTATAAAATTGCCAGAAAATAATAACCTTTGCCAGAATAACCTTCACACACATTCACTCGATTAACATTCCAAGATGGTGCCCGGTGAGCTTTATTCAGAAAAATAAAATGAATAGGCAAGTTCAACATATAGATAAGTGGATAGAAAATATACCTTACCCTTGCTAAAATTCATAATTTCTTGCTTAATGGAATCTAGACAGTATGAATTAGTTATGGAACTATGCTTCGTATGCATAAGGTCAATGACCATGCGAGTATTGTATATGTGAAACAAATTGTATTGAAGCAATATAACAGCGAGACCTTGCGATTTCTTTTTCCCTCCCGTTGATAAACAATTTGGGCATCTTTCAGTAGAGACTGCATATATAAAATATAAGGAAATCAGTCTACTTTGAAAAAAAAATAGTGTTTTTTTTTCGATATGCCGTATTAAAGTTCATATTGTAAACTTATTTAGCCACTACTAGCAACGGATTGAAAAGATAGCATTTCTTGTTACTTTTTCAGGTCTGGGAGGAGCTACACTTCACACTGCCAGATGTATGAGAAGCGTCGTGCGTTGACAAGGCTATGCTACCGCTTTCTTCCTTATCTCTCAGGATGAGGCGCTAATTATCTGTCCGTTGTTCAAAAGACAGTCCTCTGTGTTGAAATGGACGCGTCAGGAATGAGTTGTAGAGGCAGCAATGGCTCAATCCACAGGTATACTGTAGAATGTAAAAGTTACCAATATGCCATCTTGTAAACCTTCCCACATGTGAATCAACTGTGAAGCAGATGTTCATGTAAGTGCTGTACTTATATCAAACAGCACATCACTAGAGGATTTAGTTATAAATGCAACGGTTTCACAGCTGGTACATCCCAAGGAAGGGTGACAACATGAATGATGGCAAGTTGGCCAAACTACTTCAGATTTAAACTGTTGAATGGAGTCATGACGCAGGTGGGCTATTAGTGACGGTTAGAAAAAAAAATAAAGGCCGCAATTTTCAGGATACATTCGCTGATAACCATGCCTTGGATATCGAAGAATTTGTCCAACAATCGCAGTTTATGAAATGTAAATTTGAGATAATCATTTTATATGATGAACCAAATTTGAGATAATCATTTTATATGATGAACCAATTCGCTTCAACGAACACTGGGAACTTCGTATTATTTTTTGTAGCCAGTTGGCTTTTGTGCTAATTTGTAAGTGAAAAATAAACAAATACTGGAGATCTCTTATGGAGCTCTGTTGGCCTACTCCACCTACTTGCCACGTTCATAACTGTCGTTAGCAAGGATCTAAATAAAACTGACATGCAATTTTTTCCCATTTCTTTTCTTACTGCTGTCACTATGTCATAGAGGGTATGAATAATATTTCAATCGTGGTGCCACAAAGTAACGGAAATGAGCAAGTTTATGACTGTTTTTTTAATAGTTGTCGATTGAATTTACTGTGTAACCTTTGCTTTACATATAGTCATGTTATGATATCTTTGTTGAAAAGAACAACAGGTACCGGCACACTAGGTATTTCTCGCTAACATGCTACTTGCTTTTGCTACCTCGTTTGAGTAGAAACTACTTCGGTTACGATCTTTTCTTTTTCAATCTTCAAATGTCAAATTACTCGTGTCATAAATTGACGGAATAAGAGAATTTAAACCCTTGTTGAGATGTTCTTACGGAAGTCTAGAATACTGTAACCGAAGTCGTTTCTACTCGAAGTAGCATGTTGCCGCCGCCAGATTTGTTTGCGTCATATTCGGTAACAGGCTGATGGCGTGTTATCAGGCGAAGGATTTTGGCATTCGTAAGTATACAAGCTGCCAAGGCAGAAGCACACTCCCAACTTGCTATATATCATTCTTTACTCTCCACCGGTAACCACCTTTTAATTTTCTTTTGCTCATTACTGCTGGAAATTATAACGAGTCATTTTTTCTTAATATTTTAGTTCGGGTTACTATTGTTTTCCTTTCCTTTTGCTCGTCAGCCGAATAAAATCGCCATTTGTTGGCTAGAACAAAATTATAATAGGTTACCATGGGGATGACTAGTTTTACTCGGTCATAAAATTATTTATTTAATCATTCTTTTATTTATCTCATTTCTTTATTTTATTGTATATACATATTTTTTTCATTTCCGTTTCTGTGTTCCAGCATTTTTTGCAAAGCTGACGTGCTACATTGAGAGTGGGCCAAATTATCAATCTGTTTTGGCACAGACAATGAAAAAACTGGCATTTGTATTTCGTCGCCGATAACGAGCGCATCCATCCCTGGGGAACAACCACCTTAATGAGGTATCACAGAGACAGAAATTTAAGGCGGATAACAGAACAAGGAGATAGTAGAAGCTGAAAGTGATCATTCCTCTAGTGGAAATAAGTCGCCCATTTATGTGACTCCGGTCCGTAGGGGAGTGTCAGAGCGCAGACATATTAGCAGTATAAAATCCGGTCAGTAATAATGGGGATGAACTGTGACATCATGTGATCATAATTTTTTCTACATTTTTGTCTGACCTCACTAAATGGGACTGAATTGAAGGCCCCCATGCCACAAGGGATACTAAAGCGAAGGTATTATTATTAAAAGTATAATCACCCATTTCTCCAAATCTACATCAACTGCATCTTTCCAAAATGTCATTCAACTGTGTAAGTGTACTCATGTGCTAGCATTTCTATTCCTAAGTCAGAAAACAAAAACAACGTGGAACAATTATACACTCCACTCTAGTGGACTTCTGTGATGACAGGCTATTTCTTAAGGTTCCTCACCTCCACAATAATGGAATTCTCTAATACTCTACATTTGCTCATATCTTTGACAGTTCAGGTATTATCGCGTGTATATAAACTGATCCTTTGTACCTATTTGCCAGAAATGTTTGTGACCTATGTGGGCACGAATTTTGTATTGTTCAGTAATGTGAAGAGTGCGTACTGTAATGAAAAAAAAATGTACTTTGTGAGCATTTTACTTCAAGACTTTTATTAACCCCTTTCTCAGAGTTCCACGACCTGTATCCATAAACCTCTGCAACAATTATACACCATCGATTTAAATTTGAGCCTCTAGGCGCGAGACCGCGCTTCTGCCACATCACTCAATCGCCTTCAGAGTATATCTTTACACATATCTCGGGCGGCACCGTCGTATGAGCCATGTTACCAAGTGAAATGGGAAGTTAACACATTCGTTGTCTTTGCCTCAAATCCCAGGCCATTTCTAACATCATACTGTCGTATTATGAACAAATATATACTCCATCAATAGGTGACGTGGAGACTAACAATGAGACCGATCGCCATGCGTAGGTCATCGCTAGATATGTAAACAATGAGGGTTTCCCGGGCCACGGCAAAAGGTTCAAGTTAAGAGTATTGACAAAATTTTGGCTTCTGGTATTCTTAAACCTTCCGCCAGCTCTGGTAAATGCTATTTACCATTAGGTGTATTTTTACCTGACGTTCTAGTTAAGTGTATTCGGTTTCTCAGCTTATCTACAAAGCCTACCATGTTTTTCGTAACTAACAAAGTTAATAGAATTCTTTCTAATGGTGGAAAGTGATCGCCAAGGCTGGCGAAAGGGTTTAAAAGTATGGCCCTATCCCGACAAAGGAATTAACCCCTTCAGCTTTTAAGCTTTAAGCTTTTCTGTAGATGTCACCAGACGACCTTCGACTTAGGAGGCTCGGGTCCAGCTGGAGTCCCGATCCTTCTGAGCCGCATCCCAAACAGAACCTTCCATTCGTCCTTCAATGAAATAACATAGCCCGAAGCAGATAAAAACAAGTCTATTATACAGGATGAGTTTATGGGAGCGTTAAAGTATGTCATGAATAGCTGTAGTTGCATAGTGCATCATGGAGGTAACAGCAGAAGCTAATAAGTTCCAAGAAGGAAAATGTATACCTATGTTTTTCATGGACACCACGAGAAACGCATTCACACGATTATTATTATTTTTTTTTTTTTTCAATTTCTTTGACATTTATCTAAAAAGAAAATTATATTCCATGATGTATTTTATAACTCGATTTGTGCACATATTGAACTGGACGACAATCACGAGACTAAATTTCTCTTCTCTGAACTAAGCGCAGTCTACATTTATGACGTTACACACGAGCAAGCAGAATGAGTAGCTGGCGTCACGTCGCTTCTGGATGGCCTTGGTCAGTGCAGCGTCCTTCCCGACGGGCGCACACAGACGAAGGACCACAGCAAATTTGTTTTTAACCAATTTATTCGTTCAATGTCCAACATAATAGCTCTGTTCACTTCGGGAAAATATTCTGATGTCATGGAATGCGCAAACTGAGGTAGAGTTACTGTACGGTACAAGTCAGTCGACTGTCGCGCCCATTCTTGACGTCATGTCATCGGTGTTCTTGCCGCACTGAACAGACCTGTTGTTATGGACATTTGAATTCTCCAGAAACAGCACCAACCAACGCATCTCGTACAATTGACTGTTTCAAAACTGTGTAAAAATAGTCGACAAAATTAGTAACTGGTGTCAGTTGAAATGCTATTTGAAAACAAACGCAAGTAAAATTAGACATGCCAACGTGTATTGTCGACATCCTCTGCAGTCATTTAAATCGGAAGACAATAGGTGATGGTATGTTGCTGTGTCTATTAACCAAAGGAAGATTTCTTTGTTATTAGCGGTAATATGACACGAGTTCAACATAATGTGATACAATATATTACATAACAGAAACGCCTTTCCTTCTTCAAATTATTCTTACACTACTCAAAATCAAGTAGCTATAAGTTCATTAGAATACACATAGAGACCTTGTAGACCACATTTTTTCTACCAAGCATACCCAAAAACTTTAGAAAGACGCGTTAATGTATTTAAACAATCGACAACACGCAACGATTCGCGTTAACGAATTTCGGTGAACCCTACTTTTTACATTATTACTATTGTGTTATCATTATTATTTCTTGTTATCATCATTGTCATTATTATTGTCATTATTACTGTTATTGTTATTATCATTATCATTACTGTATTGTCTTCCTCTCCCCCTAACTCTATGGCCAAAGAATCAAACGAATTTCTCTTGCCCTCTTTCACATGTTGCATATTCAATTTATTTTTCTTTAACCCTTATTTTCCCCTCTTTTTCGATGATACTGCTACTATTATATAAAATTTATCTAAGTGTTTCCCAAGAAAAAACATTCTACCTGGGGCCACAAATCTGCCCTTAGGACAGTTGTGCAACTTAATTTTTAGTTTTGATAGTATCTTTCTCGTCCACTTCCTTCCCTCCATTTTCTCTAAACTTCCTTTACGTTCCAATTTCTTCGGTTAGTATTGATCACAAATGCAAATTCGTTCCATTACTTCCTTCAATTCCACCCCTTCTCATGACACGTTATTTCTTGTCTCCCGTTATTGATCATAACATCTCTACTTTTATTCCTCTTTCTGATCTTCCATTCCCCCCACCCTTTAGTATATCACTTATTTGTAAGAAAGTAAAACCAGCTTATGGGCCAGGGTCAGCCATTTTACCGCGGAATTGTGTCGCCTGTTTCCTTGGTAACAACACATATTTGTGTTGGAGTTACAGCCGAACCGTTGGACTGGGCTTGACTTCGGGCCGGCCAGGCCGTCGCGTCGACTGGACAAGAAAAATTTTAATGTCATCTTACTGCATACTGTCATAATCATTACTACATAATGTCATAATCACTGCATACAACATATTTGCACGATCCAACATAGCTGTCAATATTTGTAATATGGACATTTTGATATTTCTTTTGTGTGTGTTGCTGTGGACTTCTCCTATGAAGATGAAATCTGAGGCGTGGACGATGGTTGCCTTTTTTCAAATCTCCTATATGACTCCCTTGTTACTACTGACAGATCACCATAATCGAATACTCCCCATCCTTTCATTATGGCTTAAGGACAACTTATGTGACCCAGATGAGCGTGGAATGGTGCGTGTGCACTCCTCAACTTAAGCCCATTCATAACTCGAGCAGCAACTCGAAGTGACTCGTACGTTTACTTTAATACTATAGAGAAGAACGTAAACACACAGTTGCCACATGCCACCAGCATCCAACACGCCAGTGCGCGCGGTATACCTATATTCTTCGCAAAGTACCTAAAGGATACATGCCGCAGTAAATGTTCGTTCCACTGCCCTCTCCCTTTCTCTCTCATTCTTGTAGCATCTGTGAGAACTTTTCAATCTGGGAGCGCGACTCGAACTCGGGATCTTAAGCATGTGAACCAGGAGTGTTAACGGCTGCACTAGCTATCTGTATGTGTATTCACCTTGGTCTTTGGGGTCTTTGGATCACGTGCTGGACTCGTGATCGACAGCTATTTCCCTCCCGGTAATACTGTGCCCTTACACGCACACACAACTCCCGCTCACGAGAGTTGGAGTAACGACTCGAAGCGCAGCGATACTGAAGTTATTTCAGCCCTGGGCAGGATTCGAACCCGGACCGCCGTAGTGACAGTCGGGGACTCTACCAACCGCGCCACCGAGTCGTGTGTGTGTGTGTGTGTGTGTGTGTGTGTGTGCGCGCGCGCGTACGTGTGATATACTGGCACAGTACATGTAGATAGTTCCACAGACTAGCTCACTATGAAATTACTTTCACTTGTCGCTGGAGATGCCCACAGAGATAATTTCTAATTAGCAGTCGCCCCCAAGTAACAGTCCCTTCCATAAGCGATGACACTTTTCTTTTTCTTCCTGCTTCCTTTCTTTTTCATCTCCATGACACTACCCTACTCCCTTCCATGGTAGAGAAAAGGTTTGGTCGTACCTGGGGGAGAGAAATTGGAGTTGGAAAGGGGGAGGGGTGAAGAAAGGGGATGGGGTGTAGCTGGGTAGGCTAACATCAGCACACACTGAACCTTCCACGACTGAACATACGTCTTTCTTAGGCTTTGTTCTGACTGTCACCAAAAGGAGAACCTGATGCAGAAAGGGACTATGGGGCTTTGGAAGGAGAAGGAGGAAGAAGAAAAAGAAGAAGGAGGAGGAGGAGAGAAGAAGGAAGGGTGGAGGAGGAGGAGGAGGAGGAGAACTCATGCACTAGACTGCCGATTTTCCCGGCGGGAGGAAATGGTGTACATTCCTCTGTCCTGCAGAAGATCTCGAATTCGCTCCGCCTCCTTGTTACATAAACACCGTCGTGTTCCCTTGCGTGTTGTAAAAGGCCACGCACTTCAGCACTTCTCCGTTGGAACATGCCCATCCTTTCTCCACTCCCACTCAATTCCACTTCCCTCAGCCTTGCTTGGTATTCTTTTCTCTTTCTTCTCATTCACCTTGCTCGTCTCCTCCTCTTCTTTCTCCACTTTACCTTCAATGCTCAATTTCCCTTCCGTCAGATGTTAATCTGACACTCCACTGTTCTTTTCTTTGAACAGCCCCCAGATCTTTTTTGGGTACCAACACA
>NC_134779.1:12283428-12525928 GCF_046742065.1 Oratosquilla oratoria | reverse complement strand
TTAGGAACTGTGGGCAGCAGCCGTTGTGGGCTTGTCTTGCTCACGACCTTCACCTACGCGGTTCGTGCGTTCTAACTCCTGTACCACCACAGCTCTCCGTCGTGAGGGGAAGAAGACGACTCCCACATCCGGAGTACAAAGACGAGCAGAAAATAATTCTATTATTGGCGACAAGTGAACACCGCCCAAACCGACGCGACACGACGCCGATCGCCAGCAGCAAGCCGACCACATCGACGGGACAGCCAGTCGCAACGCTCTGTTGACCACAAGTGCCCATGAGCAGTACTTTCCTCCCTCAACACGTTAATGTACTTTGAAGAAATACAACGCCAGGCAAATTTATTCCGGAGAGAGCGTTACTTGATTGGTGGGCGCGCAATCTCCTTCCCTACTGTGCCCCACTGTATAGCTTCAGTTGCATAAGACGCCAATGATTCCTTCTCAAAGCCAAGGGGCGGAGTCGGCGTTGGCCGGGCCGCGCTGCTACCAAACGCCCAACCTATTTCAAATCCAACTGACGGTCGGACCCTGCTCGGGGTGGGGTCCCGACCAGCCCATAGCTCGTTCAGTCTTATTGCCCGTCCCTTGTAAATTACATAAAGAGGCCGCCTGATATGCGAACCAATGTCGCATCCTTTCGTACCATATGATACTTTCCCTTTCATTTCGTCTCCCGCCAGACCATTCTATTCATCTCCGTGGTATCTCACACCTTCACCCCTCACCCCCATTACAAAACACCAGAGTTGAATTACTTCCCAAGAGGGAGGACGGGGAGGGGGGCACTGGTTTTATTTTTTATTTTTATTATTTTTTTTTTTTGGGAGTGAAGTGTCATTCACACGGGTTTTGTTTGAGGCCGTACGGTGGTGTTTATTTAAAGACACACCATGTGGAGAGGAGGTGGAATAGTGTAGCTATTCAGAAGGGGATGGGGGGTACTGAGGGGTGACGTCAGCCACAGACGGCCCGGCAAATGCACAACCGTTGACATAAAAGAAGCGACGTTTCTGTCGCAAATGATATATGAATAAATAAATAAAAATAACTGCTACAATAACAACGATAATATAATAAACAATGGTAATAATAATAACAACAACAACAATAATAATAATAAGATAAATGAATAAAGAATGTTGACTCCGATGTACTGTAACACTATCAACTGACTCTTTCCCATCCTCGTTTGTTTGTTCGTTTGTTCCCGGGTCCGCCCCGCCCTCCACTGCTGAAGTCAGCTACCGATTCTGGACGTGGCGCCTGTCCTGTAGGTGTAGATGCTGCTGTGCCGCCCTCCTTTGTTTGCATTATTGTCATCCTCAGCTTTCACCTTCGACATGGTCCTGAGCATATCCATGTTTGCACACATACAATGCTACACAGTGTAATCATGTACAGCCCAGATACACACAATATGCACCACACACACACACACACACACACACACACACACACACACACACACACACACACACACACACACACACACACACACACACACACACACACACACACACACATATATATATATATATATATATATATATATATATATATATATATATATACACACACACACACACATATGTGTGTAGATGTGTGCGTGTGAACTCGTCGATCCCCCATGAAGTTTCAACATTGCTATCGACTTCCTCGCTTTTAATAAAAAAAAAAACACCGATGGCATTATCAATGAGTAGTAGTAGTTGCTGACATGCAGCATGATAAAAAGGTAACCCAGTAAGAAAATATGTAAAAATGTACGAGTATATCTAACTTAATTCTCAGTGCAACATACTTTTCTTCTTTCACTGTTGATAAACTGTTACAATAAGTGTATAAACGGAAACAGAAAGCGAAATTATGTGAAAACTTAATTTTTTTCTCGATTTTATTCTAGGGTATTCCTCTGTTTTGTTCATCATTCAAAGCAAAGATGATATGTGCCCATTATATTTTATAAGTGACTATTTCATTTCTCGTTTAATGAAAATTCCTGGTGCCAAGGTCGAACGGAATGCATTCTGCAAGATCTATATAGACCTTGGCATCCTGTACGGACCCTAATACGAACAGTAGAGCTGCGAGATGAAGGACAGGGGTTAGTTTAGGGTAGTGTTGCCAGCGCTACTGAATTTTCTGAAGATTTACTGAAAAAGGCCTATTGCTTGAATTCAAGAAACAATATATTTTTCGGATCTACTGATGTCTGATATTCTTCAGATTTTTACAAATTATTGAGAATTTCCAATTGAAGGGTTCAGTGATCCTTTTGACCCTAGCAGTAAACATTCACCAAACCCCTGGATATTCATCGACCCCTGGGGGTCAACACCAGTGGCGGATTAACCATAAGGCAAACTAGGCACATGCCTTAGGGCCACAAAAAAATCCAGGCCATTTCTGGCAGTCCAAAAACATTTTGATTATGACAAAGAGAAAAATGTTACGTGTCAGTTATCGGTAATTAGCCACGTTGTGAAAGGTCTGAAGTTGTTTACTATGTTTTAAGTGCTTTGGCTGTAAAACAATAAAATTCTTAAGTTTCGTAATCATCAAAACAACAGACATTTCTTTTGACGTTGTTTACATATTCTACATGTATGTCCTTGTCCGTGTGTACTTGTCACTGATGGCTACTAATTGCTCTGGTGAACGGTCAATTTGCCAGCTTACTCGAATTAAGGATGTAAAGCGATCCACAATGAGTCAGCACCGCTTTGGTGTGTTGGCACTTCTGTGCATTGAAAAAGATTTGCTATCCGAAACTGACTTCAGTTTTATGATTGATGAGTTTGCTACTGTCAAAGCAAGAAAAGTGAAAATTTAATAATGTATATAAAAACACATGTAAAATTGATAAGGTTTTGTTTAGAAATAAATGTTTACTAATGGATATTTGTTATTATTGTACAATAATATAAATTTTATCATTAGTTCAGGCCATATTTTAGAAAAATCTTGAAATTTGCCTTAGGGCCACAAGAGCCTTAATCCGCCACTGGTCAACACTGACCACTTTGATAACCCCTGTTGTAGAGAGGAGAAAGACACGATGCCATGTCATGTTCCCCTCCCCTAGTTTGACTATGTGGTCCGAATTCCAAAACCTTCCTACTGGCAACATGGGCGACCATCAGCATCTCTGCCTCCTTGTGAATATCTTACTGAAATATAAACGATATTTTCTCGCGCCTTTCCAGTATGTTTCAGCAGTGAATTAGAAATTAATTTGGGTGTTGTGAATCATATACCCATCGAAAACACATTGTGTATTGTTTTGTATAAAGGTTACTATCCACATATGGGAAGTCATGTTATATGTAAAAATCTTCTCCTAATAAAAGGAGGGAGAGGAAGACGGTAGAGCCGGTAACTTCATTGGTAGACTTGGATCTTAGGCTAGCGTTTTGAACTGCGGTGGTTCAATTACATTGGAAGTCAATGGAGGCGTTCACACAAAGCCGCACAGTTTTTCGTTACATATACTTTATCGCCGCAGTTTCTGCACAGTTCAAACCGTTAATGTGAACAGGGCGTTATGGTCCAGAGCAGTCTAGGTATGGATCTAGGATATAAGCTACGTTGGGGAGACCAGGGGTTAACCCCCCCCCCCCCCCGAGAGAGTAGGCAGGGAGGCTAACAGGAACAGTGATCTTGGTAGGGTCTTGCTGAGTTACATTATCTTTGGCTAGAGTAGAATGATTCCAGTACTGTACGCCAAAGCTCGAACCTAACTTAGTCTTCAGCAACCAGGAAATTAAGATACCATATTGGCATGAAAACCTAAATAATCATAACGTTAAATAAAATTTTACTTTCCCTCATACGAGAATGTTAACAATTTTCTCTCTTTAAGTAATACTTTTCTTTTGATAAAACTCTTGCAACAGAAAATTGCCGCTGATAAATAATAGTTCCAATATACAGTATATGACAAAACGCAAAACATTGGTTCGGAAGGCAAGAGTGGACGTTCGCGCTTGTTACGCCAGAGCTCAGAAATTGCCAAGAATGCTTTGATCACAGGTGCGTTGTTTACAGCAGGATACGACAGACAATGTGCACCATGCGACTGATCTGGGTCACAACTTACAAAGGGTATGATGACTAAAATTTTTAACCAGGAGACATGTTGCTTTCGACAAAGCAACGCTGTTACTGCATGTACCATGCGAAATATTTATAAATACCACAAAATAATATTCACTGATTCAGAAATAAATTTACAAGTCGTCAACAACGATAACTCAAGCCACGATCGCAGCAACTTCGAAGTATATGCTCGTAGATAGATAGATAGATAGATAGATAGATAGATAGATTTATTTGGCAAAGAATAAATATTCATGAAGAGCAAATAATGACAAGAACGCATAGCTCGAAATAATAATTGCAAGTTGTCGAGGATAACACAAAAAAGCATGTGTTATCCTCGTAAATATATATACATACATATATATGTATATACGTATATATTTCGCGCTCCCCTGTTTACGTAAATAAAGTTAAATGGTAGCTGTGGCCAAAATGGTTGGATCAGGGAAGTACGAACAAGTGTATGAATAGTTTTAGCATCTCACATTATCATTTCTCAAAATGGTGGTGTTGAATGAGACTAAATTCTCCTATCTATGACTTTTGTTATAGTATTTGCAATTAATAGTGTAATTGAGTGTACGGGGTGTAGGAGGCTATAGTCAGCGCAACGAGAAGTGACCGCTAAGGCGGGGTTAGGGGATTTCCCGGTGTTGCCACATCTCCACAGATAACACGGCCCGCACGGCTCACACAGAATGCAGTGTGAGGGGGGCGGAGCCAGAGAATAAATGTAGGGCAACGTCGCTCTCCCTTGCTCTTATGCCATGTCTGACTCGAGGAAACGAAACCTTTGTATAGAAAACATTGCTTTGATTTTTACATCAGTGGTGGTGTGTGACAAAAAAATGGAATATAATTATATGTGGCAACATTATAGAAATATAAAATAAAGTTATAGAATAAAATAAAATTATTAAATAATTATATGTGGCAACACAGGGGGACTCACAGTGCTCCGCCCTAACGGCCATTTCTCAATGCAACGAGTATAGACTTAATCAATTTGATACAGACCTATATGGGTCTCCTGGTCGCAGTCTTAATTTAGACTGATAATTGGCGCGGGTGCCTCAAAACTCACGACTCACGACTCAAGATAAGACAATACAGCTCTCCTTCTCTTTTCAAACCTTAAGGATGCCTCGGTCCTGCCAGGCACCTCCCTCTAGGGATGTACTTTTCATCTTAGGATTTACATGATTGGCTATGGACAAAACACTAAAACACATTTGACCAATCATATTGCAGTAAGGGGTCACTGGTGTCATGTGATGTTTTGTGGTCCTCCGGTAGGGGCTTTCAGCAGGGCTTTTAGATAAGCCCTAACCTTAGCACAAATTTAATTTTGTTATGGTTGCTCCTCTCGAGAAGGGGCCACCCACGCGCGCGACGCCAGCGTGCGATGATAAAAACTAGTATCAACTAGTGGTGTCGTCAAACCAATCACCAACCAATCGCCACACACACACACACACACACACACACACACACACACACACACACACACACACACACACACACACATATATATATATATATATATATATATATATATATATATATATAAAATGTGTGTTTGTGATTCACCATTGTCTTGGATCACGTGTTGGACACGTGATAGACAGCTACTACCCTCCCCAATGAGAGTTTGGAGCTCATGTATGACCGATCTATGGGTAATGCTGTGACCTTACACGCATATACACACACACGCCCAACTCCCCGCCCACGAGAGTTGGAGTAACGACTCGCATCGCAGCGATACTGAAATTATTTCAGCCCTGGGCGGGATTCGAAATCGGACCGGTGTAGCATCGATTGCGAACGCTACCACTGCGCCGTCGAATGTGTATGTGTACATTTACCTAGTTGTATTTACCTAGTCGTATCTTACGGGAAGGGGAGCTACGCTCGTGGTGTCCCGTCTTTGTATCCCGCAGTTTCTAGTTTGCTCTTAAATTCGTGTATATTTTTTGCACACACTATTGTTTCGTCCAGTGTGTGTGTGTGTGTGTGTGTGTGTGTGTGTGTGTGTGTGTGTGTGTGTGTGTGTGTGTGTGTGTGTGTGTGTGTGTGTGTGTGTGTGTGTTTACCTAGTTATATTTTATGGGAAGGGGAGCTATGCTCGTGATGTCCCGTCTTCATATCTCGTTTTATCTAGACTGTTTTTAAATTCGTGTATCGTTTTTCAACACACCACTTGCTCATCTAACTTGTTCTAAACGTCTATTACCCTGTGGGAAAAGCTGTTCTTTTTCAGGCCTCTTCTATAACTGTCTTTCTTGATTTTCTTTCCGTGTCCCCTTGTATCTCTACTATTCCATTTTATTAGATCATCTCTATCAATAGTTTCTATGCCTTTCATGATTCTATAAATAGTTATCAAGTCTCCTCTCTCTCTTCTTTGCTCTAATGTCTGTAGCTCAGGTTTTGCTAGTCTCTCTTCATATGATAGTTCGGAGAGTGTTAGTGCCAATTTCGTAATTGCTCTTTGTATTCTTTCAAGTTTTGTAATAAAAAAAAATTGTACTTGGTGACCACGTCGTCGCTGCATACTCCAATTTTGGTCTTATCAAAGTGACTAGTATTTGTTCACCATTTCTTCGTCCAGGTATCTAAATGCCACTTTGATTGTTCTTATTAAACTATAAATTTCTCCAAATAATGACTCCCAGGTCCTTCTCATTTTCTACTTTTTTTTTTTAGTTTCTTCCTCTCCCAATTTATATGATACCACTATTTTTTTTTTTTTTGCTTCTTCCAAATTCCATTACACTACACTTCTTAATACTGAATTCCATCTCCCACTTCCTACTCCACTCCCATACTTTGTTGAGATCACTCTGCAGCGACTCACAATCTTCTAGAGTTCACTTTTTCAACAATTTTGCATCGTCCACAAAGAAGCTCATATAACTTTCAATTCCTTCATCCATATCATTAATATATATAGCAAACATTATTGGGGCCAGAACTGTTCCTTGTGGAGCTCCACTAATCACTTCATCCCAATTAGAATGTTTGTCTCTTATCACCACTCTCATTTTTTTTTTCATGCAAGAAGTCTTCCATCCACTTCAGCAGTTTGCCCTGTATTCTTCCTGCAGTTTCTAATTTCTTTAGCAATTTCTTATGTGGTACCTTATAAAAAAAAATCAGGTCTAGAAATGCATAATCAGCCCATCCATCTCTTTCTTGTATTACATCTATTAGCCTTGAATAGAAACACATTAAGTTTGTGACGCATGATCGTCCTTGTCTAAATCCAAATTGCCTTAGATTTAGTACGTTTTTTTTTCAAATTCCTTACCCATCTAGTTTTGATAATTCTTTCACAAAATTTAGCTATCGTACTTGTAAGAGAGACCGGTCTATAGTTAGTAGGGTCTTCCTTGTTTCCCCCCTTTATATATTGGTACTATATTTGCTCTTTTCCAATCTTCTGGAACTTTTCCATCTTTCATTGAACTGCTTATTAGACTATGTATTTTGTCTGTTAGTTTGTTCCTGCATTCTCTCAAAATCCAGTTTGCCATTTCATCTGGTCCATGCGATTTTCTGACATCGAGATTACTCAAGTGATTCAATATTTCATTCCTTGTTAGTTCTATCTCTTTCATAGGGGGGACTTTCTCCTCCCACTCGATATCTCTAGGTTGTATGTTCTCCCTCGTAAACACCGATTTAAATGCTTGTTCATATTTTCTGCCATTTCTATCTCCTCTGTGTATTCAACTCCTCCTTGTCGTAGTTTCTCTAATTCTTGTTTGTTTTTCAGTTTGTTGTTTACAAAGCTGTAAAATAGTTTTGGTTGATTTTTACATTTTCCTATGACATCTTTTTCGCATTTTCTCTTTTCTTCTCTGCACACTTGTACATATTCATTTCTATTACTAGTGTATATTTTCCATTTTCAGGTCTTTTGTATTTCTTCCATTTTATCCAAGCTTTATCCCTTTTGTCTTTTAACTACCTACATATTTTGCTGTAACAACACTTTGCATATTCCTTTTCTTGTTTTTTTTTTCTTTATCTTGGAACATACTTTTCCACTCCTTTATAAATTTTTGTCAGAATATTCCATTTCTCTTCTACTGTTGTTTCCACCTGTCTTTCCCAGTCTGCTTTTTGAAAGAATTCTCTCATTATATAATTTCTTTTCATACATCAATCTTCCCTTTCTATATTGTTCATTTTTTAAAGTATTTTTCCTCATTTAGTACCAGTTCAACCAATATGTGGTCATTTTTACTTATTGGTGTTTTATATTCAATCTTGTCCACTATTTCGCGTTCTGATGTGATTATTAGGTCCAGTCTCGATGGTTCTTCCTCATTTCTATACCTAATATTCTCTTGTATCCACTGTGCCATTGTATGTGCTATAATCATATCAAGTAGTACATTTCCCCATAGGTCGTCTCCACCCTTCACTGTCATCTCTTCCCAGTAGATTTCTTTACAATTAAAGACACCCTATTCCTCCATCTTCCATTATCTTATTTAGTGTTATCCTTGTGTCTTCTAACATATTTTTGTGTTGTTTTTCCTCTTCTCACGAAGCCGTTTTAGGAGGCACATAATTTATTACAAACTTCCTGCTCTTCCCATCCTTGTCCTCCACTTCCATCATAATCATCTCTACTCCATTCTTTCCATATGTGACATTCCTCACATTTATATCCTTCTTAGTCAGGAACATAACCCTATCCCCTTGTTTTACCTCTCTTTTTCTAATCCAATAATTATATGCACCATGTCCTACACTGTTGGATGATAGTGGACCTTTCAATTTTGTCCCTAGAATTCCCATCATGTTCGGTTCTTTTTCCTTCAGGTAGTCATTCAGTTCGTTCAAGCCTGTTATTAAGCCATCTATATTTGTGTAAGACACTTTTAATTTTCTGCTAATTACATCGTATTTTCTGTTTCCCTTCTGTTTTTTTCTGCTATGAACAATTTCCTCACTTTCATATTCACTGCTCTCCAATAGAATTTCTCTTTGTCTCTGTTCTTTTCTAGTTTTTTCCTTAGCTTCTAGTCTTTTTGTTTTCTCATCCTCTCTTTCCTCTTTATTCATTTCTCTTTTTATCCATACCTGTTTATATTGCTCACTGTCTGCTAGTTTCCCTGTTTTTGCTAAGATATTCTCTGCTGTCGTTTGTGACCTGTATTTAACCTTAATTGGTCTTGTCTTATCTGTATTGTATTTCCCTAGTCTATATATTTCTTCTATTTGTTCCCTGTTTCTGGTTCATCTTCTTGAACTACTTCTAATATCTTATTTACTTTTTCCTTTTCTCCCTTTATTCTTGTAGTCCTATTTGGATTATACTTCTCTTCCATCCCTAATATAATTACACATTTCTTTTTATCCGCTCTCTTACTATATTCTCCTTTTCCATCATCACTTTAATAACTGTGTCCTTACTTTCTTTCATCTGCTGTTCCACTATACCTCTAAATTAAATTTTATTGTTCTCTTGTAATTTTCTCCAACCACTTACCTCTTTTGCTATGGAATCTTTATTCACTTTATTATTCTTTATTTCCTCATTCTCACCCTTTACTTCTCTTAACTTTCTAATTCTTCTATTTCTTTAGTTAGATTTTGATTTCTCCTTCTTTAGTTCTTCCAGTTTATCAACTCTTTGGGTAGCTAGTGTTAATTGGTTAAACCTAACCTCCCATGTTTCGTTTTTTTTTTTTTTTGTTTTTTTTAGATTTACTAATCGGGGGAGGTTGTCACCTCCTCCCTCCTTAAATCCATAAAAGCAGTTATCTTCTCTTTCCATTGATCTGCTATTATCTATATTTCTGCTTTTGACACTTCTGCTTCCTTGTTCTTCCTCGTCTGTGTTCTGTACCCCTCTTGTTTACATCTCTTCTAACATCCAGGGCCTGTTCGTCCCCTTCCACATTTCCTTCCATTTTCCTCAATAATCCCTTTCTTTCTTTTTTCTTCACCTTCCCACTCCACCACGAGCTTTCCCCTTCCCTATCAATATAACAAAGGTACTCCCTCGTTGTTGAGATGAAGTTTTCCTGGAGTTTCCAAACTTCGTTGTTACTTCGACCGACGTGTGTGTGTGTGTGTGTTTTACTTGAGCAGGTGGTCCAATTTCACCTCATCTGTATTGAGATCCTTTGAGTTGGATGCGCAATTTACAAAACTGCATTGAAACACACACATTTCACAAATGACAACTATGGATGACGTGTAGTGCATTCGTTTATGTTGAGTACTTTCAATGATAAAGAAAAAGAATTGGTAGCTTCCGAATTTACTATTTCTATT
Source organism: Oratosquilla oratoria (assembly GCF_046742065.1). NCBI lineage: Eukaryota > Metazoa > Arthropoda > Malacostraca > Stomatopoda > Squillidae > Oratosquilla > Oratosquilla oratoria. The sequence continues at coordinate 12,515,524 of NC_134779.1, read as the reverse complement.
TTTTATCCATTTAATATTATATATATTTTTTCAAATATCGTTTATATTGCAATCTCATGTTTACGAAAATGTTTGATTATATGATGTTTGAATGTTTAGATGAATTGTTTCAGTGGGACATGGCGGGAAGCGACGAGTCGGTGTCAGGTCTTTATGATGACCTACAGGAATACTTGGAAGTTGTAAAACAGAAACGGGTGCAGTATATCGAACGAGAAAAAGAGACTCTTCTGGAAAAATTACGATCAATTCCAGTCGCTTACATTCCATCCTTGCCTCACCCTGAGTCTAAAGTAAATAAAGAGTTGTATAAAATAAAACAAAGGAATAGAACTGAATATGATATAAAGAAATACAGTTTGGTGTCTAACGTATTTGAAAAGGCTTTCGTTCGTATAATTAATTATTATGAAGAAAATCCAGCCATCTACTAGGAACTATTATACCGCCTCATATTGCAGGGATTAAAGGCAATGAAAACTGACGTTGTGTATGTGAAAGTACTGGACCGTGACAGAAAAATCATATGCAAGCCACTGAGAAACGCCGCCAATGATTATTACAGTGAGGAATATACATAGCTAGAGCCATGCTATGTTTATTTGAGTGTTGCAAGTTTACCTGAGTCGTCCCAGGGCGGCGTTATTTTGTACTCGGCTGGTGGCCGCGTGACTAAGGACATGACACTTGCCAAGCGCATGGAACGCGTCAGACATGATTTCCTGCCTATGGTGGTTAAAAAACTCAAAATGCATTAGATCTAAGCGCTCACAAATAGTCTTCCATAAATATACTATTTCCTTTATATTTACTGTTAATATGCCATGATGACGTATATACTCGTACTTGTTCAATGAGCATGCATTTCCTACGAAAAACTGGTCCAGAGCGAATCATTTCTTGGCGACCGCCATCGAAGATGTAGGGCACATATAATAAAAATGTTTCCCACCGGGTCCCTTCCACGACTTCGGAATTACTACCATAACTTCAACCAACCTCCTGTGACACACTATCATAAAAAATAGTCATGGCATGTGGAATGAATGGAAAACCACGTAAAAATACCGCAGAGAGGTGGGGTGGACATAGCGGCACTCTATGTACAGTTAGAAATCCGAAACTTCTGAACTCACAGATGGGACCTGATAAGAAAGAATCCTGGTATGGCCTAGTCCACGAGTCCTAACCTTAATGGTTTCAAGTCACAATGAAATTCTGAAACGTATGAAAGCGACAGAGACAAAGAATTTAAGTGAGCAGAAAACAATATCGCGATCGGTGCTGGGAGCAACGCTTCCAAGGCAGCCGAGAAAGCAAGCGAAGTAGACATGTGCGAGTCAGTTTGTGTTCTGTCTCAGCATCGTGACACTCATGTTATTTCGTTAGTTTTCTTTCCGAAGTTTATTCGCTCATTTTCATGTACTGGGTTGGACATTAATCATGTTGACGGGTAAAAGTATTTTTATTTATGTTTATTCTATTTTACTTATTTTTGTGTCCTTGAGGACAATATTGCATTAATGGAGACGAGTAAAAAAAAAAAAAAAAAAAAAAAAAAGTGACTGATCCGTACGGATGTCACAACTCCCTACGATATAGACTGTAAAGGTGGGAGAACGATAGACATGCTTGCAGAGAAGGCACGGCACAAACTGGCCTGTATTGAACCAGAGAATATCAGGCCTCTTTTCAGCAGTATTATAACGTCACCAGTGCCTCTGTCCTTTTATCAGTAGTGGAGTCCCAAAGACCAATGCCGTCACTTGATTTGTTTGAATTGGTCTTCCAGCTCCCCTCCCCTCTGCCTGATCCCAAAAGTAACCTATGACCTATGACTACCACTTGTTCAGGGTGCTCGGCTGTGATTAACGGTACCATAGTTGAAAGGTGGATGGGGGAGGTCGACCTCTGCCAAGTTCTGCCTGGCTGAAGCTCCATAACCTTTTACACCAAGTGAGCTGGTCGCTTCGACTCCCCTCTCGTTCTGTTGGCACCCTCCTAATTTCTTTCTTGGCCACCTCTTCGGTACGGTGTTGTCCCCAAGGACAGAAGCAGTTTGTCGCTAACGAAATATCTTCCTGACGACACACCTGCGAAGGTCAGGGTCAGGCTTAACCTCGTCTCTGCTTGTAGTGATTTGGTGCGACCCAGTGACCACCACGCGACATGCACAGCTTCGACTGTCGCACCACATCCATCAATACACTTTCCGTCATGAAGGAACAAAGCTTCAAGCCGCACTCGAAGAATTGCGGAGAACGTGCGTGCTGCTGGAGATCTCGACCAGGTGAAGAGGAAGGCGGCCATTGAGAGCGAGCAGCTGACGCAGCTCTCCCGACGTACAACATGGAGGTGTGGTGGAAATTTGGGAGCACAACCACCGCGTCAGTGTGCACCGGAGACGTCCGTCCGACCCCGAACCAATACAACCCTACTGAAGGAGGGGGTCCTGGAGCTGCAACGTCTACGTCGTGGGACCACCCCCCAACCCCAAGAGTTGGGGGCCAATCAGCAGCAACCACCCCTGGCCATCAGCTCTACGCAGATGGCACCGATCCCCAAGGAGGAGCTACGCCTACCTGGGGGAGTACCACAATCCTTTTTTCCAACACACAATGTTACGTTTTTTCTGCACTGAGGGGTGATTTTCCGGCGATCACCCCTCTTCTTCTACTTTTAGCCGGAGATGTAGAGAGCAATCCTGGGCCCACCACAAAATACACATGCCCAACATGCTCTAAACCCATTACTTCGAGCAGACAGACAAAGGGCTCAGTTCAGTGCAATATGTGCAAAAACTGGGCCCACCTCACTTGTACAACACTTGCTGACACAAACCAATACACAAACACTTGGACATGTTCTACCTGCCCTCCAGTAACCCCACTCCCACCTCCCCAACCACAGCCAACACCCTTACCCACTCCCAATTTCCCTTTGCCCTTACCCCCGATTAGTACTCCCCCTCCTTTGTCCCCGATCTCTCCTTTCCCCCCCTCTGACCCAGATCCTACACCTTCCCCACTACCACCCCAACCTCAACCCCAAACGGCAACATACAACACATACAAAACACACAACATCAACATATTACAACACAACATTGATGGTATTAACACTAAAAAATATGAACTTGAACACTTTCTTAAAGAACACAACATACACATTGCGATTTTACAAGAAACAAAACTAAGACACTCACACAAAACACCATCATTTCATAATTACACCACCATCAGACAAGACCGGACTGAAAGACAACACACTGCTGCATGCCAGACCCCCTGATATCCACCCTTCTGAATCCTCTCTCCCACGAAAGGACAGAGTCCACTTGGCCAGACTGCGATGCGGTCACCACCCAGCACTTCTAAGCTACCAGAAGAGGCTGGACGACCGTGTTGTGAACAGCTGCCCAGGATGTAACACTTCACCCCATACCATACAACACATAATGGAAGACTGCATTATACACAATCATGCACGCAAACAACACAACATACACTCTATAAAGGATTTGTGGGAAAACCCAGTTTCGGCTGTGGCCTTCCTTGGGGAGACGGGACTGCTCGGACAGACAGTCTAGGGAACGACAACAACAACTGAAGGAGGTGGTGGCCCACTCTCGGCAAGTAGATGGAAATAGTGTGCATCTTCTAATCAATTGCTGTGATCTAAACTGAGAGGAACCACCAGGGTGAAGACGCACCAACCCCTAGTCTCACCCGGAGGCGGAGAGGCTGGCTGATGTTTTCGCGAAGACCGGTTCTTGCAGGCAGTTCCCCCGTCCAGGCACAACCCCGGCCAGCACAGTAGTCCCTCGTCAGGGACGCATAAAGAAGAACTGATTCGAGGGACTAGCCCTTCATCTTCGAGCAACTCGTGTGCGGAGAGGACGGATCACAACCTGAGGAGGGGAGGGCGACTTGTTCCATCATGCGAGACGCAGCGGTCGGTCTTGGCATGAATCAACTATTCCCCTGGCCAACAGACCTCCTGCCTTCCGCTTGGAAGATGTGCGAACTCCAGCCAATCCCCAAGCCCAGGGATCCGACAACAGAGCCCATCTCTTTGCTGAGCTGCACATAATAGTCCAAGAGCTGGGGGCCATTTATTTTCTGGAGAGTACCAAATTTCTTATGGGTGTTTTTGGAAAGGGTCTACCTTAGGACATCTGAAAATGCGGTTCTTAGATTTGGCCAGTGGTGGGTCTGGGTTTTATTAACCCTTTATGCTCGAAAATGGACTTGCCAAATGTACCGAAAAAATGGGGGTAGGGGATACGAAAAGGGCCGTTACACAATTACCTCCTGGTGGTATGGTAACAAACTATATATCAAATTAAAGGTCTTTAAATGCTCTTTAAGATGATATACGACATATGCAAATTAAGTCCATATCTGGGTCACCAGGGGTCAAAAAGTTATGGACAATGCTCAAAGTCCGTCAATTTGGAATGGTTCCATATGTTGGCTAATTATCAGCCCCAGATCAGTAAATAGCCACTAGCTACACTTGAAATGTGAATATTAGATATCTAGGCAGTATTTAAAACTGATATGATGCCAATAATGCCAATATATGCAATGTAATAGGGCTTTGTATTGATCACTTAATTGCAGCGCCACCACATCAAGTTCAACATTTCGCCACCAGATGGCTATACGTTAGGGAAACATTTTTTCATGCAAATAAGCTTTATTTTTGATGAATATTATTTATTTGCCATCACAAACCCAGACCTAAACATGTTCTACACTACATGTATCCTGTATAAATGAATTCAATAAAGAAAATCTATCCAAACAGCAGTCATTGACAACGTATAAGCCTGAGTTTCATGAACATATTTTTGTCAGGTTGGCACTGCTACATTATGATTCTGCAAGAAAGTTAGCAGCTACCTAAAAGTCTGGGTCTTCTTCTTCGTCGGAGGAATATGACTCCTGGATGTCAATTTCCTCTTCATTATCTTCCTCCGATAGCAAGTCAGAACTTTCAATTTCTATGTTTGCCGGGACACTTGGACCTGAAAACCACAGAAGTTTCATTCTGCCATTCTCAACTTCCCATCCATGGCCCTCAGGACCAAAAGCCACTGGTTTAGCCTCTCTAGCATTCTTCCAGACAAACGCTACAAAATTGGTTCTTCGGAGCTTTTGCTGAAGAACCTTCTCACAAGGTGGCATGCAGCAAGGATCGCTAGTTTTAAGCTTCTCAAGGGGGTCATTGGTACGTTTAGGTGCATACAATTTATTGAATAGTTGAAGCCTTGCTTCATTGACACCACTGACGTTACGAGCCCCATATACTGAGCACAGGTATTCTTCTACAACTGCTGAGACGTCTTGGTCAATCACATCGGTATCCCCAAGTTTGCTAATAGCAGCAGTGAATTTTTCACTCTTTTTTTCATTATTTCAAATGGTCTCCATTTTGCCTTTCTCATGAAGGATGCAGTATAATCGCACCCCGTCAGCGCGTGGAAGCTGGGGAGGGCATCGCATACTCTAGATGTGAGTATGTTTGCAAGATGTGACACATCTATCATCCGCCTAGTATTCTTAGAGTCCACTCCTGCGTCCATCCAAAGGTGAGACGAGATGAACCTACAATGGTAAACAAGAAGAATGAAGACGTCTGTGTCATCACTGCGAATGACAATCACAGGGGGCTTGTCATGTACTTGTGCAACAAATTGGGCATGAAATATAACTCGGGTGTCAGCTTCAGTGTGACCACTCTCAAGTGGGCGCACTTGGGTCCTACTTATGACTTTCCCATCAGATGTGTATAGGTAACACTCATTCTCAAGGGCAAAGTAGAGCTGATGCCCTGCAATGATTGGTGCATACACCTGAGACATCCATTCGTCTCTCAAAAAGATGAAGAGGCCTTTCTTGAATTGAGGAGAACGCCAAGCACTTTTCAGGTCAGCTGGTCTCTTTTGAGATGGCCCTATGCAATATGAAGAACAACTAGGTGACGCATTTTCTTCCCGCAAATCATGTTCAACATCTTTGATGTTAGGACCCTCGGGGTACGTGTCAGCCACAATATGCACCACAGCTGCATTTTTGCAGGCTTGTTGCAGAATTGTCCTGGCCATACCTGCAAAGGTTGGTGGCATGCTAAGGGTTCTCAGCCAAAACATGAAGTCTATTATATACGCATCAGGTTTATCTGGTGGTGTAGCATCTGATGTCCCGGTCGCCTCTAGGTTCGCCCAGAAATTGCTCTTGGATGTCTTGTTCATATCGCCCGTGATATGGCACAAAGACAGTGGAACAGGGGTCAGGGGGTAAGAAAGGACATAGGCAAGGTTGAGTTTCTGAGAAACTGCCAGGTACAACATACGTCCAAAAAGATCGCATGTACACTTGGCTTCTTTGATTTGTTTGTCCTTGGTGGTCACTTTGAATTTGAATCGTTATCAATGCTGAAAGGGTTCAGGGTGTCTTCTATTTGGTGAATTGTGTTTCTAAGGTCACCATCATCCCTATTGATCCTGGATGGCTTCATCTCTTGCACGGAATCATCAGTCAGGATGATACCTGCTTTCTCCAGCAGACAGCTTACGACTGCCCCTCTGAAAGATCTTGTTACTGTCCACCTCTTGCGGGCACTGACGTTCTGCGTGAAAGAAGCAATACCACCATGCCTAGATGCCGCATCACGGTTTGTTTGTTTGTTCCAGTGTGATGTCAACAGCGCTTCTAGAGAAGGGGTGCCTAGACCTTCGAACCGAGAGTGCTCCTCCCTCAAAACTAGCAGTGATTCCAGGATGTGTTGTCTCCATGTTGAGAAGATTCAAATAGTAAAGTGACATCCAACGAGCATAGTTAGGCTTGTGGGTTGAGAAAAACATTGGACACATTAACCCCAAAGCATAGATGAAGAGGGCTACATCATTTGTTCGGCAGGCCCTGTCAAACAGCAGAAAGATGTGCACTAGGTCTATGTACATGAACCAAAACTTAGCTGTAACCCCATGATCTCCCCGACGCGTCTCTTCACAATACTTGTCATACCTCGCAAGAAGACCACAAATTGGTTCAGACTCCAGAAGAGTGGAGAGACTACTAGCTGAAGGTGACGTTCTGAATGAGTTAAGCAGGGCAATGCAATCCTCAGGAGTTCCATCAGAAGACTCGAGAAACTGCCTGAAGTGCAGAATCTGCATGGCAGCTGCAAAGAGAGGGTGGATCCGCTTACACCTGTTGTAATGCTTTCCTCCAAGGAAGCCACGCACAGAACCATGTGCCAAGACATCAGCTGAACACAAAACCTCAGTGCAACCAGAAGACTCCAAAATATGACCTATGGCACTGAAAAATGCCATTGCAATATGAAAAGCGCCAAAGCAGACAAAAACATTGTCGAATGCTGGAGATTCTTGAGCTTGAATCTGAAGTGCTGGCTTTGCTATAGCAAGATCATATGTGACGATTGCGTATGTCTCACCACAATCAGAGGCAACCTTCTGAGACCTGACTAAGGTTTCTTTGACCACATCCAACCTGGTGGGAGGGAGTTCAATATTCTCCATATAACCAATTTGCTGCAGTGGAAGACTGTCTTTAGTGACCTGTGAATTCCATCCACGCCACATGATAGTATAGCCATCTGGTGGCGAAATGTTGAACTTGATCTGGTGGCGCTGCAATTAAGTGATCAATACAAAGCCCTATTGCATTGCATATATTGGCATCATATCAGTTTTAAAAACTGCCTAGATATCTAATATTCACATTTCAAGTGTAGCTAGTGGCTATTTACTGATCTGGGGCTGATAATTAGCCAACATATGGAACCATTCCGCCAATCATCGCACATCAGAAACATTAAGAACGGAGTACCACAGGGCTCAGTTCTATCCCCCACACTATTTAATCTATACATGCATGACTTACCCACGCCAGACACCTCAGAAATACAAATCTCTTCCTACGCAGACGACATAATAATCACATGCACACATCGTAACACAGACAAAGCTGCAGAAATAATCCAGCCTTACCTTGACACACTCAACACATGGTTCATCACAAACAGACTCAAAATAGCTCCAACCAAATCTACAGCAACACTTCTCACCAACTGGACAAAAGAACACAAATACATACCTCATCTCTACATCAACAACACTCTAATACCACACACAAACACACCGAAAATTCTTGGTGTAACATACGATACATCCATGTCTTTCAAACAACACCTCACAAACATAAAAAACAAATGCACACCTAGACTTAACGCACTTAAGTCAATCACAGGAACAACATTTGGACAAAACAAAGAAACTAATATAACAATATACAAACAATGCATACGCTCAGTGATGAATTATGCGAGTCCTGCATGGGCTCCTAATCTCAGTGAGACACACCACAACACCCTTCAAATCATACAAAACAAAGCCCTAAAAACAATTACAAGCTGCACAAATACATCACCTACAGACCATTTACACCATGAAACAAAAGTCCTCAAAGTCAAGGACCACCTCGACATGAGAGGCACACAAACACTTGCTGCAGCCACCACAAACACATCACACCCGCTACACTACATAGCAGAACACCCACACACACCAAGAAACATTAAAACTACACCCAAAGACCTTTATTACGCACAGATACTCTCTTCTCTTCCTCCACAACCACCAAATACCAGCCTCCGGAAACATATTCATAATCACATCACTCACCGCTCCATTAACACACTGAAAGACAACACACTGCTGCATGCCAGACCCCCTGATATCCACCCTTCTGAATCCTCTCTCCCACGAAAGGACAGAGTCCACTTGGCCAGACTGCGATGCGGTCACCACCCAGCACTTCTAAGCTACCAGAAGAGGCTGGACGACCGTGTTGTGAACAGCTGCCCAGGATGTAACACTTCACCCCATACCATACAACACATAATGGAAGACTGCATTATACACAATCATGCACGCAAACAACACAACATACACTCTATAAAGGATTTGTGGGAAAACTCAGTTTCGGCTGTGGCCTTCCTTGGGGAGACGGGACTGCTCGGACAGACAGTCTAGGGAACGACAACAACAACAACAACAACCATTCCAAATTGACGGACTTTGAGCATTGTCCATGACCTTTTGACCCCTGGTGACCTAGATATGGACTTAATTTGCATATGTCATATATCATCTTAAAGAGCATTTAAAGACCTTTAATTTGATATATAGTTTGTTACCATACCACCAGGAGGTAATTGTGTAACGGCCCTTTTCATATCCCCTACCCCCATTTTTTCGGTACATTTGGCAAGTCCATTTTCGAGCATAAAGGGTTAATAAAACCCAGACCCACCACTGGCCAAATCTAAGAACCGCATTTTCAGATGTCCTAAGGTAGACCCTTTCCAAAAACACCCATAAGAAATTTGGTACTCTCCAGAAAATAAATGGCCCCCAGCTCTTAGGAAGAGTGAGGTGGAATCTCTGGTGATGGCATAGGTTTGTGGGATATAGATGGCATAAAAAAGGCAATACCCTGTTCACACTAGCGGTTTGAACCGTGGCGGTTCTATTACAATGCAAGTCAAGGGAGGTGTTCACACACAACCGCGCATTTTTTCCTTAACTGTGCGGTACCGCCACGGTTTCCTCGCGGTCCAAGCCGCTTCTGTGAACAGGACCTAAGAACTACATTGAGAGCTTTAGAGGGAGGGAAACTGGAATCATGCCCTCCCCGACCCCCGAAGATATTTACTTAATTGTATTCATCTTAGTGTAGTACACAGGAAGGGATTAATTTTTGTTGGTTTAGTTTCCTACTCTCCAATTTGATCATACCTAGCCTCAAATTCATGTACAGTTCCAACTTAATCTATAAGTTCGTGTCTCTGTAATTCCTCCCAGTGATCTCAATATAATGTGGATGTGTAGGGCATGTGTGTCATTCACCATGGTCTAGGATCAAATGTTGTACTTGTGATCCACAGCTATTGGCCTCCTGGATGAGAGCTCATATTTCATATATGGTCCGATCTAAGGATAACATTGTGACCTTAGACACACAACTCCTTGCACACCAGAGGTGAAGTGCTGGCTCACAGTGCAATGATGCTGAATTTTTTTTTTTTTTTTTTTTTTCAGCCCTGGATGGGACTTGAACCTGAATAGCTGAATTAGTAGTCGAGAACAGTGCCACGGCACTGTCAAACTGTTTGTATTAGTTATGAAAAATTATATAGTGTTTCTGAAGGTGAGAGGTCTAGAGAGACAGTAAGTGGATGATATAGGATGAGGTTGACTGTGATGGCTTTGAAGGCATGTGTGGAATGCAAGTTATAAACAATAAAACACCTGACCATACCAAAATTGCTGTTCACCTTGATGCATACAACTCTAATTCTCCAAGTTAAAGACTCCTGGAGGAGTATCACCCTCTGGCATATAATTTCATTCTGGCTAACACCAGCTTGAACTGAAAACTTGGTAGCCTGAAGTTAACTTTAGGCTAACAAATTTCCAGTAATCATTTTGGCCAAACTGAGTTTTTTTTACCTTTAATGGCATTTAATAGAAAATCTGTCACATTTACAGGTTTTGATCTGACTATAGGTTTGTTCATGCTTGGATTAATCTTCCAGGCCATGAGGATTCAAACATCCTGGGATCTATACATATACTGTACTTGTGAATGCCTATAAGTAAAAAGTATAATTTCAAAGAAAAAAGTATGTCAGCCAATGTTAATGAAACCACTTCTGAGAACTGTGTACATGTTTATTTTCCTAGGAAGCTCACAACTAGTTATAATTAGCCACACAAGGCATTGATCATGATAATTACATAATAATAGTAATACCAAATTGAATGGTAGCAATAATGGCATTTGCAGTAGTATAAGCCCCATGAAATCCTGTAATATCCTGTACAAAAATAATTACTATGGAAGTAATTTGACAGCTTTGTTGTTACATATCGCAGTAGCCAAGCTCACAACTCACACATGCAGACACTGAACTGGACAAAAAAAAATTGTCCAGACAAACTAAGACATAATTCAGTGAATATCAACACATGAAAACAATTCTAACTTAACTATTTAAGGAAACTTTGAGAATTGAGGCATATATTATACTACTCAGGTACTACAATATTTACAGATCTCTTGTTCTACACTCTTGGGTGTCAACAAACTTGGAGTGTTGGCAGCATTGAGAAGTAGCAAGACAGCACAGAGTAGTGGCAAAGAAAAGGGGCAATCAAGGGAAAAGAAAGGAAATAAAAGATAAATAAATAAACTAATAATAATATTAATAGTAACAATAATAAAACAGGAGTGCTAGAGAAAAGTACAGAAGTGGAGGAATGTAAAAAGAAAGTAAAATGGAATTCTATCTACAATTTTTTTTCCACATTTATTGAAAATGTCTCTGGAGTTGGCATGTATCCCTTTGACATCATAATTTTGAACCAGAATGGCTAATGTGACATCATTCATAAGCACTGCCTCACCCCATGTAGACGAGTAAATTCATGCGATTTTTAGTTAATCCTGCAGAGCATTACCCCCTGGGGTGCAATATATGGTGATGCAATCTGGCTTAATAAGATTGTACAGTGAGAAGTGTGGAATTTTGGGAGTATCAGAATGGTTGTAGTGAATTTAATCTGAAACCAATGTAATCAGCTAGACTATACAAGGTATTAGTATTGAAATGTTACAATGGCCTAGTGCACTTCTGATATATACCATCACAGAGAAGGATTGGGAACTCAAGAATAAGTCTTGCACTTACTTGGGGGTTAACCAACCTCCCATATCACTATCCACTACTTCAGGAAGGATCTTCATGAAATATGACAAAAAAAATCAACCAAAGAGAGAGTGAGCTAGACAGACTGAGAGCTGGTTAAAGTATAACAATGAGAAATGAAAAATGTAATGTTTAGAGCTCTGGATACAGCTTAACTGAAACAGGTCATCATTTCATAATGCAGTGGAAACAAATACTGTCAACTAAGTCAGGAGGTGGAGGTTATGAGATACATCAAATTTTCTAGTTCTGTGAAATCAAAGTATGCCTGTGGGCCCTGTGAAGCCATGCCATCTCCAAAGAAATTTTTAACAAAAGCAGTGAAAGAGTTGATGAAATCTGGATGAACCATTAAGAACTATGGCCCAGCATGGCACCAATGGCATGAAACCTTTGGTACAAAATAAATATTTTGAAGTCAGGAAGGGAATGAAATTTGTACAAGGAAAATGAAAACAGAAGTGGAGGTGAATATGTCTGCATTCAAAAGAAAGAGGGAGAGTGGGTAGGGGTGTCATTCCAAGGGCTGGTAGATATAAAAAGTCTACTTAATTAGAATACATCTTATAATAATTGTTGTTTTGAATTTCACTGACTGGAAACCCATAACCTCACAGCAGCTTGCACTGATCTTTGAGCCCTCCCATACTTCTTTCTGGAAAGAAATTTAAGACTGATATTTGTGTCGTATCAGTATGATACAGTTTCTATGCCACAGGCTTGTAGTAGTAGGAGGGGAGTAAATAGTGGTTGTCATTCCTTCTCACACGAAAAGATGGAGAAAACAAAGTGAAAATGATGAGATCCTGGTCCTGGTCTGAAGATCAAATGTCAGATCCTCAGGCAACAAGGAGACGAGTCTCTCTAGTGCCCATTTTGCAGGACTAACAACCACATACAGGTACTCATCATTGGAAACAAGTTACATTTTGACCGGAACAAAATACCACAGAAAAAAAGTAAGAAATAAACAAAAAAGTTTAAATAATTGCAATTTTACAAAGAAATGTTCCCAGTATATATTCTTTGTAGGATCAAATGCAACCTAAGCTTCACAAGCACAATGTCATACAGAACTTGCACATCATTTGATACCAGGAAGTATGCAACCCAATTCATACCACAGCCATGGATAATAAAATTCATCATTCAAACTGAATAAAATGACAATGCAGTTAAACATGAATTAAAATTGTATCTGCTTAAACACTAGAATGAACACAAAATATTAACCAAAAGTCTGCATTGAAAAGGGTCAGTTCACGTTGGAAAAATTGTAAGCAATGATATAATGCATGGTGTCAATTTACCTCAAGATAGTAATTTGCTACAATAAACAAGATGATTGTAATAGTTCAGGGGTCAGCAATTAAGCTTTTTAACTTTGCAAATTCATTTCCATTTCTAATTGAGAGAGAGAGGGGTGGGAGACACATGCTACTATACATCATAGTCCTAATCTTCTTTCCAAGATGAAGTTACTGCTCTCTTCTTTGAAATAAATACTTTAACTACACTGAACTAGGAGGCTGGCAGGAAATAAACCCTTGGCAGTCCCTGTACATTAAAAGTTTCCATTGCATTTTAGATATTACACATTAGAATGTTTTTTATCCTCATATTCTGGTTGACACCAAGTTAATCCGTTTATTTCCCTGGTACTCCTTTTTGGTAACCCATCCCAGTTAATATCTATCCTTTTATTCTGGCAGCCACTAAGCTGTATATTCACTTTTCCACAGCACACTCTTGGTAAACAAAATCCTATTGGCTTTAGTCAAAATATACTCATGTAAGGGGTCACTGGCTATTGGATTATCCTAATGAGGAATGTTGACACTTTAGCATTTTATTCTGGCTAATGCCAGATGATTTTGTACAGATGCAAGAATTCTCCATAAATGAACAATTTAAAGACATCTTGATTAACTTGTTCAGGAGTGCTGCCAAACTTCAATTGTATTATTGTTCACAACTTTATTCAGCTGGGAGAAGTCTCCATTTGGGACCAATGATAGGCACTTGACTGCTTGTGGTCTTGCAAGATGCACAGTGAACCTGCCCATTTTCAAAAACCATCAAACCATTTGATAGCTGACACTTGATCTCTGGACTGGGCACAAGATCTCTCACAACTTCAACTATATTCAATACATCTTTCACATGTGAAGAGCTGACAACTATTGCTCTCTTGCCCCAACCACTTTCAGTCAGTGACCTAGAAATATTGGGGTACCACACCAATATAACACAGACAACAATCTTCCTAGAGACATCTATGGAAGGGCCCAAGAATCACCACCAGCCACAGTGGGGAAGTGGGTTTTCCACTTAAGTGAAAGTGAAACTTTATGCAACAATTAAGCCTCCACTCCTCAAATGGATAACAAATAAGAGGTAAAAATTCTTCATATCCAATTAGTGTGCACAGTTTTGGCATTCAGAATTACAATTCAGCTGCCAATTTACAAAATAATAAACAAATAAATGAGATGCTAAAAATCATAAAAAATATATACTATAACAAAAGAAATTTTTCATTTGAGTATACAAGTTTTATACAACACACACATACACACACACAATGGTATAGTGGTAGCATCCATAACTGGACCTGGACAAGTATGCTTTCAGTTCAAGTACTGCATCATGAACAAACATCGTGAGGGACTTAATTCCATGACTACCCAAAATCAGCTCTGTCAGTACTTTTGATATGGCAAGAATGTTTCTGGTTTCCTATTCCTGTAGCTGTAAATACTATCCCCAAAGTCATGGAGATAGATATGATATACCATGATGGGGTAAATGGCTGTAGATGAATTTCATATAAATATATATATATATATATATATATCAAGGACTACTATTACACAGGACGTGCGCACCCAGATCCCTGGGTCTGCTAGCAGAGGCCATTACTTTCTTTGTAACCTAACATTTTATATTGGACAAATATATCAAAACTAGAAACCTAATATTGTAAATAGGACAAATATATCAACTATTGACTTATTCAATGCAGTATAAGTTAATATAAACTTTTATAGTGAAATAAGAAACTATTTATAAGGCACTGTTATGCTTTGAAATGCCAGTTTTAGCTGGACTTAGGTATTATTGTATGAGGTTTGTGGACACCAGGGTTGACAATTTTTTTTTTTTTATCTTTTTAAGAAATATAAAAAATGGATTTTTTTTTTAATTTAAATCAGATTTATTTTATTTAAATAGACTTTCTTTTATAGATTTTAAATATTGTGGGATTGCTATCTGATATGTGATCTGATTGCTAAGGGACATTTTTAGCATATCAATATAAGGAGCAGTGTTATATAGACTTGCCACAAGTATACAAGGAACAGTATAAGCCTACATGTATATATATCACTGTGCAGCCCACAACAAGTTTCAACAAGATTCTTGTTGAAACTTGTTGATGGTAAGCAGCTTCTCACTGAGTCAGTTGCTGTTTTGGAATCAACCAGGAAGGATGTCTTCTTGATCTGGCAGAGTGGTTCCTTCAGGCAGAAAAAATGATCCTGTCTGGAATTATTTTGAAAAACTACCAACAACTTCTGGCAAAGGGTACCGAGCTAAATGCAAAGACTGCAGCCAGGAACTACAGGGCACTGTGTCAAGATTAAAATCTCACAGAGGTAAATGCCAAGGTCAGCCACAGCATAAAGAAGAAGAAATTGATGACCCAGGTAAATAATTTTACTTATATTGTGTGCATTTCTCCCTTTTCATACGCAACTACATAAATTTGGTGAACAATGGAGAGCATGTGCAATAAAAATGTGAAGGCCTAAAGAGATGATACTTCAACTTTACTTCTAAATTTGGGTAATGACTATATCACTATAATATACTGTATCCACTCAACTTTGGGGCCTAGATGATTGTTATTCATTTCATTCAACATTGTATAATATATTTCATAGGTTCCATTGGAATTCAGCCCACATGGGATTCAGCCCAAAGGGATTTAGCCTAACCTAACCCAACCCATTATTTTTAGTGAATTTAAAAATGGACTGAATCCTGTGTGGGCTGGATTCCAAGCCCACCTATTTCATATCCTGTTAATTATTTCCAAATAATTTAGTGGCCTGTGTGAATATGATCATTATCTAAAAAAATAACTACTGTACTCAAAAGTAGCCTAAATCACACTGTATTCATTCATCTATTCATTTATGAATTATGCAATATGCTAAAATTTTCTGTTTCCATTTCAGGATCTGTATCAACAGCTTTAATCCCTTCATCATCGGCTCCACTTGAATTATCTGCAAAGCTGACTCCACCATTAAAAAGGTCACTATTAGACTCCTCCACAGGCGCCACTTCTGCTAAATCATTTTCATCTAAAAGAAAGTCATCAACATCTCTGGACAGATTTATCATAAAAACTTCAGCCTCTCAAAAGAAAAATCTCAACAAAGAAGCTGCAAGAATTATATTTGCTACAAATTCACCATTTCGTCTTGTTCAGCATCCTCAGTTTCTCAAGATGGTTCAGAACCTGAGGCCAGGTTATATTCCTCCATCCAGAAAAGATACTGCTGATAAGTACCTGGATCTTGTGTATGAAAAAGAATATAAAAAGTGTGCAGATGACCAGAATAATGAAACTATATGTCTTTCAATTAATGGGTGGTCTAACATCCATAATGAGCCCATAATATGTGTCACTCTAACAACATCCACTAGTCAGATTTATTTAGTTGACACAATAGACACATCAGGGAAACCTCACACTGCTGAATATCTTCTACAACTTGTACAAAATTCGATCATGAAGGCTGAACAAGATTTTGGTTGTCACATTGGAAGTGTTGTGACAGACAATGCAGCAAATGTCACCAAGATGAGAAAAGTCTTGGAGGAATCGAGTGAACCTGAACATACTGTCCTCACATACGGCTTATACTGTTCCTTGTATACTTGTGGCAAGTCTATAACACTGCTCCTTATATTGATATGCTAAAAATGTCCTTTAGCAATCAGATCGCATATCAGATAGCAATCCCACAATATTTAAAATCTATAAAGAAAATCTATTTAAATCAAATAAATCTGATAAAAAAAAAAATTATATTTTTTTAAAGATAAAATAATAAAATTAAATAAATAAATCGTGTCCACTAACCTCATACAATAATACCTGTTAAGTCCGGCTAAAACTGGCATTTCAAAGCATAACAGTGCCTTAAAAATAGTTTCTTATTTCACTATAAAAGTTTATATTAACTTTTACTGCATTGAATAAGTCAATAGTTGATATATTTGTCCTATATACAATGTTAGGTTTCTAGTTTTGATATATTTGTCCAATATAAAATGTTAGGTTACAAAGAAAGCAATGGCCTCCGCTAACGGACCCAGGGATCTGGGTGCGCACGTCCTGTGTAATAGTAGTCCTTGATATATATATATATATATAATATATATACTCCCCCCACACAGACACACACGTCAGATTGATGGCAAAGATTGGAACTCCGGAAAAAAATGCAATTTTCCTGGATTTCAATGATGAGGGAGTACCTGTGTTGTATTAGTAGGGAGGGGGGGGAAAGCTCATGGTGTTGTGGGCAGATGAAGAAAAAGGAGAAGGGGAGGAATTATTGAGGAAAATGGAAGAAAATGTGGAAGGGGACAAATGGGCCCCGGACGTCACAAGGAATGTAAACAAGAGATGTGCAGATGACAAAGGTGAAGTGGAACAAGTCAGTAAAGGCATCGAAATTAGACATATAGATAAGTGGAGATAATTGGATTTAATGAGGGAGGAGATGACAACCTCCCCCAATTAGCAAGTCTAGAGGTAAACTAACAAAAATGTACAAATTATGGGAGGTTAGGTTTACCCAACTTGCACTAATTGCACAAAGAGTTGATAAATTGGAAGAACTAAAGGAGAACCAAAACCTAACTAAAGGAATAGAAGAATTAAAAAGACAGTTAAAAGAAGTAAAAGATTAGAATGAGGAATTAAAGAGGAATAATAAAGAGAATAGAGTCCATAGAAAGAGGTAAGTAGCTGGAAAAAGGTTCAGGAGGATAGCAAAATTGAATTTAGAGATATAGTGAAACAACAGATGAAGGAACATGCTAAGGACACAGTTATTAAAGTGATGAGAGAGAAGCAGAATATAGTAAGAGACTTAGCAGATAAAAATGTACAATTATATTAGTAATAGAAGAGAAACATAATCTAAATAGGACTACAAGAGTAAGAGATGAGAAAGAGTGAACAAGGCATTAAAAATATTTCAAGAAGGTGAACAGGAAATGGGGAAAGAAATTGAAGAAATATATAGGCTGGGGATATACAGTACAGGTATAGACAAGACCAGACCAATTAATGTTAAATTCAGGTCACAAACGACACCAGAGAATGTCTTATCAAAAACAGGAAAACTAGCAAAAAGTGATCAGTACAAACAGGTATGGATAAAAAGAGAGATGAATAAAGATGAAAGAGAGGAAAAGAAAACAAAAAGAACTGAAGCTAAGGAAAACACAAGAACTGAGTCAAAGAGAAATTCTATTGGAGAGTAATGGACATGAAAGTGAGGAAATGGTTCATAGTGGAGAAAAATGGGAGGGAAACAGAAAATTAAAAGTGTCTTACACAAATATAGATGGCTTAATAACAGGCTTGAATTAACTGAATGATTACCTGATGGAAAACGAACCGGACATAATGGTAATTGTAGAGACAAAATTGTAAGGTCCATTACCACCCAACAGTGTAGGACATGGTGCATATAATTACTGGATTAGAAACAGAGAAGTAAAACAAAGGGGTGGAGTTATGTTTCTGACTAAGGATATAATTGTGAGGAATGTTACATATGGAAAGAATAGAGTGGAGATGATTATGATGGAAATAGAGGACAGGGACAAGAAGAGCAGGAAGTTTGTGGTAAATTATGTGCCCCCTAAAACTGCTTTGTGAGAAGAGAAACAAAAATATGTTAGAAGACACAAGGATAACACTAAATAAGATAATGGAAGATGGAGGAATAGTTATAATGGGTGACTTTAATTGTAAAGAAATCTGCTGGGAAGAGATGACAGTGAAGGGTGGAGACGACTTATGGGGAAATGTATTACTTGATATGATTATAGAACATACAATGACACAATGGATACAAGAGAATACTAGGTATAGAGATGAGGAAGAACCATCAAGACTGGGCCTAATAATCACATCAGAACCTGAAATTGTGGACGCTATTGAATATAAGACACCACTAAGTAAAAGTGACCATATATTAGTTGAACTGGAACTAAATGAGGAAAATACATGGGAAAAATGAATATAGAAAGGATAGATTGATGTATGGAATTTTTTTTTTTTTTTTTATAAAATAAGATATTTTTTTTTTTAAATGCAGACTGGGAAAGGATGCACAAGGAGGAAACAACAGTAGAAGAAAATTGTTTTTTATTTTTCTTTTTTTTTTCAAATAAAAGTGTGGAAAAGTATGTTCCAAGACAAAAACAAGAAAAAGGATACGAAAATGTTGGTACAACAAAGATGTAGTGAGTTAAAAAAATACAAAAGGGATAAAGTTTGGATAAAATGGAAGACAGAAGACTTAAAAAATGGAAAATATATACTATTTAAAGAAATCAATATGTATAAGTGTGAAGACAAGAGAAAATACGAAAAGGATGTCATAGAAAAATGTAAAGATCAACCAAAACTATTTTATAGATTTGTAAACAACTGAAAAACAAACAAGAGTCAGTGAAACTATGACAAGGAGTTGAATACACAGAGGAAATAGAAATGGCTGAAATTATGAACAGGCATTTTAAATAGATGTTTATGAGGGAGAACCTATGACTTTGAGTGGGAGGAGAAAGTCCCCCCTATGAAAGAGATAGAAGTAACAAGAAAAGAAATAATGAATCACTTGAGTAATCTTGATGTTAGAAAATTGCATGGACCAGATGAAATGGCAAACAGGATTGAGAGAATGCAGGAACAAACTAACAGACAAAATACATAGTCTAATAAGCAGTTTATTCAAAGAAGGAAATGTTCCTGAAGATTAGAAAAGAGCAAATATAGTACCAATATATAAAGAGGGAAACAAGGAAGACCCTACTAACTATAGACCGGTCTCTCTTACAAGTATGGTAGCTAAAATTTGTGAAAGAGTGATCAAAATTAGATGAGTAAGGTAATTGGAAAAAATCAATGTACTAAATCCAGACCAATTTGGATAAGGAAGATCATGTGTCACAAACTTGAGGTGTTTCTATTCAAGACTAATATAGTACAAAAAAGAGATGGATGGGCTGATTGTGCATTTCTAGACCTAAAAAAAGCTTTTGATAAGGTGCCACATAAGAAATTACTTAAGAAATTAGAAACTGGAGGAATACAGGGCAAACTGCTGAAGTGGATGGAAGACTTCTTGCATGAAAGAAAAATGGGAGTGGTGATATGAGACAAACATTCTAATTGGGATGAAGTGATAAGTGAAGTTCCACAAGGAACAGTTTTGGCCCCAATAATGTTTGCTATATATATTAATAATATAGATGAAGGAATTGAAAGTTATATGAGCTTCTTTGCAGACAATGCAAAACTGATGAAAAGAGTGAACACTGTAGAAGATTGTGAGTTGCTGCAGTGATCTCAATAAATTTAGTATGGGAATGGAGTAGAAGTGAGAGATGGAATTCAATATAAAGAGATGTAGTATAATGGAATTTGGAAGAAGCAAAAAAAGAATAGTGGGATTATATAAATCGGGAGAGAAAGAAATAAAAAAAGTAGAAAATGAAAAGGACCTGGGAGTCATTATCATGAATAATAGGTCACCTGAGAAACACATAAAAAAAAAAATTGGAGAAACTTTGAATTTAATAAGAACAATCAAAGTGGCATTTAGATACCTGGACGAAGAAATGGTGAAGAAAATACTAGTCACTTTGATAAGACCAAGATTGGAGTATGCAGTGACAATGTGGTCACCATGTACAAAAAAATGTATTACAAAACTTGAAAGAATACAAAGAGCAATTATAAAATTGGCACCAATGCTCTCAGAACTATCATATGAAGAGAGACTAGCAAAACTTGAGCTACAGACATCAGAGCAAAGAAGAGAGGAGACTAGATAACTATTTTTAGAATAATGAAAGGCATAGAAACTATTGATAGAGAGGATCTAATAAAATGGGATAGTAGAGATACAAGAGGATATGGAAAGAAAATCAAGAAAGAGTTATAGAAGAGACCTGAAAAAGAACAGCTTTTCCCACAGGGTAATAGATGTTTGGAACAAGTTAGATGAAAATGTGGTGTGTTCAAAAATGATACACAAATTTAAAAACAGTTTAGATAAAATGAGATATGAAGACGGGACACCACGAACATAGCTCCCCTTCCCGTAAAATACAACTAGGTAAATACACACTTTTTCTCCCTTACAAGGGAGGTAGCCCAGTTAAAAGGCACATACCCACTCCCACCCATTCTGCTCTCATCCACCACCCTTTCCTCCCTCAGTTCTTCATGGATGACGTATCATTCCTGTATCCCACCTACTAACCTGGGTCAGAAGCAATGCAGCAAGACATAATACATCCACAGCAAGGTCATTTCACTTAATTGGAGACCCCCATCTCCATCTCCTCTTGCAGAAATACTGAAGACTAGGAAAATCCCTTCAGTCTATGTCAAAACATCATTCACACATAACCACTCCCTACCACATCTATACACAGCCATTCTCCATTCATCCCTATCTCCTGCATTCTCCTTCCTTCCTCAACAGACATCCCCCTCTTGCTCATTACCCCTTTCACCCCATCCATCCATCTCATCCTTGGTCATCCCTTCATTTTCATTCCATCCACCTTTTTAAATAATCTTCTTCACTCTCTTTCCATATGTCCAAACCATCTCAATACTCTTTCATCAGCTCTTTCTGCCATGTCCTTTCCACTCCCGCTCTCCTCATCTCGTTTCTCACTCTATCCAACTCCGTAAGTCCTATGATACTTCTCAGACATTTCACTTTCAACATATTTAAAGTTTTCATCTGCCTCTCTTAAATTTCAATCTCTGCCCCATATAGTGCTATTGGTATAAATATATGTACATATTTGTGTGTTTATGTGTGTGTGTGTGTGTGTGTGTGCACACCTAAAACTAATTACTTTACCTCATTCAATCATTACTGTGGGACCAATGGTGGTCCTAGTAGATAGACATAAAAGAACATCTCCCTACTGCCTATCCCCAAAGCTCATCAACTTCCTCATCTTCATCCAGAGGGGCAAGTCCAAAGAGCTGATAGTCTTTCTCTATCAAGTTCAACTGTATTTCCTCTATAAAAAGAACTGACAAACAGTGACTGCCCCTCTCCTCCTACTACTATAAGCTGGTGAAACAGAAACTAATTCATATTAATACATCACACATAATAGTCTATACCTTCTCCCCAGAGTGAGCTATGGGAAGGTCTGAGGACTTTTGCAATCCATTGTAGAGCTATGGATTTCCAGTCAGTTACACATATTCCTTTCTTTGTAATTTCTACCCTACTTTCAAAATTACACCCTAAACTTACAAATCCAATACAGAATATAAAATTGGAACCTACTTATCTACAGCACCAGTGGAAAACAAAAATAATTGTAGATAGTGAGAAAAATACTTAAATGTACTACAATATGAAATACTGAAAAAATGGAAAAGTTATGTATACAAATCACCCATTGATACACTAAAACTGATTAACTTCTATTATAATTTCATCATGATGCTGTGGGCCAGCTCGAGGGAGATGCCCCCCCGAACCTGAAATCTCTACATGTTCAAGAACAGACTGGGAATCTTTTCTTGTTTGGACAAATGAAAAAATATGCAATTTTAAGTAGAAAGACTTCTATACATATACTTTTTAACTTACTTAGGGTGAAAAATTAATATTCAAATTTATGCATGAGGAGTCCTTGTGGCCCTCCCCATTTATATTTGGCTATCCCCCTGCTATGAATGCACCTGATTCATTCATCTTAGTTCAATGACTGGTTCCTTTCACATAAATGGTATCTATTTGTCAGAAAATCTTAACTGATGGTCTTACATTTTAAAAATTCCTTAAAAAATTATTATTATCTTTTTTTGCTGATGAAACATTTCATAAGTGCTGTGCTGTTCAATACAAATTCTAATTTTCAAAGAATAATATATCTTGGTCACACTGGCATGAAAACTGTGGGTTGGAAATTAACAATCCAAACAAGTTATGTAGACAATTCTGGTGACAATTGTGAAAAAACTTCATGTGCATGTGTGTATGTGTGTGTATTTACCTAGTTGTATTATACGGGAAGGGGAGCTATGCTTGTGGTGACCCATTTTTGTATCTTGCAAGATCAAGTTTGTTCTTAAATTCTTGTATTGTGTTTGCACACACTATTTTTTCATCCAATTTGTTCCATATATCTATCACTCTGTGTGGGAAGCTGTTCTTTTTCAGGTCTCTCCTGTAGTTATCCTTTTTAAGTTTCATTGCACATCCTCTTGTTTTTCCTCTGTCCTGCTTTAATAAGTCCTCTCTATCAAGGCATTCTTTCCTTTCATAATTCTGTAGATGGTTAGTAGGTCCCCTCGTTCTATTCTTTATTCTAGGGTTGGCAATTCCAGTTCGACCCATCTTTGTTCATATGTCAGGTTTGCAAGTGTTTGGACCAACTTTGTCATTGCTCTTTGTATTCTTTCTAATTTTCTTATATTCTTTTTTGTACTGGGTGACCATATCAGTGCTGCATATGCCAGTTTTGGCCTTATCAATGTTTGTAATATTTTCTTGATCATTTCCTTATCCAGGTATTTAAAGGCCACCTTTATTGATCTCAACGAATTGTATGTTTTTCCGACTATTTTATTTATATGTTTATCTGGCGACATGTCTTTGGTGATGATTATTCCTAGGTCCCTTTCAGAATTTGTTCTTTATTTCTTTTCCATCAATTTTATATCCTGTTATTCTCTTCTTATTTTTTCCAAATTCAATTATACTGCATTTCTTGATGTTGAATTCTACCTCCCATCTCTTGCTCCACTCTAAGACTTTGTTCAGATCCCTCTGCAATGAGTCACAGTCTATTTCGGAGTTTATTCTCTTTAATAATTTTACGTCATCCGCAAAGCAGTTCATGTAACTTTCAATGCTTTCGTCCATGTCATTTACATATATAGCAAACATTATTGGAGCAAGTACTGATTCCTGTGGGACACTACTACTCATTTCTTCCCATTTTAAATGTATGTCTCTGAGCTCCACTCTCATTTTTCTTCCATGTAGGAAGTCCTCCATCCAATTCAATAGTTTTCCATGTGTGCCTCCTATTGTTTCTAGTTTATATAGTAAGTTTCTGTGTGGTACCTTATCAAATACCTTTTGTAAGTCCAGGAATACATAGTCTGCCCAGCTATCCCTTGCAATATATCTATCAATCTTGAATAGAAACAAATCAAATTAGTGGTACATGATCTTCCTTGTCTGAATCCAAATTGCCTTGGGTTCAGTATATTATTCTCCTCCAGATATTTTGTCCATCTATCAAATTTTAACTATTGTACTCGTTAGGGACACCGGTCTATAATTTGTTGGGTCTTCCTTATTTCCCCCTTTATATATCGGCACTATATTGGTATTTTTCCAGTGTGTGTGTGTGTGTGTATTTACTTAGTTTTATTATAAGGGAAGGGAGCTATGCTTGTGGTGACCTGTCTTTGTATCTTTCAGCATCAAGTTTTTTCTTAAAATCTTGAATAGTTTTTGCACACACTGTCTCTTTGTCTAATTCGTTCCTAGTATCTATCACTCTGTGTGGGAAGCTATATATATATATATATATTTTTTCAGATCTCTTCTGTAATTACCTTTTTTGAGTTTCTTTTCATGTCCTCTTGTTTTTCCATTGTCCCATTTCAATAAATCTTTCTTATCTAAGATTTCCATTCCTTTCCTAATTCTATAGTTAGTAGGTCTCCTCTTTCCCTTCTTTGTTCCAGAGTTGGTAATTCTAATTTGGACAGTCTTTGTTCATATGTCATTTTGGAAAGAGTTGGTGCCAGTTTTGCTGTTGCTCTTTGTATTCTTTCTAATTTTTTTATATTCTTTTTGGTACTGGGTGTCTATAGTGTTGCTGCGTACTCAAGTTTTGGTCTTATTAGTGTAATATTTTTTTATCATTTCCTTGTCCAAATAGACAAATGCCACTTTCATTAACCTCAATAAATTGTAGGATTCTCCAACTATTTTATTAATATGCTTGTCTGGTGTCATGTCTTTGCTGATCATGACTCCAAGATCTTTTTCAGAGTTTACTTTTTTGACCTCTTCTTCACCAATCTCTCTATATTGTTTTTACTTCTTCCAAATTCCATTACACTACATTTCTTGATATTGAATTTCACTTCCCACTTTTGAGTCCATTTCCAGATCTCGTCCAAGTCTTGTTGTAATGAGTTGCAATCCTCTTCCATTCTTACTGCCTTTAGTATTTTTGCGTCATCTGCAAAGAAATTCATATAACACTCTACTCCTTCATCCATGTCATTTACGTATATGGCAAACATGATCGGGGCCAGTACTGATCCCTGCGGGACACCACTTATCATTTCTTCCCAATTTGAGAATTTATCTCTAATTACTACTCGCATTTTCCTCCCAGTCAGGAAGTCTTTCATCCATTCCAATAATTTTCCTCTGATGCCACCTATTGACTCTGTTTTCCTTATTGGTTTCTTGTGTGGTACCTTATCAAATGCCTTTTGTAGGTGTGTGTGTGTGTGTGTGTGTCTTTGTAGATATGTATATATATATGTATACTTGAATATATAAATGTGTACTTGCAATTGTAGCAACTTTTTCACTTAATATAAAATGCAGTTTAATAAATTTACACACAGTATAATAATACAGTGAAACAGACATGAACAAATAAACATAAAGTTACAATTGATGAGAAAACTTTCAGTGCACACATCCAATAAGTACATACATAAATACCCATACACGTTTTTCCTTACCTGTTTCTTTCTCCATTACAGAAGGGTAGCCTTTTGTTAGCAGAATATGAGCTTGTTTCCTCACTACCACATAGATGGAGGGCAAAACTTGAACAACCACTATAACTAATCAGAAAAAAAAAGCAATCACACACACATATAAAAAAAGTACCTCTCATACCAATCATTCTATCATTACCACTAATGCACATAATACATACAAAACACACACACACACAAATAATGTGTACATTATGTACTGTATATACTTTTTTTCAACCAAGGCATTTCTCCACACCAGTAGGAATTACCATCTGCCTTACTTGGGGAAATTGTACAACCCTTACAGCATAAGCATAAAGTGGAAGGACAGGACCATTTTCCTTGTCATTTATTCAAATAATCTAAATGAATATGAACAAATGAAAGTCTGTCTGCATTTGCCTGGCTCTTCTTTTGTCTCGCACCCTTAACTCTTTTCACCTACTTCCAAGCATTCTACATTCCTTTCTATCCTTTCCTCACCTAAGATGTTCTGTTTCTATGACACAACCACACTGTATATAATATATATATATTTTTTTTTCAACCACAAATAATTTTTAATTCCATGCCATCGCAGTCGAGACTGAGAGTCGCTCGATGGAGGCATCCATTGGAAATTGAAACGTGGACGAGCCAAGGATTCAAACCCAGCTAACCTGTAACAAAGTTACAGTGATGTAGCCCAATACGCTACGTCACTGTAACTTTGTTACGGGTTAGCTGGGTTCGAATCCTCGGCTTGTCCGTGTTTCAATTTCCAACGGATGCCTCCATCAAGTGACTCTCAGTCTCGACTGCGATGGCATGGAATTAAAAGTGATTTGTGAAAAGAAAGAAAAAAAAAAAAAAAAAAAAAAAAAAAAAAAAACTGGGAACCAGTGTATATATATATATACACACACACACATATATATATATTATATATACATACATACATATATAAATATATATACATATATATACATACATATATACTGAAGAGGATTGCAGTTTGCAATCGAAATATATAGATTCCCCGTTTCCAGTCTTTTTTACTCCAACAGTGGTTTCTACGTTATTGACAAATGTGTGATTACATTTTTCACCTGTAATATATACATATATATACATGCATACATACATATATATATATATATATATATACATATATATATACATACATATATATATATACATACATATATATATATACATACATATATATATATACATACATATATATATATACATACATATATATATATACATACATACATATATATATATATATACATACATATATATATATATAATGCATTGACCCAGATCTTGCCAGGAACCCACAGCTCCCAGGTAACTGGCAACAGCCCATATGTCACTTGAAAAAGAAATACAGTGTTGCTATCTGGGCATGGCTAGGGTGGGAGTGTGTTGGATGAGGTGTTTGATATTTTCTGTAAGATGACTGCATCTGGGGCGGTTTCTATACGTAGTCGGGCATATTCTGTGTTGACATTATTCTAATGTTGGATGGCGACTTGAATGCAATCATGCTAGTGTGGTTTTTGTTCCTCTTGGGGTGGATTTTTCAGCAGGGCTAATATTTAGAGGGGTTTGATGGAGTAGGAAGTTTGGTGGTCAATTTTGAAGTCTTTGTTCTGTGATCTGAGTATGAATGTGGTTTTATATGGATGTATTGTGTAATGCAGTTGGTAGGTTGTAGAAGTTTGAATAGTATGCAGTTTTTTTTTCTTTTATGTGTTTGTGTGATGTAATGAGATTGGTGGATTGGGTTGAGGACTCTGGCATAGTATTGTATACCTATCAGTTTTGGTAGTGTTCTAAGGGGAGAACTGTGGTTTGTGTGTGCAGATATTCTTTTCCATTGGTGGTTTCAGCATTTCCTGTTATTATTGTCCATACTTTATTTTCTATGCTTTATAGGTATTCTATTGTTTTTTCTGGTTGTTGGGTACCATAATGTGGGCTTATATTCAAGTGGGATACTCAAGAACTGTTTGTAGACTGTGATTAGTTTCCTTCTGCTGGCCAAACCCCATGCTTGCTACTGATCTTAATATGTTTATTTCTTTGTTTATATTCACTATCAGGTCCTTGGTGTGAGGGCTGAAGAATGTGCAAGTATGAAAATTACGGCCTACAAGGTCTGTGTGTATTTACCTAGTTGTATTTTACGGGAAGGGGAGCTATGCTCATGGTGTCCCGTCTTCATATCTCGTTTGATCTATTTTTAAATTTGTGTATTGTTTTTGCACACACCACTTTCTCATCTAACTTGTTCCAAATGTCTATTACCCTGTGGGGAAAGCTGCTCTTTTTCAGGTCTCTTCTATAACTCTTTCTTGATTTTCTTTCTGTATCCTCTTGTATTTCTACTATCCCATTTTATTACATCCTCTCTATCAATAGTTTCTATGCCTTTCATGATTCTATAGTTATCAAGACTCCTCTCTCTTCTTTGCTCTAATGTCTGTAGCTCAAGTTTTGCTAGTCTCTCTTCATATGATAGTTCTGAGAGTGTTGGTGCCAATTTCGTAATTGCTCTTTGTATTCTTTCAAGTTTTGTTATACTGTACATTTTTTTGTACTTGGTGACCATGTCATCGCTGCATACTCCAATCTTGGTCTTATCAAAGTGACTAGTATTTTCTTCACCATTTCTTCATCCAAGTATGTAAATGCCACTTTGATTGTTCTTATAAAATTATAAATTTCTCCAAAAATTTTGTTTATATGTTTCTCAGGGGACATTATTCATAATAATGACTCCCAGGTCTTTCTCATTTTCTACTTTTTTAATTTCTTCTTCTCCCAATTTATATAACCCCACTATTCTTTTTCTGCTTCTTCCAAATTCCATCATACTACACTTCTTAATATTGAATTCCATCTATTCCATTCCCATACTTTATTGAGATCTGGAGAAAATGTTATGTGTAGGGACCAATGACAGGTACCTGCATGTGGCAGTCCTGCAAGATGGACAGCAAAGCTGCCCATTTTCAAAACCTGTGAAGCCCCCTCACATCTATCAGAGGTGCAGCCTGGAGAGGCTGACACTCAGTCTGAAGACTGAGTCAAAGATCTCTCTCCATTAACTTTAATTGCATTCCTTACTTTTTCATACATGGAACACTATTGCCAACCACATTGGGGCTACAGGTTTTCCATATAGTGAAACTTGAGGCAGAAAGTGATTGAGGTAATGTATATCAAATGTAGGGTCACATATTTTCTTTTTTCCCAGTGGGGGAAACAGTCATATAGTATGATCACCGAGTGCTTTGATTCATGGCTGTCAGAGGAAAATAACATCACTGAGAATTTCTGATGTTAGCATTTTTGTCAGCCACAGTTCTACTTTACTATGGTAACTTTAAGTGTTTTGGTGGCTATTTTGTAGTTGCAGTTCTTTAAGTCTTCTATGTACAAGATAATTTTGATGTTGGAAGTCTTTTGCTAATAATCTGTATTTACCTTCTGGAGGAGTCAAAAATAATGATGTATGATTTTCAGTTGAGAGTTCATATTAAATTTTCCTTAATCCTTTTATAGAAGGACAAAAATAAAACATGAAGCAAATTTTTCTCATTTTCCACCCACATCTTCTCTTGAGAATCCCCATTCTACATCCTACAATATTTCCTACCCTGGTGACTGTGGGTCACCTGCAAGAGAAACCTGAAGGCAAAGGATTGACAGATTTCCTTCCTTCTAACTTCTTAACACCTTTGGTCCCCTCCTTGTCCTTTGTATATCAACTCCACTCACCTGTCGGTCACCAATACATCTGCTATCTCCTGCAATATCTTTTTTGATAATTGCCTTCTTCTTCCATCCCCACTTTTGCTCTTCTTCACCTTTTTTTGACAACTGCCACATAATTTCTGAATTGTCTGTCTCTCTTTCTCTTAATTTGTCCACACCACAATAGTAAGAACACATTCAATTCTCTCTGTAGTCTCTTCTAATTTTCTTCAGTCTTTGACCTGCCCTCCTTCACTGAATTAATTCCAGTGTCCACAATTCCGTTATATAATGTATTTCCATTTTCACTCCAATCTCAACCATATATACTTTTACCTTAACATTTTTTATATCTTCACACTTTTTTGCAATCCAACTGAGGTTCCTACTAACATTATGTTCCATTTCCTTTCCTAACTTGTGCTAAACTATGTACCTAGACTGATCTCTTTCAACTCGGTTCCTTCCAATGCAACTAAAATTATTTTGTACTTTCTCTTCATCACCCTCTTTCAAGATTTTTTTTTTTTTTTTTTCATCTTCTTTGGTAATATTCCTTTCTAGATTTATCACCTTAACTTCAGTCTTCACTCTGACTTATTTTGAATCATATCTTTTTTCTATTTTCCTCAAATGCTTCAGTGACTTTTCCTCCCTACCTTTTCCTTTCCTGCTTGCTCTTCACTCTTGCATTCTAACCACTTGATCTTTTTTTTTGACATAAATTTTCCACTTTTACTGTTCTTGTGCAAAAATCTAATTAAATCAATATTTCAAATCCCTTCCCTCCTTTATGTATTTTTATCCCACCTGGATCAACAGTTTGGTCACTGACCTTGTCTCTGCTAATGCTCTCTTTGTAGAGTTAAGGTGCTGGTTGCACCAAGTCGCTGTACAGGGAGGTAAGACCACCTGGACTCATAAATCTCCTGGAACAAAACTAAGGTCCAGACATTTGGGAGCTTATTGGATGACACATTTTAGTCTGTCCATGTATATGGTGATGCCCTTGAAATCTTGGAAAGCTTCACATACCTTCATAGCATATAACAGTGGTGTGTCTGAAAGTCCTTTGTAGGACTGACTTTGCCTATAATGTTATTGACTAGCTCAACCTGAGTATATGGCATTGTTGATATTTATGAATGAGGACTAAGATCTGAATCTTCAAGTTGTCTGTGCTTCCTGTCTTAGTGTTTGGCTGAGATATGAACACTAATTCCTGACTTGAAGAGGTGTCTCTACATCTCCGGTGCACAGTGCCTTCAGCAAATCAATGGATATTGATAGAATGATATTTGTATTAAATCAGGCTGTTCTATGAGACTCAGTTTAGGCCTATTACCAGCTCAATTCATAAACATCAGCTTTGACTATATGGCAAGGTGATCTTCATAAGACAACACTTGGTGGAGACAATGATGATACCCACAGATCTCATTGCTGGGGCAAGTTGACAGGTCCTCCTGAGAGTTCTGGAATGAGATGAATGAAATATTCCTCAAAGAAACCAGAGACTGGTAATAGCGTGAGTAAAACAATGACACCCTCCCCCACCAGCATATGCTCCTCATTGATGATGGATATAATTTCTCACCCTGCTCTCAGTTTTTTGTATCACATTCTATTTACACACATTCCCCTACATTTCTTTCTCCCTGCTCCCTTTCTTAGTGCCATATTATATCTCCACTTTCCATTTTTGAAAGACTCCCATTCTTGTTCAATCCTCAATTCTAACTTCAGTTTCATTACCTTCCACAACTCTTCAGCTGTATATCTTCTTGCCACCTCCTTTTCCTTTATCACCCTTTTCTTGTATCTGTTTTCATTTTTCAATTTGTCTATAGTTCCATACTGTTTCCTTTCCATCATTGTATGATCCTAGTGTTCTCTTTCCTCTCAGCACTTTTGTTTGCTAATATGTAACCTTTTAAGTGTGGGGAAAAACCAAATGTACACATTTAAATGAAGTATGATAATTATAGAATGAGACTGAACACCATGGGCACACCTCCTTTCCTGTATACTACAATTGGGTAAAAACACACACACAAAATAAAACTTCAAAAACCTGGACAAGGTCTTTACAAGCTTTAAACTTCAAAGGTAAATTAAAGAAGTTTAATTACAGTAAAAAAATATATGTAGAAATAAAAAATAAATATAAATAAAATAAGAACTAATGATAAAAACACTAGTCCATCCCAATTTTATGAGTAAAATAATCTTTACTGAAAACAAACCATCATTCATGTAACTCATCAAACATGACCTAGTACCAATCATATCATACTGTGCTGTTGACATCCCATAACCTTACTTTCCTTAGTTCTGCCCTTTTAAAAGTTAAGTGTTGGCATGGTAAATATTAAAAAACATTTATCATTAAGTTATACCTAAAATACCACAAATCTTAATTAAAATGATTGAGCCATACCTCAAACAGTATCACATGTTATCTTTCAAACATGGGCTTACCTGTAACAAAAAATGGTATATTTACAGCATACTACACATAAAACACTGTACAGTATCTCATGCTTAGCTGCTGAGTTTAATATTCTAGTTTTTGACCAGTTTTAATAAGATTTTTGCCATCAATACACCAAGATCTATTTCCTCCTTATATGGGAGGTAGCAGTCAAAGGCACATACCTACTCCCACCCATTCCACTCCCCTTCTCCATCTCATCTTGGCTCCTCATGGTCATCTCTGTATCCTGTCCATTGCCCTGGGGCAGAAGCAATGTAACAATACACAGTACATCCACAGCAAGGCCACTTCACTTAATCTACAACCCTCCTCTCCATCCCCTCATGTAGAACAAGAGAAAATGGGGAGAAATCTCTTCAGGCTGTGTCAAAATATTCACACACAAGCACCCCCTACCCCTCCCTTCCTTTCATAACAGTATCATCTACATACAGCCACTCTCCACCTATTTTGTGCCATCTCCCTTCCTTGCTTAACAGGCATTCCCCTCTACCTCAATGCCCCCTTCACCCCATCCATCCATCTCATCCTTGGTCATCCTCTCAAATTCACTCTCTCCACTTCTGCCTTCCACACCTCTTTTATTAATCTTTATTCATTAATTTTTTCAATGTGTCCAAACCATCACAATACTCTTTCACCACTAGGTGCAGTAAATTAATGTGACATGCTTCATCTATATATATATATATATTAATTTGGTTACGTCAGGGCCTATGACTTGCAGAAAATTAAGATTATTTTTGAGATCTAGACAGGGATCCCTATTGTCCAAATCTTTGAAATTTTATTATCTCTCTCCCTGTCTCTGTCTGTGTGTACAATAATTGCTGCCTTGAGTTTCATGGACTGCAAAACCACAAGTCCCCATGTCCACCAACATCTCTCCAGGACAAAACTTTGGATTGTTGTTTGTGTTGTATTAGTGAGACTGCTTCTATGTCACAAGCTGGTTGTCAGCTCTCCATATATGAAAAGGAATACAAATGCAATAGACCGATTCTGGGCTCAGTCCAGAGACCGAGTGCCAGCCACCTACAGGAGGTGAGGATGGTGCCTCTTTATGGAAGACTTTCAAGCAGGAAATTTAATGTAGTATGCCCTTACTATAAATTTGCTTGCAAGGCAGGATTTGAACAGCATCCACTCCTGACCTCCACTACAAAGCACATGCTGACATAGTCAAGGAACTGGTCCTGTTCTTCCACTTATTGAGCCTTAGATATCTTGAGAAATGCCATGTAGTGTGGGTAGTAAACCCTATCTGACGGGGATAGGTCTTAGCTGAAAAAGAAGATACAAAACACACAAAGACAGATAAAATACATACATACACTTTTTCCAACCCCAGAACAAATAGTGGGTGAGATTTCTGCAAGGCCCACCTGCTTCTGTAATATAGCTCATGTGACTACAGTGCTCATCTGGCCATGAAACAGAATATACAAAGGTTGGTGAAAATTAATTTCTTAATCTTTTCATTTTACAATTAAACACACTTCCTGTTGCCACATCAGCCACATTACAAAACCAAGTGGAGTGCAAAAATCCTGCTGACTGTAACATCTACAAGTCCATTTCTCATACCTGAATCCCTTAAATTCTGAAACCTTTGCCAATAATCTGTGATGTTATAGATAAACCTATTTTAAGTAGGCCTGATACTGCTGGCAAATATATAAATCTAAAAATATTGTAAATACTCATGATTGAAAACAACATTCACTGGTATAATGTGTCCTTTATTTCCTGGCACACCAAAGTCATGTTACAGCCATAATTCTAATTTCCATAAAGAAATTAATCAGACATAGCACAAATTACTTTTTCTTTCACTCCATCATGATAAACTCAGTTTTTCATATTGATTCTAAATACTTTTCTACTTTAATTCCTTATGCATTTACTTAAGAAAGCATAAAGACTACATTCTAACTTGGTCTGTACAAATCATAATAAACAATGTATCATTTAAGGCGATACACTTAACACGTGTGTTGTGGGGCAGAAGTTTACAAATGTTTACCAAGATACATTACATAAATGTGTATGTTTTTTACTATCAAACATGCACCTTTTGCAATTGTTCCACTTATTACATTATAATTCTCACTCCACTTAACAATTACATTTATTCTCATGCCAATTTTCCCCACTAAATAACTTACTATCAACACATTTTTTATGCACAGACTTAAATCACATATTTTTCAGAAGTATTTTTGCACACTTTTCTCCAGCAACACCACAACAACCTTTGAATGTCTCAAGTAGTGTTCACTTTGTTTTCTTTGGAATCTTTTTCCTGGACTGGCCTGATTTAAAAGTTTTCCATATTCTCGCACTATTTATATTTCCCAAAGGTATCTGGAAACAACACCTTTGTCAAAGTTTCATCGTTCCAATCAAACAAACACTCAAGTGGCATGGCAAATCTGTCTGCATTATAATAAGTTTTATTTTGAAGGAGTGACATCATTCGCATTAACGTTTTTGACCGCAGCCCTGATTGCCGACTTGTCATTTCAAAACCGTCAAAGTCTTTGGTCAGAATAAAGAGTTCTGCACTAGGAATGGCTCTATTTAGTGCCCTTTCTCTCTCCATAAGCATATTTCTTAATTCTATAACTGTCTTTACACTTTTACGTGAAGGTGATTTCACAGTAAATAATGGATGCCTTAATCGCTTCACTGGCTTGGTAACACGACTCCTCACTCTTTTTGGCTTCTCTTGCTTATTGCAAGACTTTTGAGGGAATGGTTCAGTTTCAGTTACTGGAGGAGCATCATAACGCCTAATGCGCTTATTTTTGGAGGGACCTCGATGAGCTAAAGTCAATTTCAATGAACTGCTTTCACCCTCCTCAGAATTAGCACTAACTGGGGACTTTTTGACAAAGAATGACCTTATGTCTCTGTTTTTGGGTGATGATACATCATATTTTGTCTTCTTAGGTACTGGTGTGTGTGTTGGTCTAGTGTCTGGTGAAGGAGTTACTGTAATATTTAATGATGGAACCTGAGTAACAGATGCTGGTGATACACAAGGAAATACTTTAACATCTGAAACTCCTTGTTGCTGATCAGTAATCATCACTTGTGCCTTCAACTTGGCACCTCTTGCTTGCCATTCCCTCTCCATTGATTCTCTCTTACTTGGTGACAAGGACTGATCTATAGATGATGCACCTGGTGAACCACTGCCTGAACCACCAGGGGAAGCAATAGGACTTACAGGAACAACCTGAGAGTCAATAACACCAGCTTGTTGGTCTTGAATTAATACCTGTGCTTTTAATTTGGCCCCACGACCTCTCCATTCCCTTGTTGGGGACAGTTCCAATTCCTGCCTGACATCATCATCTTCTTTAAGTTCTACTACTTCCAGTCGTTTACGTGGTCTACCTCTTTTTCTTTTTTGTGCAGGTAAATTTTCTTGAGGCTTCAAACTATTGGTAAATACATCTTGAACTACCAATCCACTTATTGGACCTGCTCTCATAACCGATATAACTTCACCTGGAGCAAGAGCCTGCATATGAGGCTCATTTACAACTGCTGTAGTTATACCTGAAGATGACATTTCATGTGGAACCAAGGAAGAAGACTTAAGAGAATGTGTCCGCTCATCTGTTCTTGAATTCTGAATACTCTCTATAAGTCTCGAACTTGGTCTGCGTTCTCGAACTAAGCGTGGCTTGTGAGATGGGAATTCATTTGCACTGAAGGATTGTGCACCTAACATGAAGTCTTCTGAACCAAGTTTGTGAGGTGCCTTATCTTTACTGAATTTTTGTATAAGGCGTTTCTTCTTGATCTTCACTGGGACACTAGATTCGTTTTCAACCAATGCTATTGGGCTTCTATCATCCATATCCAGACGTTTCCTTGCTGAAATTCCCTCCACCTCTGATCTTTCAGCCATATCTACTTCCTTCTTCTCTGGAGACTTTGCAACTTTGTACACATTCTTCCCTTCCCTTTGCAAAAGAATCTTGTCTATTTTCATCTGTTTGAGACGGGGAACTTCTTGCTTTGGTGAAAGTGGGTGTACTTCAAGGACAGATATCTTCTCTGAGGAGGAACTTTTCCTTCTCTTTTTAGTTCGTTTCTTGTCAGATTTCTGATAGGTCTGATCCTCCAGATCCTTCTTTGGACTCTTCTTTTTCTTCTTCTCTTTCTTTCCTTCTTTCTTTACACTTCCTTTAGTCATCAACCCATTAGCAATATTGAGAGGAATTTCTATTCTTGTTTTTAAAATATTTGTAGGGGGTTTATTTCTTGAAACTTCTAGATAACTAGTAGAATTTTCTGAAGGAGTATCAGTTTGATTACTGGTATCACCTTTGCAAGTGCTAGGTTCTGATAATATATCTGAACTCACTGCATCCTCGAGCATTTCAGCTTGAACTCCACCAGAGTGTAATTCATTTGCTTGTTCAGAATCATCTTCTGGTGAATGACAGGGTTCTGAATAGGTTGATGGGGAATATTGTGCATTTGACCAAGCTCTATCCAGAGTAGTAACTAATTCTGATACATTTACAGGTGCAGACTTGTCAGTTTCTGAAGAGGACAGAGGCTGTTCAGAATCTGGATAACTGTCTGCTCTTCTTTCTCCTTCCACAGATATACCACTGGTGGTGCCTGCTTCAGCATGCGAAACATCTGAGGCTTCATCTCCACAAATACTGGAACTACACACTAGAGATTCATGACTTTGTTCTGCATCATTAAAGGGGCCTTTTATACTCGAGATATTCAAATCCTGTATATCCTCTAACTTTCTTATGCTTAACCTTTGCTTTCCAGAGGGTAATAAATCTGTATCCTCTTCATCTGCTGCAGTGAACTCTGTATCAGAAGCTACATCTGTTTCACTTGTACTCCTGGTATCACATGTTTCAAGTTCATCACTTCCTTCATTAGGCGCTTCTGTTACCGTTACTTCTTCCCCTCTGCTGGCTTGGCCTGCTAAAGATTTTAATGATGGCACCTGATGAGTTTCTTTTTCATCTGCTGCCACATCTTCCATAGCATTGTGTTCAAGAATGGTATCACTACCATGTGTTGAAGGCTGCTCTTCACAAGTAGGTGTATCAGTACAAGTTTCCAGATTATCATCACTTAGTTTTTTGGCAACAGAAATACTAACATCTGTACTACCCATCTGGCTTCCCCATTCTTTTTGGAGTTTAGAGTTTTCTTGTATCTCTTTGTTTGTAGTACTTAAAGACCGAGACCTCTTGCGCAAGACAGTGGACAATGAACTTGGTTTATTAAATTCCAAGTCCACATGAGAGCTCCTTGATCGCCCCCTGCGTAATCGGGTGAAAACAGGATTTGTCAGTTTTGAAGTCGCATTTCTCTCACTTTCTATGCCACCATCATTTTCAGTTCTACTTTCCACTTGCAATTCATCTTTCTCAGGGTTCTCTAAATCCTTCAACTTATCCTTTTCCTTATCATCTGACATTTTCACTACACACTCACCATTGTCAGTTTCACTTTCACTGAGAGACTTATCTTTATTTCTCTTTTCTTGACTACCCACAGACTTACTTTTATCCACAGTAACACTGCTATCCTCACTTTCTTCATTTTCAATTGAAGTAAATTCTTTGTTTTTCTCTGATCTAATTTCCCCACTATTTTCTTGGACTTCTGGAGACAATTTTTCACTGACATCACTCACATTCTCTTCACTTGTTGATTCTTCCTTTGTTTCACCTTCATTTTCGTTCTTTAGAGTTTCACTTTCTTCTGTCCTTTGGTCTTCACTACTTGTGAGTTCAGTGTCCACAGTACTAACTTCTAAACCATCATTATTTTGAGAACTCTGATTATGTTCAACACTCTCCTGTTTTTTCACCTCTTCCTTTAATAGGTCTAACCCTAAACTGTCTTCACTTTTAACCAAAGAGCTTGCTGTCACTTGGTCTTCAATAACCTTGTTTTCACTTGCATTGATATTTGTGCCAACACTGGAATTAAACAAAGAATGGCTGGGAGTCTCACTAATAGATTCATTCAATTTAGTGGAGCAAGAATCTAATTTTTTGTCCGAACTAAAGCTTACAGAGGATTCACATGTCTTTGGTTTAACTATATCTCTGACAACATTTGATTCCGTGGTGTTAGTAACACTGAACATATCCTTGCAAGGTGGTGATGGGATGGATATTTTGGGGACTGTGACAGCAGAATCTGTGGGTGCATTTACATTGATCTTCTTTGCCATCAATTTGGGTCCCTTTGCTGTTAAAATTGGATATGGAACAAAGTTCTCCAAATCTTTCACATTTGGAAATAGGAAGTGACTTGGATTAACATAAACAACATTATTTGTATCTGTAACATAGCCAATCTGATTTGTTACATCACCAAGAGCAGCACTGCTATCTCCAACAAAGATGGCATCTGTATTGGCATATACTTTAAAATTAGGGTTTTTGGGGTCTGTAAGAAATAATACAGATGACTCCTCATTGGCTGAGGGTAAAGTAAACAAATCCAATTCTACTGTTGGTATGTTTTCCTCTTCTTCTTTGGTAGGTCCAGGTATGACAGGCTCATTTTCCACATCCGGATCAAACTCTGGAACTTTCTCAAGAGCTGGAGGTAGAGGGTTTTTCCTTGGTCTTCCTCTCTTTTTCATCAACTTGCCTGCTTTAGTATAACGTGGAGCATTTGGGTCTAGCCCATCTTTCCCTTTTTTCTTCTTTCTTTTCCTACTGGTGACGGGAGTGCTTGTCATAACACCAGGTCTAATACTCAAATTATCATCTGACAAACCTGGGGATATCACATTACTCACCGATTCATTCACTACAGAGGATTCTGTTGTTGAGTTCTGAGGAGTAAGAACCTGCTTTCGACTCTTCCTGGGCCTTCCAACATTACCAGTACCACCGCCTCCACCCTTTTTACCGCTATCACTTTTGCGTTCACTCACACTGACTAAACTTTCAGAACTATTTCCACAAGATATTTTTCTTGCCTTGACAATTTTCTTCTTCACTACCTGCATGCCATTTTCTGGAAGGCTAATAATGGAGTTTGTAACTGAGCTGTAACTAGATGGAGTCAATACCCTGCTTACATCTTCATTTTCACTTCGGATCAACGAGCCTGAATATATAATCTTGTTCCCATCTAAGCCACTTTCACTGCCATTATCACTACCCAACAGAGGAGGAACTGATGTTGTCAAACTTGTTGGTGATATGACACTGGCACTACTCAGAACAGGAGATCCTACTCTGGAAACACCTATTGGTGACATACTTCTGCTTGGTTGTCCTGAAGGCATAAGAATTCGGGATGCTATTCCGTTTCCACTCAATTTCCTAGTTCCTCCTTGAATCACCAATCTACCTTTTCCAGGGCCATGATTTATTTTTAATTTCTTTAACATTTCATTATTATTTGATGACACAGTCTTCACTTTATCACTACTCGACACAATTGATTTCACTAAAGATTTTCCATTCACTTTTATTACATAACCTGGGAGTCCATTCTGTACAGGAGAACTAGCCACACTTTTGTTTTCACTTAAAAGATCTGACATAGTTTTGCTTTGCTGTCTAGATGTATCTGGTAGAGGTCCCCCTACTCCCTTCCCCCCTTTCCCCCCTAGTTTGATGATGCCATGCATCTTTCGAAGATGGGCATTAAGGGATTCCATCTGCAACCATGTCTTGCATTCTGAACATTGCACCATTCCCCGTTCAATCAATCTCATTTCGTGTACGAGGTCACTTTTTGCCTTTTCAGCCAAGTGTTTAGTGTAACTTTTGTTACTGGGGAACCAATGCCCACAGCAGTAGTTCTGATGATCTTCCACACTAACAAGCTTGATTGGGCTGCGTCTCTTGTACGATGCTGAAGCATGTTTTGATGAAGAGGCCACAGAAGATGATGGGGAAGTAATGGTGCAGTTCACAGAAGCCACTGAATGAACTACTGCAGTGGAGGGAGAAGCCATGACGGTGGAAAACGTGGTGAGTGGAGGACAATGCCTGCTTGTAGTAATTTCCCCCGTGTCAGCTGAAGTCATGTGGCTCTCCCAAGATTGTAATCTGGTGCCATCAGAAATGTTATTGGATGAAGCCATTTCTGAAAAACAAGAAGGGGAGAGAGATTTAAAAAATATTGAAAAGGAAAACAGAATAAACACTGATGCATATGAGCATATCCCTTGTCCTTACCATTTCAAGCAGAGGTCTAAGTTTGTGTTTTCAAGTGAGTATATCTGCACAGATACCCATACTTCCTACCACATTACACAAGCACAACCAACTGAATGGAGGAAAAAAAAAAAATCCAGCAACCCACTGCTCCAACATCTATGATGACCTGCCACCTGTACTTCACAACATACCTCTACAAAGGTGCAATCACAAAACAAGCACTCTCCTCCTCTCTCTCCCTCTCCCACCTTTCTCTCCCTCTCCCTCCTCTCATGGCTGCTTCAAACAGTGAGATGGCAAGTGGTTGTTTCAGTGATCAGTGCTGAAGAGGTACAATCTCTACGTAGTAGAATTGTATCCTTAGAGAGGACTGTTGAGGGCCTTAAAGAGGAGAATAGAGTTCTTTGCTCAAAAGCCCAAAACACGGATGACAAACCATATTTGGAACCTGGGTGGGAAACAGCAAACAAACAAAATATGGAGAGATAGTAAAAAGCCCTCACCAGACCTGCTTGAATGCAGAAACTCTTTTCAAGCTCTCGCTGGTCTACAAGAAGAAGAAACGAAGATGCAAGAGAAGAGGGGTAGGGCAGCTGCTAGACCCCTGCCCACAGCTAAGATTTTGGTTGTAGGGATTAGCCAGGTAAAGTATTTAGATAGGGCCTTCTGTGACAAAGATAGGAAGCATAGGACCCAGGTGTGTTTCCCCGGGGCAGGGATAGGTGATGTTAGAGACAGGATAGAAGAGTGTATAGTCAGGGAAGGTGTGAAACCCATAGTTTGCTTGAGTGCTGGGGGGAATGACATAGGTAAGTTAGGGAGTGAGGAATTGTTTGCACAGTTCCAGGATGTGCTAGAAAAGATTAAGAATACAGGACTCTTATTGTATGTGGAATCCTTCCAAGGTGTAGAGTTGGAGGCATGTGGCATTCCAGGGCTATTGTGATGAATTGCAGGCAAGCAAAACATTGTAAGGCTAATGGATGGGTATTTGTCGACAACTGGGATAACTTTTATGGTAAGAATCATCTATAATAGTGATGTTACTAAATTTGCAGACGACACTAAAATAGGATGCCTAATTAGGTCAGCAGATGCCACCAAGATTCTGTAGGTTGATCTTAACAAATTGTTCATATTGTTGGTGAAATAGCAAATGGACTTCAATATCTCAAAGTGCAGCATGTTAAATGTAGGGCTACACAACCCTGAAAACAGATATAGCTTAGATAACACATTTTTAGAGAAAACCGAGTGCAAGACTTGGGAGTTTTAGTGAGTCCTGACCTTAAATCCAGGAAACAGTGCATTAGTGCCAGGAATAAAGCTAACAGAGCATTAGGTTTCATTGCTAGGCCAGTTACAAATAGAAGTGCAGAGGTAATTATTAAACATTATCTAGTGTTAGACCCATCCTTGACTATGCAGTACAGTTTTGGTCCCTGTCTTATAGAATGGAGTTACAGTGCATTCAGTGCAACGCTGGTAGTTATGTTTCAAGGATGAAAGGGGGAGCAGTGTTGCACTGTGCGAAGAGACACACCATCTAATAACCCTGCTGATTTTTTTTTTTTTTTTTTTTTTTTCAAATTTTCAAGGAGACTTGTCTATCTCATGTTTAATAACATCTAAAGTGTGTGGTGTGAGTTTCCTGGTTCTGCCACAGTGATGTCGTGGGGTAGGTAGTGACCCCCCCCCCACCATCCTTGAAACATAACAACCAGCATTGCACTGAACACACTGTAACTCCTGTATTTTCAAAGATTTTCTTCACAGAATGCTCTGCCTTAAACAGGGCCACTATAGTAGCTATCTTGTCATGTTCAATTTCATGTCCAATACCCATAGCCAGCAACACAGATGTCAAACTACTGAGAATTTATGTAAAATTGAAGGCAAAGCACAGAGCTCTCCACAAACATAATCCTCCCCGTCAAATCCCAAACAGCACCGAGACTGGAAACACTGCATGCCCTCATGGCAGCCAACCTTGGTCTCATTGCCAGGCATATGCAAAAATATCTGGCTCGCTTGGAATATTGAGGGCAAGGAACTTCCAATTTGTGGCATAAGTACTGACAGCATTATCATGTCCAAACTTATGGTGGCTATTGTATATTTTTTTGTAGTTGTACATGAGTTACCCCCAGAATCTGTGAATTGGACTACTGAGCTGTACTTAGGGAATTGATTACATTGAATAAGAGTAATGAGCAAACGATTAGAGAATTAAGTGACCTAAAGAGCAAAATTGATATCCTCAAAAGAGAAAAGGAAAGAA
Source organism: Oratosquilla oratoria (assembly GCF_046742065.1). Lineage (NCBI taxonomy): Eukaryota > Metazoa > Arthropoda > Malacostraca > Stomatopoda > Squillidae > Oratosquilla > Oratosquilla oratoria. The sequence goes on along the minus strand of NC_134779.1, from coordinate 12,472,886 downwards.
TGAAAAATGAGGACAAAAATAAAAATGAAGAACTGAAAAAGGTGGTCAAAGAGCAATTACAGGTAGTGACCAGAAAGGTGGTAGAGTCAATTAAAGAAACAGACCTCATTGAAATAAAAAGTCAATGGAAACAAGAACAGGAAAATAAAAAAATATCTTTTATGCAATGGGGGGACGGAGAGGGGGGGTCGCCGATTTAATGAAGCGGCCTTGCTGTGGATGTGCTGTGTCTTGCGACACTGCTTCTGACCCAGGGCAGTGGACAAGGTGCAGAGATGACCCGTCATTCAGGAGGTGCTAAGATAAGAGGGAGGGTGGAGGGGTGTGGAGTGTATTCAGGAGTGGAATGGGTGGGAATGATTTTGTGCCTTTTTCTTTTTGGCTACCCCCCTTGTAAGGGGGAAAAAGCCTTGGTATATGTATGTATGTATCTTTTAGAGAAATAGTACAAAAGCAGATGGAGGAAAATACAAAAGAAAGTTATGAAAGTAATTAAAGAAAAGGAAAATTGGGTGAGATATACAGTTGACAAAGGTAAGTGCATTGTGGTCCATGGTATCCAGGAAAAACATATGTATAAATACCAGAGAGAAAAGGAGAAGGAAATAGCTAAGGAAATTTTGAAAGAAATACAGGACGAAGGGCAAACTTTTGATAAGGAAATTGACGAGATCCACAGGATAGGCAAATATTCAAAAGATAAACAACATAGACCTCTGAAAATAAAACTAAGAACTCAAATGATAGCTGAGGAGGTAGTATTGAAAGTGGTTAAATTGGCAAACAGTGAGAAATTCTAACATATATAGATGAAAAAAGAAATGAGTGATGAGGAAAAAGAGAAAAGCCAAAGCTCTCAGAATTGAAACCAATGATAGAAATGAGTAAAGAACAGTCGGAAAAATCAAGAATTTTGGAGAGTACTGGACTTGAGACTGAAAAAATGGTACATAAAAAAATGGAAATTTAAACCAAAAAAAGAGAAGAAAATATGAAGCTATAAGTGCCATACACAAATATCGATGGCATGATCTCTGGAATCAATGAACTAAATGACTATCTAGAAATAGAGAAACCTGACATTATGGGAACTGTGGAGAAACTGAAAGAACCTCTATGAACAAGTATTGTGGGACAAGGTCTATACAACCACTAGGTGAAAAATAGAACAGACAAGCTGGGAGGAGGTGTCATGATATTGACCAAAAAGGGTCTAAATATGACAAAGATTAATGAAGGCAAAGGTAAAGTAGAATTAACTATGATTAAAATTGTAAACAAAAAGATGAAAAGCAGAAAATTTATAGCAGTGTATGTACTACCAAAAACACAGGCTTGGTCTGATCGTGATCATTCTAAATTACTGGACGACACAATGAATGTGTTAAACAAGTTACAGAAAGAGGGTGATAACATAGTAATAATGGGTGATTTTAATGCAAAGGATATAATCTGGGAAGAAATTATAGTAAAAGGGGTGAGAACATTGAAGCAACATTCTACTGGATATGACCATCAAATACACCTTAACACAATGAGTTAAGGAAAATACTAGATATTGAAACAATAAGGAACCGTCAAAACTAGACTTATTAACTTCTGAACCTGATATCGCAAACAAAATGGAGTATAAAACACCAATTGGATAGAGTGACCATATACTAATAGAGTTTGAATTAAAAGAACAAAACATGTAGATAGGAATGACAAACATAGAGAAGTAAGATTAATGTACAACAAAATGGATTTTGTGAAACTAAGAAAAAAATTCCAAAACACAAACTGGGATAAATTCTCCAATGAGGAAACAAAGATGGAAGACAAATGGAACATATTAAAAGAAAAGTACAAGGAAGGAATTGATAAATATGTACCAAAGCAAAAAGAGATTTATATAAAGTGTTGGTATAACAAAAGGTGCAGCGAGGCTAAAGAGAGAAGAGACAAAGCCTGGAAAAGATGGAAAAGAGACAAAAAACATCCAAATGGCAAACATATATAAAACTAAGGAACGAATATGTGAACTTATGCAGGAAAGAAAAAAGAAATTATGAAAAAGATATTATAGACATATGTAAGGATCAACCTAAACACTTTTACAGATATATAAATGACAAATTAAAGGATAAACACAAAATAGAAAAACTGTGTGGAGATCAAGAATATATAGATGACAAAAATGGCAGAAGTTATGATCAGACATTTCAGGTCTGTTTTTACAATTGAGAGCTCAAATTTGGGGAGATGGACAAGAAAGATCCCCTAAAATGAAAGAAATAAAGCTAACACAGAAAGAAATAAGAGACCAAATAAAAAACCTAGATGTTAGGAAATCGCATGGACCAGATGGAATTACAAATTGGATACTGAAAGAGTGTATAGACGAATTATACAAGATAATAGACTTTTCACTCAAAGAAGGAGAGGTACCGCAAGATTGGAAAGATGCAAACATAGTACCAATATATAAGAGGAAACAAAATAGACCCTACAAACTTCAGACCAGTATCCCTCACAAGCACAATAACAAAAGTATGCGAAACAGTTATCAGAAACAAATGGACCAAACACTTGGAAGAAAATAAAATAGTAAACCCTAAACAATTTGGCTTTAGAAGTGGAAGATCGTGTACCACAAACCTAATGTGCCTTTACTCGGGATTGAGATAATACAAGAAAGAGATGGCTGGGCAGATTACACCTTCTTGGACTTGCAGAAGGCATTTGATAAAGTACCACATAAAAAATTAATAAGAAAAACTTAAATAATAGGAGGAATAAAAGGTAAGCTACTGGAATGGATGAAGGATTTCTTAAATGGGAGTTAAATGAGAGTGGTACTCAGAGACAAAATTTCGAACTGAGAAGATGTGAAGAGTGGCGTCCTGCAAGGCTCTGTATTGGCTCCTTTAATGTTTGCCATATATATATAAATGGTATGGATGAGGGAGTGAATTGTTACATGAACTTCTTTGCTGACGATGCCAAATTACTCAAGAGAGTAAGCATAGAAGAAGACTGCAGATCGCTACAAGAAGACCTGGACAAAATATGGGAATGGAGTCAGAGATGTGAAATGAACTTCTACATTATGAAATGTAGCATAATGGAATTTAGAAAAAGCAGAAATAGAATATCAGGTCAATATAAAATTGAAAACAGGGAAGTCAAAAAAGTCGATTCAGAAAGGGACCTGGGAGTGATCATCAAGTGACTTAACACCTGATATACATGTCAATAAATTATTTGGAGAGACATTTAACTTATTAAGATCAATGAAAGTGGCCTTCGACTACATGGATGAAGAAATGGTAAAGAAAATGGTGGTTACACTAATAAGACCTAAACTAGAGTATGCTGCAACACTATGGGCACCTAGCACAAAAAAGAACATAAGAAAATTAGAAATAATCCAAAGAGCAGCAACAAAAATGGCACCTACACTATCAAATTTGATATACGAACAAAGATTGGAGAAATTACATCTATCAACACTGGAACAGAGAAGAGAAAGAAGTGATTTGTTGACCATTTACAGAATTATGAAAGGGATGGAAATTCTTGATGGAGACGACTTATTAAAATGGGATAGAAGAGAAACAAGAGGACACGAAAAGAAGCTAAAGAAGGACAGTTACAGAAGAGACCTGAAAAAGAATAGCTTCCCACATAGAGTGATTGATGCCTGGAACAAACTAAACGGAGAAACAGCGAGTGCCAAACCTATACACGATTTTATGAATAAACTGGATGCGGAGAGATACAAAAATAGGTCACTACGAGCATAGCTCTTGTCCCATAAAATAAAACTAGGTAAATATATACACAGAATCGGATTGACGGTGAAGATTGGAACTCCAGAAAAAAATGCAATTTTCATGGATTTCAACGATGAGGGAGTACCTGTGTTGTATTAGTAGAGTGATTGATGCCTGGAACAAACTAAACGGAGAAACAGCGAGTGCCAAACCTATACACGATTTTATGAATAAACTGGATGCGGAGAGATACAAAAATAGGTCACTACGAGCATAGCTCGTCCCATAAAATACAACTAGGTAAATATATACACAGAATCGGATTGACGGTGAAGATTGGAACTCCAGAAAAAAATGCAATTTTCATGGATTTCAACGATGAGGGAGTACCTGTGTTGTATTAGTAGGGAAGGGGAAAGCTTGTGGCATAGTGGGAAGGTGAAGAAAAAGGAAAAGGGTAGTGATTATTGCAAAAAATGGAAGAAAATAAGGAATGTGACAAACAGGGCCCGGATGTCAGAACAAATAACAAGACATGTGCAGACAACACCGGTGAAGTCGAAGAAATCAGTAAAGGCATTAAAATTAGAAATATAGATAAGAGCAGCACAAAAGAAAGTGGAGATAATTATTTCTATGGATTTAATGAGGGAGGAGATGACAACTTCCCCCGATTAACAAGTCTAGAGGAAAAACTAACAAAAATTAATGAATCATGGGAGGTTAGGTTTAGCCAACTTGCATTGATTACACAAAGAGTTGATAAATAGGAAGAACTAAAGGAAAACCAAAACCTAAATAAAGAAATAGAGGAATTAAAAAGACAGTTAAAAGAAGTAAAGGATGAGATTGAGGAATTAAAGAGGAATAATAAAGAGAATAAAAAATCCATAGCAAAAGAGGTAAGGGGCTTGAAAAAGGTTCAGGAGAATAGCAAAATTGAATTTAGAGATATAGTGACACAACAGATAAAGGAACACACTCAGGACACAGTTATTAAAGTGATGAGAGAAAAGGAGAATATAGTAGGAGACTTAGCAGATAAAAAGAAATGTATAATTATATTAGGAATGGAAGAGAAACATAATCCAAATACAAGGGTAAGAGATGAGAAAGAGTGAAAAGGTAATAAAAATATTTCAAGGTGAACAGGAAGTAGGGAAAGAAATTGAAGACATATATAGACTGGGGAAAACTAGTAATGACAAGACCAGACCATTTAAGGTTAAATTCAGGTCACAAATGACACCAGAGAATGTCTTATCAAAATGAGGAAAACTAGCAGGAAGTGATCAGTACCAACAGGTATGGATATAAAGAGAGGTGAATAAAGATGAAAGAGAGGAAGAGAAAACAAAAAGAATAGAAGCCAAGGAAAAAAAAAAAAACGAGAACAGCACAGAATCAAAGAGAAATTTTATTGGAGAGTAGTGGATATGAAAGTGAGGAAATGGCTCATAGCAGAGAAATACAGATGGGAAACAGAAAACAGGATGGAGGTAACAGAAAATTAAAAGTGTCCTTCACAAATATAGATGGATTAGTATCTGGCTTGAATGAACTGAATGATTACCTGATGGAAAAGGAACCTGACATAATGGGAATTGTAGAGACAAAATTGAAAGGTCCATTACCACACAACAGTATAGGACATGGTGTATATAATCATTGCATTACAGAGAAGTAAAACAAAGGGGTGGAGTTATGTTCCTGACTAAGGATATAAATCTGAGGAATGTTACATATGGAAAGAATAGAGTGATGATTATGATGGAAATAAAGGACAGGGACAAGAAGAGCAGGAAGTTTGTGGTAAATTATGTGCCTCCTAAAACGGCTTTGTGGGAAGAGAGAGAACACAAAAATATGTTAGAAGACACAAGGATAACACTAAATGAAATAATGAAAGATGGAGGAAGAATAGTTATAATGGGTGACTTTAATTGTAAGGAAATTTGCTGGGAAGAGATGACAGTGAAAGGTGGAGACAACCTATGGGGAAATGTACTACTTGATATGATTACAGAACATACAATGACACAATGGTTACCAGAGAATACTAGGTATAGAAATGAGGAAGAGCCGTCGGGACTAGACCTAATAATCACATCAGAACCTGAAATAGTGGACAAGATTGAATACAAGACACCACTAAGATAAAGTGACCACATATTAGTAGAACTGGAACTAACTAACGAAGAAAAATATGCTGTTTCCTTATAGTCACAGAATCTCATTAAAGACATTGACAGACTGGAAAAAGTACAACGGCGAGCCACAAAACTGATTCCAAATATCAAAAATAAATCATACGAAACTTGACTAAAACACATGAATCTGTTTTCCCTAAAAAAGCGTAGACTCAGAGGTGACTTGATACAGGTCTTTAAGATTTTAAAGAGAATTGACATCAAAAGTGACAAAATTTTCACACTGAATGAGAATCAGACAAGAAACAGTGGTCTCAAACTGTCCGGAAATAGATTAAATTTGGAAGTAGGTAGAAACAACTTTGCCAACCGTGTAGTTAATGAATGGAATAAACTTCCTGCACAGGTAGTGCAATGTAGTTCAGTTCGAAGCTTTAAGAATCATTTAGATAAACACCTAAGCAAGATGCTGTAATGATTATAATTTATTTTATATTATTTGTTTTTGTTTTGTTATCATTTGTCTGTCTGATTTTCATCTATTATTAGTTATATGTCAATTTATTATTATTTACTATTTACCTGTTTATTATTTAACTATACCTATGCATTTATTTATGTATTTTATTTGTTATTTACATTATTATAGTTTTTATCTATTATTTTATTATTATTATGATTTTTTTTTCGCATCCGACCTAGATATGGACCAAAAGGTCTCCTGTCGGCATGCTCCGCCTTTGTAATCCTTTGTAAAAATACATGAGAAAAAATTAACAATATAGAAAGGGAAGAATGATGTATGGAAAAACAAATTTTGATAAAATGAGAATTTTTTTTCAAAAAGCAGACTGGGAAAGGTTATACAGGTAGTCATCGACTTACGACCTATGCGACTTATGACTGATCAACTTTACAACCACGAGATAGTGCAATAATATTTAACATTAAATAGAGCAATAGAATTGCAATGTTATGCCTGGCAGTGCAGTGCAATTACTCCACATGCCACAAGATGCGAGTACGATAGTTTTGGCAGGCTGCCGGCAGTGTCAGCATCCCAGCCAGATAAATATTCTTTCATTTTGTTTGTTTGAAGTAAAATGTTTCCTAATTTTGCATTTCATTTTGTATTTTTGTACTTCTATATGTTTTGCAATTAATAAAATGTAACAGTAAAACTTTCTTTATGCCTAGGCTAGTTTGTTGTCTATAATAATATGTTCGGTCCAGTGTGTAAACAAAAAGAATGTGTTTTGAAATTTAAAAAAAATCCAAATTTTGCCTTGCATTTTGTATTTTTATGTTTTGCAATTAATAAAATGTAACAGTAAATTTTTTTATGCCTAGTCTGTTGTCGATAACAATATGTTCGTTACAGCATTTTGTATTTTTATGTTTTGCGATTAATAAAATGTAACAGTAAACTTCGTTTACGCCTCGTCTGTTGTCGATAACAATATTTTCGGTACAGTACGTAAACGAAAAGAATGTGTTTTGAAATAAAAAAAATTCTAATTTTGCCTTGCAATGATTTTAATTTAACCAACAAAAAAGTGTTTATAGTTCAAAGATGACAGGACTTTATTCAGTATGCGTAGGCCTGGGCTACATTTCCTAACGAAATTTATAAAAAAAAAGTTAATAAATATTAAACAATGTACATACATACATACATACATATACCAAGGCTTTTTCCCCCTTACAAGGGGGGTAGCCAAAAAGAAAAAGGCATAAAATCATTCCCACCCATTCCACCCCTGAATACACTCCACACCCTTCCACCCTCCCTCTTATCTTAGCACCTCCTGAATGACGGGTCATCCCTGCACCTTGTCCACTGCCCTGGGTCAGAAGCAGTGTCACAAGACACAGCACATCCACAGCAACGCCGCTTCATTAAATCGGCGACCCCCCCTCTCCGTCCCCTCACTGCATAAAATGAGAGGACGGGGAGAAATCCCTTCAGGCTGCGTCAAATTTTGATCACACATACTACCTCACCCCCCATCCACCCGCCCATTCCACCTCATGCTATCACAATATCATCCATATACAACCATTTTCCATTCACCCCTGTCTTCTGTCCTCTCCCGTCCTTCCTCAACAGACATTCCCCTCTTCCCCAAAGCCCCCTTCACCCCATCCATCCACCTCATCCTAGGACGTCCCCTCATGTTCACTCCCTCCACACCTCTTTTACTAGTCTTTCTTCACTCATTCTTTCCATGTGTCCAAACCATCCTAATATTCTTTCATCAACCCTATCTCCCAGCTCCTTTTCCACCCCTGTTCTTCTCCTCACCTCCTCATTTCTCACTCTATCTAGCCTAGTAATCCCCATCATACTTCTCAGACACCTCATCTCAAACACATTCAAACTCCTTCTCTCTTCCTCTCTTATGTTCCATGTTTCTGCCCCATACAGTGGCGTTGGCACAATCACTCCTTCATACAGTCTCCTCTTAGCATCCATTCCCAAATGTCTATTCCTCATTACACTCTTTAATCCACCAAGGCATTTACTCGCTTCTCTCAATCTACATTCTACCTCCACTTTCACTCCACCTTTCCCTGCCACATTTGCACCCAAGTATCTAAAACTATCCACTTCCTCCAGTCGATCTCCCTTAATGCTCACTTCCAGTCTACTGCCACTTTCACCCCTTGTACATCTCATCACCTTACTTTTACCCACATTTATCTTCAGCTTCTTCTATCACATACTCTCCCAAACTCTGCCACCAACTTCCTCAATCCCTCCTCCGATCCTGCCACAAGCGCAGTGTCGTCTGCAAACAACAGCTGGCTCACCTCCCACCTTTCTCCATTTTCCCCAACCATCTCCAATCCCCTGCCAACCACCCTTGCATTTACCTCTCGCACCACCCCATCCATGTAGCTCAAAGATAATAATATTTCATTCAGTATGCATACGTTTCCTAAAGAAAGCCTGATAGTAAAATAATAAAAGGTAAAAAAATACAGTATTAAATATCATAGGTCAAAAATGATAGTATTTTATTCAGTATGCTTAGGCCTAGGCTATGTTTCCCAAAGAAAATCAGATAAGATTATAAAAAGGTTAAAAATACTATAAAACAAAGTTCAAACATGCTAAGATTATTTCAATATGTTAAATATAATATACAATATATATATATATATATACAATAACAAAAATAATATTTAAAGGGTAATGTATATATATATATATATATATATATATATATATATATATATATATATATATATATAAAGGGTAATATATACTGTATATATATAAAGTCTGACTTGCATCCAGATTGACTTACAACCTGTCTGTCAGAACCGAACTCGGTCGTAAGTCAATGACTACCTGTACAAAGAGGAAACAACAGTAGAAGAGAAATGGAAAATCTGGACAAAATTTTATAAGGAAGGAGTGGAAAAATATGTTCCAAGACAAAAACAAGAAAAAGGATACATAAAATGTTGGTACAACAAAAGATGTAGAGTTAAAAGATAAAAGGGATAAAACTTGGATAAAATGGAGGAAATGTAAAAGACCCAAAAAATTATATGTACTGGTTATAGAAATGAATATGTACAAGTGCGCAGAGAAGAAAAGAGAAAATACAAAAAGGATGTCAGAGAAAAATGTAAAGATCAACCAAAACTATTTTATAGATTTGTAAACAACAAACTGAAAAACAAACAAGAATTAGTGAAACTACAACAAGGAGGAATAGAATACATACAAGAAATAGAAATGGCATAAATTATGAACAAGCATGGGAGAGAAAGAAAAAAAAAAAAAAAAAAAAAAAAAGTGGAAAAGGAGGATCTGGGAGTCATTATTATATGTCCCCTGAGAAACATATACACAAATTTTTTTGGAGAAACTTATAATTTAATAAGAACAATCAGTGTCATTTACATACCTGGATGAAGAAATGGTGAAGGAAATACTAGTCACTTTGTTAAGACCAAAATTGGAGTATGCAGTGACAACGTGGTCACCAAGTACAAAAAAATGTAAAACACAACTTGAAAGAATACAAAGAGCAATTATGAAATTGGCATCAACACTCTCAGAACTATCATATGAAGAGAGGCTGGCAAAACTTGAGCTACAGACATTGGAGCGAAGAAGAGAGAGGAGACTTGATAACTATTTATAGAATCATGAAAGGCATGGAAATTATTGAAATTATTAATAGAGAAGATCTAATAAAATGGGATAGTAGATACACAAGAGAACACAAAAATAAAATAAAAAAAGAGAATTATAGAAAAGACCTGAAAAAGAGCAGCTTTCCCCACAGGATAATAGACGTTTGGAACAAGTTAGATGAGAATGCGGTGTGTGCAAAACCGATACACAAACTTAAAAACAGTCTAGATAAAACAAGATATGAAGACGCACCACAAGCATAGCTCCCCTTCCCGTAAAATACAACTATGTAAATACATATTACAGAAGGCAAGGGTGTGACTCAGCCAAACCATCCAGCTTTCACCATTCCACATCTATTTGTCGTCCTTTTTAACTTAGATCCTTGTGAATGAAGAGTGATTCCTATCTCCTGTCCACTGTTTGGGTCAGGAGCAATGCGGCAACACATAGCACTTTCACAGCAGAGCCCAACTGCCTAAGCTGGTTTATCCCCACCACTTCATTATATGGCAATACTCCAACCTTATCCATTCCACAATTTACTGAGCAGACAAGAAGAAATCCCTTCAAGCCACAAAATATCATTGAGAAAAAAAAGAGTAATCTGACAAAATTATAATGAAGTGAGATACAAGGATAATATGCCCTATTATGGTCATTAAAGTAAATGTTAGTACGAGTTTTTTTTCCCTTTCTTTTTAGATGACAAATGAAACTGACTTATATTACTGAAACAAGTGACAGATACCTGCTTACGGTGGCCCTGCAAGTTGGATGGCAGACAGAATTATCTCCCTGTTACCCATTTTCAAAATACATCAAAACCCTAACCTCCATCAGAAAATGCAGCCCTAAGGAGCCTAAGATCTTTCTTTGTCAACTTCAACTGTATTTCTTCCATTTTTTCATATCTGGAAAGCTGACAACAGGCAACTGCTCCCCTCCTCCCACTACTTTCATATGGTGATATGGACACATTCCCACACACGGACTCAACAGTCCACTTTCCTCCCAGAGATTAATGGGCAACAGCCAAGGACCATTGCCAGCTCATGTGGGGCTGCATATTTCCATTCCTATAATGGAATCCTATATTGCAATACCTGAAGTGCCCTTGTTTGAGTTTGAATAAAACAAATATACAAAAATATATATATATATATAAATAAACATAATATATACATATACCAAGCTTTTTCCCCCTTACATGGGAGGTAGCCATCAAAAGGCATAATTCTACTCCCACACATTTCACCCCCACCCATTGAACTCCCATTCACCATCCATCCCTCCCTCTCATCTTGGCTCCTCCTGGATGATGGGTCATTCCTACCTCTTGCACATTGCCCAGGGTCAGAAGCAATCAGGCATGATAGTGGGTAACCAAAAAAAAAATCTACATTGGGCGGGGGTCCAGGGGCAGAGCCCCTGCACTTTTGCTCTTTCATGAACAAATTTAAAGGCATTTTGGGGGATTTTTTTTTTTATTATAAAACTGTAAAGGCAAAAGACTGGGTTGGATGACTTAGATCCATTCATCCCTTTTCCCGACATGTTTTGAAAAGCATACAAACCTAAATTCCAGTAAAGGAGAGTTCAGCAAGAACCATCCTATTCATTTTTTTCTGTCTGCAAACTCTGCAGTCCCTGGGCTGAATTGCTATTAAACAAATGCATGCAAGCTGTTCCCTTGATGTTGCTATCAATATAATTTAGCCAAAATAAAATCTATCTCAGTCATCACCTTGCTATACGAACACATGCGCACCACACAACGCAATACTACACAAAATGAATCACTTGTGGGCCAGCACAAAATAAACCGCTTACACACAGGTACACCTGACATATGAATTGCCCAAAATTTCACATCAACCAAAAATTATTTGACCACCACAATTTTTTTTTTAACAGGATCGTTTATTACAATCGGAAATTAATGTAAAAAAATCGAGATCATTGTCAGGAAAAGAAAAAATTGGAAGAATATCATGCCTGAGCAATGCAGCAAGACACAGCAATGCCACTTCATTTAATCAGTGACCCCCCCTCCCCATCCCCTCATGCAGAAACATTGAAGACTGGGAGAAATCCCTTGAGGCTACTTCAAAATATTATTCACACATAACCACACCCTAACACCCCTATCCCCCACCCACTTCCTTCTATGCATCACATTATCATCTGTACATAGCCATTCTCCACTCATCCCTAGCTTCTGCCTTCTACTTTCCTTCCCCAATAGACATCCCCCTCTTGCTAAATGCCCTATCACCCTATCCATCTCATCCTCAGTTATCCCCTCATGTTCATTCCATCAACCTCTGCCTTCCACACTTCTTTTACGAATCTTTTCTCACTCATTCTTTCCATGTGTCCAAACCATCCCATTACTCTTTCATGAACCCTATCTCCCATCTCCTTTTCCACCCCCGCTCTCCTCACCTCTTCATTTCTCACTCTATCAAACCCTGTAACCCTTACCATACTTCTCAGACATTTTATCTCAAACAAATTTAAACTTTTGCTCTCTTATGTTCCATATCTCTGCCCCATACAGTGCTGTTGGCACAATCACCCCTTCTCTTAGCATCCATTCCCAAATGTCTATCTCATTAAATTTTTAAATCACCCAAGGCACTTCACTTGCTTCTCTCAATCTACAATCTACCTCTACCTCCAATCCTCCCTTTCTTGCCAAATGCGACTCCAAGTACCTAAAGTTATCTAATTCCCCCAGCCTCTCTCCTTCCTCTTCACTCCGGGGCACATTGCACGTCTGGCAGCATTCGCTGCCCGACGTGCGATGTGGCGTCATAATAATCGCATTATAAAAAAATAAAGTCGGTGCTCAATCGTTCGTTCTCTTTCACCCGTGAATTTTGATAACCATAGAAAATATGATGAAGCCAGTTTAGAGAGAATGGAGGTTATGTAGGTATGACTACAATAAATATAATCAAGACGCCGACGTCGGCATCATCGCGTACCCACTTGCTCCTCATGACACCTACGTAGGTATCACTGTATGGAAGTGGTTAGGATTCACTTCCTTACAACAACTGGCTTACCTCCCATTTTTCTCTACTTTCTTTAATCCCTTCACTATGGGCCAAAATCTCGCGGGCAGCATTAGCTGCCAGACATACGATGTTTCATCATAATACTCGCATCATAAAAAATAGTCACCGCTTATATCGATCGATCTCTCTTTCACCCGTGAATTTTGATAACCATGGAAAATGTGATGAAGACAGTTTAGAGAGTATGTCATTACGCAGGGGCAACTACAATAAATATAATCAAGACGCCGATATGGCAGCCTCGCGTATCCACTTGCTCCTCATGCCGCCTACGTAGGCGGCACCGTATGGGAGAGGTTAACCATCTCCAATCCCCTGCCAATTACCCTTGCATTTACTTCCTGCATAACCCCGTCCTAGTACATATTGAACAGCCATGGTGACATGCCATATCACTGGTGCAGTCCCACCTTTACCTCAAACCACTCCATCTCTCCATTTCTAATTCTATCACAAGCACTACTACTCTTGTAAAAACTTGACTGCACTTAACATTTTCCTCTGATCCTATATATCTGCAGTACCTCCCAGTGCTTTCCTATCCACTGTTATGAGCCTTTTTCAAATCCATAAATGTCTTAAAAAAAAAGCTAAAGTTCTCTCATATATCTGTCTTATCACAAAAATCTGATCCACATGACCACCTTTCCTAAAACCACACTGTTCCTCCCCAATTACTCCATCTGTTCATCTTCTAATCCTCTAAATCAAAACCCTCCCATAGGTTTTCCCAACTACTCTCAACAACCTGATCCCTCTGAAACTACTACACTCACATATGCCTCCTTTTCCCTTGTAAAGTGGAACTATACAGGCACTCCTCCAGTCTTCTGGCACTATCTTCCCTTAGACAAACATTAAACAATCTCACCAGCCAGTCCACCATCACTGTACCTCCCTTCTTCAGACTCATCATCATCTTATTAACTACTTGCACCCTATCTTTTCTTATCTATCCCTCATTTTCCTCATCCATCACCGTCATTTTCTTAGCACCTCTCACTGCAACCACCATTCACTCCCTATCCTCCTCCACATTTAGCAACTCTCTAAAATATTCTGCCCACCTTTCTTTTACCGCTGCCTCTTCCATTATTATCTTTCCGTCTATACCTTTTACCTTTCCTTCTCTACTTGATTCACCTCCCCTTCCTCTCTTAATTTCTTTCTAAAACATCTTTTTATTACTTGCAAAATTTAGTCATACTCTTTCCCCATTTTAAATTTGTCTTCTTGCCTCCTTTATTTTATGTTTTGTTTCTCTCTCTTTTTTTTTTTTTTAACCTCGCAGGTGTTTCTCTGGTCTGATTATGCAACCAGTCTGTGAATGCTCATTTTTTCTTCACTTCTACAACCTTCTCTGCTTCATCATCCAACCACTCACTACTTTTTCTTCTATTCCCTCCCATATGCCTTGTTCCACACTCCATCTTTGCACGTCTTGTTACTCCCTTCTCAAAACACCCCCATTCCTTCTCCACTCCTACCTCTACTTTATCCTTCATCTCCTTTCACACTTCTCTCAGCTCCTTTTTGTAAAAATGATAAAAAAAAAAAAAAAATGTAAATGTAAAGTAACGTGTGCAGCATGCAAATGACATTGACCATGGGACAGTGCATAGGAAAGTCTAATTCTTTATGAGTCAAGAACAAAAATGAAATAGATGGTTACCTCAAACGGAGTTCCTATGGTGGATGTTAGTTTCATCATGTACCTGGGAAGCTGTCTGAGTGAAGACAAGATGGAAGGAATATTCATGGATTAAAGTCAATTAGGAACCTATACATTAACTTCAAGAAGTAAAACCTACATTAGAAACTTCACTAATAACTAGGTGATACAAGAGGTAACAAAAAGTTGACTATTTATGAATAAGAATGATTACAGAAAAAGTATCTTTGTACATGATAGTACTTATTACTACAAGATGTCAGATGGACAGAACAAACTACTTGAGAAAACATGAACTTGCTTTACAATGTCATTCAAATAGCTTTGTCTACAGTCATATTTCTTCAATAAATTTGAATATTTTCAGTAAAGAAGAAATATACCATAAAAATTAAAGGCAGAATGAGAGACTAAAAGGCAAAATAAAAATATACCAGTGTTGGAAAAGATTCTACAACATGCAGTTCAAATAAACAAGCCATGCTGACCATAATAAGGAGCTCTTTCTTACTAAGACTAATTTGTCATGGGATGTTTTATCCAAAATATGCAAACTGAAGTTATTTTTCCACATTTACTCATTGATTGTATTTTTCTAAATGGTATTTTGTCAACCCAAAGCAGATACTGATAGTCTACTTTCAACTTGATGCATTTCTTAGTTACTTTCCCCATTTATATATATATATATCTTTTTTTATCAACCACAATGCACTTTAATTCTAAGCCATAAAAATCGGAAGAACCATGGAGGCACATGCAGAAACTGAAATGTGGTATGCCCGAGGACTCAAACCAATGCAGCAAGCACATGACCAGTGCTGTATTGACTTAGACCAATACACCATCATGATATATATATATATATACACACACACACACACAAATATATACAGTGCTCGACAAAAGTTCGCGGCGCCTCAGCGAATCTAAACAAAAATGCACAAAAATGTAATTAATCATTATATTTATTGGATTTTTACTCGCCTAATACTTGGTTGGGAGTCCTTTGCGCTTTAATACAGCCTCAAGACGATGTGGAAGTGAAGCAGCTAGGTTGTGGAGGGTTGTAGGCTCCAAATTATCCCAGATTTCCTGAATGGCTGCCTCGAGCTTGGGTATAGAGCTGACGTCTTTGCCTTGTAACCTCTTCTTTATAATGTGCCACAAATTTTCAATTGGGTTCAAATCAGGGCTATTACCTGGCCAGTCCTTTATAAAGTTCACTTCACAGTCGTTGAGCCAAGTAGTGATGGATTTAGCAGTGTGGCAGGGGGCACCGTCCTGCTGAAAATCTGTGGCACCTGTTTTTTCAAATGATTCAGGTAAATTTTCACACAGAAGCTCCAAGTACACGTTTTGGTTCACTTTTAAGTTCTTGGGTAACACTACTAATGACCCCAAGCCCTTGCCGCTGAAACAGCCCCACACCATTAAAGTATCAGGGAATTTGACAGTACCCTTGACGTACCGAGGGTCAAGTGGGTCACTTCCATGTCGCCGGTACACCTTTGCACCACGGTTACAGGTGACACTGAAGGTGGCCTCGTCAGACCACAAAACGTCAAGCCAGTCGTCCTCAGTCCAGTGAGAGTATTTCTTGGCAAATTCAATCCTTCTGGCTTTCTGCTTCTTGGTGACAAGTGGCTTAGCAACAGGCTGGTGACTCACGTACCCAAGCTCATGCACCCTTCGTGACACTGTCCTCACAGACACCTCACCAAACACCCCAGGGTTCTGTTCCTTCACTACCCTTGCTGTCTTACGAGGAGATGCCTCTAGAGTTCATTTTATGATGGTATCTGCCCTTGTAGAAGTCTTTCTAGGGCGTCCTGAGCGTGGTTTGTGAACAGGCAAAATGTCATCTGGCAAATCTCTTGCACGTGCACACCACTTCCTCACTGTAGACTTTGCACAGCTTAACTGTTCACTTATTTCCTTCATTTTCTTGCCTGATTCACGTACAGCAATGATCTGGGCTATTAACTGCTTGCTTCTATAAGCTGCATTGGCCATGGTAAGGTCACAGGATTGGAGCTACCAAAAAAAAATGTACCGCAGACACTCTCTCACAAAGACTTCTACAAGGGCAGATACCATCATAAAACGAACTCTAGAGGCATGGGGTCATTAGTAGTGTTACCCAAGGACTTAAAAGTGAACCAAAATGTGTACTTGGAGCTTCTGTGTGAAAATTTACCTGAATCATTTGAAAAAACAGGTGCCACAGTTTTTCAGCAGGACGGTGCCCCCTGCCACACTGCTAAATCCATCACTACTTGGCTCAACGACTGTGAAGTGAACTTTATAAAGGACTGGCCAGGTAATAGCCCTGATTTGAACCCAATTGAAAATTTGTGGCACATTATAAAGAAGAGGTTACAAGGCAAAGACGTCAGCTCTATACCCAAGCTCGAGGCAGCCATGCAGGAAATCTGGGATAATTTGGAGCCTACAACCCTCCACAACCTAGCTGCTTCACTTCCATGTCGTCTTGAGGCTGTGTTAAAGCGCAAAGGACTCCCAACCAAGTATTAGGTGAGTAAAAATCCAATAAATATAATGATTAATTACATTTTTGTGCATTTTTGTTTAGATTCGCTGAGGCGCCGCGAACTTTTGTCGAGCACTGTATATATATATATACATACTTCAATTTCCAATATATGCTTCCTTTGAGCTTCTCAGTCTTGACTGTGATGGCATGGAATTATAAGTGAATTGTGGTTGAAAAGATATTAATCTGTTCACTGGGAACCATTCAGTGTATGTATATACATATGCACACACACACACACACACATATATATATATATATATATATATATATACACACACACACACACATATATATATATATACACACACACACACAGGTAGTCATCGATTTAATGACCGGGTTAGCTTCTGACTGACCAGTTGTAAGTCGATTCGGTCGCAAGTCAGTCTTTGTTCTAAATGTATGGGTAAAAATGTTAGGATTATCTATCATACCCCAGAGAAGCCCTCGCCACAATTTGAGGAATTCATATCCCAACTGCTGGGATACATGGAGAACAACTACTTTGCTGATTTATTTTTTAGGATCTAAATGAAAACTATGCTGATTCCTTGTATGAGAAATTGATCTTTTGAAGGACTGAACATAATGAATCTGATCACACTGGAAGATACATGTGGGAGATTTGATCATGATGTACACAGGAGGGAGGAGTTGCATTAAGAAAAAGAAAAAGAAAATCTTACCAAGGGATGACAAAAAGACATTGTTACAAAATAAATAAGACAACATGTAACTGAGACAATGTTTTCAGGTTGGGAGTATGGAGCCTTGGAATGGCTTGTGATAAAATTATGTTGAACAAAAATATATGCACTATACTTTTCTTTCGTTTGGTAAGAGAGTGATGCCTGCCAACTAGATGGTCATAAAGTTGATCAGTTGTAAGTCGTATACGTCGTAAGTCGATGACTACCTGTATATACATACATGCACACACACGACAGTCGAAGTGACAGAGAAGTTTGGAACTCCAGGAAAAACTTCACATTTTGTGGATCTCAATGATGAGGGAGTACCTGTGTTGTATTAGTAGGGAAGGGGGAAAGCTTGTGGTGTAGTGGGAAGGTGAAGAAAAAGGAGAAGGGGAGGGATTATGGAAGGATATGAGGAAGGGGACGAATGGGCCCCAGACGTCAGAAGGAATGTAAACAAGAGATGTGCAGATGGCACAGGTGAAGTTGAAGAAATCAGTAAAGGCATAAAAATTAGAAATGTAGATAAGAGCAGCACAATAGAAAGTGGGGATAATTATTTCTATGGATTTAATAAGGGAGGAGGTAACAACCTCACCTGATTGGCAAGTCTAGAGGAAAAACTAGCAAAATTGAACAAATCAAGGGAAGTTAGGTTTAGCCAACTGGTACTGATTACACAAAGAGTGGATAAATTGGAAAAACTAAAGAAGGAGAACCAAAACCTAAATAATGAAATATGAAATAGAATTAAAATGACAGTTAAAATAAGTAAAAGAGGAGATTGAGGAATTAAAGAGGAATAATAAAGAGAATAAAGAATCCATAGCAAAAGAGGTGAGTGGTTCTAAAAAGGTTCAGGAGAATAGCAAAATTAAATTTAGAGATATAGTGAAACAACAGATGAGGGAACACACTAAGGACACAGTTATTAAAGTGATGAGAGAGAAGGAGAATATAGTAAGAGACTTAGCGGATAAAAAGAAATGTATAATTATATTAGGAATGGAAGAGAAACATAATCCAAATAGGACTAAAAGAGTATGAGATGAGAAAGAGTGAACAAGGTGCTAAAAATATTTCAAGAAGGTGAACAGGAAATAGGGAAAGAAATTGAAGAAATAGACAAGAGAAATACAATATAGACAAGGCCAGACCAATTAAGGTTAAATTCAGGTCACAAACAACACCAAAGAATGTCTTATCAAAATGAGGAAAACTAGCAGAAAGTGATCAGTATAAACAGGTATGGATAAAAAGAGAGATGAATAAAGAGAAAAGAGAGGAAGAGAAAACAAAAAGAATAGAAGCTAAGAAAAAAAACAAGAACAGAACAGTCAAAGAGAAATTCTATTGGAGAGTAATGGGTATGAAAGTGAGGAAATGGTTCATAGCAGACAAAAACAGATGGGAAACAGAAACAGGATGGAGGTAACAGAAAATTAAAAGTGTCCTTCACAAATATAGATGGATTAATAACAGGCTTGAATGAACTGAATGATTACCTGATGGAAAAGGAACCTGACATAATAGGAATTGTGGAGACAAAATTGAAAGGTCCATTACCACCCAACAGTGTAGGACATGGTGCATATAATTATTGCATTACAAACAGAGAAGTAAAACAAGGGGGTGGAGTTATGTTCCTGATTAAGAGGGATATAAATGTGAGGAATGTTACATATGGAAAGAATAGAGTGGAGATGATTATGATGGAAATAGAGGACAGGGACAAGAAGAGCAGGAAGTTTGTGGTAAATTATGTGCCTCCTAAAACGGCTTTGTGGGAAGAGAGAGAACACAAAAATATGTTAGAAGACACAAGAAAAACACTAAATACGATAACGGAAGATGGAGGAATAGTTATAATGGGTGACTTTAATTGTTAAGAAATCTGCTGGGAAGAGATGACAGTGAAGGGTGGAGACGACCTATGGGGAAATGTACTACTTGATATTATTATAGAACATACAATGAAACAATTGATAAAAGAGAATACTAGGTATAGAAATGAGGAAGAGCCATCGAGACTAGACCTAATAATCACATCAGAACCTGAGATAGTGGACAAGATTGAATATAAGACACCACTTAGCAAAAGTGACCACATATTAGTTGAACATGGGAAAAGTGAACAATATAGAAAGGGAACAATGATATATTGTAAAAGAAATTTTGATAAAATGAGAAAAAAAAATAAATAAATAAAAAGCAGACTGGGAAAGAATATACAAAGAGGAAACAACAGTAGAGGAGAAATGGAAAATATTAACAAATATTTATAAGGAAGGAGTGGAAAAGTATGTCCCAAGACAAAAACAAGAAAAAGGATACGTAGAATGTTGGTACAACAAAAGATGTAGTGAGTTCAAAGACAAAAGGGATAAAGGTATACTGATTATAGAAATGAATATGTACAAGTGTGCAGAGAAGAAAAGAGAAAATACAAAAAGGATGTCATAGAAAAATGTAAAGATCAACCAAAACTATTTTATAGATTTGTAAGCAACAAACTGAAAAACAAACAAGAATTAGATAAACTACGACAAGGAGGATTAGAATACACAGAGGAAATAGAAATGGCAGAAATTATGAACAAGCATTTTAAATCAGTGTTTATGAGAGAGAACATACAACTTAGAGATGTCAAGTGGGAGGAGAAAGTCCCCCTATGAAAGAGATAGAGGTAACAAAGAATGAAATAATGAATCACTTAAGTAATCTCATGGTCAGAAAATTGCATGG
Source organism: Oratosquilla oratoria (assembly GCF_046742065.1). Taxonomy (NCBI): domain Eukaryota; kingdom Metazoa; phylum Arthropoda; class Malacostraca; order Stomatopoda; family Squillidae; genus Oratosquilla; species Oratosquilla oratoria. The sequence goes on along the minus strand of NC_134779.1, from coordinate 12,452,064 downwards.
TGCAGATGAAATGGCAAACTGGATTTTGAGAGAATGGAGGAACAAACAGACAAAATACATAGTCTAATAAGCAGTTCATTGAAGGAAGGAAAAGTTCCAGAAGATTGGAAAAGAGCAAATATAGTACCAATATATAAAGGGGAAAACAAAGAAGATCCTACAAACTATAGACCGGTCTCTCTTATAAGTATGGTAGCTAAAATATGTGAAAGAATGGTCAAAATTAGATGGGTAAAACATTTGGAAAAAACAATGTACTAAATCCGAGGCAGTTTGGATTTAGACAAGGAAGATCATGTGTCACAAACTTGATGTGTTTTTATTCAAGACTAATAGATATAATACAAGAAAGATGGATGGGCTGATTGTGTCTTTCTAGACCTAAAAAAAAGCTTTTGATAAGGTGCCACATAAGAAATTACTAAAGAAATCAGAAACTGCAGGAGGATTACAGGACAAACTACTTAAGTGGAGGGAAGACTTCTTGTATGAAAGAAAAATGAGAGTGGTGATAAGAGACAAACATTCCAATTGGGATGAGGTGATTAGTGGAGTTCCACAAGGAACAGTTTTGGCCCGATTAATTTTTGCTATATATATTTATCCCCATCTGGGGTATTGGCTGCTTGTTATTGTGGCAAAGTAGCATGCAGTTGATACTTTAGGGTCTATATGGGGCACCCCTACGGACCAGAGTCCCACATCATTTTGTCTATGATAGAGGAAAACTCTGTTCATAGAGAAATGATGACACTTTTATATTACGACTGTCCCTCCGTTATGCTGTCCCCCAACCCCTTGTTGCTGTCCTGTACCATTTCTCTGAGTATTCTTTTTCTGTGATGGGGGAAAAGAATACTGCCACCAAGTATTCCCACTTGGATTGTAAGAGGCGAGAAGAAAGGGACAGGGATTAGGACTATGCATCCTTCTCCTTGTAGCCCCACAGGGGACATTCCTAAACAAAAAAGAGAAGGCATAAGAGGGTCTGGAAGTTCTCGGACCAGCACCCTAAGGTTTGGGTCTTTTAATGTGCGTGGATGTGGTACAGATGAGAGTAAAAGGGAAGAGATAGGTAGTATGTTTGTGAGAAGAAAGACGGATGTGTTGGCTTTGAGTGAAACTAAGTTGAAAGGGAAGGGTGAGTGTAAGTGGGAGGTTATCAGGAGTGAAGAGAGGGCGAGGGAGGGAAGGGGTGGTTATTCTAGTAAGTGAAGAGATAGGTAAATGGGTAGTGGAGTGGAAGGAGGTTTCCTCAAGGATAATGTGGATGAAGGTGAAACTGGGGAAGGAGATGTGGGTCTTTGTAAGTGCATATGGGCCTGGCAGTGAGAAGAGTGTAGAAGAAAGGGAGGCCTTTTGGATAGATCTAAATGAGTGCATAGAGGATTTAGGAAGAAATGTAAATATAATAGTACTGAGAGACCTAAATGCTAGGGTAGGAAATGGTCCAATCGATGGAGTGGTTGGGAAATGTGGAGTTCCAGGAAAGAATCGTAGTGGAGAGTTGATGGTGGAAATGTGTCTAGAAAGAGAGTTGATGATAGCAAATACAGTGTTTCGGAAGAAAGTCAAGCATAAGTACACATAGGAGAGGGTGGTGGAGGGAAGGGTGGTAGATAGAGCACTAATGGATTATGTAGTGGTAAATAGGATTATGATAGGAAGAGTCAAGGATGTACATGTGCTAAGGGGAGAGGGTGGGGGAATATCAGATCATTTTTTGGTGGAAGGTAAGTTGAGAGTGGAGGATAGATGGAGAAAGAGGAAAGGGACAAAAGGTAGGGAGGTTCTTAGAGTGAACTCTTTGAATGAAAAGGAAAAGGAGAAGGAGTACGGAAAGAAGCTGAAGGAGGAGTGGGAGGGAGTAAAGGATAGAGTAGAGGTAGGTGTGGAGGAGGAATGGGGATGGTTCAAGGAGGGAGTCATAAAGTGTGCAAGGATGGTGTGTGGAACACGAAGGACAGGGAGAAATAGAAGAAAGGGTAGTGAATGGTGGGATGAGGAAACAAAGAAGGTTGTAGAAGAGAAGAAGCGAGCTTTCACAGATTGGTTACAAAATAGGATGAGGGAGTCATATGAGAGGTACAAAGAAAAGAAAAGAGAAGTAAAGCAAAAAGGTAAAGGAGGCAAAGAGGAGAGCAGATGTGAAATGGGGTATGAGTATGACAGAAAATCTTGAAAGTAATAAAAAGATGTTTTGGAAAGAAATTAAGAGAGGAAGAGGAGGCGAATCAAGTAGAGAAGAAAAGGTAAAAGGTGCAGATGGGGAGATGATAATGGAAGAGAAGGCAGTAAGGGGAAGATGGGCAGAATATTTTAGGGAGTTGCTAAATGTGAAGGAGGATAGGGAGGGAAAGATAGCTGCAGTGGGAAATGTGAAGAAACTGAGAGTGATGAGTGAGGAGAATGGAGAAATAAGGAAGGATGAGGTGAAGGCAGTTAAGATGATGAAAGCAGGTAAGGCACCTGGTCTGGATGGATGCCATGCAGAATGTCTGAAAAAGGGAGGTACAGTGATGGTGGACTGGTTGGTGAGGTTATCTAATGTTTGCTGGAGAGAGGGTAGAGTGCTGGAGGACTGGAGGAGTGCCTGTATAGTTCCTCTTTACAAGGGAAAAGGGGACAAGTGTGAATGTAGTAGTTTCAGAGGGATTAGCTTGTTAAGTGTAGTTGGGAAGGCTTATGGGAGGATCTTGATTGAGAGGATTAGGAGAGGAACAGAAGGAGTAAGTGGTGAGGAACAGTGTGGATTTAGGACAGGTAGAGGTTGTGTAGATCAGATCTTTGTGGTAAGACAGATATGTGAGAAAGCTATAGGAAAGGGGAAGGATGTTTTTTGGGCTTTTATGGATCTGGAAAAGGCTTATGATAGAGTAGACAGAAAGGCACTGTGGGAGGTTATGCAGATATACGGGATAGGAGGAAAGCTTCTGGGAGCTGTCAAGAGTTTTTATGAGAGTAGTAGAGCTTGTGTCAGGATTGGAAATGGAGAGAGTGAGTGGTTCAAGGTAAAGGCCATGAGGCTGAAAATTCTGTCAGTGAAACCTGATCAACTACTGCACAATGGGCACAAAATTCCTGTTTCACACTCCAAAAAATATCCAGGACTAACAATATGGAGCACCAGAAAAGGAATAATGGAGTATGTATGATGGTCCTGTATTATGGTAGCAAACGTTAGTTGCTACATCTATGGTCAACTTTGATAATCTGGCATCTGATTTGTGATTTACAATAATGATAACTAAGTACTTTTGGCTGACAAAATAGTTTAGGATACTCCCAAAGTAGTTCCAAAATTAATGTCAATCATTCAGTCTGTTGCCTCAGTTCTCTCCTGTGTGAGACCCAAGGCCTCCGGGATACCAGCCACTCCAACCAGTTCAGACTGTCACTTAGTGAAGAGATTTAGTGTTGCTGTCAAAAACGGGTGATTGTATGTCAGAGATGCTCTGTGTCTTCTGTGTGGTGATTGTACATACATACATATGCCAAAGTCTTTTTTCCCTCTTCCAAGGGGGGTGGCCAATGTCAAAAGGCATAAATCCACTCTTACCCATTTTATCCCCACCCACTCCACTCCTCCCTCCCTCTTTTCTTGGCTCCTCCTGGATGATGGGTCATCCTTGTATCTTGTCCACTGCCCTGGGTCAGAAGTAATGCAGCAAGACAGCACATTCACAGCAAGGCCACTTCATTTAATCAGTGACCCCCCCCTTTCCGTCCCCTCATGCAGAAAAAGAGAAGACGGGGAGAAATCCCTTCCAGTTACTTAAAAATATCATTTACATATAACTGTGGTGTGGTATATTGCTTTGGTCTGGGATACTAGCATAGAGCAGGGTACCATAGTGTTATGGCGTGGCCTGACCAGCAGTGACGCTTCCCATAAAAGGACCCTTTGTTATAGCCAACAAGGCCACTTTTCATACTTACACTAGGTGTGGCAGTCTTCGCCCTGTGAAGACACAGCTCCCACACTAGTTGATACCCAGCTCTCCCGTGCGCACCTAGCACTCACATGTATGCATAACCCACTGATTAATAAACATGTAAATCCCCCACATTTCACTGTTGCCTTTGGTTGCAGGAATGCTTGCAAACATGGCACAGCAAGTAGGATTGCTTGCAGTTGCCTGCAATTGCTTGCAACTTGCAACAGTGGAATGTGGGACGATACGCAATTCGGTAGCACATACATGAACAAAGCACTGACAGAACTAGACGAATGGGTGACAGTGTATGTGCTGGACTGTGATTGCAGTGCTGTGCAACAGTGTGCATACTGGACTGTGAAATGCAGTGTGACACTCTTTCAAGAACACATAGTGGTGCAAACAAAGGGGCCTTTCATCCCACTCCCCTGGATACCAAGCCTCTGAGCCAAACCCTACCCAATGCAATCACAGCCTGTGCACAGAGCCCAGCCGATCCACACAGGCCATGTCTACCCAGCCTAGGAACTCGTACAATGCCTCAGATCTGTCACTGCAATATGTCACTGCAGGAGATAGTGACCAACTGCTGCTCACACAAGGCATTGAGGGTGACAGTCTCAGATGTCAAGGATGACTTGCATGCATATGCCATGTCAGCATGCCAAAGGGCTCCACACCAGGCATATGCACCCCTGCACCTTCCCCCAGGAAGTCTGGCACCTGCTGCTCAGTGTCTGATGGCTATCGCCCTCTGCCATTTGTCAGCATCCACTATGCTTCCTGACAGGTGCAGACATCACAGGAATAGGCACTTGGCACCTAGGCATGATGGGGATATCCAGAGCCAGCTTACAGCTGTTGCTCTCAGCACTGACACATCTCTCATGCCCCCTGCTATGGGACACTTCTGGGGTACCATGATGCTTGGAGACAGGGACTGCAATGCAACCATACAGGTTCACAAGGGGTCTAAACATCCCTCCTCTCCTTTGGCTTGGACATAGTCCTGCCCAACTTCCCAAAGCCTATCCTGGCAGTGACATACGCGAACAGGTACACCAAGCTAACACTACCCATTGACAGCTCACTGGCTGCCACTCGCAACTACCTACAGGAATTTAGTGATGTACTGGTCTCCAAAAATAACTACCTGCACCACCCCCCTAGGAAAGATGGTGCATCCTCCCCTATGAGAAACCACCTGAAAGCCAACATGGTGCCCCTCGTTACCCACACACCCAGGCCGATACCGTTCACATTTCAGGATCAAGTGAAGGAAGAACTTGACTCAATGGTGCAGCAAGGTATCATCAAGCCTGTTGGTGAGGCGAGCTCTGTTGCCGCCGCCCGTACTGGTGCCCTTCAACCCCATCCTGCCAGTGATACTGCAGACAGATGCATTGTGCCTCTACAGCATTAGGTACACCCTCCTCCAAGACCACAGTCAGGGGCATATATGTCTTGTCCAGTGTGGCTTGCGGTTCTTGACAGACACCAAACCCAATACGCCACTATCACTGGAGATACTCGCTGTCACCTGGGCCACACCCAAATGCAAACCAGTGTGGATTGCCCTACTTCACGTTGATGATAGACCATTGTCCACTCATCCCCATCATCACACCAGAAGCGTCGTCACTGCATTTACCTACCACACAACCCCATCCATGTACATATTGAACAGCCATGGTTGACATGACACATCCCTGGCAAAGTCCTACCTTTACCTCAAACCACTCTCTCCATTTCTGTTTCTAACACAGGCTCTACTACTCTCATAAAAACTCTCGACTGTTCTTAACCCCTTCCATACGGTGCCGCACACGTAGGCGTCATGGGGAGTGAGTGTATTCGCGAGGCTGCCATATCGGCGTTTTGATTATATTTATTGTAGTCGCCCCTCCATAATGACATTCTTTCTAATTCTTTTGTAATCGCATTTTCTATGGTTATCAAAATTCACGGGTGAAGAGAGAACGATCGATATAAGCGGTGACTATATTTTATGATGCGAGTATTATTACGACACGTCGTACGGCTGGCATTGGCTGCTGCCACCGAGATCTAAGTCCATGACGCCTATGTGTGCGGCACCGTATGGAAGGGGTTAACAGATTTCCTCCTATCTCATATATCTGCAAAACCTCCCACAGTGCCTTCCTTTCTAACCTGCCATAAGCTTTTTCAAAATCCATAAAGGCCCCCAAAAATCCTTATCTTTTCCTAAAGCTTTCTCACATATCTGCCTTACCACAAGAATCTGACCCACATATATCCTACTTTTCCAAAACCCACTGTTCCTCATTTAACTCCCTCTGTTCCTCTCCTAATCCTCTAAATCACAACCCTTCCATAAGCCTTCCCAACTGCACTCAACAAACTGATCCCTCTGAAACTACTACAATCACACTTGTTCCCTTTTCCCTTGTGAAGTAGAACTATACAGGTACTCCTTCAGTCCTCTGGTACTCTATGTAGATATGCCAGAGCAATTCTTATCTTGGGAATGATTTCTCTATTGGGATATTTTCTGGGAGTTTTATAAAGGAGTCTGTTTTGGAGGGCTTGTTTTGTAATCTGAGAGTCTATGCATTTTGTACAGACCGTTTCTCTTTGAGTGACTTGTGGGCCAATCCAGTGGGTGTTGGTGGTTACCAGGATCTGTGGGTCAATGGATTGATTGTATGGGCATATTACATGGCACTGGGGGTAGTTTAATGATACCAAAATATTTTGGTAGCCATACATACATACATATACCAAAGGCTTTTTCCCCCTACATGGGGGGTAACCACAAAGAAAAAGGCATAGAAACCACTCCCACGCATTCCATTTCCTATATATTCCACTCCCCTCCACCCTCCCTCTTATTTTGGCACCTCCTGGATGACAGGTCATCCCTGCATCCTGTCCACTGCCCTGGGTCAGAAGCAGTGTCGCAAGACACAGTGCATCCACAGCAAGGCCACTTCATAAATTCGGCGACCCCTCCTCTCCGTCCCCTCATGCAGAAAAGGAGAAGACGGGGAGAAATCCCTTCGGGCTGCGTCAATTTTCTTCTCACACATACCTCCCCACCCCCTCCCCCTCATGCATGGAAGCCATACCATCAGTAATTCAAGATGGAAGAGTGAAAAAAAAGGAGCAATTGGAGTATTTGTAAATGGAAAAGATAATGATGCAGTCTGAAGGGATGTTCTCTTGTTTGCTCAATATATTTCACAGGTGGATGAGAAGAAAACGAGGTCATCACATAATGAAGTGGTAGGGGCAATCCACCTCTGGTTATCAGGCCCTATTCTGGAAGTGTGTCTTACTGTATTGCATCTGACTTGAGCAGGATGGTGGGGGGAAAGGTATAACCCTTTATTCATGAGGTCCAAAGGTGGGAGGGTTAACGAATGGATCTTTGGATGGGCACATGCTTCAACTCAGCCACTCCCTTTAATCTTTTCAATACAAGTCAAATTCTCTGGTACAGCATCGGATGCCTGATGTAAGATGATTCGATGATGCATTACAATATTAACTTTATAAAATATAAAGTCACAGCTGTATTATTCATTCTCTTTCACTCTGAATATTAATAACCACAGAAAATGAGATGAAGCCAGTTCACAGAATACAGGGGTCACTCGGCTACAACTCCAAATAAATATAATCAAGATGCCGATGCCAACACCAGCATCCTCATATAACTCACGCCTCAGGTCCTGGAGCCGCAGCATCTATGTCGTGGGACCACCCCCCAACTCCAAGAGTTGGGGGCCAAACGGCGGCAACCAGCCCTGGCCACCAGCTCTACGCAGGTGGCACCGATCCCCAAGAGGAGCTATGACTGCCTTGGGGAGTACCACAATCCTTTTTCTCAACATGCACTGTTACGTTTTTTCTGCACAGGGGTGATTCTCCGGCGATTACCCCTCTTCTTCTACTTTTAGCCGGAGATGTAGAGAGCAATCCTGGGCCCACCACAAAATACACATGCCCAACATGCTCTAAACCCATTACCTCAAGCAGAAAGACAAAGGGCTCAGTTCAGTGCAATATGTGCAAAAACTGGGCCCACCTCACTTGTACAACACTTGCCGACACAAACCAATACACAAACACTTGGACATGTTCTACCTGCCCTCCAGTAACCCCACTCCCACCTCCCCAACCACAGCCAGCACCCTTACCCACTCCCAATTTCCCCTCGCCCTTATCCCCAATCAGTACTCCCCTTCCTTTGTCCCCAATCTCTCCTTTCCCCCCCTCTAATCCAGATCCTATACCTTCCCCATTAACACCCCAACCTCAACCCCAAATGGCAATATACAACACATACAGAACACACAACATCAACATATTACAACACAACATTGACGGTATTAACACGAAAAAACATGAACTCGAACACTTTCTTAAACAACACAACACCAACACAACATTGATAAAGAGAGATCTTGGGTCCAGTCCAGAGATTGAGTACCAGCCCCTCAGGGCTGCTCCTCCAAATGGGGTAAGGGAATTGCATGGTTTTGAAAATAAGCAGCAAGGAGATAACTCTATGCCATCCATCTACAAGGACTACCTATCTATACACCAATGCTTCTTCCCCCTTTTATGGGAGGCAGCCAGTCAAGGCACAAACCTATTCCCATCCTGTCCACCACCTATTTGTTTCCCTCTCGTCTTAGTTCTTTGTGGATAAAGGATCATCTCAATCTCCTGTTCACTGCCCAGGTCAGGAGCAATGCAGCAAGACACAGCAGCGTTGCTTCTGACCTGGACAGGACTACCACAAACAGGTATTCATTATTGGTCCCATTCAGATGGTTATAGGCACCAATGGACCTGACATGTCTATGTTGATGTCAACAGATTGATTGAATATATGTTGGTACCTGTGACTCTAGGGCAATGGACGAGATGCAGGGATGAGCAGTCATCCAGGAGGAGCAAAGATACGAGGGAGGGAGGGGGTAGATGGGAGTGGAGTATGTGGGAATGGAATGGATGCGAGTGGATTTTATGCCTTTGTCTTTTTGATTACCTCCTTTGTATGGGGGAAAAGGCCTTTTTATCTGTTATCATTTATATTGTTATAATTTTTTCTTTCTTTTATCTACTTATCATTATTATATATTTTTTTCAACATCCGACCTAGTTATGAACCAAAAGGCATGCTCCTCCTTTGTAATATGTATATGGTATCTGTGACTTTGGAACTAGGAGCACTAACATCTCTTTCTACAAGGTTAAGAAATGCTGGTTCCTAGTTCCACTGATAAAGGCCACACTGATGGCCTTCATACATTGGGGTTGCGCAAATAGATGGCCCATGTTTCGACAACTTGCAGATTCAACCTCAATAAATTCCTTCCCCTAAACCTTAATTCAACATTGAAACTTAAAAAAAAAAAAAAAAAAAAAAAATATATATATATATATATATATATATATATATACCAACAGCTTTTTCCCCCTTACCAGGGAGGTAGCCAAAGTCAAAGGCATAAATCCACTCCCATCCATTTCATCCCCACATACTCCACTCCCTTTCACCACCCCTCCTTCCCTCTATTCTTAGCTCCTCCTGGATGATTAACCCCGCATCTCGCCCACTGAATGAATATAGATAAATTAATAAATATTGAAAATAATAATCTTAGTTGGTTTGCTAAGATGGAGGTGATTCACATTTTTTTGCCTCAAAAATGCCCTAACCCTGTCAAATTCCAAGATTCCAGTGTATAACTGTGAGATGTGACTATAGAAACCAATCACATCCTTATAATTACTTGCTGAAGGATCCTACAGAACTGCAAGGTTTACTGGAGTGCTGAGTTCCTTAAGATCTTTGCAATTCCAAGCGAATCCAGACATAACCCACCAGGATTTCATCTGGAGAAACTCAGGAGTGTGTAGCAGTATTCTTCAATTGATTCAAAGTATTTGATGCCCTTGAGGATCCTGATGATCTGTGGAGTATCTTCAATGGTATTACTCTGAGAGCTGCTCAGGTGCACATTGGAGTCCAAGGTTGAGGAGTAGTGTGGCATTGCTTGAGTAATTCAACAACCTATAGATGAGTTGTGCTGCAAGTTTGGCTAATAACCTGGACCAGTGCTGGATTCTGAAATGGCAGAATAGGGCTCTCTTGAGGCAGGATAAGGGAAAATACATCTGGAGAACTGCTGATAATCATTTAAATACATACAAATGTATATGTATGATAATCATTTAAATATGAATAAACTCAAGACCAGAAGAAACTCTGCTCTAAATATTTGACACATATGAACACTTTCTGAACAGCTGACAGGTAATTAGCATCCAGAATGGTTGGGTATACAGCTTGCTGAGCTAAATATTTTTTATGAGCACCAGATTTCCCCTGGCTGGTACATGGGTGACTATTGCCAAATCACTGATAAGATGAAACTCAATTCTCCCTTAGTGAGGTCTGAGAAGCTTAAGTGTAAGCTGAAAGGTAGAAAAAGAGCTAGCATCTGCAATGTCAGCACTCAGTTGCTAAAAGCGGGAGCTGAAGCTTTGTTCCATGAATTGTATGTGGTGCTCTCTGCTGTATGGCTTCTAGTATCAAGTACAACCAAATAACATAAAGAATAAATAAACAAATGAATGAATCTATGTACCAAGGGCACGCAGACACTCCCATCCACCACCCAGTTTCCCTCTCACCTTAGAAAAATACACCAGAAACATACTATTCAAACATCTACATCTACCACCTGTACCACACAATACATCCACATAAAGACACATTCACATACTCAACTTACAAAACAAGCTCTTCAAAAATGACCGCTATACTCCCTACTTCATTAAGCCCCTCTAGACATTAGCCTAACAGAAAAATCCATCCCAAGAGAAGCAAGAACCACACTAGTATGACAGCATTCAGACAATCATCCAGTATTAAGGGGGATCAGACACACTGATAGGAGAGAGAGAATATATATATATATATATATATATATATATATTGACTTGATATTTTTACAGTGTAATTAAAGTATTATTTTCCATATTCCATGACCATTTGAACGATGTATGTCTGTCTCTTCATCCATCAGTCCGTATGATGTCATTGATGACGTCACAAATGTTTTCCGATCTTAATACTTTACCTAGACTAACCTGCTTTTGCATGTAAAATCTCAAATACCATACAAACAGCGTGTAATTTCATTTTTTCCTAAAATCTTAATAGATCAAGATATACATAGGTCATAAAATGCATGACTTTGTGACGTTGCACCAATAGATTTTTTCCAATAAAATTCCCTCTAGCAATATTATTTATCATTTTATCCTTTTTTCAAAACTTACATGTGATAGCATGGTAAGTTTGAAATTTGATTATTTTTCGAAATTTGACAAATATTTGAAACTGAGAAATCTTTATTTTGAGTAATCGCGCTTCAAAGTTTTCAGTAAGATGTGTGAACTTTTTCGTACAACATACTTTGGTTTCGTATGTTATGACTGGAATTATTTTCTAATATAACATTCTAAAAATTTCTATATATAAATTATACTCATATTCTTTGTTTATAATGATATCTAACATAGAAATAATCCTTTTTCACTTGGTTGTGTGTGTGTTGAATGTTGCAATGGTGAGCCTTTTTTTTCTCTCCTCCTTTTCTGTGCCTTTATCAGCTTTTATGGGTAAAAGCCTCACTGCTGGGGTGCCGTCACAGTGTCAAATCATTGATAAGGGTTATCTTTTAATCAGCAATTGGCACCTTCCCTTATCACCAAACAAGTGAGTGACGCTAGATTGGTGCCACACCTGGGCTGTAGGTTTATGCCTTCTGCTGCTATTTTATCCTCCTCTTCTTTCACTTTCCTTATCCTTTTGTTTTTATTTTCTTGTTTCTTCACATGTGCATTCAGTGATAAACTCTTTCTCTTCTTGTCTTCCCTCTCCCTCACGTACAAACTGTTTGAAGTGTTGCCTAATGCTCTCCCCACCGATGTTATTCCTAAGTTGAATTTCGTCACAGCTCTGTAAACACCATGTGTCAATCTGTTTAGTACGAAAAATTTAGTTTTTGATATTGCACTTACCACACTTAGCAACATATGTTTTAGTCATGCCTTCAATTCCAATTTCTTTTACGGTCATTTTATTCCAGCATTTGCATCTTGCAATGTCATGAACCCATTGCAAAAGGTTCATTTAATCAAAAAGCACATATTTACGATCCTTGTAATTTTCATTACCAGTTTGTGGCCTGATATCAATTTCTTTACCTATATCAAGTTTACGATCTGATCGTGTAGGAGGGGTGGAAGAGGTGGCAAGCAGCGAGTCACTGTTGCCAGCTTCTCTTCGTTCAAAACACTTTTTTCTCCTACATTCAGTCATTTTCTTCAGCTTCTGCTTCTTTGTAAGCTTCATGGTTGAAGCAGCAAAGCGAATCACAAAGAAAAAAACAAACAAATATGATGTACCGTTTAGGTAAAAAGCAAACAGTCACGAGAGTTCTAATGTACATACACTCTATTTCAAGGTCAGATATAACTAATTCGTTGCCCGAGTCTGTACGACAATTAGGAGAAAAAGATGCCAAATGCTACTAGATTTTCACACACAAAACAAAGGGAAATATCGAGAAAAAGACGCGCAGAAAAAAAGCTGTATTTCTCCACATGTAAGGTTCATTCTTACGCATAGCACTTTAATCACATACACCCATTGTCCCTTTAAACCTACTTAGCATGTGTTAGCAAGCACCAATGGCTAAAATTAACTTTCCTACATATTTTTCAATCGTATTGGAATGTAAATTCATGCAAAATTGAATTTAAAAAAAAAAAAAAAAAAAAAAAAAAAATTCCAGAGCATCAGATTCCCCTTAAGATAATACTAACACATAACAGGCCTGATCACAGAGGCAAACTGCTCCAGATGCAACCATCGCACAAGACACCAGACACTTCCTTTTACTTTGCCCCACCTTAGATATCAAACAGACACCAACACAGTATTTTTTTTCTTTGAGTGACTTTGGGGCAGTTTTGAGGTTATAGCCAGTTACCTGGGATATGTGGGTCTCCTGCAAGAGACCTGGGGCAATGGATTGATTGATTGATGCCAATTCTTTTGACTGGAAAAAGGGATTAGTCACTCCTATGACAGGGAACAGGTTATCAGCAACTACAACAATTACCTCAGTGCTACTATTTGGAAAGGTACTTGCCCATATGTTGTTGGTCCAGGTTCACTCCTATCTGCCATATTTCTGACACTCACACATGCCTTACTGATGTATAAACTTTTGACCACCTTTAACAGACTCCATCTATTTCATAACTGCAATACACTCCACAATGCGTCTCATACACCTTCTCCAAGTCCATGAAAGCCCAATAGATATTCTTACCTTTTGCCAAAAAATTCTTGCATATCTACCTTATCATAACACTTGATCTATGTACTCTTTCCCTCTCTAAACCCCACAATTACTCCCTACATTCCCTTCCTCACCATCACAATTATCACAATCATACTAAAAACAATGAACACATACTACACTGCTCCCTAGTTATACCCAGACAACACAATTTCTTTCTTGAGTGACTTATGGGTCCCAGTGGCTGTTTACAATTATCTTAGAACAATGGGTTTCCTGCATGAGAAACCTGGGACAATGGATTGATTTCCTTTTTGAGGACATTGGTAAACTAAAAATTGAATTATTTGACAATTTTGCAAAAAACTTGTGGAAAAATAATTTGAAGTATGAACAACATACTGGTGAAGTAAGTGTCGTACAGCACCATTTACTATTTTTACATACATACACCAAAGGCTCTTTCCCCCTAAAAAGGGAGGTAGCCAAAAAACAAAGGCATAAAATCCACTCCCACCCATTCCATCCCTACATACTCCTCTCCCATTCACCCCCCCCTCCCTCCCTCTCATCTTGGCACCTCCTGGATGACAGGTCATCCCTGGATCTCGGCCACTGCCCTCGGTCAGAAGCAGTGCCACAAGACACAGCATATCCACAGCAATGCCATTTCATTAAATCAGTGACCCCTCACTCCGTCCCATCATGTAGAAAAAGAGAAGACTGGGAGAAATCCCTTCAGGCTGCGTCAAATTATTTTTTCACACAGTCCCTCATCCCCCACCACTCCCTTTCATGCATCGCAACATCATCCATACACAACCATTCTCCATTGACCCCTATCTTCTGTCTTCTCCCATCCTTCCTCAACAGACATTCCCTTTCCCAATGCCCCTTTTACCCCATCCATCCATCCCATCCTTGGTCACCCCTTCATGTTCGCGCTTTCTACCTTTGCCTTCCACACCTGTTTTAATAGTCTTTCTTCACTCATTCTTTCCATGTGTTCAAACAATCCCAAAACTCTTTCATTAACCCTATCTCCCAACTCCCTTTCCACCCCTGTTCTCCTCCTCACCTCTTCATTTCTCACTTTATCCAGCCTAGTAACCACTATCATACTTCTCAGGCACCTCATCTCAAACATTCAAACTCCTCCTCTCTTATGTTCCATGTTTCTGCCCCATACAGTGCTGTCGGCACAATCACTCCTTCATATAATCTCCTCAAGCAGGTGATATCCCTATTTAAAGGGACATAGCATAAGACTAGCTTCCTAGCTGACATTTACATTTTTTCTAACATGAAATCTTAAAAGGACATATTGTACATTCATCAACATATACTGAGAGTGAGATGTGAAGGCAAGAAATGTGAAGTAACAATTCACTGTGTGTTGCTGTTGACGCTTTCTTTTTTCTTTTTAGTGGATCATTATGTAACTAGGGACTGTGGTGAATGTTGGGAAGTGGCTCATGCTTGGTGAACGAAAACCTCCACATGAATCCCTGTTCTATAATGCCCCAGTAAAAGCCAATAAAAATTTTGGGTTAACCTCTTCACTCCGGGGCACATCGCACGTCTGGCAGCATTAGCTGCCCGATGTGCGATGTTGCATCATAATAATCGCATTATAAAAAATAAAGTCAGTGCTCAATCGTTCATTCTCTTTCACCCGTGTATTTTGATAACCATAGAAAATTGATGAAGCCAGTTTAGAGAGAATGGAGATTACGTAGGTACGACTACAATAAATATAATCAAGATGCCGACGTCAGCATCATCGAGTACCCACTTGCTCCTCATGCTGCCTACGTAGGCGTCACCATATGGAAGTGGTTAATTGTGTTTGAGATGAATTGCCTGAAAAGTATGATAGGGGTTACTAGGCTGGATAGTGTGAGAAACAAGGAGGTGAGGAGGAGAGTAGGGGGTGGAAAGGGAGTTGGGAGATAGGGTTGATGAAAGTATTGGGATGGTTTGGACACACAGAAAGAATGAGTGAAGAAAGACCAGTAAAAGAGGTGGAAGGAGTGAATATAAGGGGATGACCAAGGATGAGATGGATGGATGGATTAAAAAGGGCATTGGGAAAGAGGGGAATGTCTGCTGAGGAATGAAGGACGAAAACAGAAGATAGGGGTGAGTGGAGAATGGTTGTATATAGATGATGCTGTGATGTATGGAAGAGAGTGGGTGGGAGATTGGGGTGAGGGAGAATGAATTATATTTTGACACAACCAGAAGGGATTTCCCCTAGTCTTCTCTTTTTCTATATGAGAGGACAGAGAGGGGGGGGGGGTCGCTGATTAAATGAAGCGGCCTTGCTGTGTCTTGCTACATGCTTCTGACCCAGGGCAGTGGGTGAGATGCAGGCATGACCCATCACCCAGGAGGTGCCAAGAAAAGAGGGAGGGAGGGGTGGTGAATGGGAGTGGAGTATATGGGAATGAAATGGGTCGGAGTGGATTTATGTCTTTGACTTTGGCTCCCTCCTCTGCATGGGGGAAAAATCCCTTGGTATATCATTTTTCAACCACAAATAACTTTTAATTCCATGCCATCGCAGTTGAGACTGAAGAATCACTCGATGGAGGCATCCGTTGGAAATTGAAACGTGGACGAGCTGAGGATTCGAACCCAGCTAACCCGTAACAAAATTACAGTGACTTAAACCAATACGCTATCTTGATAGCATATTGGTTTAAGTCACTGTAACTTTGTTACAGGTTAGCTGGGTTCGAATCCTCGGCTCGTCCACATTTCAATTTCCAACGGATGCCTCCATCGAGTGATTCTTCAGTCTCGACTGTGATGGCATGGAATTAAAAGTGATTTGTGGTTGAAAAAAAGATATTAATTGATCACTGGAAACCATTCAGTGTATATGTATCCCTTGGTATATGTATATATATACATTTGTGTTTTTATGTAGGATATCTGAAAATCAATTCAATCATAGTTCCAACTTAATGTAAATTGCAAGGTGTACCCCTTTCTTTCTCCCAGCTGTCTGCATGACTTGAGTAGTTGACAACAAGATCCAGACCCTCCTCTACACCCCTACCACATCCTTCATGTGTTCACACAAAAATAGTGCCTAGTGTGGTTGGGACACTCACCCAGAATTGAGAAGATAGGCCCACATCTTAATCTTTTTACAAAAACTGTGCATCCAGGAGATAGATAGAAACAGAGTAGTTTTCCATGCACTGGAAGTATACATGCCACTATGAGCACACCAACTAAATTAAATAGACTCAGGTACGTAAATACATATGGGGGCTAAGAATATTAAGTCATGACCTGAATAAGAAATTGAATACCAGTCAGAGTAATGAGCACTGAGCATTGCATGGGAGGAAGGCATTACATCTAACAAGTCAGTGGTTATTTCATCTCTTCTTTTTTTTTTCCTCTTTCTTCCTCTGAGTATATACTGAACATATATGTGGAACACTATATGTGGTTATAATGATTACATCTTGTGCATTACGTCTGACAGGTTGGAAAACCAAACCCAGATGTCCAGCAGCCCCCACACAATTAATACATGACATATGGGATTAGAGATAGGAATGAACATAGAGGGCCAACAATGCTCACTGCCTGCTGGACCAAAACTTAGAAATAGGGAAGGGGATAGAGGTCTAGAGTTACACATATGTTCTAGTATAATTGTGATACAACATGTGGATTATGTGTATGTAATTTTGTTTTCTTTGTACTATGACCAGCAGACACTGGCATGGGTAACCTACTTGCCTTATCTAAAGAGACTAGTGATTAATCTTTTTGAACCAAATTTATGGGTTCATGCTACCAGTTTCATAGTGTATTAAATCAATTGGACTCAAGTCCAAGATTCTTGTGTCCTTTTGAAGTTATTTACAGCTGTAAGAGTTTGCACATATGAGAGAATAACTTAGAAATTCCAAATAAAGAGTTCAAGTTCAAATAATCAGTATCATAAAATCCAGTCATGTACAATGGTATCCTGCTTATCAAAAATAAATGAACATGATAATTTATTAACATTTTATTTCAAGAGATTTTTCTTTTAGTGCAAATCTATTGTGTATACCTCTACACAGGGAGGTTTCTTTGTAACAAAGAAACCTCCATGTGTAGATGTGTAGTCACAACCTCTATCATGCAGCATTACTTTGGATTATCATTGAAATTACAGTAATTAAGACTAACAATAGGTTTAAAATTAAACTGGTAATCCAAAGACACCCACAAGCCTACGGTGCTTTCGTACAACTCCCCCCCCCCCCAATATATATCTATATATCTGAATAGAATTATCAGTGACAGTGATGTTAATCAAATACTTCTGACTGTCGTCCCCAGATTTGAACCGGGCTCGTGAAAGCTCGCTGCCATCCCTTGCTGAATGAGCTATCAAGCCTATAAAATTCTCCAACTGGAAGTTAATCTATTCCCGAGGAACTAAGTCGACTGCCAACTGCCATCCATACTTATTTTTACAGAGAACCAGGCCAACTTGTAGCTTGTGGTTAAGCTGGTACATTTCCTTGAAGGACTTATCGTCGCTGTCATACCTGAATAGAATCACCAGTGACAGTGATGTCGATCAAATAATTCTGACTGTCATCCCCAGATTCGAACCAGGCTCGTGAAATCTCGCTGCCATCGCCTTACCGACTGAGCTATCGAGCCTATAAAATTCTCCAACCTGGAAGTTAATCTACTCCCGAGGAACTAAGTCAACTACTAACTACCATACGTACTTATTTTTACAAAGAACCAGGCCAACTTGTAGCTTGTGGTTAAGCTGGTACGTTTCCTTGAAGGACTTATCGTCACTGTCATACCTGAATGGAATCACCAGTGACAGTGATGTCCATCAAATAATTTCGACTGTCATCCCCGGATTCCAACCGGGCTCGTGAAATCTCACTGCCATCACCTTACCTTCCTTTAACCACTTCACTACGGGCCAAAATCTTGTGGGCAGCATCAGCTGCCAGACGTACAATGTTTTGTCATAATACTCGCATCATAAAAAATAGTCACCGCTTATATCAATTGATCTCTCTTTCACCCGTGAATTTTGATAACCATAGAAAATGTGATGAAGACAGTTTAGAGAGTATGTCATTATGCTGGGGCAACTACAATAAATATAATCAAGATGCCGATATGGCAGCCTCGCGTATCCACTTGCTCCTCATGCCGCCTACATAGGCGGCACCGTATGGAAGGGGTTAAAGGGTTTTTCGAGTTTGGGGAACAAGAAAAAATTGCAAGGAGCAAGGTCAGGTGAGTAGGGTGGGTGGGGAAGAACAGTGATTGAATGTTTGGACAAATACTCAGAAGTTCTGAGGGCTGAATGGGCTGGAACATTGTCATGATGGAAAAACCAGTCACTAGTCCTCCACATTTCTGGCCTTTTGTGATGGAGATGGATGATGTCCCTCAGACGTCTCAGAACTTCAGTGTAGTAACTCTGATTCACTGTAGAGCCTTCAGGGAGGTACTCGTGGTGAATACCACCTTTAGCATTGAAGAAAACTGTCAGCATCACCTTGACTTTGGATCGAACTTGGCGGGCTTTTTTGGGTCTGGGGTTTCACTCATCCACTGGGATGATTGGACCTTCATTTCAATGTCAAAACCATAAACCCACTATTCATCACCTGTTTTGATCCTGGACAAGAAGTTTTCATCTTCTTCTGAATGATCAAGCAGTTCCTGACAAACCTGGACGAGATGGGCTTTTTGTTTCTCCGTCATCAGGCATGGCACAAATTTCGCAGCACTGATAATGTATTTACATACATACACCAAGGACTTTTCCCCCCTTACAAGGGAGGTAGCCAAAGTACATACATATATACATATACCAAAGGCTTTTTCCCCCTACATGTGGGGTAGTCAAAGGCATAAATCCACTCCCACCCATTTCATCCCCACATACTCCACTCCCATTCACCACCCCTCCCTCCCTCATTTCTTGGCACCTCCTGGGTGACGGGTCATCCCTGCATCTCACCCACTGCCCTGGGTCAGAAGCAATGTAGCAAGACACAGCAAGGCCGCTTCATTTAATCAGGGACATCCCCCCCCCCTCTGTCCCCTCATACAGAAAAAGAGAAGACTAGGGGAAATCCCTTCAGGCTGTGTCAAAATATAATTCACACATACTCCCTCACCCCAATCTCCCACCCATTCTCTTCCATACATCACAATATCATCTATACACAACCATTCTCCACTCACCCCTATCTTCTGTTTTCTCCCTTCATTCCTCAGCAGACATTCCCCTCTTTCCCAATGCATTTTTTAAATCCAGTCACCCCCTTATGTTCATTCCTTCCACCTCTTTTACTAGTCTTTCTTCATTCTTTCTGTGTGTCCAAACCATCCCAAGCTATAGAAAAAGGTAAGGATGTTTTTTGGGCTTTTATGGATCTGGAAAAGGCTTATGACAGGGTAGACAGGAAAGCACTGTGGGAGGTACTGCAGATATATGGGAAAGGAGGAAAACTTTTAGGAGCTGTCAAGAGTTTTTACAAGTAAGTACAGCGTGTGTCTGGATTAGAAATGGGGAGAGTGAGTGGTTTGACGTAAAGGTAGGACTTCAGATGTGTTATGTCACCCTGGCTGTTCAATTTGTATATGGATGGGGTGGTGTGAGAGGTAAATGCAAGGGTGGTAGGTCAGGGATTGGAAATGGTTAAAGAAAATGGAGAAAAAAGGGAGATAATCCAGATGCTGTTTGCAGACGACACTGCACTTGTGGCAGGGTCAGAGGAGGCATTAAGGAAGTTAGTGACAGAGTTTGGGAAAGTGTGTGAAATAAGGAAGTTGAAGATAAATGTAGGTAAAAGTAAGGTGATGAGATGTACAAGGGGTGAAAGTGGCAGCAGACTGGAGGAAGTGGATAGTTTTAGATACTTGGGTGTGATGTGGCAGGAAAGGGAGTGGAAGTAGAATGTAGATTGAGAGACGTGTGTAAATGCCTTGGTGGATTAAAAAGTGTAATGAGAAATAGACATTTGGGAATGGATGCTAAGAGGAAATTGTATGAAGGAGTGATTGTGCTGACAGCACTGTACGGGGCAGAAACATGGAACATAAGAGAGGAAGAGAGAAGGAGTTTGAATGTGTTTGAGATGAGGTGTCTGAGAAGTATGATAGGGGTTACTAGGCTGGATGGAGTGAGAAATGAGGAGGAGAACGGGGGTGGAAAGGAAGTTGGGAGATAGGGTTGATGAAAGAGTATTGGGATGGTTTGGACACATGGAAAGAATGAGTGAAGAAAGACTAGTAAAAGTGGTGTAGAAGGCAGATGTGGAAGGAATGAACATGAGGGGGCAACCTAGGATGAGATGGATGGATGGAGTAAAGGGGGCTTTGGGGAAGAGGGGAATGTTTGTTGAGGAAGGACGGGAGAGGACAGAAGACAGGTGAGTGGACAATAGCTGTATATGGATGAATGCATGAGGTGGAATGGGTGGGGGATGAGGGAGTATGTGTGAGAAAAATTTGATGCAGCCCGAAGGGATTTCACTCCATCTTCTCCTTTTCTGCACAAGGGGACAGAGAGGGGGGTAAGGTAAGGTTACTTTCAACAATGGTGGAAGGTAACGAATTCCACACATTAACAATCCAGTTACTTTCATTTGAAGAAAATCTTTTACCAATTACTTTAAAATTGTGATGTTGTCTTGTATATGATTGGTCTAATGAGAAGTAATCTTCAACATTGTTGTCAAAGCCTTTGAACATCTTAAAAACCTCAATTATATCTTCTCGCATTCTCCTTTTTAATAGTGAGAATAAATTTAGACTTTTAAGTCTCTTCATACGGCAGATTTCTCAGCCTTGGTATCATCTTAATCACTCCATTGCACTCTTTCTAGTCTGCTATTATCTTTCTGGTAGTATGGGGACCAAAATTGTACACAGTATTCAAGATGGATAAAGAAGTGCCCTTGTTATAGATTTAAAAAGCAAAATAAAGAGACGAGGAAAACTGTTTTTATTGTTTTGTCTGATGAACCAGACAATTATAATTTGGGGCACAAAAAAATATTTTTTTTTACTGATCTAGTGGTTGGCCCCTTAGTCTCCTCCCATTCCCACTCCCACCACTCCATGGAATGAAGATGTGCAAATGCCATGTGCCCCCCCCCCAAAAAAAAAAAAAAAATAATAATAATAATAATAATAATAATAGTAATAAGCAACAGAGAAGAAGTTCACAAACCCAACAAAAACCCCAACTTCACAGATGAAGTCAGTGTCACCATCATCAGTTCACTTGCAAGAAAAATTTAATTGCCCAATATTTAGGGGGTAACTTTTTATATAAGTTTGAAAATAGTTCTTTCTATACATATATGCCCAGCAGATTAAAAAAAAAAAAAAAAAAAAAAAAAAACATGGTAATCTTATAGTAGTTATTTTTCCTTTTACATATATACATACATATACCAAAGGCTTTTCCCCTCCTTCTAAGGGAGGTAGCCAAAAAACAAAGGCATAAAAACCACTCCCACCCACTCAATCCCTATCACACTCCACTCCCCTCCACCTTCTTCCCTCCCTCTTATCTAGGCACCTCCTGGATGACGGGTCATCCCTGTATCTTGTCCACTGACCTGGGTCAGAAGCAGTGTTGCAGGACACAGCACATCTGCAGCAAGGCCACTTCATTAAATCAGCGACCCCTCCTTATATCTAGGGGTTGTTGTTGGAGTATTATGTCTGGTCTTTCTTGAAGTGTTTGTTTAACTATCTGGGTGTGAATGTGTTTCTATGTGGATGTTTTGGTAGATGTTTGAAGAGTATCCTGTTTTTGACTACCTCCCATCCACACACTGTACCATGTATACTTATGTTTGTCTTTCTTACCCTGCATTTGTTGCCCTCAACATTGAGAAACAATGTAAAAATAATATTAACTTTTGAAGTAAATCTGACAATTTTTTGAGGTAGGCTCTACAGTAAAGAAATAATAATATTTTTGTTGACCTTGACCCAATCATTCCCAAAATTTAATTATCATGTGGGCCCATTTTCCACTTTTCCTGAAAGTAATGTCAACTGATCCAGCAATAATGTTGCAAAGAAACAAAAACCTCACAAAAAACAATACCTTATCCATAAACTCTGTCTGAACAATGTAAAAATTAATCTACATATATATGCCAGAGGCTATTCCCCCCTTATAAGGGAGGTATCAAAGTCAAAAGTTAAAATTGAAGTTAAAAATTAAAAGTAAAAATTAATCAGCTTGATAAAAACAATGTTATATTTGATATTGTGATAATTGTCATGCATATTTTTCAGAACAATTAAAATAAGAATGATTTTATAATTACCTTATGAAAAGATGTTTAACAAACTGTGTTGCCTTTCAATACAGCAGGAAATCATTACACAGACATCCAAATGCAGCTGTCCTTAGGGAACCTGAAATGAATATATAAATGAGTGATTTGTATTTATACTTACTTCAATGTTTACATAAACTTGTACCCACAGAGGGTATTGACTGCAATTATTCTCTTCATTTTACTATCAGCATGTGATAGAGAAACAGTCCCACACTAATATAACATAGACATTTGCCCAGAGATTTATAAAAGGACCTAAGGGCCACTGACAGTTGCCTTACGGCAGTGGGTTTCCAGTTGGTTACTTATCATGTGGGCCCTTTTCCAATTTTCCTGAAAGTAAAGTCAACTGATCCTCTTCCTCAGTATCACCATAGCACCAAAGAAGGCCAGGGTTTGGGGTTAATGTGAACACCATGAACATATTCTTCTGCATGTAAGAAGCATACTGGAAGGGATAGGGGATCAATCAATCAATTGCCACATCTTTCTCTTGCAAGAGAACCATGAATCTCCAATAACTGGCAATAACCACCAGATTGGACCATAAATCACTTGAAAGAAATATTTTGTTGTTGCGTGGGAATGGCTAGTGTGACAATGTACAATGAGGTGTTCAGTGTCAGTGGGAAGTAAACCAATTGTTTTTCAGATGACACACTGTGATCAAGTCAAAGAATACGATGAAGCAGTTAGAGATGGAGTTTGAGAGGGAACATAAGAGGAGAAAGCTGAAAATAAATGTGGGCAAAAGTAAGTCAATGACATGTACTGGTACAAGGAATGATTGGTGAACTGGAGGAAGTAGAGAGCTTGAAGTATTTATGGTCACATGTGGCAGTGTCTGTCCAGCCAGACATGCACACACAAAAATGCATCACCCAAAAATATACAACAGTCCTTCACCTGCACTTTTCAACACCTACTCTTGATGAGAACAACATATAAATTGTATCCTACATAAATGCCCAGTCAGGGTGACTGCTCATAATGAATACTAGCCACTCCATGGGGGTAAGAATAACTAAAATAAAATTGTTTCCCCATAAATTTGACGTGCCCCCACCCCCAGGATTTATTTTTGTGTGGAATACAAAAATGATAATTGCTGCTGCTTTGAGTTTCACAGACTGGAAATCCACAGCCCACAGCAGCTAGCAATGGTCCTCTGGCTTTCACACATATCCCTCAGGGAAGAAACTCTGGACAGTTGTCTTTTGTATTAGTGTGGGACTGTTTCTGTTATCAGCTGATAGTGGTATGTGGGGAGCAGTAAATGTCAGCAGATACTGTGCTACAGTATGGTTCAGAAGTGAAGTGATTCATTAAAAGATTGGCTTTATCCATCAGGCTGGTGGTCAGTAACCCATTTTTTGAAAGAAGACCAGGGAGAGACAGTCGTAAACCAAAGACAAATGGTTATACAGTAGCTCACCATATACGTAGGTTAGCCACTGAGGACGGCTTTTCTTTTAACAGATATGATGTTCCTTTTCTGCATTCCTAAAGACTGTTACACAGGAAGATCAAACACTTACAACTATGTGCTAATCCCAAGCTCATCACATCCTCGGATGCAACCACCAATGATAGACTGTTTGCTTGGAATTTACTGTGGCATGAATCTGTGTTGAACCAAGCATCATTGGAATAGAAACTGTGTTTTTACACATGAATACACAGAGAGATGATGCTCATTAGCTCATCACTCAGTGTGGACAAAAGATCCAAAATACTCAAGATTGGTCTTAGATGGGAGCTTCAGTTTACATGTCCCTTCAATAAAATTTCTTCAGCAACCATGTAAGTTGGATATTTTGTCTCAAATCCAGTTGGATTATAATGGCAGAGTGATAAGATGTGCCCAGTAGTGCCCTGGTGGTCACCTTTACTATATCTGGTATGTAAATAAAGATGGACCAATGACAGGTACCTGTGTGGTGGTCATACAAAGACAGCAAAGCTGCCCATTTTCAAAACCTGACAACCCCCTCATTTCCATCTGGAGGTGCAGCTGGCACTTGGTCTCTGGAACAGGCCCATGATATCTATCATTGATTATAAGTAAAAACAAGAATTTGGTGATTACTGGCTTCATGGGTTGGATATCAAACTAAATGAGAACATCTAAAGACATTGGTGTGCTGCCTTGGGCATTGAAATTGTCAACAAATACTAAGGCTACCCTTCAGTCATCATCTTGGATCATCAACATTGCCTTGATCAAGCATCCTACCACTGACACCTTGCAATACAAAAACACAAGATCAGAGAGAATCTGGTCTGAAAAATGTGAACGACCTCAAACCAAATGTATTTAATACTCCAGACTTCAGACCAAGAACTTTGTCGAGAGAATACTGAAAAAGGCCATTGCTGATTACCCGAAGGATGTTGGTATTCTGCAAGAGACCCGAGGCAACAGACTGACTGATATTTCACCTCTTGTTTTTTGCTTTGATGAGACTTATTTTCCAAGGAAATTATTTTCAGTAAAAATTGTTAAGAAATAAATAATAACAGTTACTAAATTTCTGAATTAATAAAATACATGTCACCTGCCATTTCTTTTCAAGTGATAATAATTTTTATCTCTTTGTATTTGGCCTTAACAGGCATATATATCTTGGGAAATTAGTCTTAACATATAATCTGTTCATTTTTTGAAATATAAAATCAAACTGCCAAGTGCTTGCCAAATCTTCAAGTGCGCCACCAAACATCATCACAGACCACTTTTCTCTGATTTGGCTTGTGTGAACATGTACTTGCTCCCCTTCCTCTCCAGTTCACAATAACTTGCACACTTGACTTGCCTCTCAACTTGCTGTGTAAAGGAGGCTTTATGGTGACAGTGGGGACAAAGGTGAGGATGCCAATGTCACTTTTATACAATAACATATGTTCAAGGTCAGGTTGGATTACGTTAGGTAAATTAGGTAAAAAAAAAATTCACAAAAGTAGTTTCTCTTAATTTTTTAGGGTTTCTAATGAAAATTTTTGTGCTGGTTCCAAATATGTACTTGTTTTTCTTCTACCATCGACCATTTTAGTGATATAGAAAAGTATACATATGTGAAGAATTGTATGTGATATCCCATACACGTGTACAATTGCCACTTACAATTTTCCTTTTTTCAGGTTTATACTATAAATATTGACGTTCTTGACCATGGCTACGAGAGGATGCAGGCATTCACCAGATTCATTCTGTTCTGTGTGTGGTTTCTATGTTGGACCTAAACATGTATCACATAAAATTGTAAAAGGTGAAGTACTAGATTGCTGATAGACTGTACTTTGGAATAAGTACAGGTGACCAAGAAAAACCATAGGCCCCTCATATGATATGTGGAAGTTGTTGATCAAATTTAGATGCATGGCTGGGAGGTGCAAGAAAAGCAACTCCATTTGCTGTGCTGAGAGTTTGGCAAGAGCCAAAAAATCATCATCATGATTGCTACTTTTGCATGATTGACATATCAAAGTATAGAAAAGCTAAGGGAAGAAAATCCCTTCCATATCCCAGCATTTTATCCTCTATTGCACCTGTGCCACATGATGATACCTTACTGGTTCCACGGCCACCAGAAAATGTAAGTAAATTTGATCAAATTGTGAACTCTATTCTTTGTAACAGAATCAATATTGAAATCTTCCAAACATCTGGCTATATTTTCTTGTAATGTGATTACACATACATATATGAAAGGCTTTTCTCCCTTACAAGGGAGGTAGCCAAAAAACATACACATACAATTCATATTTATGTTCCAGTTGATAAATGCATTTTTTCCAGGTAGAGGATATGATGGAGGTCTCATCAGGAGAGTGGGAAGGTTGTGACAATGAAGAAATGGATGAAAATTTTGAGCCAAGACTGAGTACCCGCCCACACTTTCCAAATCAACGTGAACTGGATGAGCTCATCTGGGACTCAGGCCTCACTATGTCAGGAGCTGAGCTTTTAGCACCCAGACTGAGTGAATGGAATCTGTTGGTGGAGGACTGTAAATCAACAGTATACAGGGAGTGCCATGAGGAATTTGAAGTATACTTTGATATAAGTGAGGATCTCTGCTTCTGCAAAGATTGGTTTATTTATAGCTATTGGAATGAATGTTCATGGATAGTTCTACAAAAAGCCTCAAAGATGTTTTACTACATAATGGGAATAAATATCCATCCCTGTCTATAGAATACTCGGTACAGATGAAGGAAGAATATGACAATGTAAAAAGGTTTCTCAAGAAGGTAAACTATGA
The DNA here is from genome assembly GCF_046742065.1 of Oratosquilla oratoria. Classification (NCBI taxonomy): domain Eukaryota; kingdom Metazoa; phylum Arthropoda; class Malacostraca; order Stomatopoda; family Squillidae; genus Oratosquilla; species Oratosquilla oratoria. The sequence continues at coordinate 12,425,110 of NC_134779.1, read as the reverse complement.
TGAGTTTAACTGGGATGTTTGTGGTGATTTTAAAATGATGTTCTTTCTTGGATTACAGGGTGGTTACACCAAGTATTCATGTTTTCTATGCCTATGGGACAGTCAGGCTGATAATGAACACTACCAGAAAGTGGAGTGGCCCTCCTCAAGATGACTTACAGCCAGGAAAATTAGACAGCTTCTTGTAGAGCCTGCCAAGGTGTTGCTAACCCCACTTCATATAAAGCTTGGTTTGGGCAAACGGTTTGTGAAAGCATTAGATCATGGTGGAAAAGCAATTCAAAACTGGTCCACAGGTAAAGAAAATGTTGAAGGCAATGCAACTTGAGACTACAATGAGTGATATTGAAAGAAAGGCATGGTGTGCATTTTGAGGTATAATGAATGTATTCCATGGTAATAATAAAGACCCAAACTACAAGCAGTTAATAGCAAAACTTTTGGAAAATTATAAGAACTTAGGATGTAGAATGTCATTAAAGGTGCACTTTTTGCATTCACATTTGGATTTTTCTCATGAAAACTTGGGAGGAGTGAGCGAAGAGCATGGCGAGAGGTTCCATCATGACATTGCTGCAATGGAGAAAAGATACCAAGGAAGATGGGACGCTATGATGAGAGACTATATATGGTCACTGGTGCATAAAGATCAAGGAGCTCACAGTAGGAAATCACATTCATCAATGCATTTCTAGCAGATGCTTATAACTTATAAATGTGCTTATATTTTCTCATAGTTTTAAAAAGGAAATACAAGGACAAAATATTAACTACTATTTATAGACAATGTGAATACAGACGCTCCTCAACTTACGTTTTAGTTACGTTCCGAACGTAAGTTGAAAATTAACGTAAGTTGTTACTGTACTATACATCCGTAAATTCTATTACCGTATCTTACAAAACACCCCTAAATCATTAATTATACACATAACATTGTAAAATAATAACATTAATTTCAAATAAATTAAATTCAAGCAACATAAATTGAGATGGTGGAGGAGGAGGAGGAGGAGGATGAGGCAAGGCACTTTCAGTCTGTCGTTTGTGCAATGTAAACAGTCATGCGTAAGTATCGTTTTAACTACGGAGAGCGAGCTAAACTAAAAAATTCACTAAAAATTTTTTTTTTACTATTTTTTTTTTAGTTCAAACGTAAAATCGAAAAAACGTAAAACGAATGAACGTAAGTAGAGGAGCGTCTGTATACTACATATAGTGTAGTACTACAATCATTGTTTAGTATAGGTTTTGTATATAAAACCTCAATCATCTTTTGAAACATCAATGCTATACAATTTTCAATGGTATTTCTAAAATCAGGAGAGAAAACAACCTTAGAAATACTAAAGAAACAAAACTAGTGTTACCCAGTGTTACCCTTAAAACCGCAATTGTCAACAAAAATGGCATGCACTCTTGCTTCTGATAGATTAAATTTTATTAATTTAGAAATTAAACATTACCAATATTTGTTTCCAATGATTTGTTAACGTGAGGCAGTTGTCCTCCACCATCCCACAGCCCTCAGGTTGCATGATGTCCCAAGAGAACACACCTGTGCAATAGCCAGGAGTGTCAGAACAGAGAGCAGTTCTTAGAGTAACACATGTGCAATACCCAGCTTTACACATTCCATTCTGGCTAGATTAGCAGCCTGAAAACTTGTTGCATCTGGCTTCCCAAGTATTGACCCTTTTCCCTAGTGTCCCATTAGAGTGTGAGTCATGACCTGACCCAAGTATAAGCTGCACAGAGTTGTTGAAGATGCAGATCACCCCAGAACATCTCGTTGTGAGCCTAGCTCGTCGTTTCCATTGCCATCACCTCCCTCACTGTCCCTCCACCCCTGTCTCGCTGCCCAAGCAAGCCATTACCCTTATCTTGGTGCCCAACTCTAATAAAATAACTATTCTCTCCATCGGTATTTGCCCTCCAGCCAGGCTCCCCTCTACACCCTGATATGCCTAACATTTGGGGTCCCAACCCCCACCTCTGCTAACTGGCCACCAGGTCAACTGCCCACTTGCCTGCCAACTTGACTGCCACCACTTGCTTGCCAGCTTGACTGCCGCCACTTGCTTGCCAGATTAACTGTCATCACTTACCTGCCAGATCAACTGCCACCACTTGCCTGCCAGATCAACTGCCACCACTTGCCTACCAGCTCGACTGCCACCACTTGTCTGCCAGCTTGACTGCTGCCACTTGCCTGCTAGCTCAACTACAGCTGCAGACTGTATGCCTTCACTCTTGACACACAAGTATCATTTTGTGGCCTACCACCACCATCACTTGATCATTTAGCAAACTACAGCTATGGGTGTCCCCATTTAGACCCACTCACACGCTCAACAGATATCACACGGTTCCACACCTCAACTCCAGTAAAGCTAATGACTAGCAACCTCGACTGTCTAGTCCATGATGCACTGGGTGGCCTAATGCCCCCACCCACTAACCACAACCATTCTTAACCACTTCCGTACAATGACGCCTTCATAAGCATTATGGGGCACAAGTGGGTACACAAGGATGCTGGCGTCAGCATCTTGATTATATCATTTTTTGTAGCTGTATATGAGTTACCCCTGGATTCTGTGAACTGATTTGATCACATTTTGTGTTTATAATTACTGAGAGTAAAAGAGAATGTGTAATACAGCAGTGGCTTTATATTTTATCATGCGAGTTGTGTGATGCATTGTACATATGGCAGTTGATGCTGCACACGAGAATTTGATTCGTACTGAAATGGTTAAGTGCCTTTTCAGGAGATGTTGCAGCCATATCACTGAAGCCGTATGTGATCCCAAGATGCATTCCAAGTTCAAGTTCCTTCAATAGTTTCCCAAGATGACTAACCACCCTCTCCCCCACTGGTGTCATCCAATATGTACAGGACAACTCCTGTCCCACAGGAGTAGCCAAGCACCTTGAGGCTTGTTACCCTGTGACAGATGGACTACATCCTGCTCCTATACCTGCAGCCTGATGGCCAGCACTGCCCCCGCCTTCAAGTTCTGGCTCTGTCAGCACATCCAGTGCAATGACAACTACCTGGTTAATTTCTTGTCGAGGCTCCACACAACTTCCCCTCTAGCCTAGACTTCCGTGTGGCAGCTGTCCTCCACAACCCTTGGTCACATGATGTCCCAAGGGAACAGATCTGCACCTAGGCCAACTGTGTCAGGACAGACAATGGTTCTTTGAGGAATGCATGTGCAGTACCCAGCTCCATACATTCCATTCTAGCTATATCAGCAGACTAAGGACGAATTATGTTTGGGTTCCCAGGCATTCATACTTTTCCCTAGCATCCCATTAGAGCATGGGTCATGACCTAACCTGGTATAAGCTGGACAGAATTGCTGAAGACACAGATTGCCTCAGAGCATAGCTCACTACTTATGTCACTGTCTCCTCCTCCTCCATCCCCCTCCTGGCAGACCGCCTTGGGACAACACCTGATGAGCATCTTCATCACCTCTCCCTACCAGAGCAAACCATTATTATTTTCTTGCCACCTTTCTTCTAAATAACTGTTCTCCCCATCAATGTTTGTTTTCCAGCCTACCCTGACAGATTACTGTCTGAAACCCTATATTCACCATTATCAAAATATGGATAAAAGACAACACCTTGATATGCACCTATTATTTTCTAAAGTCTACTGCCCAATACTCAAGCTATCTTAATGGCCTTGAAGGTAAATACTTAAAGCATGACATTTTTTCTTTAAACAAATCATGGATAGAACTCTTCTCTCCAACCAAGAATATACATATATCTCCAGTCTATACAATTTTCTTATTGATTACTACCCTTTAATGTTAAATTTAGTAAATCTCAAGAAGTGCACACCCAAGTGGTATATCAACAGAAAATTAAACTCTAATTTTGTAAATCATAATACACCATTGTAATATACGTTTTACTGGCATACATACATACATATACCAAGGCTTTTTCCCCCTTCCAAGGGAGGTAGCCAAAAAGGGAAAGGCATAAAAACACTCCCACCCATTTCATCCCTAAATACACTCCACACCCCTCCCACCCTTCCTCTCATCTGAGCACCTCCTGGATGACGAGTCATCCCTGCACCCTGCCCACCGCCCTGGGTCAGAAGCAGTGTCGCAAGACACAGTACATCCACAGCAAGGCCGCTTCATTTAATCGGCGACCCCCCCTTTCCGTCCCCCTTTGCATATAAGGCGAGGACGGGGAGAAATCCCTTCGGGCTGCGTCAAAAAACTGGCAAAAAAAAAAATTAAATAAATAAATAAATAAATAAATAAATAAAAAATAAATAAAATAAAATAAAATAAAATAAAATAAAATAAAAGCAATATCTTGCAACAACTTGGAAATCGGTGAGCTTCAAGACACCCTGTTTATTGGTCTTTAATTATTCTTATACAATATTAACTCCAAACAAAAAACTCGTGCAAGCAATACCCTTTATGTACCATATATATTGTTGGAGAGAAATTTTCACTTGTACCCATTTTCTTTGAACTACAGTTTGAGGTATGACCCCTCCCTGTAAATTACTGCTTCTGTTCAGTAACACACAAATGTATTTTTCACTTTTTCCTTTTTTGTTCTTTGCTCTTGAAAGACCTATTTTTTCTATGGAATGGTTAGATTAGGTTGAGTTAGGAGCTTACTTGTTTACTAATTTAAATAAGTAAACAAGCTCTTAACTTAACCTAATTTAACCTTGAGTCATTGAACAAAGTAAGTTTCATTTTAAATATCAATGTTTGTGTGATCCTGAAATTTTACCTAGTTACCAAGAACTTAATAATAACACATAATTTGATGCATGGAAGGGAATGGGTGGGGGATTGGAGGGTTTATAGGGTGGTTTTGTGTAAATTATATTTTGATGCAGCCTAAAGGGATTTCGGTATTTTTTTAAATTGCATATTTACACAATATAGCATTAAAAAATGAATTATTGTGTAAATTATATTTTGCACATTTACACAATATAGCATTAAAAAATTAATTATTGTGTAAATTATATTTTGACGCAGCCTAAAGGGATTTCGGTATTTTTTAAAATTGCACATTTACACAATATAGCATTAAAAAATTAATTATTATATAAATTACAATACATCAACGTAATATACATTTTTCTTGGTGGAAATCAATAACAAAAAATCTTGCTAAAGGCAAATATACTACCAAACAAAATTGCAAGCATAGGATCAAGACACTATGTTGTTGTCTGTTCTGTCAAGTCAATATCAGCTAGACGATGGCTTTCACCTTGTGCACCGGGTGTTCTCCAACTCCAGGTGACATTTATAAGTGCTGTTACAAAGACAAAAGGGCTTCTTTCAAGCTATGCAACAACTCTATTCTCTGCAGTCCGATCAAGTACTTAATGAGGCTATCAGTATCTGTGATGACAATGAGCCAAATGATCCTTGGATTTACAGGTACATTTCTAAATACAGCTTAGGTTAGAATAGATGAATTTATCCTTTCCTTTCTTTGACTTCAGCATCTACCAAAACAAACATGATGTATTGTTCACTTGCAATGACTTTGTTCGTTAGTAAATTGGTTTCAGCAAGCTTTTTGTTATTAATTTCCAAGAAAAATGCATATTACTTTGATATATTATAATTTACAAAATTAATTATTAATATTCTATTTGTATATCACATATGTGTGCACTTCTAAAAATTTACCAGGTTTTCTCCCCATTTTCAATGTTACTACTTGAAGGGATGGGTGGAGGGGGGGGGAGTGCTGATTAAATGAAGCAGCCTTGCTGTGTATGTGTTGTGTCTTGCAGCAAGACACAACACATTGCTTCTGACCCAGGGCGATAAGCAAGATGCAGGGATGATCCATCATCCATGAGTAGCCAAGATGAGAGGGAAGTAGGGAGGGAGGGTTGGTAAATGGGGGTAGAATAGATGAAAGTGGAATCATGCCTTTTGATTTTGGCTACCTCCCTTGTAAAGGGGAAAAAAAACCTTAGTATATATATGTATACATGCATGTGTCAATAACCTATTAATTTTTAAATTAGCAAATGTTCAAATTACTGGTACCTTAGTGAGAATATATCTTGGTAATTATATATCCTTGGTAACTAATTTTGCAATGTTTAGCACGGGACAGGTAAGGGAGCAAATTGGGACTGCTACTCGTAACATAAGTTGTACCAAATAATTTGGTATTACTAAGGAAGTGCACACCTATGCAATATATCAATACACAATTAACCTCTTCACTCCGGGGCACATCGCACATCTGGCAGCATTAGCTGTCTGACGTGCGATGTTGCGTCATAATAATCACATTATAAAAGATAAAGTCAGTGCTCAATTGTTCGTTCTCTTTCACCCATGTATTTTGATAACCATAGAAAATATGATGAAGCCAGTTTAGAGAGAATGAAGGTTACGTAGGTACGACTACAATAAATATAATCAAGATGGCGACATCGGCATCATCGAGTACCCACTTGCTCCTCATGCCGCCTACATAGGCGTCACCGTATGGAAGTGGATAAATATTAATTTGTTAAATTAAAATATATCAATGTATTATCTGTTTTTCTTTGCAGAAATCAATAAAAAAAAATTATACGAGCCACACACTACCAAATGGAACTGTGACATGAACTTCAAGAAGTTATATTTGTGTCACCTGTCTATACAATCATATTATTCCCTAATGACAACAACCCTGATAACCTATAGGGATGCTAAATGCATACCTCATAAGAGGTTAGGTTAGACTAGATCAATTTATTGGACTTTTGTTAGTTCGTCTTCCCCAACAAACAAAAACAAAAGCTCATCAGTGTCCGAGTTGTTGCTATTATATCGCTTTTACTTTTTTAGCAACTTTTATTACTGATTTCTACCAATAAAATATGTATCACATTGATGTATTATTATTATAATTTACAAATCTAATAGTCAATTTTCTATTGCTACATCATTTGGGTGTGCACTTCTTTAGATTTACCAATAATTTCTCTGCTATGGTCCAATTCCTTTAATTTCTCATATTTAAAAATCACCACAAACATGATCTATCCATGTTTAAAGCAGTTGTTCTGGACACAGAGGTGTAACTCTTGCATCCAGTGTCTACACATGATGATGATAACAATGTAATGCTTTACAGAACTTAAGTTTGACATTAACATGAGACAAGACTATACCAGTAGATCATTTGCTAACCAGAACAGCTGTTGAAAGTGAGGTGCTCCCATCTTCTGGTGTTAATTCCACTTCAGTTAGTAGCAACCTCTAAGAATATTGGCTTTATCTCTGATAAACTAAGCCTTATATTATTATTTTTTTTATAAATAAAGATGGAAGGGGAAAAATATGCCATATAAAACTGCGTCTGTCACCAGTCCCGTGACATACATATGAAATTTGGCACTTCATGTCTACACCTTTCTTAATAAAGATGTCCTTTTCAAACGACATAATATTATATATACCACAAATTTTGTACGAGTTTATAATAGATGGTCCAAACTGAATACCGTGTACGTATATTTTCATGTCTAGGTACATTCGAAGTAGTACAAAACGCCACCTCACCGCTTCAATTTCTATTTCACTTAAATACTTATTATTTTCATACTTGCAATTATGTTAACATTAATTCATTATCTTCCGACTTGTGAAACTTTCCGAACAACTTTTGGTGTTTCGTAGTCACTACGCGCCCCCAACGGTAAACAGGAGCATAACTGCCTTTAAAAAGGTAAACAAAGCACCATCACCACCGCACCAACACTTCACTCCCAACATTCACCGGCTCATTTTTCACCTATAGATGCTTGAATGTACTTCTTACCTATAGCAAAACTACCAGCAATATTTTAGATGCAATCATATTTGTAATACGGGGTTAATAGGTTCCATAACAAGGTTAATTTTAGCGTAACACTGACAGCTTTGCCTCTTCCCGACACACGTTTGTTTGGCCGCGCTGTACTGCCTTGGTTGTTTGGCTTGGCAGTATGCGTTATATTCCTCAATTAAAGTTACTCCTAAAACTCGCTATTTAGCCACCAAAATGTCATTACATAGCACATAGGGAATATAAATGTTATCTAATATTTTCTGTATGTTTGACACATTATAAGATACAAGAAAATCTAAAAAGAATCACAAGTAATTTACACAGAACACATCTACGGCTCGTATCATTTCAAGGCCATCGATCGAGTACTCGCGCCAACTTCGTGATAGAAAATGGGAATATTGTCACCATTAGTCCATTACGATAAGGTTTTCTGCACACTAAATGACAATAATTTACATGGCATCCACACAATTTCTAAGGATTCATACCTTTATTTCGCAATAAAACTTGATCATCGTATCGTACATCGTCATTAACGGCGGCCAACCCTGAGAATTTTCGCCACATAACTAGTACGCCGTAGTAAGTCATTGATAAACTGCGAGCAAATTAGTAAATGAACGCCTCTGTTCTATTTAACTTTTAAATTATATCCTGGTCATGTTTCTATTTTCACAAGGTTCAGGAAAGAACATTGCTGCTTTGAATATTTGATTGACTCCTATCTATTTCTCGTATTATACATTCCATCAGTCTTCTTACCACAATTTTTATATATAAATTTATGGAACTTCAACCCTGTTGGTATTTTTTAAGTCTACAATCAAGTTATTACATTTGCTTGACAGATATCTGAAATATGTCAATTAAACATATGTTTACCCAACACCAATTTTAAGACTTGTTTATTTTGCGCCCACCACCAAGGATCACTGCCTGCCCCTGCAGTTCATTAATTTCTTCTTCTCTACGGTATCACTGGCCTTACTTATAGTTTATATACACCACCATTTATCAAGGTGTATGTACGTAATTAGTAATTTGCAGGAATGAGATAATCCTTCAAGATTGCCAAGTTTGTAGTGCGACCAATAGAGTCAAAGACAGTCGAGCCCAATAATATTACTGTACATGATAATGACGTTTGCATGGAATGTTTAAAACAAGGCTGCGTAAGGTATGGGTGTAAGTAACAAAGTGTAACAGGTGAGAGATACTATGTCCACAAAAGATATTGACCCATTGGTATCTAATGTCACCAATGTTTTTTTGTTCATCCTTTTTGATTATCGTAGTTCAGAATAACATGATTATACCTAACTTGTGATACTTTGCAAAGATTTTGGTGAATACACCTCAGCTACAGGAACTGCCACTGCTTCCTCACTAGCTGTGTTGCTTCCAGTGAAGTAGTATACAATGTACCAACTTGTTGTAAATGGGCCATGTAATACTGTAGGTTGGTGTGGGAGGTGGATCTTCATTTTCTTGTAGGAAGGCATCCAGTCATCTGTTTAGTACTTCGACTGTGCAGGATGTGGTGTTCTTCAGGTCGTTGGAGAGATTATTGAAGAGCTTGGAGGCTGCTCCAGTGAAGGAGCTTGGAGTGATGTGGTGCTCCTGCTGTTGCTGGCGATCCCCTCAATGTAGTAAGATCTCCATTTTGTCCTTTCTTGCCTGAGGGTCACTCTAATATTGGGGACATGACCATCCAGCATTTTTCACATATAAATGATTTGATACTGATCTGGTAACAACCTTTGAACTTTGTGGGAATGCCTCACTATAGGGACAGCCAATTTAAAGCACACACCTGTCCCACATCCATTGAAATATTCATTGTTAATACAAGTTTCATAGCCAGATTAGTTTATGCCTTTAATTACACTGAAGTTGCAGAAAACGACAACTGTGTCCTATGATGGGTACTTGCTGTTCAACTATAGACTCAAACATGATGTATAATATCTCTTCTAGTTCATATACCTCGGAAGGAGCATATACTAAATAAGAGAAATTAAACCTGATGTGTGTTGTACCCTCGCCAATATCATATACTAGTTAATTGGTGTAACCTATATAATGGTTAATTCTCTTTAAATGTACCCATTGAGGTGGGCCATTGTCCAGCCTGACCTGTAGTAGATGTAACCCAGATCTCACTACAATACATATCTAATTGTGTTTACCAAATTGTGAAGTATGGTAAAGGAGCTATATGTCTCTTCATCTTCAACTATCATATGGAATTTTGAATTAAGTTATGGAGGATGGGCTCTGCCAACTTCTAAGCTATTCTAAGGATTGATGCATCTGCATAGAAAACTGTTCTCCTTGATATCATGTAGACTTGTTTTTCCAATTTGTCCCCATGACTCCTCTGTCATAGAAATGTGGCTAAGACAAAATAGAACAGGAGCCTGCCCTTAGAAATCAGTGACTTTGCTCACTCCAGATAACTTTAACTTAAAGAAACATCCAACAGTAAACTTGAATGGGCAAAACCTCTCATTGGTAAAGAACCCTTAAGTTGTGGGCCTTACTTTTGGTACATGTCCTTCAGGCCACACCTGACTGAAAATCATCCAAGAAAATAAATATATTAGGATCAGTAGAAAGCACAGGTTCTGGCCTGCATAAATTAATCACAGTCTACAAACAATTCTTGAGAAACACAACTGCACTTCCCCAGCATGGTTCCCCACAATAAAAAAAAAAAATAGACAACATACAAAGTACACAAAACAAGACATTAAGTGGAATTATAGCATGCATCAAAAACCACCTCAGTAGAACATTTATGTGAAGAAATTAAAATCTTTCCCATAGAGCAGCACATGAAATTTTTTGGCACACAGTTCTATGAAAGAGCCTACAATCCTAGTCCTTCATCTCCTCTTATAACATAGGCACAATCAGTTGAATAAGAAAGAAAAAACATGCACTCAAACATCTATAACAGCCTACCACCTGCACCAAAAAATTTACTCCAAATCATCAGCCTCCCCATCAAGAATGAAGAGAAAGAAGTGATTTGGTTGTAGTGTTTAGGTCACTGAAGAAGAAGGCAGCCAAAACTGACAGATTTTTTTGGTTTAGGATCAGAGGATATCAAGAGGTCATAAGGACAAATTTCAAAAGGCTATACATCTGAAGGATAGGAAGATATGCATTTTTTTGTACTAATGCATAAAATCCTGAAATAGTATAGAAGATGATATAGCTTTTGCAGGAATCAAGATATAAATGACTGAATAAGTGAATAATTATTATGGCAACACTGATTTACCTAGTTGTATATTGCGAGGAGGGGAGAAATCTGTTGATTTTGAGCATCTGTGCAATGTGTGCTTTATATACTTTTAATATTTTTTCCATGTGTTTGATATGTGGTTTTTATATATTCTTTTGCATATGTTTTTACACATATTACGTTTAACCACTTCAGTATGAGATTTATATAGGTGTCATCATATTTTTACCCTTCTACACTAGGTGGCACTTTTCCATTCATTCAGGCTGGTAATAGCCTATATTATTCACCATTCTGACTTCTTGTTAGTAAGGTTGTCATATTTTGTGAGAAGGACTAGCAACATGGTGATGTCATGATAATATCATGAATGTTTGATGTAGGTATGCAAAGTCATAACTAAGGTTAAAGACAATAATGATAAAGTTTGGTCCTATTATTGGTAATCACATCATGGAATGGATGTTTTATGAGCTGTGGATATGTAGTGTTAGGAAGGAGAATGATTTGTAGATATCTAATATTTGTGTAAGAAGCCTTGGAAATTTGCACATGTATGAACCTGGCTACCCCCCCCCCCTGTGTAGGGGGAAAAAGCCTTTGGTATATGTATGTATGTATGAACCTTAAGTCACCTAAACCTTGTAATGGGTACCACTGAAGTAAAAGCCTGGCAGTAGCTAGAATAAAAGTATAAATATTAATTTACATGAAAGGAATTGGCCAAGTTGGTGTGTCACAGAGACAGATAAATGAAATAGTTAGACAATAGTAAAAATAAAAGGCTTTATTTAATTTTTTCTTTTTCTTTTTCTGTTTTTTCCATCAGGCTTAACAGGAAATGTCTGGTTTTAAAAGAAAAGCAGTTGAAGATGGAGATCAAGGACAAAGCAGGAGGCCTCACATTCATGAAGTACATTACCAGAGCTATGGAGATCCTCCAGAGAAGGAATTGTCCTTGACCAGAAAATGTTCAGGAAGGCAGGTTTTTAGAGTGCGCCCTTCCAAAAAATTTGACTATAAGGAGGAGGAAACTTTTTGTAAACCAGTTGTGATCGGAGAATTTGCTTTAGATTCTAACAGAGAGTATAGACACAACTGTGATGAAACATTTAATTATATTCCACTGCATTGGTGGAAAGACAAAAAGGTATTGTGATTACAATTTTTGTGTTCATATTTTTAAACTTTTTATCTGTCTATATACCAAGAACTTTTTGTCTCTTACAAGGGAGGTAGCCTACTCCTACCTATTCCACTCCTCTCCAACACCCTTCCCTCCCTCCCATTTTAGCTCCTCATGGATGATGGGTCATCCCTGTATCCCACCCACTGCCCTTGGTTAGAAGCAATCTAGCAAGACACAGCACATCCATAACAAGGCTGCTTCATTTAATCCGTGACTCCTCTTCTCTGTCCCCTCATACAGAAAAAGAGGAAATTGGGAGAAATCCCTTTGGGCTGCATCAAAATATCATTCACACATAAGCATCCCCTACCCTCCATCCCCTGCCCCTCCCTTCCTTGCATAACAGTATCATTTGTACACCACCACTCTCCACTCATCCCTATCTCCTACCTTTACCATTCCTTGTTCAACAGACATTTCCCTCTTGCTCAATGCCCCCTTCACCCTATCCATCCATCCCATCCTTGGTCATCCCCTCAAATTCACTTCCTCTACCTCTGCCTTCCACACCTCGTTTACTAAATTTTCTTCACTTATTCTTTCCATGTGTCCAAACCATCCCAATACTTTTTCATCAGCCCAATTTGTCATCTCCTTCTCCATTCCCACTCTCCTCCTCACCACCTTGTTTCTCACTCTATCCAGCCTAGTAACCCCTACCATTTATTGTAGTACAGTTTTCTCTGGTAATATAAATTTGAAGTAACAGGAAATGGGAAAGCAGACATACCAGTAGCCCTGTGTTAGTAGTTTTTTAAACCATTTTCAATTTTGAAATAATTTTGTAAGTTGCTTTTGTGCTTCTACCTACAGAGGTCAGTAACAAGATTGCAGGTGAGGTTTACAGTGTTGATTAATGAACACAAAAGTAGCTTTTTATTGTAAAGAGGTGAAAGAAGAAAAAAAGATTAATTTACCCTTGATTAAGATATCCAGCAGTGGTATGGTCTCCACACAGCTTACAGGATATAAACAAACTTTAGGGATTACAAAGGACAGCAACCAGATTAGTTCCCAGCATTGTAGATAAATCATATGAGAAGAGACTAGCAGATTTGGATCTGCCATTATTAAAAGAAAGAGGTGACATGATCTCACTGTTCAGGTCATTAAAGAGAATGGACAAAATAGACAGAGATCTCTTGGTTTGAGAACTTAATTATGTCATGAGAACACATGTCTGAAGGATGTCAAAAAGCACAGTTATCTGTGTAGCTGCATTAACTGGAATAGCATAAATGTTGATATAATCCAGATAGAATTGTAAATGATTTTAAGAATAGATGTGATCAATGAAGAAAAAGAGGAGTGTACCACAAGCATAGTTCCTCTTTTATATATAACAAATAGGTAAATATTATTAGGTAAACGTCCCTACTAAAATGCATGCCTTGAGGGCTGAAATGCATTCCATGGACCAGGCTTAAGATTCTGACAAAGATCTATGGGTCTGGTCACTTGCTCTTGTTGGGTTCCCATACCATGGCCAAACAGGTTAAGGGTGTTGCTATGTGTGGCAAAGGTCAATATGATGGCAGTTTGAGCCCTACCACAGGTGAGTTGGACCAAGGGCATGGTTAATTATATTCCATGCTACAATTTCCTCTATAAGGGGCACAGTCCTTGCCCCCTGATAGGGGGAGTTTTGTAATGTTAAACTGAATCAATCATCATTCCCATATGGGAGACCATCAGGTTACACATAAGTATGAAATTTTTAATGATGCCATTTTGAAGTAGATTGATGTAATTGATGTATGAACTTCACTTTCAAAAGGTTGCAATGGACCTAGACTTCGCTATGGACAAAGCTAAGCTGAAAGACTTTGAGAAAACAAAAGATGAGAAGCTTGATAGATTGCTTCAGTGGATCCAATACAACTCGCATAGACTGTATGGAAATAGTGATAAGAACAAGCCACTGGAGAAGTAAGCTAAAAAATCATGTTTGTCTTGGGCAATACTAACAAATATTTAGAAATATTTTAAGGTTATTTGTTGAAGAATAATTCCCTCCAAACCTTTAATAAGATTTATGCACATAACATAGCTTTTTGTGTATATAAAACATCAAGTGAAATTTATATTAGTTATCTGTCATACAGTCATGCTAAGAAAAGGAAGACTTTTTAACATGATGTATTTTTTTTTACAGCATATTTCCAAAAATAGTTTGCTTCAGGGGCTTACTCACAGAAATTATGTGCACACCTTTTGAAGATCGAGAAGGATTCATTATATGTGCAACAAAGTTAGTACAAGTCAGCATATCAGGACCTTAATGAATCTAGATTAAGGTTAGAAAAGATTTGGTAAGATCTTTTCACATTTAGTTTATGTTCATTTGTTGTCATTGTTGAGTTGCTTGCAGAGTCAGTGAGGCAGGGCACCAAAGCAATGAAGAAAACTAATTACCCTCACAGACTCCTAGAGGTCCTCCACAGATATGTTGTGTTCATTTCTGTTTATTGCTAATGAGCTCCCCATGAGACAACTTCCCAACACAACCAGTAAATAACATCCCCAGATTTCATTATATTCACCCTCCCTCCATCCACAGGCAACATCATTCATGACATCACCTATAGAACTTGCAGAAAAATTAAAGTCGCCCATAAAAAGACATACATGTTAATAATTGTTGCTGTGAGTTACACTGACTAGAAACCTGGACCCCCACAGCATTGGTCCTTGGGCCCACCCTTAGATCTCTATGGGAAGAAACTGTAGACTGTTGTCCACATTGTATTGGCATGGAACTGTTTCTATGCCACAAGCTGAAAATGTTAGGGTAGGAGAGCAGTTGCCAGTTTTCAGCTCTCCATGTGTGGAAAAGTATAAGAAATACAGTTGAAATTGAGAGAGAGGTCATGAGTCCAGTCCAGAGACTGAGTGTTGGCCCCTTAGGACTGTACTTCCTGGTAGAGGTGAGGAGGTTGACAGGTTTTGAAAATGGGCTGATTAGTGGTTCATTTTATAGGACCACCACATCCAGGTATCCTTTATTATTCCCTTCATTTCCCATTAAGTAGATCATTAATAGCATCTTTGTACTTGCCCATTCCCAATACTTTGTGTTTATGTGGAGTGCATCCAAACCCTGTGATATCTATAAGTAGAATGTGAGATTGAAAAGTTGTGAATCACCATGTTTCAAAAAGAAAATTGGTGGCATTTGACTGAAAATTTATGTTGATTGCAGATTTCGTGGTACAATATACCTGTATGCATATGAAACTCCAGAAAGAATTCAAGATAGAAGGAATCAGACAGAACGACAGAAAAGAATGTGTTGTTGGGGCTACAAATTTGAGCAATATATGACACAAGGTATGAATTCAAATTTATTGTAAAAAAAGTATGATAATTCCATATGGGTTATGGGAAGATGGATAATAAGAGTAGCATAAATGCAGTGACACAGAGCTCTATTGTGTTACAATTTAATGTCTGTTGATACATTATACAATATTAACCAATTAACTGCAATCTTTTCATAACTTATTCATACAGGACATACTATTTTATAGAATAGAAGAGAAAGGTGTCTTGATTACAATTTTCAGGTTATTGAAAGATGTGGAGAGAACTGACTCTAGGTTAGTGACAGGGGGGATCTCATTAGATCATGGAAACAAATACAAAAGGAACACATATCTAAAATGCATTAATAAATATAGTTTTCTGTGCAGATGTGCTAGTTCCCTGAGTAGCTTATATGATATAGCCCAATCTAATCTTTCATAAGCTGGTTTAAGAATTTTCAAGCCTTTAACATAATATATATATATATATACATATATATACCAAGGCTTTTTCCCCATTACAAGGGAGGTAGCCTAAAAGAAAAAGGCATAAAATCATTCCCACCCATTCCATCCCTGAATACACTCCACACCCCTCCACCCTCCCTCTTATCTTAGCACCTCCTGGATGACAGGTCATCCCTGCACCTTGTCCACTGCCCTGGGTCAGAAGCAGTGTTGCAAAACACAGCACATTCATAGCAAGGCCACTTCATTAAATTGGCGACCCCCCTCTCCGTCCCCCCATGCATAAAAGGAGAAGACGGGGAGAAATCCCTTTGGGCTGCGTCAAATTTTGCTCACACATACTACCTCACCCCCCATCCCCCTGCCCATTCCACCTCATGCATCACAACATCATCCATATACAACCATTCTCCATTCACCCCGGTCTTCTGTCCTCACCTCCTGTCCTTCATCAACAGACATTCCCCTCTTCCCCAAAGCCCCCTTCACCCCATCCATCCACCTCATCCTAGGACGTCCCCTCATGTTCACTCCCTCTACATCTGCCTTCCATACCTCTTTTACTAGTCTTTCTTCACTCATTCTTTCCCTATGTCCAAACCATCCTAATACTCTTTCATCAACCCTATCTCCCAACTCCCTTTCCCCTGTTCTTCTCCTCACCTCCTCATTTCTCACTCTATCTAGCCTAGTAACCCCCATCATACTTCTCAGACACCTCATCTCAAACACATTCAAACTCCTTCTCTCTTCCTCTCTTATGTTCCATGTTTCTGCCCCATACAGTGCTGTTGGCACAATCACTCCTTCATATAGTCTCCTCTTCGCATCCATTCCCAAATGTCTATTCCTCATTACACTCTTTAATCCACCAAGGCATTTACTCGCTTCTCTCAATCTACATTCTACCTCCACCTTCACTCCACCTTTTGCTGCCACATTTGCACCCAAGTAACTAAAACTATCCACTTCCTCCAGTTGCTTTCCCTTAATGTTCACTTCCAGTCTACTGCCACTTTCACCCCTTGTACATCTCATCACCTTACTTTTACCCACATTTATCTTTAGCTTTCTTCTATCACATACTCTCCCAAACTCTGTCACCAACTTCCTCAGTCCCTCCTCCGGTCCTGCCACAAGCGCAGTGTCGTCAGCAAACAACAGCTGGCTCACCTCCCACTTTTCTCCATTTTCTTTAATGCAGGAAAGAAAAAAGAAACCATGAAAAAGACATAATAGAAAAATGTAAGGATCAGCCAAAACTATTCTATAAATATGTAAATGATACGATGATATGGTTTAGTGTCACAAACTTCCCCCATCGGAAGGCTAGGACAGTGCCCCTTACTAAGGATTTTGTGGCGTGGAATTTAATTAACCATGCCCTTGGTTCAACTTTCCTAGTGGCAGGATTCGAACCGCCATCCCCTCAACCTTCGCCACAAGTAACAACGCCCTAACCTGCTCAGCCAGCTAGCTATGTAAATGGTAAACTAGAAATGTAAATGGTAAACTAAAAAGCAAACAAGAAATAGTGAAACTATGCTAAGGGAATATGGAATACACTGAAGATACAGAAATGGCTGAAATCATGAGCAAATACTTCAAGTTGGTTTTCATTAGATAAAATGTAAAATGAAAAGGAAAAGGAGAAGGAGTACAAGAAGAAGCTGAAGGAGGAGTGGGAGGGAGTGAAGGATAAAGTAGAGCTAGGTGTGGAGGAGGAATGGGGATGGTTCAAGGAGGGAGTCACAAAGTGTGCAAGGATGGTGTGTGGAACAAGAAGGACAGGAGGAAATAGAAGGAAGGGCAGTGAATGGTGGGATGAGGAAACAAAGAAGGTTGTAGAAGAGAAGAAGCGAGCTTTCACAGATTGGTTACAAAATAGGACGAGGGAGTCATATGAGAGGTACAAAGAAAAGAAAAGAGAAGTAAAGCAAAAGGTAAAGGAGGCAAAGAGAAGAGCAGATGTGAAGGGGGTAAGAGTATGACAGAAAATCTTGAAAGTAATAAAAAGATGTTTTGGAAAGAAATTAAGAGAGGAAGAGGAGGCGAATCAAGTAGAGAAGAAAAGGTTAAAGGTACAGATGGAGAGATGATAATGGAAGAGAAGGCTGTAAGGGGAAGATGGGCAGAATATTTTAGGGAGTTGCTAAATGTGAAGGAGGATAGGGAGGGAAAGATAGTTGCAGTGGGAAATGCTAAGAAAATGAGAGTGATGAGTGAGGAAAATGGAGGAGAAATAAGGAAGGATGAAGTGAAGGCAGTTGTTAAGATGATGAAAGCAGGTAAGGCACCTGGTCTGGATGGATGCCATGCAGAATGTCTAAAAAAAAGGAGGTACAGTGATGGTGGACTGGCTGGTGAAGTTATTTAATGTTTGCTGGAGAGATGGTAGAGTGCCAGAGGACTGGAGGAGTGCCTGTATAGTTCCACTTTACAAGGGAAAAGGGGACAAATGTGAATGTAGTAGTTTCAGAGGGATTAGCTTGTTAAGTGTAGTTGGAAAGGCTTATGGGAGGATCTTGATTGAGAGGATTAGGAGAGGAACAGAGGGAGTAATTGGTGAGGAACAGTGTGGATCTAGGACGGGTAGGGGTTGTGTAGATCAGATCTTTGTGGTAAGACAAATATGTGAGAAAGCTATAGGAAAGGGGAAGGATGTTTTTTGGGCTTTTATGGATCTGGAAAAGGCTTATGATAGTGTAGACAGAAAGGCACTGTGGGAGGTTATGCAGATATATGGGATAGGAGGAAAGCTTCTAGGAGCTGTCAAGAGTTTTTATGAGAGTAGTAGAGCTTGTGTCAGGATTGGAAATGGAGAGAGTGAGTGGTTTGAGGTAAAGGTGGGACTTGGTCAAAGATGCATTATGTTGCCCTGGCTGTTCAACTTATACATGGATGGGGTAGTGCAAGAGGTAAATGCAAGGGTAGTGGGTCAGGGATTGGAGATGGTTAAAGAAAATGGAGAAAAGTGGGAGGTGAGCCAGCTGTTGTTTGCTGACGACACTGCGCTTGTGGCAGGATCGGAGGAGGGACTGAGGAAGTTGGTGACAGAGTTTGGGAGAGTATGTGATAGAAGAAAGCTAAAGATAAATGTGGGTACATGTAAGGTGATGAGATGTACAAGGGGTGAAAGTGGCAGTAGACCGGAAGTGAGCATTAAGGGAGAGCGACTGGAGGAAGTGGATAGTTTTAGATACTTGGGTGCAAATGTGGCAGCAAAAGGTGGAGTGAAGGTGGAGGTAGAATGTAGATTGAGAGAAGCAAGTAAATGCCTTGATGGATTAAAGAGTGTAATGAGGAATAGACATTTGGAAAATGGATGCTAAGAGGAGACTGTATGAAGGAGTGATTGTGCCAACAGCACTGTATGGGGCAGAAACATGGAACATAAGAGAGGAAGAGAGAAGGAGTTTGAATGTGTTTGAGATGAGGTGTCTGAGAAGTATGATGGGGGTTACTAGGCTAGATAGAGTGAGAAATGAGGAGGTGAGGAGAAGAACGGGGGTGGAAAGGGAGTTGGGAGATAGGGTTGATGAAAGAGTATTAGGATGGTTTGGGCCAGCGAAAAAAATACACGGGAGCGACGAGCGATTTCGCTCGGGAAAGTTTCAATGTCGCTCTCGCAAATCCAATAGCGGGAGCGATCCCCTATAAAAAAAATCGCTCCCGCGGCAAGATTCAACGTTTTTCATGCATTATCCATTATTTGGCAATCCCTGAATCCCATCACCATTGATGAAAAGATCAGAGCATACACAACTTAACCGTGATCAATCATTGCATTATCAATCGATATCATAAACGCAATGCATCAATCAACTTTAATTTGTTGATGTACGTACATATGTGTATGCGGTATCACTGCTAGAGTTCAATGGCTTACCTAGCCTAGCTTCGTATCAGCAGCATGTGCGCTTATACTAGTACATGTTGATTAGACTCTACACGACTATTGTGCTACATAATGTTGCTAGTTTTGAATTGCATGGTACCTGTATGAAGGGAAGTTCATTGGTTGCATGCAGCTAGCTGCCCAATCAACGCGCTGACTACATGTACAATGCACCATACCCAATACCACATCACCGCATGCATACGTACACTGTACATATGCAAACTCGCTCTGACATGAGTAATGAGTTAGCCTTCCAATAGTTTGAAGGAAATCGAACCTGCAAAAACATGGCTCTGGAAGTATCAAAAATGGCTCTGGTGAAATTGAGAAAAGAAAATGAAAAATGGCTCTGGGAAAAAAAATGTATTTTTTCCCCTGGTTTGGACACATGGAAAGAATAAGTGAAGAAAGACTAGTAAAAGAGGTATGGAAGGCAGATGTGGAGGGAGTGAACATGAGGGGATGTCCTAGGATGAGGTGGATGGATGGGGTGAAGGGGGCTTTGGGGAAGAGGGGAATGTCTGTTGAGGAAGAATGGGAGAGGACAGAAGACGGGTGAATGGAGAATGGTTGTATATGGATGATGTTGTGATTGCATGAGGTGGAATGGGCAGGGGGATGGGGGGTGAGGTAGTATGTGTGAGCAAAATTTGACGCAGCCCAAAGGGATTTCTCCCCGTCTTCTCCTTTTAAGCATGGGGGGACGGAGAGGGGGGGTCGCCGATTTAATGAAGCGGCCTTGCTGTGGATGTGCTGTGTCTTGCGACACTGCTTCTGACCCAGGGCAGTGGACAAGGTGCAGGGATGACCTGTCATCCAGGAGGTGCTAAGATAAGAGGGAGGGTGGAGGGGTGTGGAGTGTATTCAGGGATGGAATGGGTGGGAATGATTTTATGCCTTTTCCTTTTTGGCTACCTCCCTTGTAAGGGGGGAAAAAGCCTTGGTATATGTATGTATGCATATTTTTATATATTCATTCCTTTAATTTATATATATTTGCCACTTTCTAGTTTTTTTTTGTCTTTTCTCCATCTTTTCCAAGCTTTATCTCTTCTATCTTTTGCTGCCATTTGTGACCAGGAGTATGGTAGGAAGAGTTAAGAATGTACATGTTCTAAGGGGAGAAAGTGAGGGGAATATCAGATAATTTTCTGGTGGAAAGTAAATTGAGAATGGAGAATAGGTGGAGAAAAAGGAAAAGGGCAGAAGGTAGAGAGGTACTTAGAGTGAACTGTTTAAATAAGAAAGAAAAGGAGGAGGAGTATAAGAAGCAGCTGAGATAGGAGTGGGAGGGAGTGAAGGATAGAGTAGAGCTAGGAGTGGAGGAGGAATGGGGATGGTTCAAGGAGGGAGTCATAAGGTGTGCAAAGATGGTGTATGGAACAAGGAGGGCGGGAGGAAATAGAAGGAAGAGTAGTGAATGGTGGGATGAGGAAGCAAAGAAGGCTGTAGAAGAGAAGAAGCAGGCTTTCATAGATTGGCTACAAATTAGGACGAGGGAATCGTATGAGAGGTACAAAGTAAAGAGAAGGGAAGTCAAGCGTAAGATAAAGGAGGCAAAGGGGAGCAGATGTGAAATGGGGTAAGAGTATGACAAAATTTTGAAAGTAATAAAAAGATGCTTTGGAAAGAAATTAAAAGAGAAAGAGGAGACGAATCAAGTAGAGAAGAAAAGGTAAAAGGTGCAGATGGAGAGATGATAATGGAAGAGAAGACAGTGAGAGGAAGGTGGGCAGAGGATTTTAGGGAGTTGCTAAATGTGAAAGAGGATAGGAAGGAAAGGTAGTTGCAGTGGGAAGCGCTAAGAAAATGAGAGTGACGAGTGAGAAAAATGGAGAAGAAATAAGGAAAGATGAAGTGAAAGCAGCTGTTAAGATGATGAGAGCAGGTAAGGCATATGGATTGGATGGATGCTATGCAAAATGTCTGAAAAAAGGAGGTACAGTTATGGTGGACTGGCTGGTGAGGTTATTCAATATTTGTTTAACCACTTCATTACGGGACTTAAATCTCGCGGGCAGCACCCAATGCCAGCCGTACGACGTGTCGTAATAATATTCGCATCATAAAATATAGTCACGGCTTATATCGATCGTTCTCTCTTTCACCCGTGAATTTTGAAAACCACAGAGAATGGGATTAAGAGCAGATTAGGGAGAATGTAAAAACACAGGGGCGACTACAATAAATATAATCAAGACTCCGATATGGCAGCGTCGCGAATCCACTTGCTCCTCATGACGCCTATGTGTGCGGCACCGTATGGAAGGGGTTAAGAGAGGGTAGAGTGCCAGAAGACTGGAGGAGTGCCTGTATAGTTCCACTTTACAAGGGAAAGGGGGACAAGTGTGAGTGTAGTAGTTTCAGAGGGATCAGCTTGTTGAGTGTAGTTGGAAAGGCTTATGGGAGGGTCTTGACTGAAAGGATTAGGAGAGGAACAGAGGGAGTAATTGGTGAGGAAAATTGTGGTTTTAGGACAGGTAGGGGTTGTGTAGATCAGATCTTTGTGGTAAGACAGATATGTGAGAAAGCTATAGGAAAAGGTAAGGATGTTTTTTTGTTTTTTTATGGATTTGGAAAAGGCTTACAACAGGATAGACAGGAAGACACTGTGGGAGGTTATGCAGATATATGGGATAGGAGGAAAGCTGTTAAGAGCAGTCAAAAGTTTTTATGAGAATAGTAGAGCTTGTGTTAGGATTAGAAATGGAGAGAGTGAATGGTTTGAGGTAAAGGTGAGATTTCATCAGGGATGTGTTATGTCACCCTGGCTGGGGTGGTGCGACAGGTGAATGCAAGGGTAGTGGGTTAGGGGTTGGAGATGGTTAAAGAAAATGGAGAAAAGTGGAAAATAACCCAATTGTTGTTTGCTGATGACACTGCACTTGTAGCAGGATCAGAGGAGGAATTGAGGAAGTTAGTGACAGAGTTTGAGAAGGTGTGTGAAAGAAGGAAACTGAATATAAATGTGGGCAAAAGTAAGGTGATGAGATGTACAAGGGGAGAGAGTGGCAGCAGGCTGGAAGTGAGTATTAAGGGAGAGAGACTGGAGGAAATGGATAGTTTTAGATACTTGGGTGTGAATGTGGCAGGAAAGGGAGAAATAGGGGTGGAGGTAGAATGTAGATTGAGAGAAGCGAGTTAATGTCTTGTTGGATTAAGAAGTGTGATGAGAAATAGACATTTGGGAATGGATGCTAAGAGGACGTTATATCAAGGAGTGATTGTGCCAACAGCACTGTACAGGCAGAAACATAGAACATAAGAGAGGAAGAGAGAAGGAGTTTGAATGTGCTTGAGATGAAATGCCTGAGAAGTATGATAGGGGTTACTAGGCTGGATAGAGTGAGAAATGAGGAGGTGAGGAGAACAGGGTGTGGAAAGGGAGCTGGGAGATAGGGTTGATGAAAGAGTATTGGGATGATTTGGACACATGGAAAGAATGAGTGAAGAAAGATAATAAAAGAGGTGTGGAAGGAATGAATATGAGGGGGTGTCCTAGGATGAGATGGATGGATGGGGGTAAAAGGGGCATTACGAAAGATAGGAATGTCTGTTGAGGAAGGATGGGAGAAGACAGAAGATAGGGGTGAATGGAGAAGGGTTGTGTATGGATGATGCTGTGATGTATTAGGGGGTGAGGGAGTATGTATGATAAATAAATTGACATAGCCCGAAGGGATTTCTCCCCTTCTCCTTTTCTGCATGAGGGGACGGAGAGGGTGGGGGGGGGGGGGGGTCACCAAATTAATGAAGCGGCCTTGCTGTAGATGTGCTGTCTTGCGACACTGCTTCTGACCCAAGGCAGTAGACAGGATGCTGGGATGACCCGTCATCCAGGAGGTGCCAAGATGTGAGGGAGGGAAGAGGGTGGAGGGGAGTGGAGTATGTAGGGGATGGAATGGGTGGGAGTGGTTTCTATGCCTTTTTCTTTGGCTACCTCCCATGTAAGGGGGAAAAAAGGCTTTGGTATGTGTATTTACCTAGTATTTTATGGTACAAGAGCTGTGCTCATAGTGACCCATTTTCGTATCTCTCCACATCCAGTCTATTCTTAAAATGGTGTATATTTTTGGCATTCACTATTTCTCCATTCAGTTTGTTCCAGACATCAATCATTCTGTGTGGGAAGCTATTTTTTTTTTTTTTTTTTTTTTTTTTTTTTTTTTTTTTTTTTCCCAGGTCTCTTCTGTAACTGTCTTTCTTTAGTTTATTTTCGTGTCCTCTTCTGTCTCACTTTAATAAGTCGTCTCTATCGAGAATTTCCATCCCTTTCATAATTCTGAAAATGGTCAACAACTCGCCTCTTTCTCTTCTCTGTTCCAGTGTTGACAGATGTACATGCATACATACATATACCAAGGCTTTTCCCCCTTCCAAGGGAGGTAGCCAAAAAGGGAAAGGCATAAAAACACTCCCACCCATTTCATCCCTAAATACACTCCACACCCCTACCACCCTCCCTCTCATCTGAGCACCTCCTGGATGACGGGTCATCCCTGCACCCTGCCCACCGCCCTGGGTCAGAAGCAGTGTCGCAAGACACAGCACATCCACAGCAAGGCCGCTTCATTTAATCGGCGACTCCCCCTCTCCGTCCCCCCTTGCATATAAGGAGAGGACGGGGAGAAATCCCTTCGGGCTGCGTCAAAACTTACTCACACATACTACCCCACCCCCCACCCCCCCGCCCATTCCTCCTCATGCAGTCACAACATCATCCATATACAACCATTCTCCACTCACCTCTGTCTTCCGTCCTCTCCCTTCCTTCCTCAACAGACATTCCCCTCTTCCCCAAAGCCCCCTTCACCCCATCCATCCACCTCATCCTAGGACGTCCCCTCATGTTCACTCCCTCCACATCTGCCTTCCATACCTCTTTTACTAGTCTTTCTTCACTCATTCTTTCCATGTGTCCAAACCATCCTAATATTCTTTCATCAACCCTATCTCCCAAATCCTTTTTCACCCCTGTTCTCCTCCTCACCTCCTCATTTCTCACTCTATCCAGCCTAGTAACCCCCACCATACTTCTCAGACACCTCATCTCAAACACATTCAAACTCCTTCTCTCTTCTTCTCTTATGTTCCACGTTTCTGCCCCATACAGTGCTGTTGGCACAATTACTCCTTCATACAGTCTCCTCTTCGCATCCATTCCCAAATGTCTATTCCTCATTACACTCTTTAATCCACCAAGGCATTTACTCGCTTCTCTCAATCTACATTCTACCTCCACCTTTTCCTGCTACACTTGCACCCAAGTATCTAAAACTATCCACTTCCTCGAGTTGCTCTCCCTTAATGTTCACTTCCAGTCTACTGCCACTTTCACCCCTTGTACATCTCATCACCTTACTTTTACCCACATTTATCTTTAGCTTTCTTCTATCACATACTCTCCCAAACTCTGCCACCAACAGATGTAATTTCTCCAATCTTTGTTCGTATGTCAGATTTGACAGTGTAGGTGCCATTTTTGTTGCTGCTGTTTGGATTCTTTCTAATTTTCTTATGTTCTTCGTTGTGCTAGGTGCCCATATTGTTACAGCATATTCTAGTTTAGGTCTTATGAGTGTAACGACTATTTTTTTTTTACCATCTCCTCATCTATGTAGTTGAAGGCCACTTTCATTGATCTCAATAAGTTATAAGTCTCTCCGAATAATTTATTGACATGTTTATCAGGTGTCAAGTCGCTTGAGACAATTACTCCTAGGTCCCTTTCTGAATCGACTTTTTTGACATCTTTGTTTTCAATTTTATACTGTCCCGATACTCTGTTTTTACTTTATCCAAATTCCATTATGCTACATTTTTTAATGTTGAAGTTCATCTCACATCTCCTACTCCATTTCCATATTTTGTCTATGTCATCTTGCAGCGATCTGCAATCTTCTTCTGTTCTCACTGTCTTGAGTAATTTGGCATCATCAGCAAAGAAGTTCATGTAACAATTTACTCCCTCATCCATATCATTTATATATATGGCAAGCATTAAAGGAGCCAATACAGAGCCTTGCTGGATGCCACTTTTCACATCTTCTCAGTTCGAATTTTTGTCTCTAAGTACCTCTCATTTTTCTCCTAGTTAAGAAATCCTTCATCCATTCAAGCAGTTTACCTTGTATTCCTCCTATTATTTAAATTTTTCTTATTAATTTTTTATGTGGTACTTTGTCGAATACCTTCTGCAAATCCAAGAAGGCGCAATCTGCCCAGCCATCTCATTCTTGTATTATCTCAATTAATCTCGTGTAAAAGCAGATTAGGTTTGTGATGCATGATCTGCCACTTCTAAAGCCAAATTGTTTGGGGTTTATTATTTCATTTTCTTCCAAGTTTTTGGTCCATTTGTTTCTGATGACCTTTTTGCATATTTTTGCTACTGTGCTTGTAAGGGATACTGGTCTGAAGTTTGTAGGATCTTCCCTATTTCCTCCTTTATATATTGGTACTATGCATCTTTCCAATCTTGCAGCACCTTTCCCTCTTTGAGTGAGAAGTCAATTATCTTGTATAGTTTACCTGTCACTACGTCTATACACTCTGTCAGTATCCAATTTGCAGTCTGGTCCATGCAATTTCCTGACATCTAGGTTTTTTATCTGGTCTCTTATTTCTTTTTGTGTTACCTTTATTTCTTTCATTGTGGGTGATCTTTCTTCTTGTCCATCTTCCCAAGATTGTGAGCTCTCAGGTGTAAAAACAGACCTGAAATATCTGATCATGACCTCTGCCATCTCTGTGTCGTCCATATATTTTTTATCTCCACGCAGTTTCACTATTTCATGTTTATCTTACGTTGAATGATGTGTCTCTTGTCAGGGTGAGGGGTTAGATGGCTTGTCTGTGCAGAATTATTTATTGAATAAACCTTTAATAATAATAATAATAGTGTGATTGCTGTGGTGGGGGAAAAGAATACTGCCACCAAGTTTCCCACTTGGATCGTAAGAGGCGAGAAGAAAGGGACGGGGAGAGGGACTAGGCATCCTTCTCCCTGTAGCCCCAAGGGGCAGATTCCTAAAAAGCAAAGGAATGGCATAAGGGGTGCTGGAGAGCCTCGGGCCAGCACCCTAAGGTTTGGGTCTTTTAATGTGCGTGGATGTGGTACAGATGAGAGTAAAAGGGAAGAGATAGGTAGTATGTTTGTGAGAAGAAAGTTGGATGTGTTGGCTTTGAGTGAAACTAAGTTGAAAGGGAAGGGTGAGTGTAAGTTTGGGAGTGTAAGTGGGAGGTTATCAGGAGTGAAGAGAGGGCGAGGGAGGGAAGGGGTGGCTATTCTAGTAAGTGAGGAGTTAGGTAAAGGGGTAGTGGAGTGGAAGGAGGTTTCCTCAAGGATAATGTGGATGAAGGTGAAACTGGGAAAGGAGATGTGGGTCTTTGTAAGTGCATATGGGCCGGGCAGTGAGAAGAGCATGGAAGAAAGGGAGGCCTTTTGGATAGATTTAAATGAGTGCATAGAGGGTTTAGGAAGAAATGTCAATGTAATAGTACTGGGAGACCTTAATGCTAGGGTGGGAAATGGTCCAATCGATGGAGTGGTTGGGAAGTGTGGAGTTCCAGGAAAGAATCGTAGTGGAGAGTTGATGGTGGAAATGTGTCTAGAAAGAGAGTTGATGATAGCAAATACAGTGTTTCGGAAGAAAGTCAAGCATAAGTACACATGGGAGAGGGTGGTGGAGGGAAGGGTGGTAGATAGAGCGCTAATGGATTATGTAGTGGTAAATAGGATTATGATAGGAAGAGTTAAGGATGTACATGTGCTAAGGGGAGAGGGTGGGGGAATATCAGATCATTTTTTGGTGGAAGGTAAGCTGAGAGTGGAGGATAGATGGAGAAGGAGGAAAGGGACAAAAGGTAGGGAGGTTCTTAGAGTGAACTCCTTGAATGAAAAGGAAAAGGAGAAGGAGTACGAAAAGAAGCTGAAGGAGGAGTGGGAGGGAGTAAAGGATAGAGCAGAGATGGGTGTGGAGGAGGAATGGGGATGGTTCAAGGAGGGAGTCTTAAAGTGTGCAAGGATGGTGTGTGGAACAAGAAGGACAGGGGGAAATAGAAGAAAGGGTAGTGAATGGTAGGATGAGGAAACAAAGAAGGTTGTAGAAGAGAAGAAGTGAGCATTCACAGATTGGTTACAAAAGAGGACAGGGGAGTCATATGAGACGTACAAAGAAAAGAAAAGAGAAGTAAAGCAAAAGGTAAAGGAGGCAAAGAGGAGAGCAGATGTGAAATGGGGTAGGAGTATGACAGAAAATTTTGAAAGTAATAAAAAGATGTTTTGGAAAGAAATTAAGAGAGGAAGAGGAGGCGAATCAAGTAGGGAAGAAAAGGTAAATGGTACAGATGGAGAGTTGATAATGGAAGAGATGGCAGTGAGGGGAAGATGGGCAGAATATTTTAGGGAGTTGCTGAATGTGAAGGAGGATAGGGAAGGAAAGATAGCTGCAGTGGGAAATGCGAAGAAAATGAGAGTGATGAGTGAGGAGAATGGAGGAGAAATAAGGAAAGATGAGATGAGGTGAAGGCAGTTGTAAAGATGATGAAAGCAGGTAAGGCACCTGGTCTGGATGGATGTCATGCAGAATGTCTGAAAAAGGGAGGTTCAGTGATGGTGGACTGGTTGGTGAGGTTATTTAATGTTTGCTGGAGAGAGGGTAGAGTACCGGAGGACTGGAGTAGTGCCTGTATAGTTCCTCTTTACAAGGGAAAAGGGGACAAGTGTGAATGTAGTAATTTCAGAGGGATTAGCCTGTTGAGTGTAGTAGGGAAGGCTTATGGGAGGATCTTAATTGAGAGGATTAGGAGAGGAACAGAAGGAGTAATTGGTGAGGAACAGTGTGGATTTAGGACGGGTAGAGGTTGTGTAGATCAGATCTTTGTGGTAAGACAGATATGTGAGAAAGCTATAGGAAAGGGGAAGGATGTTTTTTGGGCTTTTATGGATCTGGAAAAGGCTTATGATAGGGTAGACAGAAAGGCACTGTGGGAGGTTATGCAGATTTATGGGATAGGAGGAAAGCTTTTGGGAGCTGTTAAGAGTTTTTATGAGAGTAGTAGAGCATGTGTTAGGATTAGAAATGGAGAGAGTGAGTGGTTTGAAGTAAAGGTGGGACTTCGTCAAGGATGCGTTATGTCGCCCTGGCTGTTCAACTTATACATGGATGGGGTGGTGCGAGAGGTGAATGCTAGGGTAGTGAGTCAGGGATTGGAGATGGTTAAAGAAAATGGAGAAAAGTGGGAGGTGAGCCAGCTGTTGTTTGCGGACGACACTGCGCTTGTGGCAGGGTCAGAGGAGGGATTGAGGAAGCTGGTGGCAGAGTTTGGGAGAGTATGTGATAGAAGAAATCTAAAGATAAATGTGGGTAAAAGTAAGGTGATGAGATGTACAAGGGGTGAAAGTGGCAGTAGACTGGAAGTGAACATTAAGGGAGAGCGACTGGAGGAAGTGGATAGTTTTAGATACTTGGGTGCAAGTGTAGCAGGAAAAGGTGGAGTGAAGGTGGAGGTAGAATTTAGATTGAGAGAAGCAAGTAAATGCCTTGGTGGTTTAAAGAGTGTAATGAGGAATAGACATTTGGGAATGGATGCGAAGAGGAGACTGTATGAAGGAGTGATTGTGCCAACAGCACTGTATGGGGCAGAAACGTGGAACATAAGAGAAGAAGAGAGAAGGAGTTTGAATGTGTTTGAGATGAGGTGTCTGAGAAGTATGGTGGGGGTTACTAGGCTGGATAGAGTGAGAAATGAGGAGGTGAGGAGGAGAACAGGGGTGAAAAAGGATTTGGGAGATAGGGTTGATGAAAGAATATTAGGATGGTTTGGACACATGGAAAGAATGAGTGAAGAAAGACTAGTAAAAGAGGTATGGAAGGCAGATGTGGAGGGAGTGAACATGAGGGGACGTCCTAGGATGAGGTGGATGGATGGGGTGAAGGGGGCTTTGGGGAAGAGGGGAATGTCTGTTGAGGAAGGAAGGGAGAGGACGGAAGACAGAGGTGAGTGGAGAATGGTTGCATATGGATGATGTTGTGACTGCATGAGGAGGAATGGGCGGGGGGGTGGGGTAGTATGTGTGAGTAAATTTTGACGCAGCCCGAAGGGATTTCTCCCCGTCCTCTCCTTATATGCAAAGGGGGACGGAGAGGGGGGGTCGCCGATTAAATGAAGCGGCCTTGCTGTGGATGTACTGTGTCTTGCGACACTGCTTCTGACTCAGGGCGGTGGGCAGGGTGCAGGGATGACCCGTCATCCAGGAGGTGCTCAGATGAGAGGAAGGGTGGGAGGGGTGTGGAGTGTATTTAGGGATGAAATGGGTGGGAGTGTTTTTATGCCTTTCCCTTTTTGGCTACCTCCCTTGGAAGGGGGAAAAAGCCTTGGTATATGTATGTGTATGTATGTGATTGCTTGTTGTTTGAAGGTAAGTTGACAGTTGCAGTTATTGCTGTATGAAAGCATGTTGTGTGACTGCTGGATAGTGTAATGCTGTTGAGTGTCTTGTACAATTTTCTGGTGTTTGTGTCATGATTAATTATGTTGACATATTTGTCAATTTCATGTTTTTTTGTTCATGTATTTTGTTGTTGATATAAGTGTTTAGTGCCTGTATTTGGTCTGCTATGTTCTGAGGGGTAGGTGTAGGCATATTGTGTTTAAGTGTGTCATGTTGTCTGATGAGGCCTTGGATTTCTGGTGTGAAGTTTGGGTTGTGTGATTTTCTGTTTTCTTTGGGGATGTATTTCATGTTTGCATATTAAAGGTGTGCACAGTAGCATCTATGTCTGTGATCCGTGTACTGCTTTGTGTCTCAAATTGTTGTTCTGTCTCATCAATGAAAGCTTCCCAATTTGCTCTCTTGTAATTGGTGTATGTGTCTGAGGCCAAGTAGGGTGTATGGTGTTTTGGTGGTGATGATGATTGGAAGGTGGTCTGATCCGAGGCACCATCCACTTTCCATGAAGTTGTTGGGGTTAGGCAGGGGACCAGAAGGTGATTTCAGGAGAGGAGGGGGTATAGAGGGCTTGATGGTGGATATGTGTGTGATTATGGGTGTTGTTCATGATGCTCAGTGAATCAAGTTGTGTTTGCAGATCAAACCCTCTGTTTGTTTTGGGGTTGTTGACATACCAGGCTGATGAATTGGCATTGAAATCACCACCCAGGATAAGGTTGGGGATGGTGGCAAGTTGGTTAAGGTTAGGTCTAAAGTTGTTTGGAACTGTGGGGGATGATTGGGGCTTATGTACATATTAACTATTGTAATTGTGGGTTTGTTACCTGTTTGAATTTGGATTGATTGGGTTTCAGTGGTGTTGTATGTGGTAGGGAGGAGGGTTTTGGTGGTGGCACTTGTCTCCATGAACCAGATGGACAGGTGGATTGGGGTGATGAGCTCACTGCTGTTGCTGTCAGCCCAGTCTTGTCTGATGTTAGTGAAATTATGAAATGTGGGTGCTCTTTAGGAGTGTCATAGTTTTGTTTCTTGTATGATGTATAGTTGTTGTTGTTGTTGTTGTTGTCGTTCCCTAGACTGTCTGTCGGAGCATTCCCGTCTCCCCAAGGAATGCTACAGCCGAAACTGGGTTTTCCCACAAATCCTTTATAGAGTGTATGTTGTGTTGTTTGCATGCATGATTGTGTATAATGCAGTCTTCCATTATGTGTTGTATGGTATGGGGTGAAGTGTTACATCCTGGGCGATGTATAGTTGAGCTATGTGCATTCCTCCAGTCCATTTTCTTCAAAAGATGCATGAAGAATTGTCCAGTTATTTAATGAATATTGAACTGTCTTTACAGGTAAAGATATTAATGAAGGTGTGGATGAAAATGAGGAATATTGTGCTGTATTTTGTGCAAACATTGGTCAAGGGCTGGAATTGCTGTATGGTGCTGAGATAGATGGAGCAGATCCTGCAAATTATGATAGAAGAAAGGTTAGTAGATTGTCTTCCTATCTTTCTATATTCCAAAGGCTTTTTCCCCTTTATAAGGGAGATAGCCCGCCAAGACATACAACCATCCTACTCCTTTCCATCACCCAATTGTCCCCCTGTTATTTAACTCCTCATGGATGAAGGGTCATCCTTGTCTCCCACCCACTGTCCTGGACAAGCAAGGCAGCAAGATACAGCATGTCCACAGAAGGATCAGCTGCTTCATTTACACAGCAACTTTCTCTGCTCTTCAGCATGTAAGTGAAGCAGCTTTGAAGAAGTTCAAAGTAAAGCCACTATAATCAATGGTGATAATCTTTGGGAAGTTGAGTTATAATTATTTAGGTCAGATGCTAAAATGACTAAAGGTCATGAAGATGAAATAAACAGGTATATCATAATTGGATGGAAAGTGTTTGGTAAATCTCTACTTCTGTCTGTATACAGAGGGCTTCTCCCTTATGATAGAGGTACTCAATTCAAAGGCATGCACCCACACCCACCCATTCCAATCCCATCCACCACCCTTGTTACCCTTTCATCTTAGCTCCATGTGGATGAAGGGTCATCCCTGTCTCTTGCCCACTGCCCAGGTCAGAAGCAATGCAGCAAGACACAGTACATTTACAGTAAGACCACTTCACTTAATTGGCAACCCTCCCCTCTCCATCCCCTCATGCAGAAAATAGAGAAGATGAGGAGAAATCCCTTCAGGCTGCATCAAAGTATTATCTATACACAGCCATTCTCCACTCGTCCCTACCCCTTGCTTTCTACTTTATTTGTTCAACAGTTATTCCCCTCTTGTTCAAAGTCCCTTTCACCCCATCCATCCATCTCTCTACTTGACTCATCCAGTTCTTTACTTATGTGTATGAAATAAAAAGATGTTTTGGAAAGAAATTAAGAGAGGAAGAGGAGGTGAATCAAGTAGAGAAGAAAAGGTAAAAGGTGCAGATGGAGAGATGATAATGGAGGAGAAGGCAGTAAGGGGAAGATGGGCAGAATATTTTAGGGAGTTGCTAAATGTGAAGGAGGATAGGGAGGGAAAGATAGCTGCAGTGGGAAATGCTAAGAAAATGAGAGTGATGAGTGAGGAAAATGGAGGAGAAATAAGGAAGGATGAAGTGAAGGCAGCAGTTAAGATGATGAAAGCAGGTAAGGCACCTGGTCTGGATGGATGCCATGCAGAATGTCTTAAAAAAGGAGGTACAGTGATGGTGGACTGGTTGGTGAGGTTATTTAATGTTTGCTGGAGAGAGGGTAGAGTGCTGGAGGACTGGAGGAGTGCCTGTATAGTTCCACTTTACAAGGGAAAAGGGGACAAGTGTGAATGTAGTAGTTTCAGAGGGATTAGCTTAAGTGTAGTTGGGAAGGCTTATGGGAGGATCTTGATTGAGAGGATTAGGAGAGGAACAGAGGGAGTAATTGGTGAGGAACAGTGTGGATTTAGGACAGGTATAGGTTGTGTAGATCAGATCTTTGTGGTAAGACAGATATGTGAGAAAGCTATAGGAAAGGGGAAGGATGTTTTTTGGGCCTTTATGGATCTGGAAAAGGCTTACGATAGGGTAGACAGAAAGGCACTGTGGGAGGTTATACAGGATAGGAGGAAAGCTTTTGGGAGCTGTCAAGAGTTTTTATGAGAGTAGTAGAGCTTGTGTCAGGATTAGAAATGGAGAGAGTGAGTGGTTTGAAGTAAAGGTGGGACTTCGTCAAGGATGCGTTATGTCACCCTGGCTGTTCAACTTATACATGGATGGGGTAGTGCGAGAGGTAAATGCAAGGGTAGTGGGTCAGGGATTGGAGATGGTTAAAGAAAATGGAGAAAAGTGGGAGGTGAGCCAGCTGTTGTTTGCGGACAACACTGCGCTTGTGGCAGGATCGGAGGAGGGATTGAGGAAGTTGGTGACAGAGTTTGGGAGAGTATGTGATAGAAGAAATCTGAAGATAAATGTGGGCAAATGTAAGGTGATGAGATGTACAAGGGGTGAAAGTGGCAATAATCTGGAAGTGAGCATTAACCACTTCCATACGGTGCCACATACGTAGGCGGTATGAGGAGCAAGTGGATATGCGGGGCTGCCATATCAGCGTCTTGATTATATTTATTGTAGTTGCCCCTGCAAAAAGCCTTGGTATATGTATGTATGTATGTATGTATGCCCCTGCATAATGACGTACTCTCTAAACTGTCTTCATCACATTTTCAATGGTTATAAGAATTCACGGGTGAAAGAGAGAACGATCGATATAAGCGGTGACTATATTTTATGATGTGAGTATTATTACGACACATCGTACGTCTAGCAGATAATGCTGCCCGCAAGATTTTGGCCCAGAGTGAAGAGGTTAAGGGAGAGCAACTGGAGGAAGTGGATAGTTTTAGATACTTGGGTGCAAATGTGGCAGGAAAAGGTGGAGTAAAGGTGGAGGTAGAATGTAGATTGAGAGAAGCGAGTAAATGCCTTGGTGGATTAAAAAGTGTAATGAGGAATAGAAATTTGGGAATGGATGCAAAGAGGAGACTGTATGAAGGAGTGATTGTGCCAACAGCACTGTATGGAGCAGAAACATGGAACATAAGAGAGGAAGAGAGAAGGAGCTTGAATGTGTTTGAGATGAAGTGTCTGAGAAGTATGATGGGGGTTACTAGGTTAGATAGAGTGAGAAATGAGGAGGAGAACAGGGGTGGAAAGGGAGTTGGGAGATAGGGTTGATGAAAGAGTATTAGGATGGTTTGGACACATGGAAAGAATGAGTGAAGAAAGACTAGTAAAGGAGGTATGGAAGGCAGATGTGGAGGGAGTGAACATGAGGGGATGTCCTAGGATGAGATGGATGGATGGGGTGAAGGGGGAAGGGGGGAATGTCTGTTGAGGAAGGACGGGAGAGGACAGAAGACAGGGGTGAATGGAGAATGGTTGTATATGGAAGATGTAGTGATGCATGAGGTGGAATGGACGGGGGGATGGGGGGTGAGGTAGTGTGTGTGAGCAAAATTTTGACGCAGCCCAAAGGGATTTCTCCCCCGTCCTCTCCTTTATATGGGGGGACGGAGAGGGGGGGGTGTCACCGATTTAATGAAGCGGCCTTGCTGTGGATGTGCTGTGTCTTGCGACACTGCTTCTGACCCAGGGCAGTGGACAGGGTGCAGGGATGATCCGTCATCTAGGAGGTGCTAAGATGGGAGGGAGGGTGGAGGGGTGTGGAGTGTTTTCAGGGATGGAATGGGTGAGAATGATTTTATGCCTTTTCCTTTTTGGCTGCCTCCCTAGTAAGGGGGGAAAAAGCCTTGGTATATGTATATGTATGTATGTATGAAATTCAGGATTTACACTCGGTGTATAATACATACATACATTTACCAAAGGCTTTCTCCCCCTTACATGGGGAGTAGCCAAAAAGAAAAAGGCATAGAAACCACTCCCACCCATTCCATCCCCTACATACTCCACTCCCCTCCACTCTCCTCCCTCCCTTTTATCTTGGCACCTCCTGGATGATGGGTCATCCCTGCATCCTTTCCACTGCCCTGGGTCAGAAGCAGTGTTGCAAGACACAGCACATCCAGAGCAAGGCCGCTTCATAAATTTGGCAACCCCCCCTCTCCGTCCCCTCATGCAGAAAAGGAGATGGGGAGAAATCCCTTCCGGCTGTGTCAAATTTTTTTTCATACATACTTCCTCATCCCCCATCCCCCCCACCCACTCCCCCCTCATGCATCACAGCATCATCCATACACAACCCTTCTCCATTCACCCCTATCTTCTGTCCTCTCCTGTCCTTCCTCAATAGACATTCCTCTTTTGTAATGCCCCTTTCACCCCATCCATCCATCTCATCCTAGGATGCCCCCTCATATTCACTCCTTCCACCTCTGCCTTCCACACCTCTTTTACTAATCTTTCTTCACTCATTCTTTCCATGTGTGCAAACCATCCTAATACTCTTTCATCACCCCTATCTCCCAACTCCCTTTCCACCCCTGTTCTCCTCCTCACCTCCTCATTTCTCACTCTAGCTTAGTAACCCCTATCATACTTCTCAGACATTTCATCTCAAACACATTCAAACTCCTCTCTTCCTCTCTTATGTTCCATGTTTCTGATCTGTACAGTGCTGTCAGCACAATCACTCCTTCATATAACCTCCTCTTATCATCCATTCCCAGAAGTCTATTTCTCATTACACTTTTTAATCCACCAAGGCATTTACTCGCTTCTCTCAGTCTACATTCTACCTCCACCCCCACTCCTCCCTTTCCTGCCACATTTGCACCCAAGTATCTAAAACTATGCACTTCCTCCAGTATCTCACCCTTAATACTCACTTCCAGCCTGCTGTCACTCTCTCCCCTTGTATATCTCATCACCTTACTTTTGCCCATATTTATCTTCAACTTCCTTCTTTCACACACCTTCTCAAACTCTGTCACTAACTTCCTCAATCCCTCCTCTGATCCTGCTACAAGCACAGTGTCATCAGCAAGCAACAACTGGCTTATTTCCCACTTTTCTCCATTTTCCTTAACCATCTCCAACCCCTAACCCACTACCCTTGTATTCACCTCTCGCACCACCCCATCCATGTATAGATTGAACAGCCAGGGCAACATAACACATCCCTGATGAAGTCCCACCTTTACCTCAAACCATTCACTCTCTCCATTTCTAATCCTAACACAAGCTCTACTACTTTAATAAAAACTCTTGATTGCTCTTAACAGCTTTCCTCCTATTGCATATATCTGTAGTACCTCCCACAGTGCCTTCCTGTCTAACCTATTGTAAGCCTTTTCCGGGTCCATAAAAGCCCAAAAAACATCCTTACCTTTTCCTATAGCTTTCTCACATATCTGTGTTACCACAAAAATCTGATCTACACAACCCTTACCTGTCCTAAAACCACACTGTTCCTCGCCAATTACTCCCTCTGTTCCTCTCCTAATCCTCTCAAACAAGACCCTCCCATAAGCCTTCCCAACAATGCTCAACAAGCTAATCACTCTGAAACTACTACACTCACACTTGTCCCTCTTTCCCTTGTAAAGCAGAACTATACAGGCACTCCTCCAGTCCTCCGGAACCCTACCCTCTTTTAACTCGCTAACTCACTCCACTGGATCTTGAACCTCGTGTAGATTCTGGTCCGCCAACAGTAAGCCTCTCCATGTCCTTCGGTCCTGTGCTGCTTCCATCCAGGTTGCTTTATTTATTCTCCTTCTGTCCATCTCTGCATCCACACCATCCATCCATCTCATTCAAGGTCTCCCTATGGGTCTTCTTCCAGGCATTCTACTCATCATAACTCGTTTTGGAATTCTATGGTC
Organism: Oratosquilla oratoria; assembly: GCF_046742065.1. Lineage (NCBI taxonomy): Eukaryota > Metazoa > Arthropoda > Malacostraca > Stomatopoda > Squillidae > Oratosquilla > Oratosquilla oratoria. The sequence continues at coordinate 12,387,858 of NC_134779.1, read as the reverse complement.
CTCCATACATGCCACATGCCCAGCCCATCTCAATTTTGTTCTACTTATAATATCTGTTATTTTCTCTTGTTTAGTTATTTCTCTCATTTTCATCAAAAAGTGGTCCAGTAATTTGCCTCAATATTGTATTCTCAAACACCAGTAGTCTTTGTTCCATTTGTTTTGTTAAGCTCCATGTCTCACTGGCATATAAAACTATAGGTCATAGGATTGTATTGTAGATTCTTAATTTTGTATTTCTTGATATACTTTTCTTCTTTAATATGGGTATAAGGATAAAATAACATCTGTTTGCTGAAGCGATTCTTATATTTATTTCGGTCTTCATCTCATTTCTATTTGTTACTGTTCCACCTAGATATCTGAAACTCTCTACCTTCTCTATTCTCTTGTCTTCGAAAAATACATCCTCTACATTCCTCTCCTCTCTGCTCAAACACATTAGTTTGGTTTTATCGAAATTTATTTGCAGCCCAACTCTCTCTGCTGTCTCTCTTAGTGGTGTGATTAGATCTTTCAAATCATCTCTACTCTTGGCAATTAGGTCCACATCATCAGCGTATGTTAGATTATTGACCTTAATATTGTCCATTTTACATCCACCCTCTCTATCTATCATTGTCCTAGTTATTTTCTCCATCACCAAGTTAAACAGCAAACAAGATAACACACATCCTTGCCTCAAGCCATTCTCGATTTCAAAACATTCCGAATATCTTCCATCAACCCTTACCACTAATTTTGTGTTTGTAAGACAGACTTTTATTAAATGTATTATCTTGTCCAGTATTCCAAATTCCTTTAGTATGCCCCATATACTCTGTATATACTGTCGTATGCTTGCTTGAAATCAATAAACAAATGTTATTGTATCATATTATACTCCCATGCTTTCTCCATTACTTGTTTTAATGTGAAAATATGGTCAATCATTGACTTTCCATCATAAATCCACACTGATAATCTCCTGTTACACACACTATGTATACCTTCAATCTGGTACTGTATATAGTACTCTAGTAAGGATCTTATATCCAGTCTGTAACAGTGTGATGCCCCTGTAATTTATACATTCGTTTTTATTTCCTTTTTTATGTATTGGTATTATCACTCCTTCATTCCATGATGATGGTATTCTTTCCTTTCTCCATATGAGCTATATTAATTCAGTCATTTTTCTTTCTAAAACTTCTCCACCTAATTTTAAGAGTACTGGGATATTATCTCTTCCAGGAGCTTTATTACTATTTAAACCTCTGATGCATTTTCTTATTTCCTCCAGTGATGGTTCCTCCAGGTAATCCTCTGGTCCTTATATATCTTTACTACATATACATACATATACCAAGGCTTTTTCCCCCTTACAAGGGAGGTAGCCAAAAAGGAAAAAAGCATAAAATCATTCCCACCCATTCCATCCCTGAATACACTCCACACCCCTCCACCCTCCCTCTCATCTTAGCACCTCCCGGATGACGGGTCATCCCTGCACCTTGTCCACTGTCCTGGGTCAGAAGCAGTGTCGCAAGACACAGCACATCCACAGCAAGGCCGCTTCATTGAATCGGCGACCCCCCCCTCTCCGTCCCCCCATGCATAAAGGAGAAGACGGGGAGAAATCCCTTTGGGCTGCATCAAAATTTGCTCACACATACTACCTCACCCCCCATCCCCCCGCCCATTCCACCTCATGTATCACAACATCATCCATAAACAACCATTCTCCATTTACCCCTGTCTTCTGTCCTCTCCCGTCCTTCCTCAACAGACATTCCTCTCTTCCCCAAAGCCCCCTTCACCCCATCCATCCACCTCATCCTAGGACGTCCCCTCATGTTCACTCCCTCCACATCTGCCTTCCATACCTCTTTTACTAGTCTTTCTTCACTCATTCTTTCCATGTGTCCAAACCATCCTAATACTCTTTCATCTACCCTATCTCCCAACCCCCTTTCCACCCCTGCTCTCCTCCTCACCTCCTCATTTCTCACTCTATCCAGCCTAGTAACCCCCATCATACTTCTCAGACACCTCATCTCAAACACATTCAAACTCCTCTCTTCCTCTCTTATGTTCCATGTTTCTGCCCCATACAGTGCTGTTGGCACAATCACTCCTTCATATAGTCTCCTCTTAGCATCCATTCCCAAAAGTCTATTCCTCATTACACTTTTTACTCTACCAATGCATTTACTCACTTCTCTCAATCTACATTCTACCTCCACCTTCACTCCACCTTTTGCTGCCACATTTGCACCCAAGTATCTAAAACTATCCACTTCTTCCACTCACTCTCCCTTAATGCTCACTTCCAGACTACTGCCACTTTCACCCCTTGTACATCTCATCACCTTACTTTTACCCACATTTATCTTCAGCTTTCTTCTATCACACACTCTCCCAAACTCTGTCACCAACTTCCTCAATCCCTCCTCCGATCCTGCCACAAGCGCAGTGTCGTCAGCAAACAACAGCTGGCTCACCTCCCACTTTTCTCCATTTTCTTTAACCATCTCCAATCCCTGACCCACTACCCTTGCATATACCTCTCGCACTACCCCATCCATGTATAAGTTGAACAGCCAGGGCGACATAATGCATCCTTGACGAAGTCCCACCTTTACCTCGAACCACTCACTCTTTACTTATCAAAGGATTTTCAGGTTCAGGTCTATTTAAGAGTTCCCTAAAATATTCTTCCCATCGTTCCATTACTTCTTTTTCATTAATCAAAATTTCACCATTTTTATCTTGTATCATCTTTGTTCTTGGTTGATATCCCTTCCTAAGTTTCCTTACTCCTTCATATTGTTCCCTAACCTTGCCTTCTTTAGCATCCTGATCTATTTTATCTAACTCTTTGTTTATCTGTTGCCTTTTCTTTCTTCTAATTATTCGTCTAGCTTCTCTCTTCTTCTGCAGTATTCTTGTTAGTTCTCCATCAGTCATATCTATCAACCATTTGGCTTTTGGTAGTTTTCTTTCTTCAACTATTTTTTTACATTCAATATCAAAGAATGTATTTCTGTTTTGTCTTTCTTTAAATCCAATTATTTGCCCTGCTGCTTCCTTAACCACTTCTTCAATTTTTCTCCATTCATTGTCAACATTGGTCTTGTCCCCCTCCTCTGTCTCCTCAATTGCAGAAAATCTGTTTTGTATATTCACTTGGTATTCAGTCAATTTTTGGTTCAATCTTCAATTGTTCAACATTATAAAGCTTTTTCTTTTCCGCACTAAGGTTCTTATTAATCTTTAATTTGGTTCTAAGTTTGGTTATGACAAGAAAGTGGTCACTATCACTCTCAGCTCCTCTGAAGGCCCTTACGTCCTGCTAAGCACTTCTAAATTTCTTATTTACTAAAATGTGATCTATTTGGTTCTTTGTCCTTCCATCCGGTGGCTTTGTGTATGTCTTTATGTTGGAAAATTGTGCCACCAATTACTAAATTGTTTTGGTTTGCATACGATGCCAACCTGATTCCATTTTTGTTACTTTCCTGGTGTAAACTTTCTTTGCCTATTGATGATACGAAGGCTTCAGTTTCCTTTCCAACTTTTGCATTCATATCTCCAAGGATGATGGCAATATCATGTTTTGGTATTTCATCCATTACATCTTGTAGTTTTTTGTAGAAGTCGTTCTTATCTTGTTCATCGTTATCATTTGTCGGTGCATATGCCACAATCATACTCAAAAAATTAAACCATCTACATTTGAATCTAGCTTAAAGTAGTCTTTCATTGATTGGCTGAAACTTTATTAAGGATTTCCTCGCTTTATTGCTCATACATATTCTCACTCCATGGCTGTGCCTTTCATTTTCCCTTCCACAATATAAGATTGAGTATTTACCCATAGTACATTCTCCACTCTCTGTCCATCTTACTTCCTGCAAAGCCAAAATATCCAGGTTGTACCTCTCTCTCTTAAACAAACATTAGATAACCTCACGAGCCAGTCCACCATAACTGTACCTCCTTTCTTCAGACATTCTGCATGGTATCCATCCAACCCAGGTGCCTTACCTGCTCTCATCATCTTAACAGCTACTTTCACTTCATCTTTCCCTATTTCTCCTCCATTTTCCTCACTCATCACTCTTGTTTTCTTAGCGCTTCCCACAGCAACTACCTTTCCCTCCCTATCCTCCTTCACATTTAGCAACTCCCTGAAATACTCTGCCCACCTTCCTCTCACTGCCTTCTCTTCCATTATCATCTCTCCATCTGTACCTTTTACCTTTTCTGCTTGATTCGCCTCCTCTTCCTCTTTCAATTTCTCTCCAAAACATCTTTTTATTACTTTCAATATTTTCTGTCATACTCTTACCCCATTTCACATCTGTTCTCCTCTTTGCTTCCTTTATCTTATGCTTAACTTCCCTTCTCTTTACTTTGTACCTCTCATACGATTCCCTTGTCCTAATTTGTAGCCAATCTATGAATGCCTGTTTCTTCTCTTCTACACCATTCTTTGCTTCCTCATCCCACCACTCACTACCCTTTCTTCTATTTCCTCCCGCCCTTCTTGTTCCACACACCATCTTTGCACACCTTGTGACTCCCTCCTTGAACCATCCCCATTCCTCCTCCACTCCTAGTTCTACTGTATCATTCACTCCCACTCCTCTCTCAGCTTCTTCTTATACTTATTCTCCTTTTCTTTCTCATTTCACCAGTTCACTCTAAGTACCTCCCTACCTTCTGCCCTTTTCCTCTTTCTCCACCTATTCTCCACTCTCAATTTACCTTCCACCAGAAAATGATCTGATATTCCCCCACTCTCTCCCCTTAGAACATGTACAGCCTTAACTCTTCATACCATACTCCTGGTCACCACTATATAGTCCATTAACGCTCTATCTGCCACCCATCCACCACCCACTCCCATGTGTTCTTATCCTTGACTTTCTTCCTAAACATTGTATTTGCTATCATCAACTCTCAAGACATCTCCACTACAATTTTTACCTGGAACTCCATACTTCCCAGTCACTCCTTCTATTTGTTCATTTCCTACCCTAGCATTAAGGTCTCCCAATACAACTACATTGACATTTCTTCCTAATCCCTCTATGCACTCATTTATATCTACCCAGAAAGCCTCCCTTTCCTCTACGCTCTTCTCACTACCAGGCCCATATGCACTTACAAAAACCCCCATCTCCCTTCCCAGCTTCACCTTCATCCACATCAACCTTGATGAAACCTCCTTCCACTCCACTACATGCTTATCTCTTCACTTACTAGTATAGCCACCCCTTCTCTCCCTCATCCCCTCTTCACTCCTGAGTACCTCCCAGCTACACTCCCAAACTCACACTCACCCTTCCCTTTCATTTTAGTTTCACTCAAAGCCAGCACATCCATCTTTCTTCTTGCAAACATACTGCCTATCTCTTCTCTTTTACTCTCATCTGTACCACATCCACACACATTAACCCCTTCCATACGGTGCCGCACACGTAGGCGTCATGGGGAGCGAGTGTATTCGCGAGGCTGCCATATCTGCGTCTTGATTATATTTATTGTAGTCGCCCCTCCATAATGACATTCTTTCTAATTCTTTTGTAATCGCATTTTCTATGGTTATCAAAATTCACGGGTGAAGAGAGAACGATCGATATAAGCGGTGACTATATTTTATGATGCGAGTATTATTACGACACGTCGTACGGCTGGCATTGGCTGCTGCCACCGAGATCCAAGTCCATGACGCCTACGTGTGCGGCACCGTATGGAAGGGGTTAAAAGACCCAAACCTTAGGGTACTGGTTGGAAAACTCCCAGACCCTCTTATGCCTTTACTTTTTTTAGGAATGTTCCCTTTGGGGCTACAGGTACCGTATTTTCCGGCTTAAAATGCGCATCGGGTTATAATGCGCACCCATGCACTTCGTTATCTCAGTACACAGATAACGCGCATGCCAGGAAAAGTCACTGGTGGCTAAAGCTCGTGAACTGCATGTATGCGACTCCTGCTTGCGTTGGTCCATTGTTTTGTGGGAAATTTGAGCCATGAAAAGTTTATTGGATACAAAATGTACATGAAAAAATTCGAATTTTTACAGAAAATTTGTAATTTACTATCCTGAGGGAATAATTCATCTTACAAGTTTTTATCACCGTGTACAAGTTTTTATCGCCATGCAGCAACAAACTATGTTTCGGTTCATAAGTGTCTTTACTGAAGCGACGTTTAGTTTAACAAACTCTTACAAGAGGGTGTTTAGTGTAGGCTATATTGGCAATAGAACTGTCAATCTCGGCCCTGATCTAGCATATTCCGGGTGAGCTAAAACGGCCAACGTTCATGATGTTGGTACCAGTACTGTTTTACGGATCCCAAATATTTGCATAGACTACGATAATTAATATTAGTAAAAATAAACCAATGAAATAACGGCGATTAATTACTTGGTATCATGTGAACGAGGTTACATGGAGAAGTATTTTTCATTGGCTAGAGCCACCGCTGGGAAATCTGTTGATTTGTCACTAAATTAAGTGTCAGTTTAGGCATCAATCAGGACACAACTAAGAAAAAGTCGGAACTACATGTACCGGTATACGACTCATGTTGTGCGTTGGTCCATTATTACTTTGTAGCTTAAATAGTTTGTAGGAAATATGATCTAAAAAAAGTTTATTGGAAGTAAAATATACAGAAAAATTTCGGGATTTTTACAGAAAATGTTCATTTTATATCTCGAGGAAATAATTCGCCTTTTTATTTTTTATTTAATACTGAAACAAACTACAGACTGTTTCGTTTTAGCTTTGAACCTGCAATGACAGTGGTGAAGTAGGACAGTCTCTCATCGAGGTGACGTTTAGTTAATATAACTCCCGAAAGAGGGTGTTGTAGTCAGGTGTTTGACACAAGTTTATGAACGGCCGCAACGGAATTTGTACCATACCTAAAGTGAAGCAACAAAGCCAACATAAAAATTCAAACTAGGATGCTGTGAACATGGGCAAATATCATGAATATTGATCATGTTTCATGGTGTTTAGGCCTATTTAAACATGAATAATAAGATTCGATAGATACCTACCTATACCATGGCTGTTCTTCTTGTTCTCACGGAACGTCATGGAGAAGTGTGCCATCCCGACTTTGTGACGACCAACATCGTCACATTGTGAAAAAAATTACACACACAGCCGCAGAATTTTTATCGTAGGCCGTAGATAATGCGCACCACCGGATAACGCGCACCCCCTATTTTTAGGCCCTTCCAAAGGAAAAAAGTCGCGCACTATACGCCGGAAAATACGGTACTAGGACTCCTAATCCCATCCCCCATCCCATTTATAATGCCACCTATAATCAATGTTGGTTCAAGGTAATCATAATGGTGAACCAACTATATTTCTCCTAGTGTCCAGTCAGACTACATGATCATTATTTACAGGGTCCTCCAAATTGTATGGATTCCTTTGTTGAATTGAAGACTAGTAAGCTGATTGAAACAGATCGAGATGACAGAACATTTCGAAGGTAGTGTATATATTGTGTTTTTGTATTTCCCTAGTTATCATGTAGAGGTAATATCTTGTTTGTATTTTCTTGATTGAATTCTTTCATTCATATTTAGCCCCCCCTATATTTTGTTATGTTTTTTCCCTGTACTAGGAAATTTTACATGTATTTATAAGTGAGCACACTAAAAGCCAATACCTTCATGATCATCACCCTCTTCAATACGAGTCAAATTCTCATGTGCAGCATTGGATGCCTGATGTATGATGATGCATCACAATACTTGCATTATAAGATACAAAGCCACTGCTAATTTATTCATTCTTTTTCACTCTGAGTAATAATAAACACAGAAAATATGATCAAGCCCATTCACATCGGGGGTCACAAAGGATTACAAAGGCGGAGCATGCCAACAGGAGACCTTTTGATCCATATCTAGGTCGGTTGAAAAAAAAATCATATTAATAATAAAATGATAAATAAAAACTATAATAATGTAAATAACAAATAAGATACATAAATAAATGCATAGGTATAGTTAAATAATAAACAAACAGGTAAATAGTAAATAATAATAAATTGACATATAACGAATAATAAATGAAAATCAGACAGACAAATGATAACAAAACAAAAACAAATAATATAAGATATATTATAATCATTACAGCATCTTACTTAGGTATTTATCTAAATGATTCTTAAAGCTTCGAACTGAACTACATTGCACTACCTGTGCAGGAAGTTTATTCCATTCATTAACTACACGGTTGGCAAAGTTGTTTCTACCAACTTCCAAATTGAATCTATTTCCAGACAGTTTGAGACCATTGTTTCTTGTCGGATTCTCATTCAATGTGAAAATTTTGTCACTTTTGATGTTGTCAATTCCCTTTAAAATCTTAAAGACCTGTATCAAGTCACCTCTGAGTCTACACTTTTTTAGGGAAAACAGATTCATATGTTTTAGTCAATTTTCGTATGATTTATTTTTGATATTTGGAATCAGTTTTGTGGCTCGCCGTTGTACTTTTTCCAGTCTGTCAATGTCTTTAATGAGATTCGGTGACCATACTCAGCTACAACTACAAAATAGATATAATTAGGACGCCAACACTAGCATCCTCATATTCCCACTTGTGCCTCATGATGCCTATGTAGATGTCATCATATAGAAGAGGTTAATTAAGTCTACCCCTTAAGCATAGCAGAAATTTACTAATAGACGCTACTCCATCTTGAATACACATGTAATAATAGTGATCAGATATGTATTATGCTAAGAAAGTTATAGAGGATAATTATTTGATGAAGAATGAGAACAATTGGAATGGTGTGGTGGATGACCACTGCTTCTCTGTCACATGTGTTGAGTTTATTTTATTTCCAATTAGTTCATTGGTTTCAAAATGTATATAGGCTATGAGTAGTCCCTGAAAGCCACTATTGTACTCTCAAAGAACATTCATGTGGCATTTTTGTAGCCCGTCCTTGTTGCTGGGTAGTGTTGTCATCTCCAGCCAAGGTTTTTGTGAATGAGTGGCCTCTGACATAGCAGATGATATCATCACTGTGGTGGATATATGACAATGATCAGTATGATTTTGGTTGCAGATAAAGGAGGGAAGATGGTGGGGCAGTCATGTTTTATTCACAAAATTATGGTGTATAATAAAGCTGAATGTTATTAAATGCCCCTGTATGGGATATTGAGTGCATAACTTGCAGTCAGTACTTTTGGATCTTTAAGAAGGACCAGTCATGCAGCATTCTTTTATGGTTGAAGAATAATCTCTACTTAAGGAGGGATCCTGATCACTTCTCTCATCTATTTTCTCTTACTATCCATCTATCTATCAATCAGTCTATTGCCCCTGATCTTTCTTTCCAGTTGCCTGAATGCCACAGGAATATACACCAAAAGGCTTCTTCCCCCCCTAATAAGGGAGGTAACCAACCAAGACACACACACACCCTCCACCCATCCAACTCCCATATGTTTTCCCTTTTATCTTGGTTCCTCTTGTGAATATGGGTAATCTCTGCACCCCACACACTATTTGGGTCAAAAGCAGTGCAGCTAACCTCCTTAAATCTTTCCTTTAACACCCTTAAGACTCTGCCACATAGTTTTTTCTTAACACCCCATGGTGGAAATATAGAAAGTGACCACTGTTTTCCTATGTGTGTGTTGTAAAAGGTAACTAAATAGGATAGAACAAAGGGAATAGGGATCCCCATTTTTAGACATTTCTCGCAGGAGCAGTTGGAGCTTTGACTCTGTCATCTACCTTACATACACATACCAAAGGCTTTTTCCTCCTTACAAGGGAGGTAGCCAAAAAACAAAGGCATAAAAACCACTCCCACCCATTCCATCCCCACATACTCCACTCCCATCCACCCTCTTCCCTCCCTCTTATCTTGGCTCCTCCTGGGTGACAGGTCATCCCTGTATCTTGCCCACTGCCCTGGGTCAGAAGCAGTGTCACAAGACACAGCACATCCACAGCAGGGCCGCTTCATTAAATTGGCAACCCCCTCTCTCCATCCCCTAATGCAGAAGTGGAGAACACAGGGAGAAACCCTTTGGGCTGCATCAATTTATTTTTCACACATACTCTCTCACCCCCATCCCCCACCCACTCCCCCTCATGCATCACAGCATCATCCATACATAACCATTCTCCATTCACCGTATCTTCTGTATTCTCCCATCCTTCCTCAATAGACATTACCCTCTTTCCCAATGCCTCATTTACCCCATCCATCCATCTCATCTTTGGTTGCCCCCACATATACACTCCTTCCACCTCTGCTTTCCACACCTCTTTTACTAATCTTTCTTCACTCATTCTTTCCATGTGTCCAAACCATCCCAATATTCTTCATCAGCCCTATCTCCCAACTCCCTTTCTACTTTCATTCTCCTCCTCACCTCCTTGTGTCTCACTCTAGCCAGCCTAGTACCAGTACATACATATACCAAAGGCTTTTTCCCCCTAACAAGGGAGGTAGCCAAAAAACAAAGGCATAAAAACCATTCCCACCCATTCCATCCCTAATACACTCCACTCCCCTCCACCCTCTACCCTCCCTCTTATCTTGGCACCTCCTGGATGATGGGTCATTCCTGCATCTTGTCCACTGCCCTGGGTCAGAAGCAGTGTCGCAAGACACAGCATATCCACAGCAAGGTCATTTCATTAAATCGGCAACCCCCCCCCTCCATCCCCTCATGCAGAAAAGGAGAAGACGGAGAAATCCCTTCGGGTTGTGTCAAATTTTTCTCACACATACTACCTCACCCCCCAATCCCCCCACCCATTCCACCTCATGCATCACATCATCCATATACAACCATTCTCCATTCACCCCTGTCTTCTCTCCTCTCCCATCCTTCCTCAACAGACATTCCCCTCTTCCCCAAAGCCCCTTTCACCCCATCCATCCATCTCATCCTAAGTCGCCCCCTCATGTTCACTCCCTCCACATCTGCCTTCCATACCCCTTTTACTAGTCTTTCTTCACTCATTCATTCCATGTGTCCAAACCATCCCAATACTCTTTCATCCACCCTATCTCCTAATTTCCTTACCACCCCTGTTCTCCTCCTCACCTCATTTCTCACTCTATCCAGCCTAGTAACTTCCATCATACTTTGACACCTCATCTCAAACACATTCAAACTCCTTCTCTCTTCCTCTTTTATGTTCCATGTTTCTGTTCCATTCATTGTTGTTGGTACAATCACTTCTTCATACAATCTCCTCTTAGCCACCAATTCCCAAATGTCTATTTCTCATTACACTTTTTAATCCACCAAGGTATTTATTCGCTTCTCTCAATCTACATTCTACCTCCACCTGCACTCCACCCTTTCCTGCCACATTCGAACCCAGGTACCTAAAACTATCCACTTCCTCCAGTCGCTCTCCCTTAATGCTCACTTCCATTCTGCTGCCACTTTTTCCCCTTGTACACCTCATTACCTCACTTTTACCCACATTTATCTTCAACTTCCTTCTTTCACACACTCTCCCAAACTCTGTCACCAACTTCTTCAATCCCTCCTCTGATCCTGCTGCAAGCAGTGTCGTCTGCAAACAACAGCTAGCTCACCTCCCACTTTTCTCCATTTTTTTTATAACATCTCCAATCCCTTGCCCACCACTCCTGCATTTACCTCTCGCACCACCCCATCCATGTATAAGTTGAACAGCCAGGAGGACATAACACATCCCTGACGAAGTCCCACCTTTACCTCGAACCACTCACTCTCTCCATTTCTAATCATGACACATGCTCTACTACTCTTGTAAAAACTCTTGACAGCTCCTAGAAGCTTTCCTCGTATCCTGTATATCTGCAAAACCTCCCACAGTGCCTTCCTGTCTACCCTGTCATAAGCCTTTTCCAGATCCATAAAAGCCCTAAAAACATCCTTACCTTTTCCTATAGCATTCTCACATATCTGTCTTACCACAAAAATCTGATCTATGCAACCTCTACCAGTCCTAAATCCACACTGTTCCTCGCCAATTACTCCCTCTGTTCCTCTCCTAATCCTCTCAATCAAGATCCTCCCATAAGCCTTCCCAACTACACTTAACAAGCTAATCCCTCTGAAACTACTGCACTTGCTCTTGTCCCCTTTTCCCTTGTAAAGTGGAACTATACAGGCACTCCTCCAGTCCTCCGGCACTCTACCCTCTCTTCAACAAACATTAAATAACCTCACCAGCCAGTCCACCATCACTGTACCTCCTTATTTTTTAGACATTCTGCATGACATCCATCCAGACCAGGTGCCTTACCTGCTCTCATCATCTTAACCACTGCCTTCACTTCATCCTTCCTTATTTCTCCTCCATTTTCCTCACTCCTCACTCATTTTCTTAGCACTTCCCACTGCAACTATCCTTCCCTCCCTATCCTCCTTCACATTTAGCAACTCCCTAAAATACTCTGCCCATCTTCCCCATACTACCTTCTCTTCCATTATCATCTCTCCATCTGCACCTTTTACCTTTTCTTCTCTACTTAATTCGCCTCTTCTTCCTCTCCTAATTTCTTTCCAAAACATATTTTTATTACTTTCAAAATTTTCTGTCATACTCATACCCCATTTCACATCTGCTCTCCTCTTTGCCTCTTTTATCTTATGCTTTACTTCTCTTCTCTTTTCTTTGTACCTCTCATATGATTTCCTCATCCTATTTTGTAACCAATCTATGGAAGCTCACTTCTTCTCTTCTATACCCTTCTTTACTTCCTCATCCCACCACTCACTACCCTTCCTTGTATTTCCTCCCATCCTCCTTGTTCCACACACCATCTTTGCACACCTTGTGACTCCCTCCTTGAACCATCCCCATTCCTCCTCCACTCCTAGCTCTACTATATCCTTCACTCCTTCTCACTCCTCTCTCAGCTTCTTCTTGTACTCCTTCTCCTTTTCTTTCTCATTTAAGCAGTTCACTCTAAGCACCTCCCTACCTTTTGTCCTTTTCCTCTTTCTCCATCTATCCTCCACTCTCAACTTACCTTCCACCAAAAAATGATCTGATATCCCCCCACTCTCTCCCCTTAGAACATGTACATCCTTAACCTTTCCAATTATACTCACGTCTACCACTAAATAGTCCATTAACACTCTATCTACCACCCTTCCATCCACCACCCTCTCTCATGTGTGCTTATGCTTGACTTTCTTCCGAAACACTGTATTTGCTATCATTAACTCTCTAGACACATCACCAACTCTCCACTACGACCCTTTCCTGGAACTCCACACTTCCACTCTGCCTATTGGTTCATTTCCTACCCTAGCATTAAGGTCTCCCAGTACCATTACATTGACATTTCTCCCTAATCCCTCTATACACTCATTTAAATCTATCCAAAAAGCCTCCCTTTTTTCTATAATCTTCTCGGTACCAGGCCCATATGCACTTACAAAAACCCACATCTCCCTTCCCAGTTTTACCTTCATCCACATTAACCTTGAAGAAACCACCTTCCACTCCACTACATGCTTACCTATCTCTTCACTAACTAGTATTGCCACCCCTTTTCTCTCCCTCACCCTCTTCACTCCTGTGATCCTCCCAACTACACTCTCAAACTCAAACTCAGCCATCCCTTTCCATCTACCTTATAAGAGGGATTAATACCTTTGTATATGCATGGATTGGGTATATGGAAAGAATGAGTGTAGATCTTGTCTGGAGATTGAGTGTCAACTTATCAGGGCTGCACCTTGTGAATGAGGTGAAGGTTTTGACAGGCTTTAAAGGATAGTTTACTGGGAGATGTCTGCCTCACAGGACCACCACCACTTATAGGAACCTTTCATTGGTTCTGAAATTGATGTATATGCAAGATATGTATTATTTCTCAATTAATTCTTGACAATGGTTTTCTGTCTAGGTTCAAGATTAAGAAGTGGTGGGCACAGTCTTATTTGGTGGGCATTCCCACAGTGGTGGCAGGTTTCCGAGATGACCACGGTGTAGTCAAGCAATTGAAAAGCTTCAGCACTCATGAGCTACCAAATTTGGGTTCTGTAAGTAGTAATGGAATGGACACTATTGATTGTTGTTGCGGGAAGGTTGAATTGGGAGTTGGTCATACATACATACATACATATACCAAGGCTTTTCCCCCTTACCAGGGAGGTAGCCAAAAAGGACAAGGCATAAAATCATTCCCACCCATTCCATCCCCGAAAACACTCCACACCCCTCCACCCTCCCTCCCATCTTAGCACCTCCTAGATGACGGGACATCCCTGCACCCTGTCCACTGCCTTGGGTCAGAAGCAGTGTCACAGGACACAGTACATCCACAGCAAGGCCGCTTTATTAAATTGGCGACCCCCCCTCTCCGTCCCCCCATATAAAGGAGAGGACGGGGAGAAATCCCTTCGGGCTGCGTCAAAATTCTGCTCACACACACTACCTCACCCCCCATCCCCCCGTCCATTCCACCTCATGCATCACAACATTTTCCATATACAACCATTCTCCATTCACCCGTCTTCTGTCCTCTCCCGTCCTTCCTCAAAAGACATTCCCCTCTTCCCCAAAGCCCCCTTCACCCCATCCATCCATCTCATCCTAGGACGTCCCCTCATGTTCACTCCCTCCACAGCTGCCTTCCATACCTCCTTTACTAGTCTTTCTTCACTCATTCTTTCCATGTGTCCAAACCATCCTAATACTATTTCATCAACCCTATCTCCCAGCTCCCTTTCCACCCCTGTTCTCCTCCTCACCTCCTCATTTCTCACTCTATCAAGCCTAGTAACCCCCATCATACTTCTCAGACACTTCATCTCAAACACATTCAAGTTCCTTCTCTCTTCCTCTCTTATGTTCCATGTTTCTGCTCCATACAGTGCTGTTGGCACAATCACTCCTTCATACAGTCTCCTCTTAGCATCCATTCCCAAATGTCTATTCCTCATTACACTTTTTAAATCACCAAGGCATTTACTCACTTCTCTCAATCTACATTCTACCTCCACCTTCACTCCACCTTTTCCTGCCACATTTGCACCCAAATATCTAAAACTATCCACTTCCTCCAGTTGCTCTCCCTTAATGCTCACTTCCAGTCAGCTGCCACTTTCACCCCTTGTACATCTCATCACCTTACTTTTACCCACATTTATCTTCAGCTTTCTTCTATCACACACTCTCCCAAACTCTGTCACCAACTTCCTCAATCCCTCCTCCGATCCTGCCACAAGCGCAGTGTCGTCCGCAAACAACAGCTGGCTCACCTCCCACTTTTCTCCATTTTCCTTAACCATCTCCAATCCCTGACCCACTACCCTTGCATTCACCTCTCGCACCACCCCATCCATGTATAAGTTGGTCATGGATTAGGTTATTTCATTACTCTTAGCCTAACCTAACCTAATCTTCTAGGATATTATTCCAGAATTATCTCAAGCTATGACAAAAGGAATATTGTAGCTTTAACATATTTGGAATTTAAAAAAGCTTTTGTTAAGATGTTGTGCTGCTGCCTGTTTTTGGCCATGCATTTTGTTTGTTGTTGGCCTTTCTATATACTAAGGGCTTTTTCCCCATTATAAGGGAGGTAGTTGGTCAAGGCACTCCCGCTCCCACCTATTTCACTCCTATCCACCACCCTTGTTTCTCTCTCATCTTAGCTCCTTGTGGATGAAGGGTCATCTCTCTCCTACCCACTGCCCAGATCAGAAGCAGTGGAACAAGACACAGTACACTTACACAGTGACCCTCCTTCCTCATCCCCTCATACAGAAAATAGAGAAGACTGGGACAAATCCCTTTAGGCTGCATCAAAATATCATCCACAACCATTCTCCACTCACCCCTATTACCTGCCTTCTCCCTTCCCTCAACAGACATTCCCCTCTTGCTCAAAGCCCCTTTTACCCCATCCATCCAACTCACCCTCAAGCTCACTCCATCCACCTCTGCTTTCCTTACCTCTTACTAAATTTCTTCACTCATTCTTTCCATGTGCCCAAACTATCCCAATAATCTTTCATCAGTCCTATGTGCCACCTCCCTGTCCACCCATGCTCTCCTCTGCACCTCTTAATTTCTCATTCAATCCAATCTTGTAACCCCTACAATACTTCTCAGACACTCCATCTCAAACACATCTAAACTTCTCCTTTCTACCTCCCTTAACTTCCAGGTCTCTGCTCCATACAGTGTTGTAGGCGCAATCACCCCTTCATATAATCATCTGTTTGTATCCATTCCTAGATGCCTATTTCTCTTGACATTTTTCAATACCACAAGCCATTTACTTACTTCTCTCAATCTATTATCCTTGTTTTTGGTACATAACTTTATAGAAGTAGATTTTTTTCATAAATAAATTGAGAAGTGATTATATTTTTATTGTATGGATTGTATTTTTTATATGTTAATTTTTATTTCACATTTTCTCCTTGACAGGGTCACTGGAAAGCCTCTGTCATGAGAAACTTTCTAAGGGAGTTTCTAAGGTTTGTCATCAGGGAGGTACAGGTTGATGACCCGAATGTCATGTACAAATTTGAGCGGGAGAAAAATGGTGGTGATATATACTGTGAATTCCTTGGACCAGATCCAGAATGGACTTTTCTTCCAGAGTGGTATATCAGTCAAATCTTCAGTGACCAGAGTAATTATGAGCAACTTAGAGACAGGAATAATAAAATAAAAAAATCTGAAATTGGAAAATATTAAAGGTGAATAACTAAAGAATTTACATATACTTTTTTTTTGTGTGTATGTATTTTATTTGTGTGTACTTTTGAGAAGTTTCCAGGAGACCATGGGTCTTCTGCAAGAGAGACCAAGGCAACAGATTGATTGAGTGTGAGAAAAGATGAGTAAGAACCACACTAGCACATCTACATTCAGGCCACCATCCACCTTTAAAACAATCTATACTGTATCCCAATAGACTTCTTCCCCTTTATAAGGGAAGTTAATACCAAATCAAAATAGGCCTAGCCACAGATGCAATTTGGCCCAGATAAAATCACCACAAACACAGAAGACACCCTTAAAAGGGGAAAAGGGCTTTTTGGTATATATTGTTTTGCAAATGAGACATTTGTGGTTTATGATACTATGTAATTTCTAAGAGTTATGTAGTATAATAAAGCTCTTGTAGAGGACAAGTATGTTATTAACATGTTACTCAGACCCAGGACAGTGGGCAAGGGGTGACTCATCATCCAGGAGGAGCTAAGATAAGAGGGAGGGAGGGGGTGAATGGGAGTGGAGTATGTGGGGATGGAATGGGTGGGAGTGGATCTTATGCCTTTGTTTTTTGGCTACCTCCCTTATAAGGGGGAAATAGTCATTGATATATGTATGTATTTACCTAGTTGTATTATACGGGAAGGGGAGCTATGCTCAAAGGAGGCAAAGAGGAGAGATGTGAAATGGGGTAAGAGTATGACAGAAAATGATGTTTTGGAAGAAAATTAAGAGAGGAAGGGGAGGCAAATCAAGTAGAAAAGAACAGATAAAAGGTGCAGATGGAGAGATGATAATGGAAGAGAAGGCAATAAGAGGATGATGGGTAGAGTATTTTGGGGAGTTGCTAAATGTGAGGGAGGATAGGGAGGGAAATACAGTTGCAGTTGAAAGCACTAAGAAAATGACAGTGATGAATGAGGAAAATGGAGAAATAAGGTTAGATGGGTGTCATGTGGAGTGTCTAAAAAAGGAAAGTACAGTGAGGTTGTTTAATGTTAGTCTAAAAGAGGGTAGAATGACAGGACTGGAGGAATGCCTGTATAGTTCTGCTTTACAAGGAAAAGGGGACAAGTGTAGTAGTTTCAGAGGGATAAGTTTGTTGAGTGTAGTTGGGAAGACTTATGGGAGGGTTTTGATTGACAGGATTAAAAGAACGGATGGAGAGGTTGGTGAAGAATAGTGAGGGTTTAGGACAGGTAGGGGTTGCATGGATCAGACTTTTGTGGTAAGACAAATATGTGAGAAAGCTTTAGGAAAAGGTAATTATTTTTTTGGGCCTTTATGGATATGGAAAAGGCTAATGACAGGGTAGAGAGGAAGGCACTGTGAGAGGTATTGCAGATATATGGAATAGGAGGAAAGCTGTTAAGAGCAGTCAAGAGTTCTTATGGGAGTAGTAGAGCCTGTGTTAGAAATAGAGCAATTGGTTTGAAGTAAAGGTGGGACTTCGCCAGGTATGTGTTATGTTGCCCTGGCTGTTCAATTAATACATAGATGGGGTGGTGTGAGGGGTAAATGCAACTGCAGGTAAAGGGCCGGGGATTGGAGATGGTTAAAGAAAATGGAGAAAAGTGGGAGATAAGCCAGTCGATGTCTGCTAATGACACTGCACTTGTGGCACAATCAGAGGAGGGATTGAGGAAGTTAGTGACAGAGTTTAGGAAGGTGTGCAAAAGAAGGAAGTTGAAGATAAATGTGGGTAGAGTAAGGTGATGAGATGTATGAGGGTAAAGGATGGTAGGAAATTGAAAGTACAGTAAGTCCTCATTATACGATACATATGCATTCCTGAAAACCTTACTGCAAATTAAAATTACCATATACCGAACCCATTATAACATGTAATAATAGGATATGGCAGATGTACCTTCTCCCTGCTATTTCCTCTTCAAAACATGAGCAGATACCGTATCTGTGAATTTTTCTTACCATAAATAGAATCGTGGGTAGTAATTACCAAATACCGTAACTGTGAATCTACCGGATAAAGAATTACTGTATAAGAAGGACTCACTGTATTAAGGGAGACAGACTGGAAGTGGATAGCTTTAGATACTTGGGTATGAATGTGGTAGGAAAGGGAGGAGTGGAGGTGAAGGTAGAACATAGAGAAGCAAGTAAATGTCTTGGGGAATTAAAGTGTAATGAGAAATAGACATTTGGTAATAGATGCTAAGAGATTGTATGAAGGGGTAATTGTGCCAACAGCACTGTACGGGGCAGAAACATGAGCAAGAGTTTTAATATGTTTGAGATGAAATGACTGAGAAGTATGGTAGGGGTTACTAGGCTGGATAGAGTGAGTTTATGATAGAGGAGAAAAATAGGGGTGTAAAGGGAGTTGGGAGATAGGGTTGATGAAAGAGTATTGGGAAGGTTTGGACACATGGAAAGAATGAGTGAAGAAAGATTAGTAAAAGAGGTGTGGAAGGCAGAGGAGGAAGGAGTGAACATGAGGGGGCAACAAAGGATGAGATGGATTATGGGGTAAAAGGGGCGTTGGGAAAGAGGGCAATGTCTGTTGGGGATGGGAGAAGACAGAGATGAGTGGAGAATGGTTGTGTATGGATGGTACTGTGGTGCATGGAAGGGAGTGGGTGGGGGATGGAGAGTGAGTAATGTGAGAATGATATTTTGACACATCCTGAAGGGATTTCTACCCATCTTCTCTTTTTCTGCACAAGGAGAGAGAGAGGGGGGTTGCCGATTAAATGAAGTGGCATTGCTGTGGATGTGCTGTGTCTTGCTACATTGCTTCTGACCCAGTGAAGTGGGCGAGATACAGGGATGACCTATCGTACAGGAGGAGCCAAGAAAAGAGGGAGGGAGGAGTGGTGAATGGGAGTGGAGTATGTGGGAATGAAATGGGTGGGAGTGGATTTATGTCTTTGACTTTGGCTACCTCCCTTGTAAAGGGGAAAAAGCTATTGGTATATGTATATGAATTTATGATCTGGGTGTACCCTTTAACCACTTCAGTACGAGTCAAATTCTCGTGTGCAGCATTGGCTGCCACATGTATGGTTCATCAAACTACAGGAGTCCCTCAAATAACGCGGGGGTGAGGTTCCTGAAATTACCGCGTATGACCAAATCCGCATATGCTGACTTTCCATATTAAATACCGAGAACCGTATGTGTGTGTGTGCGTGCGTGTGTGTGTATTCACTTAGTCTTTGGATCACGTGTTGGACTCGTGATCGACAGCTATTTCCCTCCTGGAAGAGAGCTCAGAGCTCGTAGGTCCGATCTATGGGTAATGCTATGACCTTGCACACACACACACCCCCAACTCCCCGCCCACGAGAGTTGGAGTAACACCCCTCAGCGCTGCGATACTGATATTATTTCAGCCCCGGGCGAGGATCGAACCCGGACCTCCGTAGTGGCAGGCCAGAGCTCTAACCACAGCGTATGTGTGTGTGTGCACGTGTATGTGGTGTATGTATGTGTTTGTGCGTATATACATGTGTGTGTATGTGGCGTATATGTGTATTTGGCGTATATACATGTGTGTGTGTATGTGGTGTATACACATGTGTGTGTATGTGGCATATGTATATGTGTGTGTATGTGGCGTACGTATGTGTGTGTATGGTGTGTGTGTGTGCGTGCATGCGTGTATGTGTCTGTGTTCACATGTACAAGTAAGCATGTACGTGCATGTGTCTGTGTTCATATTTGTTGTTGTACATGCCTGCGCATTCACAACATACACTGGTTGTCTAACGTGTCTACGTGTGCATGTCTACACGTGTGTAAGCATGTATATGTCTGTTTTTGATCTCCCAAACCACCACCGCCAGTAACAAGAACCTCATAAGAGAAATTAAGACACAACAAGCGCAGTCATTATCAGATTTATTAGTTGTGTGCCAAACGAAAGAAACATTACACTTCAACAGGTTAGGGCGGTAACATTTCACGATAGCACGGCACAGGTGGTGGAAGCGACAAGCTAAAGCTTGTTGGCTACCCCCCTACTCCCCTCCCTCCCTCCTGCATCAGTACCTGGAGGTTGACACGTAACCGCAGGCAGCCACCCACGGCTATCCCCTCGCCCCACACCCTTGTTTGAGCAGTTCCCAGTGTACATACTGACCGTGTTATATGAGGATCGACTGTATATGGTAAAATAGAAAGCAGTCACCACAATTGTTTGCGATGTTGCCGCGTGTGTGCGTATGCGTGCCCGACTCGCCGCGAATTTTAAAACGGTTCTCTACATTTGAGATGGTTTTGAAATAAAATCTGCGTATGATTGAACTCGTGTTATTCGAATCCGCGTTATTTGAGGGACTCCTGTACTTGCAATATGAAATATAAAGTCACTGCTTTATTACTCATTCCCTTTCACTGAGTAATAATAAATACAGAAAACATTATTAAATCAGTTCCCAGAATCCAGGGGTAACTCGTGTACAACTACAAAAAAATATATATAATCAAGACGTCGATGCCAGCATCCTTGTGTACCCACTCGCACCTCATGACTCCTACATAGGCGTCATCATACCAAAGTGATTAACTTAGCTTAGGCTTTTAGGATATATAATAGGAAAATAAGAACCAGAGTTGCATTTATATAATTTATTCAGTATTCAAACAAATGTCAATTTTAAAAATTATAGCTTATTCTAAGCAAAATAAGAAAAAATGTCTCAATTTTGTGTGAAGTGAAAAAATGAGAAAGCCAAACTATTGGCATTAAGACTAAAAACTGTACTGCAGTGACTAGTCATACCAATCATGCTTATTTTATAGCTTGTTCCTCGTGAGACAACTGAAAACTGTCTCAATAAGTACTGACAAGGTGAAGGGCAGGAGTAGGAAGTTGACTACTGTCATTCACTAACCAGCTATTGTCTTCATACTGATATATATTTTATACCAGGCTTGAGATTTGTCACCTTCACAAACCAGCTTCATTATTTATTTATTTATTTTTTTCTTCTTTTTTAACTAAAGTGGGGTGGGGGGTTAGATTTTTGCTTTTGAGGGTGGCCTACCATCACAGCTTGTAAATTTTTCTCGTTAATCTAAGTCTCACATTTGGCTAATCATGATTAATTTTATTCACCTAAACCTATTTTCATATAGGGTTTAGTAACTTAGGAAGATACTTGTTTCTTTATTTTCCATGCACATCCATTCTGTGACCTTAGATTCTAGCTGGCATCTAATAAGGGTGAGGGGATTTTGCCATGAGGCACTTTAGCTGGGTCCAAAGCTGACACTTCATGCTCAATGTGCTTAGTCAGCCAGGGTAAGAGGCTGTTACCATTGGGGAGTTAACTGAAACCTTCATATTTATTAAGCAGAACTGAAACCAATTCCACCACATTGGCACAACCATGTTTATGTACATTTCAACTTATTTCTATTTGGGTAATATATTTCTCCTCATAGGCAGTGATTAAAAGAAAGAAACTACTGCACTCCACTCAAGACCTCTTCACCTCATGTGAGACCTGCACTTCAAACCCACTTCATTGAACCTCCTCTTCAATAGGTTCTTCTTCAGGCTCTATTTCATCTGCAAACTCCTCATCCTCAGCTGAAGCCTCCTGGTACTGCTGATACTCAGAAACAAGGTCATTCATATTGGACTCTGCCTCAGTAAACTCCATCTCATCCATGCCTTCACCTGTGTACCAGTGCAAGAAGGCTTTGCGGCGGAACATTGCTGTAAACTGCTCGGAGATGCGCTGTTGAAAAGAGAAAAAGATGGAATTTTAATTGATACTCTTCATACTTTTATTTCAATTATATTCTCTTTTCCTCCCATCTACTGTCATATGTCTTTTCCAAGCCCATACATGCCACATATTAATCTGTTACATTCTCCCACAAACGGGTGGGAGTAGTTTCTATGCCTTTGTTTTTGGCTACCTCCTCTGTAAGGCAAAAAAGCCTTTGGTACATTCTCCCACAATCTCATTTTTTTGCTTCAGACAGTTAACATGTCACACACATCCCCTATCTTTTCTAAATCCCATCCCTCCTGTACCTTTGAGATAGCTTTTACACAATCCTCATGTTCTTCTATAAATAGTATGCTTGTCATATTTATTCTTCTATAGTTCTTACTCTCTTCTGTCTCCTTTAGCTCTACCCATAATCACTGTTGCAGGAGATACTAGAATGATTGGGATGGGTGAGGAAATTGTAAAACTGTTACCAAAGAGGAGGTGCAAACAGCACTGAAAGAGATGAAACCTGGATAAACACCTGGATTGAATGAGTGTCTTGTGGAATGTCTGACAGAGTGGAGTAGTAGTATTGGAGTAGCTGGTGAGATTATTCAATGTATATTTAAGAAAAGGAAGTACCTTTGTGGATTAGAGTGCATGTATATTCATTATACAAAGGGGAAATAAACAAGTATGAATGTAGTAGTTTTAGAGGGATTAGTCTGTTGAGTGGTTGGTAAGGTGTATTAATCTGAGTTGATTGACAGGATTAGGAATCAAAGGGAATTAATGGGGAGGAGCAATGAGGATTCACAAAAGAAAAAGGTTATATGAATAAAGTTTTTGTCTTTAGACAACTATCTAAGAAGTATTTAGCAAAAGATAAGGATGGTTTTGGGATATTTTATGGACTTGTGAAAGTTTATGATAGGGTTGAAAGAGAAGAACTGTGGAACATGTTACACATGGAATAGGGTAAATATGTTTAAAGATGATAAATTTTTTTTACATGAATAATAGAGTATGTGTGATGGCCAGGAATGGAGAGAATGGATGGTCTGAGATCCTCTTTTGCCTTGAGTGTGCAGGAAAATATTATTTCCAGTTCCTTCATTCCTTCACTTTGTCCTATTTTGTCACTTTCAACTACATGTGGGAATATGATGGTGGCATACTTTTACTCCTCAACACTGAAGCCTAAGAGATTGAAGATGTGGAGATGTATGAGTAGTAAATGAGATATATAAAGGTGGCAGGAGAAAGGAGGGGAAAAAGTAAAAAAGTGGCTCAGCATTCTTCACTAGGGATGAACCACTTCCCAACATTCAACACAGTTCCTTGTTACATAATGATCCTTACTAAAAAGGGAAAAAAATAAGTGTCGACTACAACTCTCAAGCAATATACAATTAATTGTACAGTGGTACAGATGAGAGTATAAGGGAAGAGATATGTGGTATGTTTGTGAGAAGAAAGATGAATGTGTTGGCTTTGAGTGAAACTAAGCTGAAAGGGAAGGGCGAGAGTAAGTTTGGGAGTGTAAGTGGGAGGTTATCAGGAGTGAAGAGAGGGTGAGGGAGGGAAGGGGTGGCTATACTAGTAAGTGAAGAGATAGGTAAACATGTAGTGGAGTGGAAGGAGGTTTCCTCAAGGATAATGTGGATGAAGGTGAAACTGGGAAGGGAGACGTGGGTTTTTGTAAGTGCATATGGGCCTGGCAGTGAGAAGAGCGTAGAAGAAAGGGAGGTTTCTTTGATAGATTTAAATGAGTGCATAGAGGAATTAGGGAGAAATATCAATGTAATAGTACTGGGAGACCTTAATGCTAGGGTAGGAAATGATCCAATTGATGGAGTGGTTGGGAAATGTGATGAGCCAATTGATGGAGTGGTTGGGAAATGTGGAGTTCCAGGAAAGAATCAGTGGAAAGTTGATTGGTGGAAATGTGTCTAGAAAGAGAGTTGATGATAGCAAATACAGTGTTTCGGAAGAAAGTCGAGCATAAGTACACATGGGAGAGGTGGAGGGAAGGGTGGTAGATAGAGCATTAATGGACTATGTAGTGGTAAATAGGATTATGATAGGAAGAGTTAAGGATGTACATGTGCTAAGGGGAGAGGGTGGTGGAATATCAGATCATTTTTTGGTGGAAGGTAAGTTGAGAGTGGAGGATAGATGGAGAAAAAGGAAAGGGACAAAAGGTAGGGAGGTGCTTAGAGTGAACTCTTTAAATGAAAAGGAAAAGGAGGAGTACAAGAAGAAGCTGAAGGAGGAGTGGGAGGGAGTGAAGGATAGAGTAGAGCTAGGTGTGGAGGAGGAATGGGGATGGTTCAAGGAGGGAGTCACAAAGTGTGCAAAGATGGTGTGTGGAACAAGAAGGACAGGAGGAAATTGAAGAAAGGGTAGTGAATGGTGGGATGAGGAAACAAAGAAGGTTGAAGAAGAGAAGAAACAAGCTTTCACAGATTGGTTACAAAATAGGATGAGGGAGTCATATGAGAGGTACAAAGAAAAGAAAAGAGAAGTAAAGCAAAAAGGTAAAGGAGACAAAGAGGAGAGCAGATGTGAAGTGGGGTAAGAGTATGACAGAAAATTTTGAAAGTAATAAAAAGATGTTTTGGAAAGAAGTTAAGAGAGGAAGAGGAGGCGAATCGAGTAGAGAAGAAAAGGTAAAAGGTGCAGATGGAGAGATGATAATGGAAGAGAAGGCAGTAAGGGGAAGATGGGCAGAATATTTTAGGGAGTTGCTAAATGTGTAGGAGGATAGGGAGGGAAAGATATCTGCAGTGGGAAATGCTAAGAAAATGAGAGTGAGGAAAATGGAGGAGAAATAAGGAAGGATGAAGTGAAGGCAGTTGTTAAGATGATGAAAGCAGGTAAGGCACCTGGTCTGGATGGATGCCATGCAGAATGTCTAAAAAAAGAAGGTACAGTGATGGTGGACTGGCTGGTGAGGTTATTTAATGTTTGCTGGAGAGAGGGTAGAGTGCCGGAGGACTGGAGGAGTGCCTGTATAGTTCCACTTTACAAGGGAAAAGGGGACAAGTGTGAATGTAGTAGTTTCAGAGGGATTAGCTTGTTAAGTGTAGTTGGGAAGGCTTATGGGAGGATCTTGATTGAGAGGAACAGAGGGAGTAATTGGTGAGGAACAGTGTGGATTTAGGACAGGTCGAGGTTGTGTAGATCAGATTTTTGTGGTAAGAAAGATATGTGAGAAAGCTATAGGAAAGGGGAAGGATGTTTTTTGGGCCTTTATGGACCTGGAAAAGGCTTACTACAGGGTAGACAGAAAGGCACTGTGGGAGGTTTCGTGGATATACGGGATAGGAGGAAAGCTTCTAGGAGCTGTCAAGAGTTTTTATGAGAGTAGTAGAGCTTGTGTCAGGATTAGAAATGGAGAGAGTGAGTGGTTCAAGGTAAAGGTGGGACTTTGTCAAGGATGCGTTATGTTGCCCTGGCTGTTCAACTTATACATGGATGGGGTAGTGCGAGAGGTAAATGCAAGGGTAGAGGGTCAGGGATTGGAGATGGTTAAAGAAAATGGAGAAAAGTGGGAGGTGAGCCAGCTGTTGTTTGCGGATGACACTGCGCTTGTGGCAGGATTGGAGGAGGGATTGAGGAAGTTGGTGACAGAGTTTGGGGGAGTGTGTGATAGAAGAAAGCTAAAGATAAATGTGGGTAAAAGTAAGGTGATGAGATGTACAAGGGGTGAAAGTGGCAGTAGACTGGAAGTGAGCATTAACCCCTTCCATACAGTGCCGCATACGTAGGCGGCATGAGGAGCAAGTGGATACGCGAGGCTGCCATATCGGCGTCTTGATTATATTTATTGTAGTTGCCCCTGCGTAATGACATACTCTCTAAACTGTCTTCATCACATTTTCTATGGTTATCAAAATTCACGGGTGAAAGAGAGAACGATTGATATAAGCGGTGACTATATTTTATGATGCGAGTATTATTACGACACATCGTACGTCTGGCAGCTAATGCTGCCCGCGAGATTTTGGCCCATACTGAAGAGGTTAAGGGACAGCGACTGGAGGAAGTGGATAGTTTTAGATACTTGGGTGCAAAGGTGGCGGGAAAAGGTGGAGTGAAGGTGGAGGTAGAATGTAGATTGAGAGAAGTGAGTAAATACCTTGGTGGATTAAAAAGTGTAATGAGGAATAGACATTTGGGAATGGATGCTAAGAGGAGACTATATGAAGGAGTGATTGTGCCAACAGCACTGTATGGGGCAGAAACATGGAACATAAGTGAGGAAGAGAGAAGGAGTTTGAATGTATTTGAGATGAGGTGTCTGAGAAGTATGATAGGGGTTACTAGGCTGGATAGAGTGAGAAATGAGGTGAGGAGGAGAACAGGGGTGGAAAGGGGGTTGGGAGATAGGGTTGATGAAAGAGTATTAGGATGGTTTGGACACATGGAAAGAATGAGTGAAGAAAGACTAGTAAAAGTGGTATGGAAGGCAGATGTGGAGGGAGTGAACATGAAGGGACGTCCTAGGATGAGGTGGATGGATGGAGTGAAGGGGGCTTTCCGGAAGAGGAGAATGTCTGTTGAGGAAGGACGGGAGAGGACAGAAGACAGGGGTGAATGGAGAATGGTTGAATATGGATGATGTTGTGATGCATGAGGTGGAATGGGCAGGGGAATGGGTGGTGAGGTAGTATGTGTGAGCAAAATTTGACGCAGCCTGAAGGGATTTCTCCCCATCTTCTCCTTTATGCATGGGGGGACGGAGAGGGGGGTCGCTGATTTAATGAAGCGGCCTTGCTATGGATGTGCTGTGTCTTGCGACACTGCTTCTGACCCAGGGCAGTGGACAAGGTGCAGGGATGACCCATCATACAGGAGGTGCTAAGATAAGAGGGAGGGTGGAGGGGTGTGGAGTGTATTCAGGGGTGGAATGGGTGGGAATGATTTTATGCCTTTTCCTTTTTGGCTACCTCCATTGTAAGGGGGAAAAAGCCTTGGTATATGTATGTATGCATTTCTTGCCTTCATTCTCACTGTCAGTATATGTTGACAGATGTATGATATACCTTTCTAAAATGTTATATATGTACATATACCAACAGCTTTTTCCCCCTTACAAGGGAGGTAGCCAAAGTCAAAGGCATTATTCCACTCCCACCCATTTCATCCTCACATACTCCACTCCCATTCACCACCCCTCCCTCCCTCTTTTCTTGGCTCCTCCCACTCCACTGGGTCAGAAGCAATGTAGCAAGACACAGCACATCCACAGCAAGGCCACTTCATTTAATTGATGTCCCTACCCCTCTCTGTCCCTTCATGCAGAAAAAGAGAAGATGGGGAGAAATCCCTTCAGGATGCGTCAAAATATCATTTACACACTCCCTCATTCCCCCATCCCCCATCCACTCCTTTCCATGCATTACAGCATGATCATTCTCCATTCACCCCTATCTTCTGTTTTCTCCCTTCTCAACAGGGAATTTTATATAAATAAGAAAAACATCAAATGTAAATGTCAAAAAGAAAGCTAGTATTACACAATGTCCCTTTAAATAGGGGCATCGCCTGCTCAAAACACTTAGAAAATTAATTAAAAATAATAAATGGTGCTATATGACACTCTTACTTCACCAGTACACTGTGCATACTTCAAATTATTTTTCCACAAGTTTTCAAAAAAATTTAAAAGAAAAGAAAAGAAAAGAAGAAAAAAAAAAGTTTACGAACATCCTTAACCTCTTCAATATGAGTCAAATATTCATGCACACATGTTGCCTGATGTGCAATGATGCATCACAATACGTGCATTACAAAACAAAGTTACTGCTGCTATATTCATTCTCTTTCACCCTAAATACATAACATCACAAAAAAACGTGATCGGGCCTTCACAGAATATGGGGTCACTCAGCTACAACTACAAAATATAATCAGGAAGCTGATGCTAGCATCCTCGTATACCCCACTCGGGGCTCATGATATATACATAGGTATCATCATATTCAAGAGGTTAAGTATTGCAAGCAGACATGAATAGACTTGACTTTACCTTAAAAATTTCCTGGATAGCAGTTGAATTACCAATGAAAGTGGCAGACATCTTAAGACCTTGTGGAGGAATGTCACACACAGCCACTTTCACATTGTTCGGGATCCATTCCACGAAGTAACTGATGGGAAGATTAACTCTAAACATTATGCATGCTTCACATGTGAATCTTGAAGGAACAAAACCAAGATCTCCAGTTTCACCATTGGCCATAGGAAATGTGAGGTGTAAAGAGATCAAAGGCCCCAGTAATGACATTCAGTGCATGAAGCTGCCAATGTACAGTCCTTGTGGTTGCAATAATTGTCAATTATAATTATACTCTAGATAATGTGATTGATGATGATATGGTTTAACATCACAAAACTCAACCTATAAGGAGGCTAGGACAGTGTCCCTTTACAGAGGACTTTGTAGCATGGAATTTAATGAACCATGCCTTTGGTTCAACTCACTAGTAGAAGAGTTCAAACTGCCATCACCTTGACCTCCACCACAAGTAGCAAAGCCCTATCCCACTTGGTCATCGAGCATCCTCCAAATAGTGCAAGTTCTCGTTTCATTTAAACTCCTATTAGATACAATACCCAAGACACACATAAATCCATTAGAAAAGGCCAAGCAAACTTACCAAGAGTTTTTATTTTGGACAGAAAGCATTTGCTCATCAACCTCCTTCATGGACATCTTGCCTCTGAAGATGGCAGCAACTGTGAGGTACCGGCCATGCCTTGGGTCACACGCAGTCATCATATTCTTGGAGTCGAACATCTGCTGTGTCAGTTCTGGCACTGTCAGGGATCGGTACTGTTGTGATCTGCCAGTGAGAAATACATCATGAGGTTCTCCTTGGGTAAAAGGTACTTTGGAGGCCAAAAACAGTTACCTCCAGGGTGTCCTAAAAGTCTAGACACACATGGAATATAACTATTCATAATTAACAGCTGTGGTCATGTGGAATGGTCTTTTCATTGTCTTTTCGTTCACTATACCTTAGCCCCCAGACTTCTCTTTTTGGGGTTTGCTAAAGGAAGCATACAAATTAAAATCCAAGATAAAAGACACATAAGGGGACACTTATGTGCCCAGACTTTAGGGACACTGTATTTCATGTTCAGGTAGGCATATCAAATGGCAGCTAGGGTACAAGGACCACTAAGTTCATGGATAAAGGGTGCTGATATTTTATTTTATTTTATTTGTGAGAAGTACTATATACTGTGCTCGTCAAATGTATGTGGCCCCTGCCCCTTTCAGCCGCATATTTATGAAGAAAATAGGAAGGCATTATCTGTGGTGAAATTATGTAGACAGAATGTATCTGGCAACCCCTGCTGTCATGCTGGGCCAATAGAATGGAATGTGAGGGAGATCCCAGCCAGTCACTCCCATGCTGCCATGGGAAGAGCATTTACAGGTAAACTCTCTCTTTGGGACCTTGCCTTTTTTCATACTGGCTTTCTTCATTTCCTTGGGGGTCTGTATCATCACCATGCCCCCTACATAGGAATCAGCTAAAGATATAATTGCCCAAATCATTGGACTAAAGAAGGCAGGCCATAGAACTAAAGAAATCAGTGAAATGTTGAAGATGTACAAGTCCAAAGTCAAGAGTATATGGTGTGATTTTGGGATGGAGGATAGCTGGAAATACCATCCCAGAAACCTAGGATAGTGCATCCTAAGAAGACTTCTCCAGAAGTTTTGATCATAAAGCATTCTTTATAGTCAAATCCACTGACAAAAACAAAATCTCTGAAAGAAGTCTTCTTAGGACCCCCTGTACCAGGTTACTGGAATGGTATCTCCAGCCCTCCTCCCTCCCGAAACTGCACTATGTATCTCTTGACTTTGGAGTTGGCCACCTTCAATCTTTCACTGATTTCTTTAGTTCCATTGCCTGCCTTCTTTATTCCAATAATTTGGGCAAATATATATTTACTTAATTCCTTTGTAGGGGCCATGGTGATGATACACCCTAGAGAAATGAAGAAAGCCAGTGTGAAAAAGGCAAGGTCCTAAAGAGAGGGGTTACCTGTAAATGTTCTTCCCATGGAAGCATGGGAGCAACTGGCTGGGTTCTCCCTCATGTTCCACTCTGTTGGCCCAGCATGATAGCAGGGGGTTGCCAGATACATCCTATCTACATAATTTCACTTCAGAAAATGCCTTCCTATTTTTGTAATAAATATGCAGCCACAAGGGGTAGGCACTGCATATTTTTGATGAATACTAGTTATATTAAAAGGATGCTTCCCTCTTGTATGAAAGGTAGCCAGCTATGGCAAACCCTCCATCCATCCAACACCCACTTACTTTCTCTTTTATCTTAGCTCCTTGTGGATGAAGGGCTATTCTAAGTTGGTCATTCTAAAAGAATTTTCAATTTTTATCATAATGAACTGCTTGTCCATTTATAATCAATAAACACAAACAATTCTGCATTTGTATACTGCACCTAAACTTGCTGGATATTTTAATGGTAACTTTGTACTGAACAAAATACAGTAAATATAGAAATAATGTTTTGTAGCAAAGTAGTAAAAGAAATAGAGTTATAAACAAATTAATGACAGTGGCTGTTGAAACAAATGCAGCCTGTTGACTGATCACTGGCCTTTGATATAAACAAACAACACACAATTACTATATCTAATGATAGATATGCATCATGCTTGTAATTTGTATGCACAGTGATCCCATACAACAGAATTTCTTCCCCTACCCCTCCCATGCTAAATTCAGCAACATGAAAGTTTGAATTATTTTTGTTTAAAAATATAGTACTAGGGATTGCTGGTAATCTATTTTGCCATGAGTAGCGACATGATTCATGTCCCACCCCTACCATGCTAAACAAAGCAAAATAAGTTACCATCATAAATAGTTAGTCTACTTATTATTTAAGTGGTTGAGTGAATGCCTGGTAGATTGGTTAGTTGATTGGATTATCCCCCAGTTAACTGATTGATGAATTGACTGACAACTGAATGATTCATGTACCCTCTGGCTGTGAGTGGAGCAAAGCCTGGCATGAAGAAGTGGAGGCGAGGGAAGGGCACCATGTTGACTGCCAGTTTGCGTAAGTCAGCATTCAGCTGTCCAGGGAACCGCAAACATGTCGTCACACCAGACATGGTTGACTGTAAGACAAGAACATATATGTATTTACTTAACAGGAATTCACACACTGGTATACAATGTATACATGCACACTGTACACACACACATACACACACTTCAACATAAAAAAATGTAGCATAATGGAATTTGGAAAAGGTAAAAATAGAGTTTTGGGTCAATATAAAATTGGAAAGAAGTCAAAAAAATAAACTCAGAGAGGGACCTAGGAGTAATCATCTCAAGTGACTTGACACCTGACAAACATGTAAATAAATTATTTGGAGAGACTTACAACTTAAGATCAATGAAAGTGGCCTTTGACTACATAGATGAGATGGTTAAAAAAATAATTGTTACACTGATGAGACTGAAATTAGAATATGCTGTATCAATGTGGGCACCTAGCACAAAAAAGAACCCAAGAAAATTGGAAAGAATACAAAGAGCAGCGACAAAAATGGCACCCACACTGTCAAATCTGACATATGAACAAAGATTGGAGATATTACAGTTGTCAACACTAGAGCAGAGAAGGGAAAGAGGCAATTTGTTGACCATTTTCAGAATTATGAAAGGGATGGAAGTTCTTGATAGAGACGACCTATTAAAGTGGGACAAAAGAGAAACAAGAGGAAACGAAAAGAAACTAAAGCCAGTTACAGAAGAGACCTGAAAAATAAAATAAAAATAAAAGTTTCCCACATAGTGCTCGATGTCTGGAACAAAATGAACAGAGAAACAGTGAGTGCCAGAACTATACACGATTTTAAGAACAAACTTCATGTGGAGAGATACGAAAATGGGTCACTACGAGCATAGCTCTAGTCCCGTAAAATACAACTAGATAAATACAACTAGGTAAATACACACACACACAGATTTGATAAGGTACCATACAAAAAGCTAATAAGAAAAATAGAGTCAATAGGTGGCGTCAGAGGAAAATTATTGGAATGGATGAAAGACTTCCTGACTGGGAGGAAAATGAGAGTAGTAATTAGAGATAAATTCTCAAATTGGGACGAAATGATAAGTGGTGTCCTGCAGGGATCAGTGCTGGCCCCAATCATGTTTGCCATATACATAAATGACATGGATGAAGGAGTACAGTGTTATATGAATTTCTTTGCAGATGACGCAAAATACGAAAGAAAGTAAGAACGGAGGAAGATTGCAACTCATTACAACAAGACTTGGACAATCTGGAAATGGACTCAAAAGTGGGATGTGAAATTTAATATCAAGAAATGTAGTATAATGGAATTTGGAAAAAGTTAAAACAGAATATTGAGAGATTATAAAATTGGTGAAGAGGTCAAAAAAGTAAACTTGGAAAAAGACCTTGGAGTGATGATCAGCAAAGACATGACACCAGACAAACATATTAATAGTCGGAGAAACCTACAATCTATTGAGGTCAATAAAAGTGGCATTTGTCTATTTGGATGAGGAAATGATAAAAAAAAAAAAAAAAAAAAAAAAAAAAAAAAAATTAAAACTACACTAATAAGACCAAAACTTGAGTATGCAGCAACACTATGGACACCCAGTACCAAAAAGAAGATAAAGAAATTAGACAGAATACAAAGAACAACAACAAAACTGGCACCAACTCTTTCCAAAATGACATATGAACAAAGACTGTCCAAATTAGAATTACCAACTCTGGAGCAAAGAAGGAAAAGTGGAGACCTACTATCTATAGAATTATGAAAGGAATGGAAATCTTAGATAAGAATGATTTATTGAAATGGGACAATGGAAAAACAAGACACGAAAAGAGACTCAAAAAAGATAATTACAGAAGAAATCTGAAAAAAAAAGAGCTTCCTAAACAGAATGATAGATACCTGGAACAAATTAGACAAAGAAACTGTGTGTGGAAACACTATTCAAGATTTTAAGAAAAAAAAATTGATGCTAAATGATACAAAGACAGGGCATCATGAGCATAGCTCCTTTCCTGTATAATACAACTAGGTAAATACACACACGCCGGCCACAGAACCAACAACACCTTCATCGCTGTGCCCCAAAGATGAGGATAAACAACGAAAAAGGAAACCTGGTTTGTACTGTATGGGAGGGGAGAAACTGTAGGTGTCCGAAATGATATCTCTGCAGTGGAAGTTAAATGTATTATTGGTTTGAAGTTGTTGTTCAAATCAGAGTCATCTAGTGGCGCCATACCAGACCACAATGTAAACAATCTTTACGAGACTCCTGCGACCATGAGGGTATATCACAATGATGCTTTTTCAGGATTCAGTAGGTATGAAAGGAGGAGTGTAAGTCGAATCTTAGAGATAGAGATGGAAATGAGCAAAAATAGGATATGGTGGGAGAATAAAATTATGGACTTAAGAAATGAAATTGTTGGACTATTGGATTGCTTAGCGCAAGCTAACATTGAAATTTCCGACCTGAGGAAAACTAACTTGGATCTAAGGAACAAAATTAAGGAATTGAAAAAGGATATAAGAGAGCTGAAGAGTGATAATTAAAACAAGTGAATTAATGATACTACCAATAGCAAAAACTTAAAAAAAGAGGTAAACAACAAAATACAAGAAATGACTGAAATAATCAAAGAGAACTTAGGTGAGGAAAGTATCCAAAAGATTAAGAAATGGAAGGAAAACATTGAAAATAAAGAAATTTATTTCAAAGAAACAGTCCAACAACAAATGCAGGAAAATGCAAAAACCACAATTATCCAAGTAATTAATGAAAAAGCAGTGGATAGGAAAAAATGTATTGTGGTATATGAACTAAAAGAAAAACATGGTCTGGTGAGGTACATGAGAGAAAAAGAAGAAAAAGTGACAGCAATAGCAATCCTAAAAGAAATTCAGGATGGAGCCCAAGATGCACGGAAAGACATAGGCGATGTATATAGGATTGGTCACTATTCTAAGGATAGAAATCGACCCCTAAAGATAAAACTAAGATCACAAATGGTAGTAGAAGACATATTTGAAAAAGTAGGTAATTTGGCAAGGAGTGAAAAGTACAATAAGATATGGATAAAAAGAGAAATGAGTATTGAGGAATTAGAAAAAGAGAAGACACTAAGAGAGGAAGCAAAGGAAAAAAAACATGAAGATAACAGACACAGAAAGCAAGGAATTCTATTGGAGAGTAATTGACACAAGACTGAGGAAATGGTACATCAGAATGGGCAAACCAAAGACAGGAAAAAAATATATATATATATATATGGTGAAAGAATTTTTTTTACAGTAGCCTATACCAACATCGACGGAGACATAATGGGAATTGTGGAGATTAAACTAAGGGGTGAAATACCATCCATCGATGTTGGACATGGACTATACAATTACTGGATTAAAAACAGAGACAAGAAACAGGGAGGAGGAATCGTGGTCTTGGCCAAGAAAAACTAGAATGTGACAAAAATTGCGGAGGGCAAAGGTAATGTAGAACTGATCATGATAAAAGTCAAAGACAAGAGCATGAAAAGTAGAAAGTTTGTGGTGACTTGTGTGCCCCCAAATATGAACGCTTAGAAAGAGAACGAGCATATAAAAATGCTATAAGATAAAAGGCAATCTTTAAATGAGATACTAATGGGCGGGGGTAATCTGGTAATTATGGGGGACTTCAATTCCAAAGAAATTTGTTGGGAGAACATGACAGTGAGAGGAGAAGACTTGTGGTGTGATGTACTCCTGGACATGACCATGGAATATACAATGACTCAGTAGGTCAGTGAAAACACCAGATACAGAAATAACGAGGAGCCGTCGAAACTAGATTTAATATTTACAACAGATTGGTTACAAAATAAGACGAGGGAGTCATATGAGAGGTACAAAGAAAAGAAAAGAAGTAAAGCAAAAGGTAAAGGAGGCAAAGAGGAGAGCAGTTGTGAAGTGGGGTAAGAGTATGACAGAAAATCTTGAAAGTAATAAAAAGATGTTTTGGAAAGAAGTTAAGAGAGGAAGAGGAGGCGAATCAAGTAGAGAAGAAAAGGTAAAAGGTGCAGATGGAGAGATGATAATGGAAGAGAAGGCAGTAAGGGGAAGATGGGCAGAATATTTTAGGGAGTTGCTAAATGTGAAGGAGGATAGGGAGGGAAAGATAGTTGCAGTGGGAAATGCTAAGAAAATGGCTGTGATGAGTGAGGAAAATGGAGGAGAAATAAGGAAGGATGAAGTGAAGGCAGTTGTTAAGATGATGAAAGCAGGTAAGGCACCTGGTCTGGATGGATGCTATGCAGAATGTCTAAAAAAAGGAGGTACAGTGATGGTGGACTGACTGGTGAGGTTATTTAATGTTTGCTGGAGAGAGGGTAGAGTGCTGGAGGACTGGAGGAGTGCCTGTATAGTTCCACTTTACAAGGGAAAAGGGGACAAGTGTGAATGTAGTAGTTTCAGAGGGATTAGCTTAAGTGTAGTTGGGAAGGCTTATGGGAGGATCTTGATTGAGAGGATTAGGAGAGGAAGAGAGGGAGTAATTGGTGAGGAACAGTGTGGATTTAGGACGGGTAGAGGTTGTGTAGATCAGATCTTTGTAGTAAGACAAATATGTGAGAAAGCTATAGGAAAGGGGAAGGATGTTTTTTGGGCTTTTATGGATCTGGAAAAGGCTTACGATAGTGTAGACAGAAAAGCACTGTGGGAGGTTCTGCAGATATATGGGATAGGAGGAAAGCTTCTAGGAGCTGTCAAGAGTTTTTATGAGAGTAGTAGAGCTTGTGTTAGGATTAGAAATGGAGAGTGAGTGGTTCGAGGTAAAGTTGGGACTTCATCAAGGATGTGTTATGTCACCCTGGCTGTTCAACTTATACATGGATGGGGTAGTGCGAGAGGTAAATGCAAGGGTAGTGGGTCAGGGATTGGAGATGGTTAAAGAAAATGGAGAAAAGTGGGAGGTGAGCCAGCTGTTGTTTGCTGATGACACTGCGCTTGTGGCAGGATCAGAGGAGGGATTGAGGAAGTTGGTGACAGAGTTTGGGAGAGTGTGTGATAGAAGAAAGCTGAAGATAAATGTGGGTAAAAGTAAGGTGATGAGATGTACAAGGGGTGAAAGTGGCAGTAGACTGGAAGTGATCATTAAAGGAGAGCGACTGGAGGAAGTGGATAGTTTTAGATACTTGGGTGCAAATGTGGCAGCAAATGGTGGAGTGAAGGTGGAGGTAGAATGTAGATTGAGAGAAGCGAGTAAATGCCTTGGTGGATTGAAGAGTGTAATGAGGAATAGACATTTGGGAATGGATGCTAAGAGGAGACTGTATGAAGGAGTGATTGTGCCAACAGCACTGTATGGAGCAGAAACATGGAACATAAGAGAGGACGAGAGAAGGAGTTTCAATGTGTTTGAGATGAGGTGTTTGAGAAGTATGATAGGGGTTACTAGGCTAGATAGAGTGAGAAATGAGGTGAGGAGAAGAACAGGGGTGGAAAGGGAGTTGGGAGATAGGGTTGACGAAAGAGTATTAGGATGGTTTGGACACATGGAAAGAATGAGTGAAGAAAGACTAGTAAAAGTGGTATGGAAGGCAGATGTGGAGGGAGTGAACATGAGGGGACATCCTAGGATGAGGTGGATGGATGGGGTGAAGGTGGCTTTGGGGAAGAGGGGAATGTCTGTTGAGGAAGGACAGGAGAGGACAGAAGACGGGTGAATGGAGAATGGTTGTATATGGATGATGTTGTGATGCACGAGGTGGAATGGGTGGGGGGATGGGGGGTGAGGTAGTATGTGTGAGCAAAATTTGACGCAGCCCGAAGGGATTTCTTCCCATCTTCTCCTTTTATGCATGGGGGGACGGAGAGGAGGGGTCGCCGATTTAATGAAGCGGCCTTGCTGTGGATGTGCTGTGTCTGGCGACACTGTTTCTGACCCAGGGCAGTGGAAAAGGTGCAGGGATGACCCGTCATCCAGGAGGTGCTAAGATAAGAGGGAAGGTGAAGGGGTGTGGAGTGTATTCAGGGATGGAATGGGTGGGAATGATTTTATGCCTTTTCTTTTTTGGCTACCTCCATTGTAAGGGGGGAAAAATCCTTGGTATATGTATGTACAACAGAACCTGAAATTGTGGATAAAATCCAATACAAGACACCAATTTGAAAGAGTGACCATATATTAAGACTGAACTAAAGGAAGAAATATACATGGAGAGAAATAAAAAGCATAGGAAAGGAAGATTTATGTACATCAAAATGGACTTTGGAAAACTAAAAATAATTCTTCCAGAATGCAAATTGGGAAAAAGTTTACATGGAAGAGACAAAAGTGGAAGAGAAATGGGATATCTTGATGGAAAATTACAATGAAGGGGTGAATAGGTACATACCAAGACAGAAGCTAGAGAGTGTACATTAAATGCTGGTTCAACAGAAGATGCAGTGAGGTAAACGATAGTAGGGAGAGAGCATGGAAAAGATGGAGAAAAGATAAAAAAAAAAAACTGGAAAATGGCAAGTATATATAAACTATAGAAATGAGTATATCAAAATGTGAAGATAGGAAAAAAGGAACCATGAAAAGGGCATTATAGGTAAATACAACGAGCAACCCAAGCTATTCTATCGATACGAGAATGGTAAAACTATACAAAGGGAATATAGAATACACAGAAGATTTAGAAATTGCTGAAGTCATGAATAATCACTTCAAATCTGTTTTCACTAGAGAGAAGGCACAAGATTGGGACGAAGGTAATGAAAGGTAATCTCCCCCATGAGCGAGATGATAATAACACAAAAAGAAATAATGGAACATCTATCAAACCTTGATGTCAGGAAATCACATGGCCCGGACGGAATTGCATATTGGATTCTAAAAGAATGCAAAGAAGAACTAATGGACAAAATACATAAGTTGCTCACTTAAAGAAGGAAAAATACCAAAAGACTGGAAAAATGCTAACATTGTACCAATATATAAAGGAGGAAACAAGGAAGAACCAACTAACTACAGGCCAGTCTCACTAACTAGCACTATAGCCAAAATTTGTGAGAAAATCATCAAGAATAGATGGGTAAAACACCTGGAAGACAACAATATAATACACCCAAGACAATTTGGGTTCAGACAAGGAAGATCATGTACCACAAACTTAATATGTTTCTACTCAAGATTAATAGACATAGTGGAAGAAAGGAATGGATGGGCTGATTGTGCCTTCCTGGACTTACAAAAAGCCTTTGACAAAGTACCACACAAAAAATTATTTAAAAAACTGGAACATATAGGAGGGATATAAGGGAACCTACTAAAATGGATGGAAGACTTCCTGATTGGTAGAAAGATGAGAGTAGTGCTCAGAGAAAAATATTCAGGTTGGAAAGAGGTGATCAGTGGAGTACCGCAAGGATTTGTATTGGCTCCAATAATGTTTGCTATTTGTGAATGACATGGATGATGATGTGAAATGTTACATGAGCTTCATTGCAGACAATGCCAAACTGTTAAGGAAAGTAAAAACTGAAAAGGATTGTGAATCACTGCAGGAAGACTTGAATAAGGTATGGAACTGGAGTCAGAAATGGGAATGGACTTGAGTATTAACAAGTGTAGCATAATGGAGTTTGGAAAAAGTAAAAACAGAATATCAGGACTATATAAAATTGGAACCATGGAGGTAAAGAAGGAGAGATCCAAAAAAGATTTGGGTGTAATTATCTCAAACGACTTGTCCTTTGATAATCAGATAAACAAAATTGTTGGAGAATCCTACAACTTGCTAAGATCAATAAAAGTGGCATTTACATATTTGGACGAAGAAATTATTAAAAAATATTGATCACACTGATAAGGCCTAGACTAGAATATGTGGCGACATTGTGGTCACCTAGTACCAAAAAGAATATAAAGAAATTAGGAAGAATCCACAGTGCAGCCACAAAAATGACACCTGCACTTTCAAACTTGTCATATGAGGAAAGATTGGCTAAACTGGAGTTACCGCCTCTGGAGCAAAGAAGAGAGGTGACCTACTGACCATTTACAGACTCATGAAGGCCACTGAAATACTCGACAGAGAGGACTTGCTAAACTGGGACAAGAGAAACACAAGAGGACATGGAAAGAAAATAAAAAAACATAGCTACAGAAGAGATCTGAAGAAAAACAGTTTTCCACATAGAGTGGAGGACACTAGGAACAAACTGGACAAAAAAATAGTGTGCGCAAAAACCATTCATGAGTTTAAGAGCAAACTAGACACTGCGAGATACAAAGGCGGGACACCATGAGCGTAGCTCCCCTTCCCGCAAAATACAACTAGGTAAATACACAGATATAGTCCAAATTGGAATCA
Organism: Oratosquilla oratoria; assembly: GCF_046742065.1. Lineage (NCBI taxonomy): Eukaryota > Metazoa > Arthropoda > Malacostraca > Stomatopoda > Squillidae > Oratosquilla > Oratosquilla oratoria. Next base: position 12,347,963 of record NC_134779.1, on the reverse strand, counting down.
CATATAGATTCGATATTAGGTATAATAATTAGAGAGTAAGAGATAGGGCCCCACTAGTATTGCACCTTTCATATATACTACAATTAGGTATATACACACAAAATACAAATACAGCTATGGCATCATGTGAGGTATCTGCTTATATGCATAAGGACAAAGCCAAGTTCAATTACCTAATCGCAATTATTTTTATAGTTCCTCTTTAACCCCAACTGTGTCAGTGGCATACATTGTATGCTGTAATTGTTTTATGGATTGAGCATAAATGGCATACATTGTATGCCGCAATTGAAAAAATTGGCCAAAAATAGGCATTACATAGAGGGTCAAATCTGTGGTAATGACCAAGTAGCCCTATCCATTGGCTATAAAAGACACCCAAAATCTTTTATTTATTGACAAAACTGACAACCTTGGTATAATTTTTTCCGGGGTAACTTGGGGTATAAAATTGGCCTTTAGGACATAATTTAGGAGATTCTGGTGTATGAAACAAAGTATGAGGAGGTAAAGTTGTACTTCGATAGTTAGGCAGGTGCTATTTAGTATGTATTCAGCAGTCGTGGGCGTTGCGATAAGTAAAGCGATAATATTGCTTTAACCGGAAAAATTTATTGCTTATATTTATCGCTTTCAAATTTCCCGCGATAAATCCAGCGATAAAGTAGAAGACGAAAAACCGTTAGGGCGGGAGGTTACAGGCTCATTGTTACGCAGCAAACAGATATGGTGTTCTAAGTGTAAAAAAGAGAAGCGAGTAAATGCCTTGGTGGATTAAAGAGTGTAATGAGGAATAGACATTTGGGAATGGATGCGAAGAGGAAACTGTATGAAGGAGTGATTGTGCCAACAGCACTGTATGGGGCAGAAACGTGGAACATAAGAGAAGAAGAGAGGAGTTTGAATGTGTTTGAGATGAGGTGTCTGAGAAGTATGGTGGGGGTTACTAGGCTGGATAGAGTGAGAAATGAGGAGGTGAGGAGGGAGATAGGGAGATAGGGTTGATGAAAGAATATTAGGATGGTTTGGACACATGGAAAGAATGAGTGAAGAAAGACTAGTAAAAGAGGTATGGAAGGCAGATGTGGAGGGAGTGAACATGAGGGGACGTCCTAGGATGAGGTGGATGGATGGGGTGAAGGGGGCTTTGGGGAAGAGGGGAATGTCTGTTGAGGAAGGAAGGGAGAGGACGGAAGACAGAGGTGAGTGGAGAATGGTTGTATATGGATGATGATGTGATTGCATGAGGAGGAATGGGCGGGGGGGTGGGGGTGGGTGGGGTAGTATGCGTGAGTAAATTTTGACGCAGCCCGAAGGGATTTCTCCCCGTCCTCTCCTTATATGCAAGGGGGGACGGAGAGGGGGGGTCGCCGATTAAATGAAGCGGCCTTGCTGTGGATGTGCTGTGTCTTGCGACACTGCTTCTGACCCAGGGTGGTGGGCAGGGTGCAGGGATGACCCGTCATCCAGGAGGTGCTCAGATGAGAGGGAGGGTGGGAGGGGTGTGGAGTGTATTTAGGGATGAAATGGGTGGGAGTGTTTTTATGCCTTTCCCTTTTTGGCTACCTCCCTTGGAAGGGGGAAAAAGCCTTGGTATATGATGATATGATGAAGTGTAAAAAAGAGGTTTTTAAATGCATAAGTAGCAAAAATAGAGTATTTTTGGATTTATCACAGGATTTATCGCTTATCGCTTTAAGGTATCTTGGAAATTTATCGCTTTATCATTATAGGACTAATTTATCGCTTTATCGCAAAATTTATCGGTGCCCACCACTGGTATTCAGATGTACAGAACTGGCAATTTCGCACTGCCAATTTTCATAAATGCATAATACAAAATATGGCCAGGCCATAATGGTGTGATGGCTGCTTAATAAAAATGTTTACCAAAACAATAAGAAACACCACAATCATCTATCTTCCATGAAATTATATATATATATATATATATATATATATATATATATATATATATATATATATATATATATATATATATATATATATATATATAAAGATACCGAAAAATCAATTTACCACATAACAAAGAGATAAATATTTGCCAAAAAATCTACAAAAAATATTTATAAACACACTTTCCAAAAGTGTCAGACTATTATGGGTGACTGTACATTGCCTTGAAACATCATAAATGTCAAATTCACTCTCTGAAATTCTAACAAGGCTTCCCCAAAAAAATACAATGGACGTTCTCATTCAACCTGTGTGAGGAGCAAAAGAAAGTCTACAGATTTTCTACCAAACTTTCACACACATATCTCGACCAAATCGACCCAGTTTCTCTACTTCTAGGCTAAGGTGAATAAAAATAAGCAAGATTTGTTAGTTTTACATAATTTTGAGTTATACTTTTTAGCTGATTTTAGAAAAAAATATATATATATATTTTGGCTCCAACACTGGGGGGAGGAAGGATATACAACATTCACCAAGTGACATATGGGTTAAACAGAAGAGTCCACCTAAATAGGAACTGCATATCCCCTATTTTCACAAAGGAAATCAGATAAAAACATTAAACTACAGATCAATATCTCTCATTGAATCATTTCACATAATCATGAAGGTAGTTTCTGTAGCATTTTGCAACTCATGTTCTTGACATTCTATCTTTATAACCAGCAACAATGACAAAATTGGACTTGTATACTATATCCCCAACAACAGACTTTTTTTTTTTTTTCAATAACCTTCACCACATCTTCCATTCTATTTTGTACTACTGTGTAAGTGCTGCATTTCTATTTGTATTTACCTAGGTGAGTTTTACAAGAAAACATCACTCACTGCATTCCTTCTACATTTTTTGAGTCTAAAACTGACCATTTGTAACTTTTTTTTTTTTTCTCTACCCATCATTTCTCTCAACTGCTCCTACTTTCTTTCCTTTTCTGTGTCTGCATGAATGTGTGGCTATAAATGCAACAAAATGCAGTGATATAATGCCCAAGAAGATACTCACAGAAACAAGATGATTGAGATCTCCATATGATGGTGATGTGAGTTTGAGTGTTCTGAAGCAGATGTCATAGAGAGCCTCATTGTCAATGCAGAAGGTCTCATCAGTATTTTCAACAAGCTGGTGGACAGAGAGTGTGGCATTGTAGGGCTCCACCACTGTGTCGGAGACCTGCAGGGCAGAGGCAGTATAAAAATATAAGAAGTAATTAACATCACAACGTTTATCTTCTAGTGCACAATTTCTTTACTTGGTGTAATAGCATGATAGGAAACACCAAAATCAGGGTGTGCTAGAAAAAGACTCAGTGGATATGCCAGACTTTCTTATTGTGACATCACATTTTGCAATACAAGTGACTTGGGATGATGAAGAGAGTATACCACTTTACCTTAGGACTTGGGATAACAGAGAAGGTGTTCATGATGCGGTCTGGATACTCCTCCCGGATCTTTGAGATAAGGAGAGTGCCCATGCCGGAGCCAGTTCCACCCCCAAGGGAGTGTGTCAGCTGGAAGCCTTGAAGACAGTCACAGTTCTCAGCCTCCTTTCGGAGAACGTCCATCACAGAGTCAACCAATTCAGCGCCCTCTGTGTAGTGTCCTTTGGCCCAGTTGTTACCTGGGCCACATCCAGGGAGAAAAGAATCATTTTATAGAAGGTGAAGGGAAAGATGACACAAATTGTTTACAAGCAAATAATTGCATTGATTAACAGGATGATCTTTTGGCATCTTCAGTACCATGGGGAGTACAAACATCATGTAATTTTGTCTCAAGGAAGGGCTCCAGATTGCATGGGGGTTTTGATCAATAGATTCTATCCATGCCAAAAAAAATTTGGGCAGTTAAATGTAATGAACTGACCTATGCCATGGTACTGAAGGAGCCAGTGCCCCAGTGACTTCATATAATCTGGTTAGAGGCACCAGATGATTTTACACCAAACAAATATCTGAAGGGAACCTCTGGGAATGAATGGCAATAAATGAACCAGCAACAAGATATTGTCTGGTAACAGGTAAGGAATAGACTCAATCCAAGCAATGGATAAGATTCCTTGTTTTATCACCCATGTTTAACAGGCATTATTTTTAATCTAATACCTGACATGAACAACTGCAAGGAAAGGTTTTGGGGAAATGATAAGAACAGATAAGTTCCTTGGATGAAGAAATGGTTATAGAAAATGTTCTTTTGGTCACTAATAGATACACATATTGTTCTATTATCATTAATAGATACAGAACTTGTTCTGGTGATACTAATAGTTACAAGAACTGCTCTGTTATCACTAATAGTTACAGGAACTGCTTTGTTATCACCTACCTGCTCCACTTTGCCCAAATACAAAGTTGTCTGGTCTAAAGATCCTGCCAATAGGGCCTGACCTCACCGATTCCATTGTCCCTGGCTCAAGGTCAACCAGCACTGCCCTTGGTACATAGCGGCCACCTGGAAAGGAACAGAATGACAATGAGTTCAACCCCAGAAAGTTGGCATTCAAAGCCTTGTTAGATTTGAATAGCCTATGTGGCCCTTAGGTTCAGGGGAGGGAGGAGAGATACTCTCTGCCCAATGTAAAGTCAAGGTCAGCTTGATTTTTTTTTTCTGACTATCACCAACTTCATCCCAGATGGAGAGGTGATTGGTCTTAGGCACTCACATGGGGAGAGAGTGATGACATTTTTATGCATTAGCTCATGGAAGTTGGATGTGAAGATGATAGTTGATTGAGGGAAGGGTAGGAGTGGAAAGAAATTTTGTAGGAATGAATGGATGGATGATAATGATACAATAATAATGATATTAATTTAAATAGTAATAATGAAAATAACTAATTGGAAGGTAGGTATTCGCTGATGTATGGTTTGTTAAATGTAATGGTGGTCAGTCAGTAGTTGAATTTGATGTGGAATACCATATCATCAAAACAGAAGGAATTTGAAAAGGTCTCTTGACACATCAACATGAGTATAACTCCTGATGCAGCAGACGACAGGGATAAACTTGAAATTTAAACTCACAACACTTACTGTAAGTCTAGAAGAACCTCAACCTCTGAGAAACTGCCCCTCCCAACAGGAGGGCCCTCTGAAGATAAACTAAGTTGTCCATGCCTGTATATGCTAAAGACTGAAACACTAACACTCATACATGCCTCTAAAAGGATTTACTGCCACATGCTGGAAAGAGCCACTTTCTAACACTACTTTACTACACACAGGACATGCTCTATTCAGGGTGAGATTGCATGCAGCTGGGAAACATGGAGCAAGATCCACATAAACAACTACCAGAATCCTGTCATTTTTTTAACACTAATAAACTTGTACCAAAGAAAATCTGCTTCATTTTTTTATGCACACGTCTAAAGGATGTGATGAAATACAGTTTTCCATATAGATGCATAAATACTTGGAATAGCTTAGGAAATGATATATCCCAAGCTCAAACAATACACGAGTTCAAATCTAAACATGATAATTGGAAATCAAGGATATAGATTAAGTTGGAACTGTACATGAATTTGAATCTAGGTATGATAAAAAACAGAGAATAGGAGATGGGACCCAACAAGCATTACTCCTTTCCTGTATACTATAATTAGATAAACACACACACATACACTAAGGTCAATGAAAGTGGCTTTTGACTATTTGGATGAGGAAATGGTAAAGAAAATATTAGTTACACTGATAAGACCAAGATTGGAGTATGCTGCAACACTATGGACACCCAATACTAAAAAGAATATAAAGAAATTAGAAAGAATACAAAGAATAATGACAAAGATGGCACCAACACTCTCCAAATTGACATACAAACAAAGATTGTCCAAATTGAAACCACCAACCCTGGAACAAAGAAGAGAAAGAGGAGATCTACTATTTACAGAATTATGAAAGGAATGGAAGTAAAGGCATAAGAGGGTCTAGGAGTTTTCCAACTAGTATCCTAAGGTTTGGGTCTTTTAATGTGTGTGGATGTGGTACAGATGAGAGTAAAAGGGAAGAGATAGGTAGTATGTTTGTGAAAAGAAAGATGGATGTGTTGGATTTGAGTAAAACTAAGTTGAGAGGGAGGGGCGAGTGTGAGTTTGGGAGTGTAGTTGAGAAGTTCTCAGGAGTGAAGAGAGGGCGATGGAGAGAAAATGTGGCTATACTAGTAAGTGAAGAGATAGGTATTTACCTGGTTGTATTTTACAGGATGAGAGCTACGCTCATGGTGTCCCGCCTTTGTATCCTGCAGTGTCTAGTTTGCTAGAAACCATTCATGAATGGTTTTTGTGCATGCTATTTTTTTTTGTCCAGTTTGTTCCAAGCGTCCACCACTATGTGGAAAACTGTTTTTCTTTAGATCTCTTCTATAACTATGTTTTTTTTTTTTTCTTCACATATCCTCTTGTGTTTCTCTTGTCCCAGTTTAATAAGTCATCTCTATCAAGTATTTCTGTGCCCTTCATAATTCTGTATATGGTCAGTAGGTTGCCTCTCTTCTTTGCTCCAGAGTTGGTAGCTCCAATTTAGCCAGTCTCTCTTCATATTACAAGTTTGAAAGTGCAGGGGCCATTTTTGTGGCTGCTCTCTGGATTCTTCCTAGTTTCTTTATATTCTTTTTGGTACTGGGTGACCAATGTCACCACATATTCTAGTCTAGCCCTTATCAGTGTGACCAATATTTTTTTAATCATTTCTTCATCCAAATATGTAAATGCCACTTTTATTGATCTTAGCAAGTTGTAGGATTCTCCAATAATTTTGTTTATCTGTTTATCATAGGACAAGTCGTTTGAGATAATTATGGTACACCCAAATCTTTTTCGGATCTCTCCTTCTTTACCTCCATGGTTCCAACTTTATATTGTACTGATATTCTGTTTTTACTTTTTCCAAACTCCATTATGCTACACTTTTTAATATTGAACTCCACTTCCCATTTCTGACTCCAGTTCCTTACCTTATTCAAGTCTTCCTGCAGTGATTCACAATCCTTTTCAGTTTTTACCTTCCTTAACATTTTGGCATCATCTGCAAAGAAGCTCATGTAACATTTCACAACATCATCCATGTCATTCACATAAATGGCAAACATTATTGGAGCCAATACAAATCCTTGCGGTACTCCACTGATCACCTCTTTCCAACCTGAATATTTTTCTCTGAGCACTACTCTCATCTTTCTACCAATCTAGTCTAGGCCTTATCAGTGTGACCAATATTCTTTTAATCATTTCTTCATCCAAATATGTAAATGCCACTTTTATTGATCTTAGCAAGTTGTAGGATTCTCCGACAATTTTGTTTATCTGTTTATCACAGGACATGTCGTTTGAGATAATTACACCCAAATCTTTTCCAGATCCCACTTTCTTTACCTTCTTAGTTCCAATTTTATACTGTCCTGATATTCTATTTTTACTTTTTCCAAACTCCATTATGCTACACTTCTTAATGTTGAAGTCCACTTCCCATTTTTGACTCCAGTTCCATACCTTATTTAGGTCTTCCTGTAGTGATTCGCAATCTGTTTCAGTTTTTACTTTCCTTAACAATTTAGCGTTGTCTGCAAAGCTCATATAACCTTGCACATCACCATCCATGTCATTCACATAAATAGCAAACATTATTGGACCCATTACAGATCCTTCCAAAACTCCACTGATCACCTCTTTCCAACCTGAATATTTTTCTCTGAGCACTACTCTCATCTTTCTACCAATCAGTAAGTCCTCCATCCATTTTTAGTAGGTTCCCTTGAATCCCTCCTATATGTTCTAGTTTTTTTTAATAATTTTTTGTGTGGTACTTTGTCAAAAGCTTTTTGTAAGTCCAGGAAGGCACAATCAGCCCATCCATTCCTTTCTTGCACTAAATCTATTAGTCTTGAGTAAAAACATATTAAGTTTGTGGTACATGATCTTCCTTGTTTGAACCCAAATTGTCTTGGGTTTATTATATTGTTGTCTTCCAGGTGTTTTACCCATCTATTCTTGATGATTTTCTCACAAATTTTGGCTATAGTGCTTGTTAGTGAGACTGGTCTATAGTTAGTTGGTTCTTCCTTGTTTCCTCTTTTATATATTGGTACAATATCAGCATTTTTTCAGTCTTTTGGTATTTTTCCTTCTTGTGGGCAACTTATTATGTTATGTATTTTGTCCATTAGTTCTTCTTTGCATTATTTTAGAATCCAATTTGCAATTCCGTCCAGGCCATGCAATTTCCTGACATCAAGGTTTGATAGATGTTCCATTATTTCTTTTTGTGTTATCATTATCTCGTTCATAGGAGGAGATCACACTTTATTTCCTTCTTCCCAATCTTGTGCCTTCTCTCTAGTGAAAACAGACTTGAAGTGATTATTCATGACTTTGGCAATTTCTAAATCTTTTGTATATTCTATATTTCCTTGGTGTAGTTTCACCATTTCCAGTCTATTTTTAAGTTTACCGTTCACATATCGATAGAATAGCTTGAATTATTCTTTGCATTTATCTATAATGTCTTTTTCATAGTTCCTTTTTTCCTCTCTTTGTACTTTTACATACTCATTTCTATAGTTTATATATACTTGCCATTTTCCATTTTTTTATCTTTTTTTTTTTATCTTTTCTCCATCTTTTCCAAACTTTGTCCCTTCTATCTTTTGCCTCACTGCATCTTCTGTTGAACCAGCACTTAATGTACACTCTCTCTAGCTTCTGTCTTGGTATGTGCCTATTCACACCTTCATTGTAGAGTCATTGTCCAACAATGATGGGTGGTATTGCACCCCTTAGTTTAGTCTCCACCATTCCCATTATGCCTGGTTTTTCTTCTAACAGGTAATCATTAAGTTCATTCAGTCCTGAAGTTAATCTGTCGATATTAATATAGGCCACTTTTAATTTTTTCCTTTCTCCATCTTTTTTTCTGTCATTGGTTCGCCCTTTTTGATATACCATTTTCTCATTCTCATGTCGATTACTCTCCAATAGAATTCCTTGCTTTCGGTCTCCGTTCTCTTCAGGGTTTTTTTTTTTTTTTTTTTTTTTTTTGCTTCCTCTCTTAGTGTCTTCTCTTTTTCTAATTCCTCAATACTCATTTCTCTTTTTATCCATGTTATTGTACTTTTCACTCCTTGCCAAATTACCTACTTTTTCAAACATGTCTTCTACTACCATTTGTGATCTTAGTTTTATCTTTAGGGGTCGATTTCTTTCCTCAGAATAATGACCAATTCTATACACATCGTAGATGTCCTTCTCTACTTCCTGGACTCCATCCTGAATTTCTTTCAGGATTGCTATTGCTGTTTCTTTTTCTTCTTTTTCTCTCATGTAGCCTCGCCAATGGATAGTAAAAAATGTATAGTCATAGTGGTATATGGACTTAAAGGAAAACATGGTCTGGTTCCTTTTAGTCCATATACCACTATGACTATACATTTTTTACCATCCATTGCATCTATGAACCCAATTTGCCTTTTCATTAATTATTTGGATAATTATGTCTTTCGCATTTTCCTGCATTTGTTGTTGGACTATTTCTTTGAAGGCAATTTCTTTATTTTCTGTTTTCCTTCCATTTCTTAATCTTTTGGATATTTTCCTCACTTAAGTTTTCTTCAATTTTTTCAGTCATTTCTTGTATTTGGTTATTTACCTATTTTTTTTAAGTTGTCGCTATTGGTAGTACCATTAATTTTCTTCTTTTCATTTTCACTCTTCATTTTCTCTTATATCATTTTTCATTTCCTTAATTTCGTTTCTTAGTTCCAAGTTAGTTTTCCTTAGGTTGGAAATTTCAATGTTAGCTTGCACTAAGCAATCCATTAGTTCATCAACTTCCTTCCTTAAGTCCATGATTTCATTCTCCCACCATTTTCTATTTTTGCTCATTTCATCTCTGGGGTTTCACAATGCTTATTTATATCGTATTTCGGCGTGGCTGACTCTGCTGTCAAGTCGTCATTCGAGTCAGACTTTTCGTTATGTTCCTTTTTTTTTTTTTTTTCTAATTACATCTCATTCCATTTAACTAGCACTGCTAAGATTTCATTTTGGACACCCATGATTTCTCCCCTCCTATTCAATACAAACCAGGTTTCCTTCTTTTGTTGTATATCCCACAATTTTCATCTTTGGGGCACAAACGACGAAGGTGTTGGCGGCAGGGCTGCGGAGTCGGAGTCGGAGGGAGTCGGAGGTTTTAGCTGGAGTCGTAGTCGGAGTCGAATTTCTAAGAGTACTAGGAGTCGGAGTCGGAGTCGGAGTCGGAATTTTTTATCCGACTCCGACTCCTTAAGTCCAATAGAATTATTTTTTTAACATGGTTTCCCTGTTTGGTTTTACCAGTTGCACAATTTAGCAGTTTTTGTATGGTTTTGCTTTTATTTTTGGAGGCAATAGTGAGTGTGTGCAGTGTATATGCACTAAGTGGTCTCTCCAGATGGAAACAAAAAACAATCCATCAATAATAAAAAAAAAAGAAAAATACACAATACTGACAAGCTATCGTTGTCAGTCTGGGTAAAAGTGTTTGTGGTCATGTATTTGTAGTTGTTTCCTGTAAGGAGAGTGAAACTATATACAGTATATACTGTATATATATATATATATATATATATATATATATATATATATGTATATATATATATATATATGTGTGTATATATATATATATAATATTTTGTACTATACTGCAATGCTTTTACTTCAACATAAATAAACATCAATTCGTGCTGCCACCATGTGACGGCATTATGTGCTATTAGTACTAACTAATGTAAACAAACAGCTGTAGATTCTGCCTGAAGCAGTGACTCCCAGTGAATTTTCTTTTCCTTCATTTTCGGTAGTTTTATCACATTTTCCTTTAATAGAAATATGCTAGATTATGATAAAGCTACTTCAGAATATGAAAATCATACATTTATCTAAGAAATTTAGTGGTTTGAAATATACGAAATAGAAACAGGCTACTGATCATGGTTACTAGTGAATACAATAGGCCTACAAGTGAAGCAATGAAAAGTAGAAATCAGAGTAAAGAAAATCACGAGCCATTTTAATCTAATTCAAAACTGATTATGGTATAAAGACAATTGCAAATTAGGCCTAAGTGTACCAGATATTTATACTTTAACCCATAACCATAATTCTATCTATCTATATACAAAAGGCTTTTTCCCCCTTATCAGGGAGGTAGCCAAGTCAAAAGGCATAAACCCACTCCCACCCATCATCCCTTCCACCCTCACATCTTAGCTCCTCATGGACGACGGGTCATCCCTGCATCCCGCCCACCACCCTGGGTCCAGGACACAGAACATCCACAGCAAGGCCGCTTCACTTAATTGGCGACCCCTCTCTCTCCGTCCCCTCACATAGAAAACGGAGGACGGGGAGAAGTCCCTTCGGGCTGCGTCAAAGTATCATTCACACTTTCCCACTCCCCAAACCCCCCCATCCTCCCATCCCTTCCCTTTCTTTTCATCACAGTATCATCTATACACAGCCCTTCTCCACTCATCTTTATCTTCTGCCACCTCCCTTCCCTGCTCCACAGGCATTCCCCTCTTGCTCAACGCCCCTGTCACCCCATCCATCCATCTCATCCTCGGTCGTCCTCTCAAATTCACTCCCTCCATCTCTGCCTTCCATACCCCTTTCACCAGTCTTCCTTCATCCATTCTTTCCATGTGTCCAAACCATTCTAATAGTCTTTCATCAGCCTTCTCAGCCAACTCCTTTTCCACCCCAGCTCTCCTTCTCACTTCCTCGTTTCTCACTTTATCCAGCCTTGTAACCCTCACCATACTTCTCAGACATTTTATCTCAAACACATTTAAACTTTTCCTCTCTGCCTCTTTCAAATTCCATGTCTCTGCCCCACACAGCACTGTCGGCACAATCACCCCTTCATACAATCTCCTCTTTGCATTAATTCCCAAATGTCTATTTCTCATTACTTTTTTAAATCCCCCAAGGCGTTTGCTTCTCTCAATCTACAGCTTACCTCTACCTCTACTCCTCCCTTTGCAGCCACATATGACCCCAAGTACCTAAAACTATCCACTTCCTCCAACCTCTCCCCTTTAAGACTTACTTCCAACTCTCCACCATCCTCTCCTCTTGTACACCTCATCACTTTACTTTTACCCACATTCACCTTCAACTTTCTCCTATCACACACCCTCCCAAACTCAGTCACTAACTCTCCTAATGCCTCCTCTGACCCTGCCACAAGTAGAGTGTCATCGGCAAACAACAACTGACTTACCTCACACTTTTCTCCATTTTCCGCAACCAACTCCAGTCCCCTGCCCATTTCTCTTGCATTTACCTCCCGTACCACCCCATCCATATACACATTGAACAGCCATGGCGACATGACACATCCCTGACGTAGTCCCTCCTTTACCTCAAACCATTCACTCTCTCCATTTCTGATTCTAACAGGCTCTACTACTCTCATAAAAACTCTTGACTGCTCTTAACAGCTTTCCCCCAATACCTGTTTACCCTATCATAAGCCTTTTACAAATCCATAAAGGCCCAAAAGACATCCTTACCATATCCTAAAGCTTTCTCACAAATCTGTCTTATCACAAAAATCTGATCCACACAGCCCCTACCTCTCCTAAACCCACACTGCTCCTCACCAATTACTTCCTCTGGTCCTCTCCTAATTCTCTCAGTTATAACCCTCCCATACGCCTTCCCAACTACACTCAACAAACTGATCCCTCTGAAACTACTACATTCACACTTGTTCCCTTTTCCTTTGAAAAGCGGAACTATACATGCACTCCTCCAGTCCTCTGGTACTCTACCCTCCCTTAGACACACATTAAATAACCTCACTAACCAGTCTACTATTACTTTACCTCCCTTCTTCAGACACTCCGCATGACACCCATCTAACCCAGGTGCCTTACCTGCTCTCATCATTTTAATCGCTACTTCCACCTCATCTTTTCTTATTTTTCCCTCATTTTCCTCACCCATCACTGTCATTTTCTTTGCGCCTTCCACTGCTATCACCATTCCCTCCCTATCTTCCTCTACATTCAACAGTTCCCTAAAATATTCCTCTTCCATTATCATCTTTTCATCTTTGCCTTTTACCTTTTCTTCCCTACTTGAATCAACTTCCCTTCCTCTTTTAATCTCTTAATAATAGTAAAAAGAAAATATTTAGGCCAAATTTTGTACATTGTGTAATGTGACCTTGGTAAAGACAAATATTGATATACTGGTATACGGAATAGTCTGTAAAACCCTACTATTGATAGTAGCCTAATGAGTGACTACCGGACCTTAAATATTACCTACAAGATATACAGTTTGCATGATTTGGCTATGTTTCTTTTTGTAGGAATTGGTAAACAATAAGCATTGGATGCAAGAACAATTTAGATTACTTTGCCAAAGTTTCCTACTTTTCTCAGTGATGTAGCCTAGGCCAATTGTAAAGACCTACCTGTTGTATGATAAATGCTGATTATGAGATAGGCTAACCTAGTGAATCATTAGCAGTTTGTATTATTTTTAAAACTTTGATGAAGAGAGTGTATATACAGTATATATATATATATATATATATATATATATATATATACAGATAAAACCTATTTCTTTTGGTACATGTTGTTTATCGGGTTCTTTAAGAAATAATAAATAGATAAAAATAAAGAAAATAAAAAAATAAAACCAATGAATTAATGAAAAAAATATTCTTTTATTTTCATTTTGTTTCTATTTTTTTTTAATCTTTTTATTTCGTTTTTCATTGAAAAAAAAAAAAAAAAAAAAAAAAAAGATAATCCCAAAATAACCTTATAATCCACATTTACCTTTCTTTTTACCACAAATTGTAGGGTCGAATCTGTTTTTTCTTGACTATAGGCTGCCTCTATTCATAGGGTAGTCTAGGACTCTAACCTATATTTCTCATAGGCTAATCTAACCAACCATTTCATCACATTAAGATATCAGTTTACCCTACTTATATAAAGTACAAAATACTATTTTTTTTAATTTGCAAATTTCAATTGAGTAGTCTATAAGTTCTATAATTATGAATAAAGCCTATTTTTTTAATGTTCACAAATAAGAAATCTGTATAGATGTTAGCTTTAACCTCGTTATTAACGTAATAATACTGGTAGATTCAAGGAACATATAAAATATTTTATTATAAGAAATTTTTATAGTTGAATCTTTAACCTAGTTATTAATGTAATAATACAGGTGTATTCAAGGTACAGTACATATATTTTGTTATATTCTTGAAAGCTTTGTCTGAATTTTTACCATTACAGTAACTTGCAAGCCAACAATAGCTGTAAAATACTGTCTATAGATGTGCACTGTGAAATAATTTGTTGCTATTGTGCAAATAGAAAGCAGGTCTCATTATCCCAAGATTAAAAAAAAAAAAAAAAAATTGATATGTTTTGTGTTGAGAAAATTTAATAACCATCCAGTATAGATTAGTTTTATAGCTAGTTACAGGATATGTACCATTTATAGAAGTTTCCAGAATGTAGTTTGTATTAATATTTCATTCATTCTATACTATGGGAGTTATAGCCAGTGGAATGTATTTCTATTTATAATAAATACTCAATAAATATAATTACTAATTCAAATTCCTGAATAATTTGTCAACTGTCAAGTGACAGAGATGATTTTTATCTTTAAACAATTTAAACTGGCTACTTTACCTTTATTGACAGTCTAATTAATTCAAATTATGTTAACATCTAGAACTCCATCATGTACACACGTACATGACAGTGTAGACAATAGTATATATCCACCACGTATGCACTACTGTATATCATGTATGTAAAAGTCAACGGAAGTGCCCTGAGATAAACTTTGACCAGTCTCAGAGGCCAGATAGGAGTGACATTAGAGCATATGTCACAGCATTTGAAGATGACTGAAAAGGGGAGGAACAACAGCAGATATGAACAGTGTGCACAGGGGAAGGTTGTCTCTCTCTTTCCTGAACTGATTCCTGGTTTTTATGATAACATGGTGAAATTAATTCTGCAGTAAGTACTAGGTAGGGCATCCTCCATTAACCTTTCCTCATCATGATTTGTCACATTTTTTCCTAATATTGTGATAGAAGGTTTATGAGATTGGACAAATGAAATAACAGATGATTTTTTTTTTTTGGGGGGGAGGGGAAGGGCACAAAGGAAAAAGAAAATATCTAGCTTGAAGTGGCAACTCTACCATGACAGATTTGAAAGTGCTCATAAGCTGGTAGATGATCATGAGCATAAATAATACCATTATATATTTAATATATATATGTTTATACGAATATACGTGCTTGTGTGCATATACATATATAAAGCTGGTTGAGTGTATATGTGAGTATATTTATCATACAAGTGAATGTTTCACGTAAAAAATAATATACATGAAAAATATTTATAAAATGCTTGCTGAATAGGTGTGGGAGGCTGGTAAATGGATCTGCAGAATAGATTTCCACATAGGGGTCAAGGAGTTAAGGAGTCGGGAGTCGGAGTCGGAGGAATCAAAGGAGTCAGAGTCGGACCTTATACCATCCGACTCCGCAGCCCTGGTTGGCGGTAAACATATAGTGGAGTGGAGGGAGGTTTCTTTAAGGTTAATGTGGATGAAAGTGAAACTGGGAAAGGAGATAAGGGTTTTTGTAAGTGCATATGGGCCTGGTAGTGAGAAGAGTGTAGAAGAAAGGGAGACTTTTTAGATAGATTTAAATGAGTGCATAGAAGGATTAGGGAGGAACGTCAATGTAGTAGTATTGGGAGACCTTAATACTAGGGTAGGAAATGAACCAATAGACGGAGACTTTAATGCTTGGGTAAGAAATGAACCAATAGACAGAGTGGTTGGGAAATGTGGAGTTCCAGGAAAGAATCGTAGTGGAGAGTTGATGGTGGCATGCCCAGAGTTCATGATAGCAAATACAGTGTTTTGGAAGAAAGTCAAGCATAAGTACACATGGGAGAGGGTGGTGGATGGTAGGGTGGTAGATAGAACGTTAATGGACTATGTTGTGGTAGATAGGAGTATAATAGGAAGAGTTAAGGATGTACATGTTCTAAGGGGAGAGAGTGGGGGGATATCAGATCATTTTTTGGTGGAAGGTAAGTTGAGAGTGGAGGACAGATGGAGAAAGAAGAAAAGGACAAAAGGTAGGAAGGTGCTTAGAGTGAACTGCTTAAATGAGAAAGAAAAGGAGAAGGAGTACAAGAAGAAGCTGAGAGAGGAGTGGGAGGAAGTGAAGGACAGAGTAGAACTAGGAGTGGAGGAGGAATGGGGATGGTTCAAGAAGGGAGTCACAAGGTGTGCAAAGATGGTGTATGAAACAAGAAGGATGGGAGGTAATAGAAGGAAGGGTAGCAAGTGGTGGGATGAGGAAACAAAGAAGGTTGTAGAAGAGAAGAGTCGAGCTTTCACAGATTGGTTACAAAATAGGACGAGGGAGTCATATGAGGGGTACAAAGAAAAGAGAAGAGAGGGAAAGCACAAGGAGGCAAAGAGGAGAGCAGATGTGAAATGGGGTAAGAGTATGACAGAAAATTTTGAAAGTAATAAAAAGATGTTTTGGAAAGAAATTAAGAGAGGAAGAGAAGGCGAATCAAGTAGAGAAGAAAAGGTAAAAGATGGAGATGGAGAGATGATAAAGGAAGATAAGGTAGTAAGAGGAAGATGGGCAGGGTATTTTAGGGAGTTGCTAAATGTGAAGGATAGGGAGGGAAAGGTAGTTGCAGTGGGAAATGCTAAGAAAATGACTGTGATGAGTGAGGAAAATGGAGGAGAAATAAGGAAGGATGAAGTGAAGGCAGTTGTTAAGATGATGAGAGCATGTAAGGCACCTGGGTTGGATGGATGCCATCCAGAATGTCTGAAAAAAGGAGGTACAGTGATGGTGGACTGGCTGGTGAGGTTATTTAATGATTGTTTGAGAGAGGGTAGAGTGCTGGAGGGCTGGAGGAGTGCCTGTATAGTTCCACTTTACAAGGGAAAAGGGGACAAGTGTGAGTGTAGTAGTTTCAGAGGGATTAGCTTGTTAAGTGCAGTTGGGAAGGCTTATGGGAAGATCTTGATCGAGAGGATTAGAAGAGTAACAGAGGGAGTAATTGGAGAGGAACATTGTGGATTTACGACAGGTAGAGGTTGTGTAGATCAGATTTTTGTGGTGAGATAATATGTGAGAAAGCAATAGAAAAAGTAAGGATGTTTTTTGGGCTTTTATGGATCTGGAAAAGGCTTATGACAGGGTAGACAGGAAGGCACTCTGGGAGATTTTGCAGATATACAGGATAGGAGGAAAGTTTTTAAGAGCAGTCAAGAGTTTTTACGATGGCAGTAGAGCGTGTGTCAGGATTAGAAATGGAGAGAGTGGTTCCAAGTAAAGGTAGGACTTCGTCAGGGATGTTTTATGTCGCCCTGGGTGTTCAATTTATACATGGATGGGGTGGTGCGAGAGGTAAATGCAAGGGTGGTGGGTCAGGGATTGGAGATGGTTATAGAAAATGGAGAAAAGTGGGAGGTGAGTCAGCTGTTGTTAGTGGATGACACTGCGCTTGTAGCAGGATCAGAGGAGGGACTGAGGAAGTTAGGGACAGAGTTTGGGAGAGTGTGTAAAAGAAGGAAGTTGAAGATAAATGTGGGTGATGAGATGTACAAGGGGTGAAAGTGGCAGTAGACTGGAAGTGAGTATTAAGGAAGAGAGACTGGAGGAAGTGGATATTTTTAAATACTTGGGTACAAATGTGGCAGGAAAGGGAGTGGAGGTGGAGGTAGAATGTAGATTGAGAGAAGCGAGTAAATGCCTTGGTGGATTAAAAAGAGTAATGAGAACTAGACATTTGGGAATAGATGTTAAGAGGAGATTGTATGAAGGAGTGATTGTGCCAACAGCACTGTATGGGGCGGAAACATGGAACATAAGAGAGGAAGAGAGAAGGAGTTTGAATGTATGTGAGATGAGGTGTCTGAGAAGTATGATAGGGGTTACTAGGCTGGATAGAGTGAGAAATGAAGAGGTGAAGAGAACAGGGTTGGAAAGGGAGTTGGGAGATAGGGTTGATGAAAGAGTATTGGGATGGTTTGGACACATGGAAAGAATGAGTGAAGAAAGACTAGTAAAAGAGGTATGGAAGGTAGATGTGGAAGGAGTGAACATGAGGGGGCGACCTAGGATGATATGGATGGGTGGGGTAAAAGGGGCTTTTGGGAAGAGAGGAATGTATGTTGAGGAAGGGCAGGAGAGGAGAGAAGACAGGGGTGAATGAAGAATGGTTGTATATGGATGTGAAGCATGAGGTGAATGGGTGGGGGATGGGGGGGGGTGAGGTAGTATGTATGAGAAACATTTGAGGCAGCCCGAAGGAATTTCTCCCCGTCTTCTCCTTTTCTGCATGAGGGGATGGAGAGGGGGGTCACTGATTCAATGAAGAGGCCTTGCTGTGGATGTGCTGTGTTTTGCGACACTGCTTCTGACCCAGGGCAGTGGACAAGATGCAGGGATGACCCATCATCCAGGAGGTGCCAAGATAAGAGGGAGGGTAGAGGATGGAGGGGAGTTGAGTGTATTAGGGATGGAATGAGTGGGAATGGTTTTATGCCTTTGTTTTTTTTTTGGCTACCTCCATTATAAGGGGGAAAAAGCATTTGGTATATGTAAGAAAAACTTGATGCTGAAAGATACAAAGACAGGTCACTATGAGCATAGTTCCCTTCCCATGTAATACAACTAGGTAAATACACACACTGTGATATACAAGGACAGGACACCACGGACATGGCTCCCCTTCCTGTAAGATACAACTAGGTAAATACACACACACACAGGAAACTATTGATAGAGAGGATCTAATAAAATGGGATAGTAGAGATACAAGAGGACATGGAAAGAAAATCAAGAAAGACAGTTATAGAAGAGACCTGAAAAAGAACAGCTTTCCCCACAGGGTAATAGATGTTTGGAACAAGTTAGATGAGAAAGTGGTGTGTGCAAAAACAATACACGAATTTAAAAACAGTCTAGATAAAACAAGATATGAAGACGGGACACCATGAGCATAGCTCCCCTTCCTGTAAAATACGACTAGGTAAATACACACACACATTGGTCGAAGTGACAACGTAGTTTGGAACTCCAGGAAAACTTCAAGTTTCATTGATCTCTACAATGAGGGAGTACATTTTGTTGTATTAATAGGGAAGGGGAGAGCTCGTGGTGTAGTGGGAAGGTGAAGAAAAAGGAGAGGGATTACTGGAGAAAATGGAAGGAAATGAGGAAGGGGACGAACAGGCCCCAGATGTTAGAAGGGGTGTAAACAAGAGGGGTGCAGAACACACAGACAAGGAAGAACAAGGAAGCAGAAGTGTCAAAAGTAGAAATATAGATAATAGCAGATCAATGGAAAGAGAAGATAACTGCTTTTATGGATTAAAGGAGGGGGGTGAAAACCTCCCCCAGCTAGTAAATCTAGAGGAGAAACTAAAAAAAAAAAAAATGAATGAAGCATGGGAGGTTAGGTTTAACCAATTAACACTAGTTACCCAAAGAGTTGATAAACTGGAAGAACTAAAGATGGAGAATCAATACCTAATTATAGAAATAGAAGAATTAAAAAGACAGTTAAAAGAAGTAAAGGATGAGAATGAGGAATTAAAGAGAAAAAATTAAGAGAATAAAGAGTCCATAGCAAAAGAGGTAAGTGGTTGGAAAAAAGTACAAGAGAACAATAACATTGAATTTAGAGATATAGTGGAACAGCAGATTAAAGGACAAACTAAGGACACAGTTATTAAAGTGATGAGGGAGAAGGATAATATAGTAAGAGACTTGGCAGATAAAAAGAAATGTATAATTATATTACAGATGGAAGAGAAGTATAATCCAAATAGGACTACAAGAATAAAGGAGGAAAAGGAAAAAGTAAATAAGATATTAGAAGTAGTTCAAGAAGATGAACCAGAAACAGGGAAACAAATAGAATATATAGACTAGGGAAATACAATACAGATAAGACCAGACCAATTAAGGTTAAATTTAGGTCACAAACAACAGCAGAGAATATCTTAGCAAAAACAGGGAAACTAGCAGACAGTGATCAATATAAACAGGTATGGATAAAAAGATAAATGAATAAAGAGGAAAGAGAGGATGAGAAAACAAAAAGACAAGAAGCTAAGGGGGAAAAAATGCAAAAAGGACAGAGTCAGAAAAAGAGAAATTCTATTGGAGAGTAGTGAATATGAAAGTGAGGAAATGGTTCATAGCAGACAAAAACAGAAGGGAAACAGAAAACACGATGGAAGTAGCAGAAAATTAAGTGTCTTACACAAATATAGATGGCTTAATAACAGGCTTGAATGAACTGAATGATTACCTGAAGGAAAAAGAACTGGACATAATGGGAATTGTAGAGACAAAATTGAAAGATCCACTACCACCCAACAGTGTAGGACATGGTGCATATAATTATTGGATTAGAAACAGAGAGGTAAAGCAAGGGGGTGGAGTTATGTTCCTGACTAAGAAGGATAAAAATGTGAGAAATGTCATATATGGAAAGAATAGAGATGATTATGATGGAGGTGGAGGACAAGGATGGGAAGAGCAGGAAGTTTCTAATAAATTATGTGCCTCCTAAAACGGCTTCATGGGAAGCGAAAGAACACAAAAATATGTTAGAAGACACAAGATAACACTAAATAAGATAATGAAGATGGAGGAAGAATAGTTATAATGGGTGACTTTAATTGTAAAGAAATCTGCTGGGAAGAGATGATAGTGAAAGGGGGAGACGACCTATGGGGAAATGTACTACTTGATATGATTATAGAACATGTAATGATGAAATGGATACATGAGAATACTAGGTATAGAAATAAGGAAGAACCATCGAGACTGAACCTAATAATTACATCAAAACACAAAATAGTGGAAAAGATTGAATATAAGACACCAATAAGTAAAAGTTACCACATATTGGTTGAACTGGAACTAAATGAGGAAAAATTCATGAAAAAAGAACAATAGAGAAAGGGAAGATTGATGTATGAATTTTTATATATATATATATGTATATATATATATATATATATATATATATATATATATATATATATATAAAATAAGAGAATTCTTTCAAAAAGCAGACTGGGAAAAGATACACAAGGAGGAAACAACAGAAGAGAAATGGAATATTTTGACAAAAATTTATAAAGGAGTGGAAAAGTATGTTCAAAGACAAAAACAAGAAATAGAATATGTACAGTGTTGGTACAGCAAAAGACGTAGGGATGTTGCACACTCTACAAGGCATATCTACGACAAGTCTCCTAGATCTCCTCGACAGATGCTAGCTAGCATCGAAGCAATGCATCGGGGTGCAGCTAGAGTGAGTTGGCACTGACGCCGCGTTCACACGAAAAGGTTGGCCTATGGTCAGTCTTGCGGTTAAGTTCGCAGGCCTAGCGTCGAGACTCCAACGGCACATCTGTTCTTCGAGTGCCAAATGCGAACAGCCAGGAAGATATTGCCATGAAAGGATATTTTAATATTTAGGCAGGTTTCCTCTGTTCCATTGTATATTAATTCTCCTCCTGTATTTTTACCTTGTTCTCAAAGTCAGCTAGATTTTAAGATGTTATCTTTCCGCCCTTGCCGGAAAAACCAGCACCTATGTTCTGATGTTCTCGTCGGCAACCTAGCCGGCACCTTGTATATAAACCCATACTTCTCACAAATAAAGAGAGAAAGACCAAAGGCTAAGCACAAGCTCCACGTGTTTCGTTCGACCTCCACAAAGAACCCCAAACCTTCACCACGCTACCAGATTCATTATTGAAACGAACCCTCCTATGTTGGGCCTTATTGCAAGACCAACAGGGAGTTAAAAGACAAAAGGGATAAAGCTTGGATAAAAATGAAAAAAGACAAAAGGCCTGAAAAATGGAAAATATATACTAGTTATAGAAATGAATACATACAAGTGTGCAGAGAAGAAAAGAGAAAAACAAAAAAAGTCATAGAAAAATGTAAAGATCAACCAAAACTATTTTACAGATTTGTAAACAACAAACTGAAAAACAAACAAGAATTAGAGAAACTACGACAAGGAGGAATTGAACACACAGAGGAAATAGAAATGGCAGAAATTATGAACAAGCATTTTAAATCAGTGTTTATGAGGGAGAACATACAACCTAGAGATATCGAGTGGGATGAAAAAGTCCACCCTATGAAAGAGATAGAAGTAACAAGGAATGAAATAATGAATCACTTGAGTAATCTCAATGTCAGAAAATCACATGGACCAGATGAAATGGCAAACTGGATTTTGAGAAAATGCAGGAATGAACTAACAGACAAAATACATAGTCTAATAAGCAGTTCATTGAAGGAAGGAAAAGTTTCAGTAGATTGGAAAAGAGCAAATATAGTACCAATATATAAAGGGGGAAACAAGGAAGACCCTACTAACTATAGACTGGTCTCTCTTACAAGTGCGATAGCTAAAATTTGTGAAAGAATGATCAAAATTAGATGGGTAAGGCATTTGGACAAAAACAATGTTCTAAATCCAAGGCAATTTGGATTTAGAGAAGGACAATAATGCGTCACAAACTTAATGTGTTTCCATTCAAGGTTAATAGATGTAATACAAGAAAGAGATGGATGGGCTGATTGCACATTTCTAGACCTGAAAAAAGCATTTGATAAGGTGCTACATAAGGAGTTGCTAAAGAAAGTAGAAACTGCAGGAGGAATAAAGGGCAAACTGCTGAAGTGGATGGAAGACTTCTTGCATGAAAGAAAAATGAGAGTGGTGATAAGAGACAAACACTAATTGGGATGAAGTGATAAGTGGTGTTCCACAAGAAACAGTTCTGGCCCCAATAATGTTTGCTATATATATTAATGATATGGATGAAGAAATTGAAAGTTATATGAGCTTCTTTGCAGATGATGCAAAACTATTAAAAAAAGTGAACATGGAAGAAGATTGTGATTCACTACAGAGTGATCTAAATAAAGTATGGGAGTGGAGTAGGAAGTGGGAGATGGAGTTCAACACTAAAAAGTGTAGTATAATGGAATTTGGAAAAAGCAAAATCAGACTATCAGGATCATATAAATTGGGAGAAGAAGGAATAATAAAAGTAGAAAATGAGAAGGACCTGGGAGTCATTGTTATGAATAATATGTCACCTGAGAAACATATAAATAAGATTTTTGGAGAAACTTATAATTTAATAAGAACAATCAAAGTGGCATTCACATACCTGGATGAAGAAATGGCGAAGAAAATTCTAATCACTCTGATAAGACCAAGATTGGAATATGCTGCAACGATGTGGTCACCAAGTACGAAAAAATTTATAAAAAAACTTGAAAGAATACAAAGAGCAATTACAAAATTGGCACCAACACTCTCAGGACATGGAAAGAAAATCAAGACAGATATAGAAGAGACCTGAAAAAGAACAGTTTTCCCCACAGAGTAATAGACATTTGGAACAAGCTCAATGAGAAAGTGGTGTGTGCAAAAACAATACAGTACACAAATTTAAAAACAGTCTAGATAACACGAGATATGAAGACAGGACACCACAAGCATAGCTCCCCTTCCCATAAAATACAACTAGGTAAATACACACACACCCCCCTCTCTCTCTCTCTCTCTCTCTCTCTCTCTCTCTCTCTCTCTTGAGGCACAGTTGGCAGAGTTCCTGGCTGCCACTATGGAGGTCTGGGTTTGAATCCCACCCAGGGCTGAAATAATTTCAGTATCACTGCACGGTGGGTTGTTATTCCAACTCTCGTGGGCAGGGAGTTGGGTGTGTGTGTGTGTGGGTGTGAGTGTAAGGTTACAGCATTACCCATAGATTGGTCACATAGGAGCTCTGAGCTCTCTTCCTGGAGGGAAATACAGGTACACCTCACCTTACATCGTTAATTGGTTCCAGGAGACACGACGTAAGTTGAAAAACGACATAAGTTGAATTTGCTTATAATATGTTGGCTAAGTAGGCCTGGTATAGCCTAGGCTAAACTGCTAATAGCCATTCCCCAGTACTGTTTTACTTGTGAATGCATTTTCGATAAGATATTATTAATAAAAACCTATTTTAAGTTTCCAAACAAAACATGTATTCATTATTTTGTAATTAAGTATAAAAAAAAAAAAAAAAGTACCTGTACTTGCTTTACCAATGCGTACAATTTGGTGATGTTTACATCGCTAAAAGCTATTTTGCGGTGCTGTACTTTATGAATGCATTGTCAATAACATATGGTAAAACAAAACAAAATACAAATAAATAAAAACTATCTTAAGCTTATAAACAATCATTCGTAATAAGTAAAAAATAAAACAAAGTATTTTTAATTTACCAATGCAGTACATACAATGTGTTGATGTTTACATTGTAGACGTTTTATCATCACCATTTTATCCTCCAGCGAAATGGCATGATGCTTAGCAATTTCACTAGGACTTTTCTTAGGAGGCATGGGGGCAAATATTACAGTTACAAGTGAATGTTAATGAGAAAATCTACAAAACTTCAGTAAACAGATCATAGTCCAAAACAATTGCAGGATTCAAGACGCCGCCTAACGGTTGATACAGTATTGGAACTACCGTTGCCTCGATAAATAAGAAAATCAGCTGATTTCATGTTCTAGTGAACTAGGCCATACTACTTTATGGTATGTATTTTAGCAGTTACTGAATCTTAATATCATTTTACCTGCTTATATTTTTATTTATTATAACATGAATTTATGTGCTTGAAATGTGTTTTGGTGTTTATGCGATTCCATTATTGTTGGTTGACCAATGTAATGTCAAGTAAAACGACAACTTGAATTTTATTTTTCCATATATTATTTTTGAAAACCGACGTATCTTCGAAAACAACGTAAGTTGAAACGACGTAAGCCAAGATCCTGTAGATGTTCAACACTTGATCAAAAGACCATGGCACACACTTGTGGAGTTCCACATGGATCAGCATTGGCTCCAATAATGTTTGCTATTTATGTGAATGTCATGGACAAGGGTGTATATTACATTAACTTCTTTGCAGATGATATAAAACTGTTAAAGAAAGTGAGTACTGAAACGGACTGAGACTCACTAGAAAGATCTGAACAAGGTTTGGAAAGGACATCAGAAGTGGGAAGTGGACTTCAACACTAAGAAATGTAGCATAATGGAATTGGAGAGAGAGAAAAAAAAAAAAAAGCATATCAGAACAATATAAGTAAAGAAATTGGGATCTGAAACCATCTTGGGGGTGATCATCACAAAAGATATGTCCCCTGACAAACAAACAAAATTGTCAGCAAAACCTATAATTTGCTAATTGGAGTATGCAGCAACACTATGGTCACCCAGTACTGAAAAGAATACAAGGAAGATTGAGAGAATCCAAAGAGCAGCTATGAAGATGGCCCCAACACTATCAAAACTATCATATGAAGAAAGATTGTCAAAACTAGATCTACAGACTCTGGAACAAGGAGGAGAAAGAGGCGACTTGTTGACCATCTACAGAATTATGAGAAGGAAATCCTTGATAGAGATGAGTTACTAAATTGGAATAAGAGAAACACAAGAGGACGTGGAAGGAAACTTAAAAAGGACAGTTCTAGAAGAGACCTGGAAAAGAAAAAAACAGCTTTCCCCACAGAGTTGTGGATGTATGGAACATACTAGACAAAACAATAGTGTGTGCAAAACAAGTTTTTATTTATTAATTTATAATCATTATGATTTTTTTTCGCATCCGACCTAGATATGGACCAAAAGGTCTCCTGTCAGCATGCTCCGCCTTTGTGATACAAGAAATTAAGAGCAAATTAGATATGGTGAGACACAGAGATGGGACACCACGAGCGTAACTCCCCTTCCCATAAGATACTACTAGGTAAATACACAAGTAAATTAAGAAAGACCACATGTCAAAAGGATGTGAGGAAATAGTTTTCCATACAGATGTATAAATATGTGGAATAGATTAGGTGATATAGCCCAAGCTCAAGCAATACTTGAGTTTAAATCTAAATATGATAATTGCAAATCAAAGATATAGATAAAGTTGGAACCATACATGAATTTGAGTCTAGGTATGCTAGGAAATTAGAGAATAGGAGACAGGACCCAATGAGCATTGTTCCTTTCCTGCATACTACAGTTAGGTAAATATACACACTAAAAGCATTGGATCTGCCAACTTTGAAAGATAGAAGAGAAAGGTGATATGATTACAGTATTCAGGTCACTAGAAGGGATAGATTACATGCTTAAAAGATGTAAAGAAATACAGTTTTTCATATAGATGCATAAATACTTGGAATAGCTTAGAAGGTGATATAGCCCAAGCTGTAACAATACATGAATTCAAATCTAAATATAATACAAAAATCAAGGATATAGGCTAAGTTGAAACTGGCTAGGTATAATTGGAGAGTAGGAGACTGACCCCAATGAGCGTTGCTCTTTTCCTGCATACTACAACTAGGTAAATACACACACACAGTACATGCATATACACATGTATGTATACATTATGAGGACAGCACTGACCTGTTGCTTCATTGTAGTAGACATTGATGCGTTCGAGTTGCATGTCATTTTCGCCGCAGTACTGCCCGACGGGATCAATGCCATGCTCGTCGCTGATCACTTCCCAAAACTGCAAAAGAACAAAATGAATTACACAGATGTATTAAGCACCATATTCAATACTACAACAACACCTAGATATAAATCACACAAAGAAAACCTATTCATCGCCTAATAAGAATCGACGGTGCAGTGATACCATTCGCAACCGCTACTCCAGCGATCCGATTTCGATTTGTGCCAAGGGCTGAAATAATGTCAGCACTGTAAGCCAGCACTCCAACCCTCGTGGGCAAGGAGTTGTGTGTATGCGTGTGTAAGGTCACATCATTACCCACAGATCGGGCATAATGTGAGTTTTGAGCTCTAATCCGACAGGGTAATAGCTGTCGATCACGAGTCCAACACGTGATCTAAGACCATGGCAAATCACAGTAGCATGACTGCACTCTGGACACCATCCACTATTAAGACCATACCAACACAGAATAGGCCTGGCTACAGACTCAAACTGCCCCACATGTAACCACCACAAAGATGACACAGAACACTTCGTACTACTATGCCCCACAATGGTAATGCACATACAATATTTCTTCTCTAAATGAATTAGGGTCCCGACCGAAAGATGTTGCCGGATTCTTGGAGGCCGTGGACCTTGTGCAAGAGAGACCAGGGACAACGGGTTTATTGATGGATCAACTGGAACAGCCTAGGAGTTGGTAGAGCACAAGCCAAAATCATGCATGAATTAAAGGCATGAAAGTTGGAGAATGATGGGTGGAAAGAATTTCAGTTTTCCATGTAGATGCGTAAACCCCTGTAATAGCAAAGGAGATAATACGACAAGCTGGAACCATACACGGACTTAAAAATGTATTACTACAGTTGCAGACTGGATCGTATAAATTTAGATAGCTTGCTTTTATTATACAGTACTACCATTAGGTAGAAGCACACATACGAGCCCGGGGTGGACAAACTCACAGAGATCTTCCAGTATGAGACGGAAAAAGAACGAGATTCTTTGGAAAGAAACTGAGTGAGGAAGAAGCAGTTCAGACAACTTTGATTAATGTAGATTCAAGTTTGGCCAATAAAGTCAAAGAGATTACGTCCGAGAGCACGCCTTTCTTGGGAGTACTGCCAATACTGCCAATCAATTATGACAAAATACGTAAAATTACCAAATGCTGATGAAAATGCGTTAACATGATTGGTTTTCTGGATGTCTCAAAGAACATAAGAATGAAGGAGACTGGAAGAGACCATAAGGCCTAAACTAGGCAGGTTCATGGCCATTAACACTTGTCATCCCCATCCATAAGGTTGTCTAACAGTTTTTTAAAATACCCGATAGTTTCAGCGCTCACTACATGGTTACTAAGTCTATTCCATTCATTGACCACCCAATTAGTTAACCAGTTCTTGCCTATTTCCTTCTTAAATCTAAATTTGCCTAACTTGTATCCATTTCCGCGAGTCCTGTCCTGTTGTCTTAATATGGTGACCTTGTTTGCATCACCTTTGTCAAAGCCTTTGATCCACTTGAACACCTCTATCAGATCACCCCGCACCCTGAGTCTTTCCAGAGAGTGTAAGTTAAGGTGCCTAAGCTTCTCCTCATAAGGTAAATTTCTGAGTCCATGTATCATTTTGGTCATTTTCCTCTGTACTGGTTCTAGTGAATTGATGTCCATTCTATAGCAAAACTCTACCGCATAGTCAAGGATGGGTTTAATTAACGCTAGTTTGATAATTACCTCTGCACTTCTATTCGTTACCGTCCTAGCAATGAAACCTAATGCTCTGTTAGCTTTATTCCTGGTGCTAATGCACTGTGTTTCCTGGATTTAAGGTCAGGACTCACTAGAACTCCGAAGTCTTTCTCGCACTCGTTTTCTCTAAAAACGTGTTACCTAAGCTATATCTGCTTTCGGGATTGTGTAGCGCTACGTTTAATATGCTGCACTTAGATATATTGAAGTTAATTTGCCATTTCACCGACCATGTGAACAATTTGTTAAGATCATCCTGCAGAATCTCTGCGTCATCTCCTGACCTAATTAGGCGTCCTATTTTAGTGTCGTCTGCAAACTTACTAACATTACTATCAATCTCATTGGCCGAGTCGTTTATGTACATAATGAACAATAAGGAACCCAAAACTGAGCCCTGGGGAACTCCACTAGAAACACTCCCCATTTGGATTTTACACCATTTGTAGTGACCCGCTGTTTTCTGTTACTGATCCAAGCTCTAATCCATTCTAACAATTTTCCTCCTATGCCATGGGCTTTGATTTTATTTAGTAGTCTGGTGAGGCACATTGTCGAACGCTCTGCTAAAGTCAAGGTAAATAACTTACCCTTGGAGAAACCATGCTGTGAGTCACGAATCAAATTATGTCTCTCGATGTGATATCTGATTCTGTTAACTGTTATTGATTCAAGCTTTTTACCTATAACTGATGTCAAATTGATTGGCCTGTAGTTCCATATAGACTATTTATCTCCCTTTTTAAAAACAGGAACAACGTTTGCCTGCCCTCAAGCAATAGGCAGGCACAAAACCAGTGTCTTTCGACTTATTAAATGTTTCTGTTAACTGGTCGCATCCACGAGGACATGTCTTCTTTCCGTCCAGCATCACGATGAAGTCTATTTCGGACGTATAGTACTCGCAGCGTGTGGCATCTTTTTCGACGCCACGGCAAGACTTGTCTTCTGTTCCGCCGACCACTTTGGATACAGCCAAGCCTATTTCGGTCTCAGAGTACTCGCTCGAGTCGTAACTATTTACGACCCATACCTGTCACCGTTCTGAAGGGGGGGGGGGAGGCCCCTTGCTGAGGAAAGCCATGGAGAAGGCGACTTCTCCCAGCAACGCCCTCCATCGCCTCCGTTCTGGCGAGTCTCGTGGATGTTCCCAATTCCGTCGATGCGGTAACTCCCTTTGCAGATATCGGTCAGATTTGAACGACAGGTGATTTTTATTTGATCGAAGGGACATCAACGTTGCAATTGTCGATAACGACAATGGTAAAGGTAACGGCAACGATAACGTTAACGCCAGAAGTAACGATAACAATATCTATGGTAAGGTAAACTGCAGAGTAAATGACAACGCCACAAGTAATAAGGTTGATAATGATAAAAAAATGTCATGTAACGATGACAACATATATTTTGATCTCTCGTAATGTAAAATGGACAAGTAACAATAGATTTTTTTTTCAATAAATTAATTTATTGCTATTTTCAGCCAGTTCTGGTAGGATTCGAGTCTATTTTGAGCTGCCCATTTCACAAAGACACCTGCTACAGTATACAGTAACAATCTCACGCCCCCAAAGGGTGGTTCGCTCTATCCCCAAGCTTGAAAATTACTACCCTTGGTAGTAAAATATAAAAATAGATAGGTAAGTAAACATATAAATAAATAAGTGAAACGCTTCAATTTATTCTTTAATGTCTACAAGGTGGAATTCAACACAGGATTTGATAGCATTTTTTCAACCAAGGGGACACCATAGGCGGTGAAAGATCCTAAAAGTAATTTCGATGGATAATTATGAATAATGCTGTAATGCCTCAAAGGTTGAGGCCGGGAGACCTTGACAGACCCGCCATGTCGCGTGATGCTTAGCTCCCCCCCCCCAAAAAAAAAAAAATACGCGTGGCATTTTTACTTCAAGATCCAGATGAAATTATATATTTCCTATTAATAAAGAGGAAAATTTATATACGAACAGATAACAATATTGGTGAATAATAATCATATTAAATAAATATGAATGTCCAAAAGGTAGATGGAAATTAAGAGTTTGTGAAGAGATTGGGAGAGATAAAAAGGGAGGTATGATGGTAGAATTGAAAAAAAAAAATGAAAAGAAAGTGTATAATGTGGAACTGTGAAGAGGAAAGGCTGAAATAATGAATGTGAAAATATCAATTGAAGAAGATTAAAAAAAGCGACAGCGGTGGCCTATCCCCATATAAAGACAAGGGAATAGAGTGATACTGAATATAAAATGTAAGTTGGAGTTGCTGATATATATATATATATATATGTTGTGACAATGCATCCCTTTTCTTTACTTCAACTGCTGG
The DNA here is from genome assembly GCF_046742065.1 of Oratosquilla oratoria. Taxonomy (NCBI): domain Eukaryota; kingdom Metazoa; phylum Arthropoda; class Malacostraca; order Stomatopoda; family Squillidae; genus Oratosquilla; species Oratosquilla oratoria. The sequence continues at coordinate 12,317,214 of NC_134779.1, read as the reverse complement.
GGGTAATTTGGGAGAGATGGGAAGATTACAATATTACACTGGGTCAAACAAGCAACAAGAAACAAAGAAGACGACATTCCACCCATATGTTGGATTGGATGCTAACAGCCAAATGATGTCGAATCCTTAAAATACCTGTGCACTGCAGGAATAATCATGATTTCTTTTTAACTCCATGTGACTGTTAAGAGTACATAAATGAGACGTGAATTGTGTATAAAATAAATAACTTCAGAAAGGCCTTATTCATTAAACCATGGGAATTCTTTCATAAAACAGTCTAGAAAAAAAGCAGATAATCGAGAAAAAATATACCTATATATCTAATGCTATATGCAGTCAGTATATTAGGGAGGTTAGTAACATCCCTGCGGATCAGAGTTACACATCATTCTTTAACGATTGAAGACTACTACCCAGCCAAGGAAAGAATGCTGGGCACTTTCAACATCTGCTATCACTCCTTTCTACTGCCCTCCTTATTTTCTAACACATCTATGAACCTCAACTCTTCGGGGTTGATGTTGTCCCCAAGGATAGAAGCGCTGGTTATTGTTGGTGAAATATTCCTGCCGGCAAGTACATCGTCATAAGCCGGAGCCGGCGGGTTGACGACCGCACTAGCACACCACTCTTCTTTCCCAGCTTCCTCCCCTCTCTCCTCTTCACAACCCCAATCCCCGTTCTCCCCGTCCCCCCTCCCTTCCTCACGCCTAGACTACTCAATTCTATAAATGTGTGTGACGTCACTGGGAAGCTGCCAAATTTCTCGTCGACTAAAAACTTTTCGTCGAGTGAATACCGATATGATAGGGAAGGGACCTAACGTGCAACGAGACGAATGAAAGGGGTCGGAAGTAGCCTTTGCAGATGCATAGGAACAATTCCAATCGTACACGGAGACTATGCATAGGTGCTAGACATGTAAATTAAGATGAATGTTTACGGTACAAGATCAAGTGTTCTTGTCAAGGGTTCAAGTTGACGCGGCTGTACACACGAGTGTGGGAATGAGGACGACACTGTGATCACTAGAAATAGAACTTAGTCTTAATAGCGGGAATGCATTTAGACTAAGTCATGGGAGTATTCAACATTATACAAAAAATCACACCGAATTCATCCATTAATTTCATGACTACAAATTTAATTTCAAATGTCTATTGTGAATGCAAACATCAAGGATACGTTAGCACATGATGGAAATGTTACCCATTTTGAAATATATCTGTAACGCAAAATAATGCCTTTGCAGGTATGTTCAGTAAATGTGGCTTGTAGGCTTATGTGCACAATATTGAAGCCAGCGACTATGCTCTTCAGTTTATGCGCGCCTTCACATGACAAATACCACCCTGTGTGTGTTCAACTAACGAGTGATGGTGTAACCCAACACCCATGAGCCATGCTAATGCAACCTTGCACTGAGGCCCCTCCCCGCCTTCCTCCTATGATTGGCTGCCGAGCTGAGACAGAATGACGTCACGTCTAGAAGCGTTGTCATTGGATATTCACTGACGGTGATCCAGCGGCGCAAGATTTCCCATAGGGAAAGAAGCTCCAATAAACAACTTCTATCGAAAACAAAAGCATTGACGAGTGTGAATGGTAAGGTTTACTTTACAAGAGTAGGATCTTAGCGGAGATTTAGAGGTATTAGTGTGAGGATACTCACTGGCCGAGCGGGTTAGAGCACCGCTACTTGCGGCGCAGGTCGAAGTGACGGCAATTTGAACCTTGCCGCCAGCGAGTTGCACCAAGGGCACAACTCGATTTCACGCTACAAAGTCTACTGTAAGTGGCACCGTCCTAGCCACTGATAGGGGAAGTTCGCGACGTTAAACCGAATCATCAGTGTGAGAGTCTGCAGTAGCCACTTTCTCCATCCCATACACATGAAGAGAGCGTTGAGGGGGTTGGGCGATGAAGGCCCTGAATCAGATAACACAAGGGTACCACAGCTCTAATGCAAAACACTCATGTAGAGCTCTCGCGTCCTTTTTCCACCCTGCTGATATCACTTGAGAATGAAGAGGAGGGGCGGAGCCTATGGTGTTCTGTCACCTTCGAGTAATCGAAGTTCAAAATAGAACAAAATAATAATAAAGACGCCCCCAACATTGCTCAAAAGCTCACCCAAGTCATATCATACAACCTATGACAAGAGGCATTTACTTTCGAACACCTATGCCCTGTGTGCTTAGATGGCCAGAACAAGTGGCAATCACTGGTAGACCTTAGGAATGGGACATCCCTCGCACTATACCCGTTGCACTGAGATCTGGCCGTTAGGGCGGAGCACTGGGAGTTCCCCTGTGGTGCCACATATAATTATTTTATAATTTTATTTTATTTTATAATTCTATTTTATAATTTTATAATGTTGCCTCATATGATTATATTATAATTTTTGTCACACACCACCACTGAGGTAAAAATCAAAGCAATGTTTTCTATACAAAGGTTTCGTTTCTTTAAGTCTAGATATGGCATATGTGCATGAGAGAGCGACGTTGCCGCTACATCTAATCTCTGGCCCCGCCCCCCTCACACTGCATTCAGAAAACATTTCATCCATACGCACGTTCTCGCCATGGATGCCCATATGTGGCAACACCGGGAAATCTCCTAGCCCCGCCTTATCGGTCATTTCTCCTTGCGCTGACTATAGCGAGTGCTGGAAATTGCACCGATGTATTGCGAGCAGACGTGCGTCAGCATAAGATTCTGACAAGTGCCGATGAATATTTATCAGACATCTTATACTTTGAGCACCTTATTTCTATTCTGGCTAATGTCAGACAATTCTCTTCAGGTGAAGACGATTTATTGAAATACCATTATTGCGGTATCAGCTGCTGTTAGACAGAAAGGAAATGATTAATAGCACTGGCCTGCGTTTCACAACTTTTTTACAAAGGTCAAGGGTTTTCCAACTGATTTACGACCCTTTTTGCATGGTGAATTCAAAATACAGTTCTTTTTCCTGGGTCAGGTCTGGTTTCTAAGATATAGTCTATTTCTATTCCAGCATATTTTTCCAAAATATCGCAATTATCCAACCGTTTATGGGCTTTGTTTTCTCTTTTCAGGTCTAGATATGTATAAAGCTTACCTTGGAGTCAAACTAGGGGACCAGAATAAGTCATTTGCTCCTCATATCTGCTGCAAAACATGTGTAGAGAACTTACAGGATTGGAGGAACAAGAAAAGAAAGACTATGCCATTTGGTGTCCCAATGGTGTGGAGGGAAGGGAAAGATCACGTTACCGACTGCTACTTTTGCATGACAAATCTAAAAGGCATCAATCGCAAGAACAAGCACCATGTTCAATACCCTGATGTTCCTTCTGCCATAAAGCCAGTCCCCCATGGCCCCGATCTTCCTGTTCCTGAGCCAAATGTCACCATGGAATCTAGTTCTGATTCCGAATCTAGTGGCATGACTGATACAGTTGAGTGTGGTGCATACAGGCCAGAAGAGGACGACCAACCGGTGCCTGGTTGTCCCTTAAGTCAGTCATTGCAAACTTCCTTGGCAACCACAGAAGTTCCCAGTATCAGAAGGTGGTTGATGAGTTAATGGAGAATTTCCGCCAACTTGGTGCGCGCATGTCAGTGAAAATGCACTTCCTCCGGTCTCATCTGGACTATTTTCCAGAGAATTGTGGAGACTTCAGTGAAGAACAGGGTGAGCGCTTTCACAAAGATATCAGTGTTATGGAGGAACGCTATCAAGGCCGATGGGATGTCAACTTGTCGACTACTGCTGGTACCTGGAGAGGGTGGAGTCTGCTCAGCACAAACGGAAGTCCCTGAAGAGACCATTCATCCATGAGTAGCTTCCTTAGTTCATTATACTCTTCTTGCTATCTATTCAAAATATTTTGTAAGCCTTCTGTGAATAAATCAGTCTAATATTTTCAATATTGTGTTTCATTCACCTACAAATAGATCGGAATTTAGGATATTTTTAATGTGCTAATATTTCATTAACTTGATCTGATTGAGTAAAATGAGCATGATTTTTGGATTCAGTGCAAAAAAAAAAAAAAAAATGGCCTAAAATCAGATACTATATGTTAGACCTTGAAAACAGCGCAGGCCAATGTAGTGATTCGGTTTAACGTTGCGAAACTCCCTATCAGAAGGCTAGGACGGTGCCCCTTAGAAGATTTTATAATGTGGAAACTAAAGAACCGTGCCCTTTGTCCAACTCGCTGTTGGCAGTGTTCGAACTGCCGTCACCTCGACCTCCGCCGCAAGTGGCGACGCTCTAACACGCTCGGCTAGGAAGGAAATAAAAATGGAACAAAAATAATTTCGTGATAGAAGAATAAGACCCAATGAAGCAGGGAAGTGTGCCCACACACCCGCACACCTAACCGTCACTCAGTCCTGGGTATCTTTTCCTCAACGGAACAACACCGAAAATTGAGGGTAAGGAACCTTGTCAGGAGGCCCATAGCTGCGGTCGAAGCCGTGACCCTATTATTGCTCTATTATGCTCTTGGACTGTTGGGGCAGGCAACAACAGTCACTTCTGGGAACTGGAGAGCAGTGTGGGATTCAAACCCATAACTGAGTGAACGTGAGACCAGCGCCTTTCCGATTACGTCACGAACATATATTTGGGTGTCGTAATTACATCCATACTGACCTATGCTTTAATGCTGCAGTGCCAAAAGCTATACTTATAAATAAACAACGTGCCATGTGTACTCACAATAGTCACAAGTTTTCTGAATGCAAGGTAAATAACATTAAATTGATAAATAAATAAATAAATAGATAAATTGTACAAATGAGGAAAATATAGATGGTTAACGCATGGCAAATAGTATAAAGCTTCCAGAACATTAAGAAGAAATATAAAAAATCAGGAACTGAATGGGCCATAGCTCTTGTGGAAATATAGTGTAACATATTCAACTATGATAGTAGTCGATTTGGAAAGAACTCGCACCCTAGATTTACAACATAAGAAAGGCCTTGAAAGATTTCTGTTGGGGAAAGGCGCTTAGAATGAAAAATGATGCATAGAAAATATGAAAGTGAGGCAGTGAAAGTATGACAAATAAATACATGGATCCTTGTGGCAGGACGAGGAAAAAAAAAACAGATTGAAGACTGAAGTGGCACCACCGCCATACGTACGCCACCGCCATACGTACGCCACCGCCGTCGCCGACTCCGTGCATGAGCACTCATCCATACTACCAAACAGGTCCTTTTCATGCACTTGCGCTTCTTCCTCTCTTTCTCTTTCTGTGTGTGTGTGTGTGTGTGTGTGTGTGTGTGTGTGTGTGTGTGTGTGTGTGATTCACCATGGTCTTTGATCACGTGTTGGACTCGTGGTCGACAGTTATTAACCTCCTGGATGAGAGCTCAGAGCTCGTATGACCGATCTATGGATAATACTACGACCTTACACGCACACACTCACCCAACTCCCCGCCCACGAAAGTTGGAGTAACACCCCGCAGCGCAGCGATACTGAAATTATTTCAGCCCCGGGCAGGATTCGAACCCGGACCGCTGTAGTGGCAGGTGAGAACTGTGTGTATTTACTTAGTTGTATTTTAAGGGAAGGGGAGCTATGCTCGTGATGTCCCGTCTTTATATCTCGTTTTATCTATACTGTTTTTAAATTCGTGTATCGTTTTTGCACACACCACATTCTCATCTAACGTGTGTGTGTCTGTGTGTGTGTGTGGGGGTGTGATTCATTACGGTCTTAAATCATATGCTGGACAGAACTCGTCACCTTCCTGGATACGAGCTCCAAAATCCATGTAGCCAGATCAACCGATAATGATGTGATCTCAAATACACATACACACACACACTAATATATAGGAAAACATCTACATTCGTAAGGCCCATTTCTTTGTCTCCATCGGTCAAACTTGGGTTTAAGTTCATTCATGATGTTGGACTGGAATACTGCCTCATCCATGCTATCCCACAAATCGATGCACCTGTACTGGAAACTGTATTTCTTTGTATCCTACAAATACCTTTAACTCTTTTCCAGTTTCTTTCCATGATCTCTTGCAACTCCTCCGAGATCATCTCTGTAAATGTTGTCCACTCTTTCCATATTTTTATACACGGCATTCACGTCACTTTCCTATGTTTTTACTTCCCTCTTCTTTTTCTTTTCTTCGTCTTTTTCTTTCTCTTCTCATGAGGGCAGATCTAGCATTTCTAGTCTTGGTTCAGTTTGTCTGTTAGGCTGTGGATCGTTTTAGTCACCGTTCTTTGTGTTCTTTTTTCGTGTGTGTAGGGAACACACCACTACTGCATACTCTAATCTGGGTCAAGTAAGATTTTAGATTTTTTTCTGTGTGTGTATGTGTGAGTGTGCGTGTGTGATTCACCATGGTCCTGGATCACGTGTTAGACATGTGATCGACAGTTATTTCCCTCACGGAATAGAGCTCACAGCTCATATATGACCGATCTATGGGTAACGCTGTGACCTTACACGCACACACCCACCCAACTCCCCGCCTACGAGAATTGGAGTAACACCCCTCAACGCAGCGATACTGAAATTATTTCAGCCCTGGGCAGGATTCGAACCCGGAACGCCGTAGTGGCAGCCGGGAACTCTACCAACTAGGCCACGAATTGTGTGGGTGGTTGTATTTTTTGTATTTTTCTTGCTATTTCCACTCATTTTTCATTCTACAAAGAGAAACCAGCTTCCTTCATAATGCTCATCTTGATGAACTTAATCAGACTGGTATTTCTGCTGCATACTCTCATGTGGGGCGGACAAGATTTTTCAAAATTGATCAGGATGGTTGTCCTTGTCACATGTTTCCTTCCTCCATTTCTCCCCTCTGTATTCTTCTTCTTCCTTCTCCTTATCACCCTCCTCTTCCTCCTCCTTATCCTCTCAGACATCACGTCATGCACTATTTCCGCGACTGACGTCAAAGTCACGATTCCAACGATCACCCCTGAGGCAGACTGACTCCATAGAGGTCACCGAGGTCTTCAGAAACAGCCTGTGATGGAGTTGTCACTCACCAATTCTTTATTTGTTGTTGTTGTTGCTGAGAGTACTGTAGTGGTGCAGGGGCTTGGACGCCCGGTTCGTTCAGTGAAGATGGGAGAGGGAGGAGCAGCGAGTGTCCTCGACCTGGAGTGACCGAGCCTGAGCCAGAGTCTCCTCTTCCTCCTCCTCCTCCTCTCGAGAAAAATGAGTTCGATGAGACCATGACGGGAACATATGAAAACAACGATCATAAGGCAAGAATATAATTAAAGAGATGAGATAGAGATAGATAAATAGAGAGAGAGAGAGAGAGAGAGAGAGAGAGAGAGAGAGAGAGAGAGAGAGAGAGAGAGAGAGAGAGAGAGAGAGAGAGAGAGAGAGACCAATACTGTAGTGTGGCATGTGGAGGAGCAAGCGCATCTCCGGCGGCTCTTGGCAAACTAATATTAGACCCCACCACCACGCTGGTAGTGGTGGTGGAAGCTCCCGTCTAACGCTATCTCTCACCAAGATGAAAACTGCCACTTACTAATGTCGCCTCCGCCTTCCTCACTATCTCCCCTACTTCCTCTCCTAATTCCACCTCCCTCCATATCTGTCTCCTACGTTGCATCCTCACAGAAATCTTCATTTCCTCCCTGCCCCTTGTGCCCCCCTCTTCTCCTCCTCTCCACCTCTTATTTCATTACCTGTTGTAAGTTTTATGACGTCAATATTTTAGGGAATTTAGTGATGTCCCTATTGACCGAGTCCGTCATCATTCTTTTATGACTAAAAACTAATTTCCACTGCACGCACGGGCACACACACACACACACACACACACACGTCGGATTGACGGCGAAGATTGGAACTCTGGAAAAAACGCAATTTTCGTAGATTTCAGAGACGAGAGAGTACCTGTGCTGTATTAGTAGGGAAGGGGAATGCTCGTGGTGTAGTGAGCAGGTAAAGAAAAAGGAGAAGGGAAGGCATTATTGAGACAAATGGAAAAAAATGAGGCAGGGGACGAACGACTTTTGGAAGTCAGAAGGTATGTAAATAAAGGTGTGCAGACGACACAGCCGAGGTCGAACAGGTGAGCAAAAGTATTAAGAGTAGGAATATAGATAAGAGCAGTTCAATGGATAGAGGAGATAATTACTTCTATGGATTTAATGAAGGAAATGACAACCTCCCCCGAGGAGGAGAAACTAAAAAAAAAAAAAATATATCGAAGCATGGGAGGTTAGGTTTAACCAACTAACACTAGTTACACAAAGAGTTGATAAACTGGAAGAACTAAAGAAGGAAAATCAAAACCTAAATAAATAGAATTAAAAAGACAGTTAAAAGAAGTAAAGGATGAGAATGAGGAATTAAAGAGGAATAATAAAGAGAATAAAGAGTCCATAGCAAAAGAGGTAAGTGGTTGGAAAAAAGTCCAAGAGAATAACAAAATTCAATTTAGAGATATAATGAAACAACAGATGAAAGAACAAACTAAGGACAAAGTTATTAAAGTGATGAGAGTGGAGAATATAGTAAGAGACTTCGCAGATAAAAAGAAATGTATAATTATATTAGGAATGGAAGAGAAGCATAATCCAAATAGGACAAGAGTAAAAGAGAAGGGAAAAGTAAGCAAGGTATTAAAAATAGTTCAAGAAGATGAACAAGAAAGAGAAAGAAATTTAAGAAATATATAGACTGAGGAAATACAATATAGACAAGACTAGACCAACTAAGGTTAAATTCAGGTCACAAACGACACCAGAGAATGTCTTATCAAAAACAAGGAAACTAGCAAAAAATGGTCAGTATAAACAGTTATGGATAAAAAAGATGAATAAAGAGGAGAGGAAGGGAAAACAAAAAGACTAGAAGCTAAGGAAAAAACGGAGAGTAGTGGACATGTGAGGAAATGTTTCATAGCAGAGAAAAACAGAAAACAGGATGGAGGTAACAGAAAATTAAAAGTGTCTTACACAAATATAGATGGCTTAATAATAGGCTTGAATGAACTGAATGATTACCTGAAGGAAAAAGAACCGGACATAATGGGAATTGTAGAGACAAAATTGAAAGGTCCACTACCACCCAACAGTGTAGGACATGGCGCATATAATTATTGGATTAGAAACAGAGAAGTTAAACAAAGGGGTGGAGTTATGTTCCTCACTAAGAAGGATATAAATGTGAGGAATGTTACATATGGAAAGAATAGTGGAGATGATTATGATGGAAATAGAGGACAGGGACAAGAAGAGCAGGAAGTTTGTGGTTAATTATGTGCCTCCTAAAACGGCTTCGTGGGAAGAGAGAGAACACTAAATAAGATAATGGAAGATGGATGAAGAATAGTTATAATGGGTGACTTTAATTGTAAAGAAACCTGGGCTGGATAGATGGGCTGATTGTGCATTTTTAGACATGAACAAAGTTTTTGATAAGGTGCCACACATGATATTGCTAAAGAAATTAGAAACTGCAGGAGGAATACAGGGCAGACTGCTGAAGTGGATGGAAGACTTCTTGCATGAAAGAAAAATGAGTGGTGATAAGAGACAAACATTCTAATTGGGATGAAGTGATTAGTGGAGTTCCACAAGGAACAGTTTTGGCCCCAATAATATTTGCTATATATATTAATGATATGGATAAAGGAATTGAAAGTTATATGAGCTTCTTTGCGGACGATGCAAAACTGTTAAAAAAGTGAACACTGTAGAAGATTGTGAGTCGCTGCAGAGTGATCTCAATAAAGTATGAGAATGGAGTAGGAAGTGGGAGATGGAATTCAATATTAAGAAGTGTAGTATAATGGAATTTGGAAGAAGCAAAAAAGAATAGTGGGATCATATAAATTGGGAGAGGAAGAAATTAAAAAAGTGGAAAATGAGAAGGACCTGGGAGTCATTATTATGAATAATATGTCCCCTGAGAAACATATAAACAAAATTTTTGGAGAAACTTATAATTTAATAAGAACAATCAAAGTGGCATTTACATACCTGGATGAAGAAATGGTGAAGAAAATACTAGTCACTTTGATAAGACCAAGATTGAAGTATGCAGCGACGACGTGGTCACCAAGTACAAAAAAATGTATAACAAAACTTGAAAGAATACAAAGAGCAATTACGAAATTGGCACCAACGCTCTCAGAACTATCATATGAGGAGAGACTGGCAAAACTTGAGCTACAGACATTAGAGCAAAGAAGAGAGAGAGGAGACTTGATAACTATTTATAGAATCATGAAAGGCATAGAAATTATTGATAGAGAGGATCTAATAAAATGGAATAGTAGAGATACAAGAGGACACGGTACGAAAAAAAAAGACAATTATAGAAGAGACCTGAAAAAGAACAGCTTTCCCCACAGGATAATAGACGTTTGTAACAAGTTAGATGAAAATGTAGTGTGTGTAAAAACGATACCTGGATTTAAAAACAGTTTAGATAAAACGAGATATGAAGACGGGACGCCACGAGCATAGCTTCCCTTCCCGTAAAATACAACCAGGTAAATACACAAGCACACACACAGTATGTATGTACATATATATATATATATATATACACAGTATATACACAGTATATATTACGAGTATATTTAAACAAATTGTTCCTCATACAAATGTTGTTGAAAGTTACAGCTGTTTCACAAGTAAACTTTCTAGTTTTCGTATCAAAGAACGCTACACTTCAGTGACTTGATAAAGAAGCTGGCCAAATTTAATGGTGGAAGAAGACTAAGATTGTTTTGAATTGTAATAACGTACCGCTCTCAAAAAAGGAAAGAAAATCAGGGTGAAAGAGTCTAAAAAAGAAAAATTGTCGCGCTCGTACTGTGTTTGCATTGTTATTCGTTCACTTGTTTGTAGAATCAGATCAATCGTTCTCATTTCTGGTTACAAAGTAACCATCTTTCACATGTAAGGAAAATTATATATATCTTACACAATAAAGCGAATAATTTTTACAAATAATAAGTCATTCACATCTTACAATTCCTTGCAAAATTCAAGTGAATTTAAGATTCATACAAGTTTCCATTAATTCTTGTAATCGGTTGATCAAAACATATATTACCATCCAGGAGACATCACACACCAATCATAAAACTTTAAACTCATCTGTCACGTATATCTTAACCCATTAAACTCCGATGACAAGATTCCTTGTCATTTGGTCAAATAAAACAAAAAATCATAAAACACCAAAATGTTTGATCAAACACCAGAAAAATATGACGTCAGTACTCGCTTCGCGCGAGGACTGACGTCATATTTTTCTGGTGTTTGATCAAACATTTTGGTGTTTTATGATTTTTTGTTTTATTTGACCAAATGACAAGGAATCTTGTCATTGGAGTTTAATGGGTTAACTTCCGCGTTGGCATTTGTCTTGTTGCTCTCATTCTACAATATTTCAGATCCTACTCCACAACTCTTATAAACACTTTTCTTGGTCCATAAATTCTTGGCTTATCTCTTCTAGAGAAGTTTTACAAAGAAGCAGAGCGTGCAATTACATTATTATGTACGACTTGAGTATTTATCAATGGTTTATCGTTATGTACTCATTTTTTATTCATTTATTTATTTATTCCATTATTAATTTTTGTCTATGGGTAGGCTCAATGGTTCTTAACGTTTTTGAAGTCGTTTTTAAAGTTGTTGGCGTTAATGAATTTCTTGCAGTCCTTCATAAGTTCACCATCCATCCCAATTTTCAAATATTCTCCCTCACTTCTGGCATCTTCCAGTGCCTCCTCCTCCTCCTTCCCCTCCTCCCCCTCCTGAATAGTGAAATTTCAAAACAAGATTGCAGTTTCCATCTTATTTCCAATTAACTAAAAAGAACCATTAATTACCGCCCCTGTAATTATTCGTCCCTCGACCCCAATATGTGTCCTGCTTTTTCATTTCTTTATCTGATGCTTGCTTAGACGATGAATTCCGGCAGACACATTTTTGCCTTGTCCCGTGCAGCTACGTCACATGGAGTCATCCATCTACCCAAGGGGAGGTCCTAGCCTCCTTTTGGGAAATGAATGATGTCCGGCAGGTGGCAAGTAATAGCGTAGTTTCTTGTGCAGTTAATGAAGACAAATAACCTGTCACCTTCTCTGAATATAGCTGAGCTAGCACGCAATAATGTTCAAGAAGCTTTTGATTGCCTTATCCATCTGCAAATATACTTTTAGTTGATGAATTTAAATACCTTTTCTACATCAGAAAAATGAACTTCATGTATATCATATAAAGGTATATCTGCCAACGTTTTCCCAAAGTTATCTGCACTGTAAGTCTTGTTTTTGTTGCCGTTATGCGAACTTATTTAGGGGTATCTCGTCAGTCAGTTCATAAGATGTACATCAATACAATGAATAAACAAATACGTAAATAAATAAATTCACTCATTAATAAACAAACAATTATGTAAATAAAATAAAATGTGTAGGGTGGGGTTGTGAAAGAGTTTGTTGCTAATCTCGTTTGAGAAAAAAAAAGCGCGGCCGAGTCGAAAATCCGTGTGACGTCATCTGGTTTGAGGACGACCCGAGAGGTCAGTGACCCCTTGTTTCGATCTCGCGGCGAACGATCCGGAAGTCGTCCGACCCACTACAACACCACCACCCCCTACAGAGAATATAATCCTCCTTGGATCTTCTCTGGTCTGTAGAGGCACCGAAGTCCTTAGAACACTGAATACATGAAACTTATAGCGTCACTACCAACACTCGTGTGAAAGGAGGGGAGAGGAAGTGTTGCTGGCATAAGGGTGGGGGACAGACGGGGAAGTCTGGAGCCCTGGTCTCATTCTCGGAGCCTTTATCTCCCCGTGTATCGCTGCTGGGGTCATGCCCAGTAATCTTATTGCTGTAAATAAGGTTAAAGAGGCGGAGGGTGAACCTAGATAAAAAGGGAAGGAGAGCGGGGGGACGAGTGGTATACACGATGCGCACGCGATGTTGGAGCGGGATAGTAGTTGTCTTCCCGTCTTCTCTCTCTCTCTCTCTTTCTCTCCCTCTCTCTTTCGCTATCTTTTCTCTAGCTTTCTCTACTTACCTCTTTTTTTCCCACTTTCTGTCACATCTTCTCTTTTCCTCATTTTCTATTTTATATATTTTTTATTTTTCCCCTTTTCTCTATATTTGCCTTTTTCGTTCCCCTATTTTTAACTTTCTCCTCCCCACACACACACACATACACCGACGGTGCAGTAGAACCGCTCTCGAATGCTAATTCAATAATCAGAATTCGAGTCCTGGCCAGGAATAAAAAAAAAAGCACTGCTGCACTGCGAGCCGGCACTCCAACTCTAATGGGTATGAAGTTGCGTGCGCGCGCGCGCGCGCGTGTGTGTGTGTGTGTGTGTGTAAGGTCACAGAATTAGCCATAGATCGTACCATATAGGAGCTTTGAGCACTCATCCGGGGAGGTAATAGCTGTCAATTACAAGTCCAACACATGGTCAAAGACCGTGCTGTAACCTTGGTGAATCACACGCACACACACACACAACAGTTGTTACACTGATAAGACCTAAACTAGAATATGCTGTAACACTATGGGCACCTGGCACAAAGAAGAACATAAGAAAGTTAGAAAGAATACAAAGAGCAGCGACAAAGATGGCGCCTACACTGACAAAGCTGACATACAAAGATTGGAAAAATTACATCTGTCATCACTGGAACAGAGAAGAGAAAGAGGCGATTTGTTGACCATTTTCAGAATTATGAAAAGGATGGAAATTCTCGACAGAGACGACTTATGAAAGTGGGACAGATGAGAAACAAGAGGACACGAAAAGAAACTAAAGAAAGACAGCTACAGAAGAGACCTGAAAAAGAATAGTTCCCACATAGAGTGATTGATGTGTAGAACAAACTGAACGGAGAAACAGTGAATGCCAAAATTAAACACGATTTTAAGAATAAACTGGATGTGGAGAGATACGAAAACGGGTCACTACGAGCATAGTTCTCGTCCCGTAAAATACAACTAGGTAAACACAAACACACACACACACACTAGGTCTGTCGCCAACCCCCCTCGCCCTCTCCCGTTATCCCCACAGCCGAACCATCCCTTCCTCAAACGACGATGACGATGACGACAAAATAATTCCTCCGTAAATCGCCTCGAACCCTAGGTGCTCCTCTCGTGGAAGAGGAAGACGTAAGGGAGGCAGAATAGGAAGAAGAGGTGGAGGAAGAGAAAGAAGGAAGGAGGAAGAGAAAGAAGGAAGGAGGAAGAGAAAAAAGGGAGGAGGAGGAGGAGGAGGAGGAGGAGGATTTGGAGGTGATGGGGATGAGTCAGAAATCTTTCTGACCATTTCGGGACGAAATGGTCAAGGATGCTTCATCATCAACATCATCGTCATCATCATCATCGTTAAGATCAATATCAAGGAGGGCCGCCTAAGGCCGAGCTGACATGGGGCACGGGTAACGACGCCATCGGCTGAAACTATAGGCGCCTCCTGGGAAGGATAAAATATTTCGTCAGGAATAACCAGTGCTTCTATCCCTGGAGGTAAAATCGCGCTAAAGAGGTGGGAGTCACAGAGGTGGTGAAAGAGGGACCAAAGGTACATAAGAACATACACACATAGGAATGAAGGAGACTGCAAGAGACCATAAGGCCTACACTAGGCAGCTCCGTATCCATCACCACCTGTCATCCCCATCCATAAAGTTGTCTAATCGTTTCTTAAAACAACTGATAGTTTCAGCACTTACTACATGGTTACTAAGTTTATTCCATTCGTCAACCACCCTATTATTAAACCAATTCTTGCCTATTTCCTTTTCAAATCTAAAATTGTCCAGTTTATAACCATTACTGCGAGTCCTACCTTGTTGTTTTAATATGATGACCTTGTTAAAGCCTTTGATCCACTTGAACACCTCTATTAGATCACCCCCGCACTCTGCGTCTTTCCAGAGAGCGTAAGTTAAGATACCTAAGCCTCTCTTCGTAAGGCAAACTTCTGAGTCCATGTATCATTTTGGTCATTCTTCTCTGTTCTGATTCTAGTGAATTGATGTCCATTTTGTAGGACGGAGACCAAAACTGTACCGCATAGTCAAGGATGGGTTTAACTATCGCTAGATAGAGTTTAATAATTACCTCTGCACTTCTATTCGTTACCGTCCTAGCAATGAAACCTAATGCTCTGTTAGCTTTATTCCTGGCGCTAATGCACTGTTTCCTGGTTTTAAGGTCCGGACACACTAGAACTCCCAAGTCTCTCTCGCACTCAGTTTTCTCTAAAAGCGTGTTATCTAAGCTTATCTATTTTCGGGGTTGTGTAGCCCTAAATTTAACACGCTACACTTAGAGATATTGAAGTTCATTTGCCATTTCACCGACCATGTGAACAATTTGTTAAGATCATCCTGCAGAAACTCTGCGTCGTCTCCTGACCCAATTAGGCGTCCTATTTTAGTGTCGTCCGCAAACTTACTAACATCACTATTTATCCCGTCGTCTAAGTAGTTTATGTACATACTGAACAACAAGGGACCCAAAACCGAGCCCTGGGGGACCCCACTAGTAACATTGCCCCACCTAGATTTTATTCCATTTATGGTGACCGGCTGTTTTTTTGTTACAAATCCAATCTCTAATCCATTCTAACACTTTTCCTCCTATGCTATGGGCTTTGATTATATTTAGTAGTCTCTGGTGTGGTACCTTATCGAACGCTTTGCTAAAGTCAAGGTAAATAATATCATAATAATCATTATTATCTGACGCCTTATATACTTTAGTGTAAAAGGATAGAAGATTAGTCACACATGACTTACCCTTGGAGAAACCATGCTGTGAATCACGAATTAAATTATGTCTTTCGATGTGTTCTCTGAGTCTATTTACTATTATTGATTCAAGCATTTTTTCTATAACCGATGTCAAACTGATTGGCCTGTAGTTGCATATAGACGATCTATCTCCCTTCTTAAAAACAGGAACGTTTGCTTGCCAGTGTCTATTGATTTATTAAATATTTCAGTTAACTGGTTGCAGATTTCAAATTTACACACCTTTAGCATTCTCGGAAAAATTTCGTCTGGACCCGGGGATTTTGTAGCTTTAAGTCTTTCAATCTGCTTGACTACTTCTACTTTACTAATGCTGATATTACATAAACTACTTTCTTCATCCCCTCTGAAAATCGGATCGCAGTCAGGTACTATATCTAACCTCTCATTAATAAACACCGATAGAAAATAATTGTTAAACTCCTCACTCATTTTTTCCTCCGATTCTATCATGACATTTTCATCGTTTTTAATTGGCCCTATTCTTTCTTTATTTTTTTTCTATAGAGATGAAAGAAACCCTTTGGGTTGGATCTTGATTGACTAGCAACCTTAATTTCATTCTTACGATTGGCTGTACGTGTATTCTTTTTAACCGGCTTTGCCATTTCGTTATATCTTGATCTAAGGTGTGTTTCCCCGCTTTTTATTTTTACGTAAAGTCCTCTTTTCATTCCGATCTCATGTTTCAATCTGTCCGTCATCCATTTGGAAGTATCACTATTTTTCCGTATTGACTTCAGGGGGATAAATGTATTTTGTGCATTAATAATCAAATCAGTTAGATTGCTATACATTTCATCCAAATCGCTGACCTGTCTGTTGAGCCCTCGCCCCCAAATGACGTGAATGACGTTTTGT
The DNA here is from genome assembly GCF_046742065.1 of Oratosquilla oratoria. Classification (NCBI taxonomy): domain Eukaryota; kingdom Metazoa; phylum Arthropoda; class Malacostraca; order Stomatopoda; family Squillidae; genus Oratosquilla; species Oratosquilla oratoria. The sequence continues at coordinate 12,300,520 of NC_134779.1, read as the reverse complement.
TCGGTACGATTATCGCTCAACAATGATCCTCAAACGATTGTCTCGAGCAGGGATTCCCAAAGTGGTCGATATCGACGCCCAGGGGTCGATGAGACCATCCAAGGGGTCGACAAATAGCCAAGGGGTCGAAAGGGGGTCAGTAGATTGCTAGGGGGTCGATGAGACCATCCATGGGGTCGAAAGGGGGTCAGTAGATTGCTAGGGGGTCGAAAGGGGTCAGTAAATTACTATGGGGTCGAAAGGGGTCAGTAAATTACTATGGGGTCGAAAGGCAGTCTTTAAGATTAAATGGTTAGCATGAAATTATCCTGTTCTCTTCCCGTACTGAAAGAGTGAGAATAATCAACCAACCAATATCTAAACTTAAAGAAAACCATATCAGTTCACCGAGTCGAAAATCCTCCCCATTCTGTGCATGTAGGGAGAATCTCACATACACACAACCACATCGTGAATATCAAGATGACGAGCTTGTGTAATATTATTGGCTTGAATATTACTTATAGTAATATAATAAAGAATATATAATATCACTCTTAAAGCTATTGGTAAATTATAAATATTTTAAAACACTTATGTTTATGTATATGTGAAAGTGTCTATCATTATTGGAACGCCGTCGCCTTGATGAATGTTGCCATTTGGCCCTTTTATAACGGATGAAAATAAATAAATAAATAAACAAATAAAAATAAACGAATAGAATAAGTAAAATCCACAAACACGAAAATTGTGACTATAGTACTTTAGAATTACCATAAGTGATTTATGAGACCAAACAAGAACTACAGTAAAGAATTAAAACAATAATAACAACAAAAAAATGATAACAATCATAATGATGATAATAACACTATTGATAACTAAGATTATAATAATAATAATAATAATAGTAATAATGATAACAATAACAAGTATAATAATAATAATAATAATAATAATAATAATAATAATAGCATTAATAATAGTAACAACACCAATAATATTAATAAATTGACAATGTGAATTAACAGTTTGGGGGTCTATAGAAAATCTTAAACTTTACTAGGGGGTCGATGAGCTGAAAAGTTTGGGAACCCCTGGTCTATATTATTGTCCGTTAAGAGAAAGTGACACACGTATTAGGTTTTGGCTTTGGGGCAATAGGTCTCTTACTGACGACACTTTTAGTGCAAGAGGGGGTTTACACGGTCTAACGGTTCGTCGAATACGGTTCGACAGACATGTGTGAACGGGGTAATTGGTTGTCGAACACGTTGGATAAACCCCAAATACCCCGTTCACACATCACTTTAAAGACGTGTCTGTCGAACCGCGTTCGACGAACCGTTACAGTTTAGACCGTGGAAACCCCCTCTAAGAGACGTTGCAGAGTCGAGAAAATAAACAAACTGTTCCCCCAAGGAAACTGTTTGAAGTTCTCGATTAAAAGGAAGGAGGTGTAACGAGCGGAATCTTCTATCAACTGAATAAACGTCTGGCATTATTATACTTAATGTAATATCAGAGATCTATCAATGGCACAAACGAGCACAACAAGCAAAAAAGAAATTGGAAGAAGAAAACAATGGAATAAAATTATTAAAATTAATGAGATACGAGTTTAGTTTCTTCTCCACACCCTCTTAAAAAAAGAATCGGGCAAGGAATAAAGTATATATTGACATTTTAATACGAAATCCCTACCCTGACATCAATATGAAGCGCGCGCGCGCACACACACACACACACGTACGTGGCGCTGTGGCTAGAGTTCTCGCCTGCCACTACGGCGGTCCAGGTTCGACTCCCGCCCAGGGGTGAAACAATTACAGTATCGCTTTGCTGCAGGATGTTACTCCAACTCTCGTGGGCGGGGAGTTGTATGTGTGTGTGTGTGTGTGTGTGTGTGTGTGTGTGTGTGTGTGTGTGTGTGTGTGTGTGTGTGTGTGCGTGCGTGTAAGGTGACAGTACCTATAAATCGGTCATACGAGCTCTGTGCTCTCATCCGAGAGGTTAACTGTCGATCACGTGTCCAACACGTGATCCAAGACCATGGTGAATCACACACGTACACCTTTTGTTCCTTGATGACCTTTCACCCCAATTCCTATTCCATTGGGGATGACTCATTAGCAACTTTCCCATCCCTTCCCTTTCTCTCTTTCATTTCTTATGTCCTGCCAGTCAAGTGTCAAGGAACAGGATGACACATACAAGCCTATTCCATATATGTACTTCAGTGTGGGTTTGTGTTTGTCTGTGTATATTCATCTGATTTTTTCCCGGTTTAGCTTGACGGGGTTAAATAGACAGAAGAGACAGAGCAGAACATAACAGGACAGACTGACTGAATAGTATAGAAAAAAAAATCCTCAGTACCATGATAGTACTGTATCTGCTGTTCAAGACGACTTCTATTAATCATTTTCGCACTGTAAAATATTTTCTTCTAGATAATGCTATCTATCTATATACCAAGGACCTCTTCCACCTAATAAGGGGGGTAGCCAGCCAAGGGATGCATCCATTCCTACCCATTCTACTCCCATCCACCACCCATTGTTTCCCTTTTACCTCAGCTCCTCGTAGGCGGGAGGGTCATCCCTGTCTCCTGCCCACTACCCGGGTCAGAGGCAATGCAGCAAGACAGAGCACATACACAGCAATGTCGCTTTATCAACATGCTAACCCTCCCTCCTCGTCTTCTTATGCCAAAAATTGAGAAGACGTGGAGAAATACTATCCATATATAACCATTCTTCACTTACCCCTACCCCTTGCCTTCTCCCTTTCCTGCTCAACAGGCATTCCCATCTTGCTCAAGAACCCTTTCGCCCCATCTATCCATCTCATTTTTCGTCCCCTCAAATTCACTCCATCTACATTCGTCCCCTTTTCCTTTGTAAATCAAAAGTATACAGACATCCTCTATTCTTCCGGCACCCTTCCTTCCCTTAGACACACATTAAACAACATCACTGGCCAATCCACTATAACTGTACCTCCCTTTTTCAGGTACTCCGCATGATACCTATCCAAACCAGGTACCTTACCAGCCCTCATAAATTTCAAAGTTCCTTTTACCTCATCTTTTCCTATTACTCTTTCATTTCCCTACCCCGTTATAGTGATAATACTAAAGTTTATTTAGTTTAGAGGAAATTTAAGACACCGATGGGTTAGGGTTATTTCTATTAGTCAACATTGCAATAGTTGACTTTAATTTTTGTTCAGTGTCGCCAGGCGGTTTTAATCAGCTGAGGAAAAGCTCCCAGAGCTGCAAGATTAACCCAACAATGTTTATATATATATAGATATATATATATATATATATATATAGATATATATATATATATATAATATATATATATTTCTTCTAGTTAACACTAGATTTCTTATTCAGCTGAGGGAAATTTTTTGCCATACAATTTTTTTGCCATACCATCTTTTGCCATACCGTTTTTTTCCATACCGTTTTTTGCCATACCAATTTTTACATGGACGATTCTCTAGTAACGTTTTTCTCTTGTTACGATATTTTTCACTATTTTCTTAGTTCCGATTTTTCTACTTACGGTTTATCAGGTACGATTTCTTTCGGTTACGATTCTCTAATTACGATTATCGTTTGGTTACGATTTCCTCTACATTGCGACCTCTTATTAGTTCCCTTCAATTATGTTGGCCATTCTGAGGATGTTCCTTTGTCCTTCGCGGACTCCAGCGACGTTGTCGAAGCTCGAGGACGTCCAATAAGAGGTACCTCATGCGGTTGCTAGTCAACTTCTTTTCCGTGATTTCACTGACGGAGGCATTGATTGCGTTGACAGCTTGCGCTACAACGGGGGAGGACATGGCTGCCTGGTCCAATGTCAAACCCGCCGTTTCCAAGAAGGCGCACACCGCTTCTAAGGAAGCCTCATCTCGTTTCTTTAACAGACATTGTATACACGAGGCTATTCTTCTCGGCCTTAAAATGCCATCCAGGCAGAGGTTTGCAATATAAGTGCACAGCGCTATATATTGCTTTCTTCTTATTATCGAGTTTAATTCCTACTCTGTGCCCTGACTCTCTCCGGAAGAATTCAAATCTTTTGCCGTTTCAAAACGGCGTTGACACTCCTGCACCAAATGGTTTTTGTAATCCTGGGCGCTTTCTTTGGGCAGCTTCTCTAGGAGCAATCTACAGAGTTTCGAGTACGTTCTCGAATAGAACTGCTAATGAGTTGCAAACTCTGTGACCAAAAATGCCGCACTCTCTGCTGTCGATGGGTTATCACTGAGAAACACAAGAATTTGCTCAGTAACCCTGTCGAAGTTCTTGGGAGACAATTTGTTTAACAACGACTTTAAGGGTCCCAGTCCTGAAGTCTATTTGTTGAAGCGTACTGGTCGCTCCTGTTCAGAAGAGGAAGTAGAGTTCTTGGAAATACTACTCATCCTCTGTTTCCAGTTTGGTGGAGTAGGAATTACTCGAGGTGTCTGCCGAGGAACACCTGAAGAAGATTCGCTCCCACTTCGTCGACGGCCGCTACTGCCAGGTATCATATCTATTACTTTCACCTTATTTCTATTACTTTCTGTTGAACTTACTTTTTCCTTCATCTTTCTTTTCTTCATTTTTACTCGTTGACTTAACTTTTTCCTTTCTTACGTACCTTTCTCCATTATCAATGTCTTTATTTTCCATTTCCCTCTCAATTCTTGTATTTCCATCACTAATAATGCTTCTCTCTTTTACAGGTCTATCGTTGTGAATTTCAACTGGATATGTCTGGGACCCTGTTGACCTTACCATATCTTCTTGATTTCTATAATCATCAAACTTTTTCATATCTTTTCCACTGTCTTCTTCCTTCACAGATCTCCTGTCCTGATCATTGGTTGGTGAAGGCCGGAACACTTGGAAAAGGAAATCGCCTAAGTCCTTGGGTAGAGGCTCTACCAGGGTCTCTACACTTTGGAGTTTGTATGTGTACTTCCTTACATACACGTCCCCCTCTTCGTTCTCGACAGCCTGTGTCATATAGAGGTATCTCCCGTCCGGTGAGAGTTCTTCTTCGAGAGTGCGAGCGCTGACTTCCCCCGAAGAATGACCTGAAGACAGTGATCCGTTAAACATGACACCCAACAGCTCCAAAGAAGACTCCCCTTGTCGTGCCGTCGATTGATTTAGTGTTTAACCAAGAGCACCTCCAATGGGAGTGATCAGAGATACCCACATAAGAACGATTTGGGAAATAAAAAAATCAAGGTATACGCTGCCACCACCCAATCGTCTATATGGATATATCTGACCATAAATGGAAACTGCTCCTTGTTATTCACGTCTGACTCCGTCCCCTTTCCTCAGGTCGTTCGGGGTTGGTTCTGGGTAGCGAAAAGGCCTATGCCCAAGGGGGGGTAGTAAAAGAATATATGTGAAGGTCTGCTATGTGTTAATTATTACACTGAAGCAAAAATATAGTAAGGAAATACAAAAGTATATTGTGGTTTTCTCCAACTAGACAATCTATTGATCCTTACAATATGAAAAATATATGGGTATGCGAGACATTTAATAACACAGTTTTTTCTTTCTTATGGGCATCATAAGTAAGGTCACAGGCACGTGGAAAAACGTAAGTTATTTACGCTCCAACCTTCCGGTCACTGTATAAGTCTACTTACAATATTGTGTCTACCTTCAAGCACTGTGTCTACCTTCAACCCCGTATTCTTATTAGAGAACGATCACAGACAGAATTGTACTCTAAGGATTACACCCTCATAGCTAATGTATATACGCAAAGTGTTTGTGAAGTACACTCCCTTAAACCCCTTTTTCCATATCTGTTATCGGAATCATTTTTGGCATCAGATTCAAAACTTAATAGTAAAAATAACTATCTACTTACTATATCTGCACTATATCATTTAACTCACATATTGACATTTGTTTTCATTAATCTTACAGAACGTGTTCATACCTGTTATCGGAATCATTTTTGGCATCAGATTAAAATTTTAGCTGCGCACAAAAAGAACGAGACGGCTATGTGTTCGTATCTATGGGTAAACTACTAACCTCCCTGTTGTATTATTTCGTAAAACTTCATTTCGCTTCTCAACAGAGCCCCTAGCTGCTACAATCTCTCCCTAAACTATTTCTCTAGTGGAATCCTGAACTGAAAGTTGGGAATTTTTCCTATTACTCTTAAAATTAATGGCCTTAGTTTACGCCTCTGTCCGAACGTGTTTAGTGACGTCACGGGTGGGCGGAGCTACGGTGCGCCCGCTATGTTCGAGAACATTCTAATGTCGTCTCGAAGCTTTAGTTGAACCAAAATCAGCTGAAATATATTTGTAGCTATCTCCTATTGTATGTTTTTCTTCAATGATTATAGTAAGGCTCTTTGCCAACACATCTTGATAGGCAGACATAGAATAGAATAAATTCATGGTCTATTAAGGCTCTATTTTCTACTTTGCTTCTTGGTTGAGTAAAACCGTCACGACGTCCATAATACCCAGTCTCTCAAATAAATAAATAGATAAATAAAACGAAATTCCAAAAATAATATCCCTTCAAAATTCCTGTCCTTACATGGCCCTACGCCCCTCTGTAAGAAAAATTCCGCAACATCACGTGAAGGATTCTATTTGGTGTGGTCCAAATCCCCCTGCAAAAGAATAAAAAAAATCCATCCTGCATCAGAGAGCGATTATCCTTTTGATAGCTTGACGAGGCACTCTCCCCTCAGCACACTCGTAGGTATACGAATCTCAGGTGACCCGGGGGTACACCAATTTACTGTGGATGTCTCCGTGGACTTTTCCATCAGCCTTCGTATTGGCTGGATTCCCCAATTGACCTCTTACATACTACTTGACTGGACATGCATAGCCGCTACGACCGAGCTAAGCCACGACTCTCTCTTGTGGTTTCGCCCCATGGGTGGCACACTACTTCCCCTTCTGTGGGCTCACCTCTGGGCAATCGGCGATTGTCCACCAGGTCCTGAAGTCCTACACCCCTGTCAAGCGGGCAATTGTGAATTTGAGTTGGGTTCATGACCCCAACTCGAGCTAAAGAATTTTCCCATTTTCCAATACTACTCCGAATGAAAGTGCTCGCTAACCATCGTTTGTAGTCCCTCTCCTAGGCTAATATTGACTTCTTTATCCCCCCCTAAGTTGACATTTAGTTCCTTCACCTGGCTGTTGCTGAAATTTCCTTTTACAACATATGAAATATATGCATCTTTAATCCTAGGACATCTCAACCTTACACATGTATAAAAGTATAGGTGGGTTACAACTAAATACACAATACAAGTATGCCTTAATCCTAAGACATCTTAACACATAGGAACACTGAGAGCACCTTCGGATTAATTGCACGCATTCGTTTTTCTTTGGATATTAATGGCACGGTATGATCGCTACACTATTGCAGTTAACCACTGTCATCTTAGCACCTTAAATCACTAGATATGGCGCCAACTGGGCGGATTGTTCCAATTGATTCCCTTCAGTATTCTTCGATGAGCCGTCTTCAATGTTCGATGCATCCGCTCCACCATTCCATTCGCTTGGGGATGGTCTGGGGTAGTGTAGAGCAGGGTGATTTGCTGTTCTCCACACAACTTCTTGAAAGCCATGTTGGTGAATTCTGCTCCATTGTCTGCTACGATTCTCTCTGGGGTGCCGTAGTCTGCGAAGAACTGGGTTAGGGAGTGTAGTATGTGTTGGTGGTGTTTTGTTCTCAATGGGAAAAACCTAACGAACCTACTGTAGTGATCGATTATTGTCATAATATACCTATATCCCTGCGACCCGGATACCATATCCGTTAGGTCTATGCCTATTCTCTCCATTGCCTTTGTAGCAGGGGGAACCTCTTTGTATTGCTGTGACAACCCTTGTGTACCCTTGAACCTCTGACAAGTAATGCATTTCCTTTACAAAATTACATACATCTACCTTTAAATTTGGCCAATAGAACAGCTCCTCCTGGGTTAGATTCCCATTCATGTCTATCTTCCATCCTCGCTCTCGTCTCTTTTTCCTCTCCCGAATTGGATTCCCATTCCGTTTTATTGTTCATTTTTACCTGACTGCCTTTAATTATGTGTAGTTCCATCAAAGCTATACACCTTAACACGTCACTTCCCCACACAATCTCATCCGCTATTTCTATACTCTTAGTGACTGCCGAGGATCTATTCTGTCTCTGATTACTGTACTGCCAATCCACAGGGTACACATGCTTTGTCTAAGTCGACACACAGATAAGTGAGCTTCAGGTTGGTTAATAGCGTAAATCCCACCGCTCGGCCACCAATAATGTGGGGGTCACCAATAATGTGGGGGTAGTAAAAGCATGTAAGTGAAGGTCTGCTATGTTCGAGATTTAAAACTTAATAATAATAATAACTATCTACCTACTATATCTGCACTATATCATTTAACTCACATATTGACATCTGTTTTCATTAATCTTACAGAACGTGTTCATACCTGTTATCGGAATCATTTTTGGCATCAGATTAAAATTTTAGCTGCGCACAAAAAGAACGAGACGGCTATGTGTTCGTATCTATGGGTAAACTACTAACCTCCCTGTTGTATTATTTCGTAAAACTTCATTTCGCTTCTCAACAGAGCCCCTAGCTGCTACAATCTCTCCCTAAACTATTTCTCTAGTGGAATCCTGAACTGAAAGTTGGGAATTTTTCCTATTACTCTTAAAATTAATGGCCTTAGTTTACGCCTCTGTCCGAACGTGTTTAGTGACGTCACGGGTGGGCGGAGCTACGGTGCGCCCGCTATGTTCGAGAACATTCTAATGTCGTCTCGAAGCTTTAGTTGAACCAAAATCAGCTGAAATATATTTGTAGCTATCTCCTATTGTATGTTTTTCTTCAATGATTATAGTAAGGCTCTTTGCCAACACATCTTGATAGGCAGACATAGAATAGAATAAATTCATGGTCTATTAAGGCTCTATTTTCTACTTTGCTTCTTGGTTGAGTAAAACCGTCACGACGTCCATAATACCCAGTCTCTCAAATAAATAAATAGATAAATAAAACGAAATTCCAAAAATAATATCCCTTCAAAATTCCTGTCCTTACACCCTGACTCCTGCGTCAAAATCCCCCTAATCAGGCGCGAAGATTAGCACATAATTAACAGGCGGGTTGCTCCCTAAGGGAATAAAATCGTCTGGCTAAAAAGGCAGTAGGTCAAACATGTTAACTTGGAAAGGACATGGAAGGAATCAGTGTTTAAAAAAAAACTAAAATACTGTTCAAATGATTATTGAGAGAGAGAGAGAGAGCGAGAGAGAGAGAGAGAGAGAGAGAGAGAGAGAGAGAGCGAGAGAGAGGAGGGAGGGAGAAAGAGAGAGAGACGGAGAGAGAGAAAGAGAGAGATTTTGTTTGTATAAATTTATTACACTCATAGAGCGACAAACCTAGTACAGTAAGTAATTTCTATTTATACATAAGAGTGCGTGACGCGCAGGTCACGTTACTACGTACAGTGAAGATGTACGGCAATAATAACATAAGAGCAAAGGAGAGAAAGGGAGACTGCATGAGACCATAAGGCCTGCACTAGGCAGTTCCATTACATTCTGTAAAGGGAAATATACTGGTAATCAAGGTCAGGTAAGGTTTTGCATCCACAAAAGTAAGGGTGTCGAATTAGGACAGTGTCTAGATCAGGGGTTCCCAAAGTGGTCGATGAGACCATCCAAGGGGTCGACAAATAGCCAAAGGGTCGAAAGGGGGTCAGTAAATTGCTAGGGGGTCGATGAGACCATCCATGGGGGTCGAAAGGGGGTCAGTAGATTGCTAGGGGGTCGAAAGGGGTCAGTAAATTACTATGGGGTCGAAAGGGGTCAGTAGATTATTATGGGGTCGAAAGGCAGTCTTTCAGATTAAATGGTTAGCATGAAATTATCCTGTTCTCTTCCCGTACTGAAAGAGTGAGAATAATCAACCAACCAATATCTAAACTTAAAGAAAACCATGTCAGTTCACTCCGAGTCGAAAATCCTCCTCATTCTGTGCATGTAGGGAGAATCTCACATACACACAACCACATCGTGAATATCAAGATGACGAGCTTGTGTAATATTATTGGCTTGAATATTATAGTAATATAATAAAGAATATATAATATCACTCTTAAAGCTATTGGTAAATTATAAATATTTTAAAACACTTATGTTTATGTATATGTGAAAGTGTCTATCATTATTGGAACGCCGTCGCCTTGATGAATGTTGCCATTTGGCCCTTTTATAACGGATGAAAATAAATAAATAAATAAAAATAAACGAATAGAATAAGTAAAATCCACAAAGACGAAAATTGTGACTATAGTACTTTAGAATTACCATAAGTGATTTATGAGACCAAACAAGAACTACAGTAAAGAATTAAAACAATAATATCAACAACAAAAATTATATCATAATGATGATAACACTATTGATTACAAAGATTATAATAATAATAATAGTAAATAGTAATAATAATGATAATGACAATAACAAATATAATAATAATAATAATAAAAACAATACTAGCATTAATAACAGTAACACCACCAATAATATTAATAAATTGACATAATTTATGAATTAATAGTTTGGGGGTCTAGAAAATCTTAAACTTTACTAGGGGGTCGATGAGCTGAAAAGTTTGAGAACCCCTGGTCTAGAGCATTATTTTCTTATGGTGCTGTTATGCTTCGAGCTGCAAAGAACTAAACTGATAATTTTAACCGAACCTACCAACGCGTTTACCCAAATATGATGCCAGGAGGGAGGTAGGTAAGATGCCTGTCACCCGCCATTAGCGCTGTGGTGGTAGATTAATCATCGCACCGAGCAAAGTGCACCTTATGGGTGGTTAGCACCAGAATGGAGGGACAGTCGAAGATAACAGTGATTACCTTTCTTCTCTGAGTGGAGATTAATTCTCCAATTCTTAAAGAATGCCAAATAACTCTGGTCCGTAGGTTCCTGGAGGAATAAACACATAATGACACAGTGGGTGTGGGATGGGGGGAGGGGTTCTGCATATATGGAAGGAGATCTGAAGGTGGAGAGGGAGGGAGTTGGAGGTGGACCTTACAGGTCAGGGTAGGGAGTTATTTCCGCATTTTTGTCGCTTTTTTTTCCCTAAGAGTTTCTGGGATTTGTCGACATCGCGACCGTTCCTGTAAAGCCGTGGTTCTTAACCTTTTCCGTCCTATGATTTACGGAATTTTTGGCTCGAAGGCCAAGCGCCGGATTTTCCGTCCTATGACCCCTCGAGACTCATCAAGGTATTACCGCGACCGATATAATAAATTTTGAAACTGTGAACCTTGTGAAAAGGCAAGATAAAACACTGGTTGTTGTTGATATGTTTACTGTAGCAGGCCACCGCACTTGTGACCAGTGTTGCACTCACTAAACTGGTAAAGGCCCAAATGTGTGAGATTTTCATAATATAAACTCGTGTTTATGTGGGGAAAAATGGGTGGAATTTTTCATTTCGACAGCCACTGTATTTACAAAGAGGGAAGTGGCCCACAGCTTACAAAAGTTTGGGGACCACTGATCTAGCCGCTAAAGCATTATCAGCAGGTAAATTATCCTCCTGTATTTGGCTGCCTTGCCATGATTTCTCTAATAAAAAAATATTCATATGACAGAATCTACAGTTCTATAGGCTGTAGTGCGCGCGCGCGCGCACACGCACACACACACACACACACACACACACACACACACACACACACACACACATGATCACTCCCTCTCCTTCCGTGCAATACATTACTCACCTTGCGACATTTTTTTCCCATTCCCCTCCTCCCCTCCCCTCCTCACCACCAGGTCCGCGCCTTGTCGCCGTATCCACCTGATACACACCTCTAAAAGCTCGACGCCGTGTCGTGGACGGCGCATAGCGAGAAGTCGATACGTGTGAAACGAGCCAAAACCCCAACAAAAGCTGTACTGTTGACGGTGTCATCCATCTCCTGACCTCTGCCCCCATCCGCCCGTCCTCTTATTCCTCCTCCTCCTCTTCCTCCTCGCCACCATCTGTACTACCCATTGTCTTACCCACCTCCTGACCTTTCCTTTCTTCTTTCTTTAGGATCCTCGTTATCTACTGCAGGGGTTCCCATCATGGGATACATGTAACCCCTGTGGTATTTTTGCAATATTCAGGGCGTACATTAGGCTATTCGAACACAGTTTTTCCATCATCATGGCTTTCTGAGTCAGCATTTTCAGTACTACTGAAAATTAAACTAAAAAACAGACCAAAACTCAAAACACCTGAATATGATCTTTATATTGTACTATTGCTAAAGTTTCCCCTTATATTAACGAGCTTAGTGCTGCTTAGTTTCGGTTACATTGTTTTTAATTGTTTTCAGTACTTTTACTTAGCAATGATAATTTTGGGTACTTATTAAACAAATGTGTACATGATGGATCAAAATGTTTTATAAATTACCCATGTTTTGTTTATTGATGTTTACTGATGTTATCACCATTAAGATTATGTAGTCTACACTTACAGATTTCATAATAAAATCATATAAAAATATCAGTTTCATCGCCCTTTCCCTTTAATTTTTAGGGGTACACGGAAATATAGTCTTTAGGTACACAGACACAAAAAAACGTTGAGAAACCCTGATTGCACGGTACTGTAATCCTCACCATAGCCTTCTGACCTTTTAAAAGTAGACACCTCCCCCTCCCCTCCTATCCTCGCCACCGGCTTGGCCTTCCGTCTCGTATTCAAAGCGACCCATTCCCTCACTCCCCTCTGACCCCTCCCCCCTTGTCTAACCCCTGCCCTTTCCTTCTTCCCCCTCCCCGCTACCCATGTCTGACCTCATTTCTCCCCTCAGCTTCTTCCCCTTACCCATCTCAACATTTTCCCCGTTACGCCTTTCCCTCCCCTTCTGCCTCCGCCACCGGCTCAACTTCCCGTCTCTAGCGCAACTGTTCCCCTCGCCCGACCCTCCGCCTACAATACCCGGCCTTTCCTCCTCCCCTCTCTTCTGAGGCCAATCCTCCCCTCATTCCAACACTCCTCTCATTATCCTCACACCAGCATGATGTTGTCTTCAACGATAGAAGCGTTGGAGAATTACTAGGGTTGTCTTTCGTCTCTCTGTCGAGTGTTGCAAATATTTTCAGATTTTTTCACTCGCCTTAGTCACGTCCCGCCTACCAAGACCATATTGGCGCCATCAAACTGCTCCTCTCCTCTTCCTCCTGCTAATCAAATTCCTTTTCTTCTATTGCCTCAACCTCATCATCATCAACATCGCTGTTGTTACCATTACTAGTAACGTCACTTTTTTCTATTTTCATATTCGGTTTTTCATCTTTTTCCTCCCCCCCCCTCAACTTCTCCCTCCCTCCCTGCTCATTTCATTCACCTCTTCCTCCTTCTCCTCCCCCTTCCACCACCTTCACAGCTGCTCCTCCTCAGTTGATATTTAGGGGCTTACGAGAAACCCCTACGGACCAGTCACTATGCACCTATTTTTCGTTGGAAACTCGTCTAAATAATAATAATAATTATAATAACTATTATAATAATAATAATTCTATCTATATACCAAGATATTTTCCCCCTTGTAAAGGAGGTAGCCAAGTCAAAGGCACGTGCCTGCTCCCACCCATTCCACTCCAATCCACACCCTCCCCCCCTCTTATCTTAGCTTCTCATGGATGACGGGTCATCCCTGTATCCCGCACACTGCACTGAGTCAGAAGCAATGTAGCAACAACAACAACAACAACAACAACAACGACGACGACGACGACGACGGTGGTCACGTTCGGCATCGACTCTTCCTGAGGCCTTTCCGCTGCCTTCCTCCCCCAGATTTGTCTCCTCTCTGCTCCTTCTACCACTCCAACGCGACATTATCCTCAAATGACAGAAGCGCATTGGTTATTGCTGACGGATTATCCATCTTGCAAGATTCGTCAGTTTGTCCTCGTCCCGCCGGGGTCCGGTGACCTTAGGTCGTGGGCGGATCACCGCCCACCGTGCCCCTCCCCGCCCCATTTGAAAACAACCGAAGAGATTGTGCCTTTCTACTCTTCTCTTCTTACACTCTTCCTCCAGATCTTTGCACTCAAGCACGGATACGAATACAAACATGCGAGAACATTCACACGCACACGTGCGTATAAACACACTACCATAAGCCAGCCTAAATCTGCCTGATGCGTCTACCCACTTCCGTCAGTCGGTCTTTCGGTATGATTGCCACTTCCTCCCTCCTTCCCTCCCACTTCCCCCTGGTGGGTGACATGGCCCTAGTAAGAGGAGGAGGAGGAGGAGGAGGAGGAGGAGGAGGGGGAGGAGGAGGAGGAGGAGGGGGAGGAGGAGGAGGAGGAGGAGGAGTAGGAGATGGGGGAACAGCATCTGTTATGTCAATCCTCATGCCTTTTTTGTCTGTCTTCTCGGTTGGCACGGCTTCCCACCTCTTCTCCTACTACTCGTCCACCTCCTCTTCTCCCCCCTCTTCCTTTTTCCCCTCCTCCTCCTCCTCTTCTGGGCCTTGAGAGTAAGCACCACACTCCCTCATAACAATGTCAAGGACGGGAGTTGATGACACGTTTTCTTTTTCTCTCTTTTAAGCCTTCTTCCTGTTGCTGCATCGTCCCTCCCTGTTCCTGTGAAAGGTGTTCTACCTTGCTGTTCTCTATTGTTTGTCGCCAGAATGGCTTTCCCTCTGTTCCTTCCTCGCCGGATACAATTTTCAGGAATTATTTCACTCCTCGAGTTATGAAACCGTTACGTTCCAGGCGGCTTTGTACATTACGCTGTGCAGCATCGAGTACATTAACGTGTACATAACCTGTGCACTTAAGGGTATGCACATCCTATTTATTCATGATATTTATCTATCTTATCTATTTGTCTGTGTACTCATTTAGTCATTGGCCCATTTATTTTTTTTATTTTTTTATCTACTTATTCATTTATCAATATTTATTTCTCTACTTATTCACTTATCTATTTATTTGTTTACTAGGTTAAAAGCTGCACTCTGTGCAGACTTAGGCTAGCTCCTGCGAAGGACTAGATGGGCCAACGGCCTAAAACTAAAGAGAGCAATTATAACGAAGCATTTATTGGTACCCTACCATCTTAAATTCATATCACAAAGTATCACATTTGGAGATTTTTCTAGCATATAACAAATCCTCATCCGGACCTGATCCCAATACTGTGATCATCCTGATTACAAAAAGGCATATGTATATGTAGAGGGACAGACAGAATTTCGCGTTTATTATTGTAGATTTATTTATATATTCCATTGTTTATTTATTCATTGATTTATTCATTATTTTTCAAAGTCATCCATACAAAAAACCCTGCTGCTGAGCAGACACTGTCCTACGCTGAGGCTCAAGCCAAAGCGGAGCTCTTCTCGTAGAATCGAACAGTTGCATTCCCCTTCCCTGTGGAAGACCAAGCCTCTCTTAGCCCCGATAAAGCCCTCTTCCGATAGCCAGAATAAATACGGATAAGTTGCACTTAGATAGGAAAGGTTCGCCAAGAAAGGCTTGTTTCACACCAATCAACGTTTCGCCGTGCACCGTCCACGACACGACGTCATCCTTTCAAGTAGCCATGGTTGTCTACAGACGCTTCGCCACGACCACGTGTGAAAGCGTCCATAGATACACCCAAGATCTAAGAATATAATTAGACCTTGGATACACCCATGGTTATTTGAGAGCACGACGTAGTGTCGTGGACGGTGCACGGCGAATAATCGATACGTGTGAAACAAGTCAGAAGGGTCCACAAGATCGTCTCCTGTTCCCAACTTTAGTGTTCTATATCTCACCAGGAAAAAGAACATCGCCAAACCCTTTTCTTTATCCTTGGGTATATTTAGGGCATATAATAGGTCCGGAGGTTACCGATAGTGACCTCCAGTGGATGATAGAAATCCTGCATATTGGGGATAAAAAATATCCGGAATATGGCGACAGGCAGGAAAAGGCGAGGAGGTTATAAGCCTCCTTTCCCCTCTCCTTTCCCTTTATCTCGTCCCCGAGGAAACCCGTGTACCCCGCCACGTATAAATATTCCAGAACAACAGTTTCATGTTCCTCACTTTTTTATATCTGTATATATACATAGATTTATCTGTTTATCCTTCTATTTACTTGTTTGCAGGGCGGCTTATGCCGAAGGTGGTTGGGCTCTGTGTCCCTTTGAAAAGGCTTTCAGAAGTCTCAAATAGACTGGCGGTCTTTGAATGCGCGGGGTCTTTCTGTCGAGACCTCTAGGAGCCCTGACGTCACCATCATCATCATCATCCCCACCACCGAGGAAAACACACCACGGAAAGACACTTTTGGAGCTGACTTCAATCTCTATTTCTGCACACTTATGCATGCTGGGCCCTTCTTTTGGATCCTTGGACACGCTGTCACCGCCACCTCCCTCCCCAGCCCCTCCCGGCTCAGTCGCTTCGCAATAGCGGATGATAAGCACGATAACCAGATTACTTTATGTCTGGCGTAACAAGAGCTTCTATCCTTCTATAAATAAAGCACCGAAGAGATGGAGTTCCAACAATATAAGAACATGAGAATGGAGGAGACTGCAAGGTACCATAAGGCCTACACTAGGCAGCTCCTTGTCTCTTACCACCTGCCACCCCCATCTATAAAGTTATCTGATCTCTTAAAACAACCAATATTCATGCGCTCACTACATGGTTACCAAGTCTATTCCACTCGTTAACCACTTTGTAAAGATTTTTTGTCCATTTCCTTTTTAAATCTAAATTTGTCAAAGTTGGTAAGAGATATTTAACGAGAGTACGATAGCAAAATATATAGACTTTGTAAGAGTGTTTTAAAATACATCAGGATTCTTTTTTGAGGGTTCATTAGTCATCAGTTAATTATAAAACAATGTTGCGTGACTAAGATCCCTAGGGGATAACAATGAATTCGACCTCGCGTCGTGTATATACACACACACACATATATACATAATATATATATATACATATAAAAATACACACGCACACACACATATATACATACATA
>NC_134779.1:12205928-12278428 GCF_046742065.1 Oratosquilla oratoria | reverse complement strand
ATTTCTGAACACTTGTGGACCTAATGTGTTAGTACTCTAAATACAAAACATATTCAATACTTAATTCTCCCGGTCCTTTCTCATTGGTGAAAATGGCGAGCACTAAGGAATATACACTTCCCAGCTTTCATGATATTTATTTGTATTGACATTTCTCTGTATTGGAGAGATTCAATACGATTTGATACGATTTAATGCGTTTTAAACTGCTTGATGCAACCTCAGCACATACCTATTTTCTAGGTTGTTATTCGTTTTTATTCAGAGAAATAACAATTCGACCAAGAGTCCAGGCTACTGACGTTACAAAATCGAACGCCATCGCTGAAGCAGACGACGTTTGCCAGTCTGTGGACGAGCACGGGTGGCTGTGACGTCATCTTGCTGTCTGGGTGTGGTCGGGTCAGGCTAGGTCGTGTCAAACCTGGCCAATCACTTATTTTCTTTTTCTCTTCAGTGCCATGGAGATGATGAACAAGAACGACAAGTACTCATGGCTGAGACAGAACAACCTCTTGTCGGCCGGAATAAAAAAAATAAGCAAATATATGAAGAAACACATATGCAAACAAATACAAAAACAACTAGATAAGAATTACCAAATAAATACAAATAGATGAATGTATAGATGGATGATTATATAAACAGATAAGCAAATAAATAAGTGCATTTGCATTGTATTGTCTTTAATACACGGTTAGTACATTTTTCCTTTATTCATTTCACTCGCACATTTACTTTCCTCCGCAATGCCCCCCAACTACCCCACCCCTCCCCAAGCCCTGACAGTGACGTCACGAGGTCGAAGGTGCAAAGCGCATTCTGCTGCAGAAGGAACCGCATGCAGTGGCCGAGTAAATTGGGCCCAGCTGGCTATTGGCCCAACGGTCTGGTCCACGTCATCACATCATTTTCTTCTTTCTCTCTCTCTCCCCCCACCGGGGAACAGGAAGTACACACGTGCCTTCTTGAGGGGAAGATAGAAGACATGTATACACACATGTGGACAAATGCACGCCGATATACAAAGGAACACCGGTGAGCCGTATAAGCAGAAAGAAACAACGAATCGAATACAACAATACGTGTGTGTGTGTGTGTGTGAAACACACACACGCAGGGAATTATTCCTTGAAAAAATAGTCTGGCTCTAGAAATTATTCCACCGTGATGAAGATGATAATGGAGAAAGAATGTAGTTCAGCATCCGTGAACCCCTCGCCACATACAGACACAATCACTCGCGTAGATTTGTTAGGCGGAGTTGTGGTGGCTTAGGGCTGACGGCGCCCCCCCCCCCCCCGGGCCCAGAGGTTACTCTAAGGCAATGTTTCCCAACCCCGGGGTAAATTACCCCAGTGGGGTAATGGACCCATATTTTTGGAGTAATGGATGTTCTGTGTGAGAAGAGGTAGCCTGACCATGTCAATCATGGTTGATGGTGATATACATAAAAGTGGAAAAGTTTGCATTTGTGTTGGATCCTTAAATATATACAGCCAATAGCGGGCTATATAGCCCATGCAGTTCATCAGGTGACAGCGAAAAACCATCCGATATTACCAGCTATATGTTCAATGATAACTGCGAAATTGAATTTTGGGGTAATCATTTCGAAAAGGTTGGGAAACACTGCTTTAAGATGTCAGATATTGTCCCTCCCGGTGACTTTATGTAGGGGAAAAAATGTACTTTATCCACAAGAAGAACGAGAGAGAGAGAGTGGGGGGGGGGTCCCTTATTGCAAGCATTGGGAAGAAGCGTTTCCAAACGAACAAAGCACAGTGCAAGACAAGAGATCGAATCAAGTGCACAATCAGCCCCAGTGGTTCAAGACTTCGGGAACTGTACATCGCTCAGAGAAAGGAAGAAAAGGAACAAAGCTTTAGAACTGCCGTTCTATGTAAATGAACCTTGGATAAAGAATGAACATTAAAGTCATCGTGACAGGGAAGGGAGGAAAGACAAAGAATAGGATCTCATCACATCTTGAGTGGGGGTGGGGTCTCCACATCCAGATTGTGACGCATCGCCCAGCTTGTGAGCGGATATTTTTTACCGTTGTACTGCATGTGCAGATATATACTCATCTATTAGTACAAAGCACTCACGCAAAGTGCTCTCTCTTTGCTTGTCGCTATCAGTCATCGTCTGGCAACTGTTCCTGTCAGTTATCTTTCTAAAACCACAAAGAAACCATTCAGTATCAAGAGTATCCACGCGTTTTGGTTTCTTTGCTGTATAAACAACCCCACCTTAGCAGTCGAAGTTTCTCACTCCGCGGTCGGTATACTTCCTGCACATTTCGAAGTGCAATAGTTAACGGTATTCAGATGTTTCTATTTTTCATTTTTCAAATATTTTTTTAATATACTTGTTCATTTGTATATCTATTTGATCTATTACATATTTATTTACTTAATTACGTTTTATCTATTTATCTATTGGTTGTATTTAGAGGAAATATAAAGTAACTCCCTAGGTATCCTGTTTTGTAATTTATAACCTGCCATGTGATTTACTGCACGATTTCACTTTGTTATACGTATCCCGATTTGAACAGGGCGAAGATCAATCGAGACCCCGTTTAGGTGAAAGGGAGGTGGGGGTCACAACCCCAACTGTTTACCTAAATCGCAACCACAACTACATCTAGACAGAGCACTACGGTAACTAAGATGAAAACGGAGTTGATCTCCCGTCCGCCCTCTCCATAGTTGTAGTGTTCACTCCCCTTTGATGATGTCACGCTCAAGATGTAGGGGACTTCGGTTTCCTTCGACTCTCCCGAATCATCTTTGGCCTCAATTGTACCCAAACAACTCTCTAGGCTAATTTAGGCTGGCTTTCTCCATCGCCATAAGTACATACATAAATACATATACCAAAGGCTTTTTTCCCCTTACAAGGGAGGTAGCCAAAAAGAAAGGCATGAAAACCATTCCCACCCATTCCATCCCTAAATACACTCCACTCCACTCCACCCTCTACCCTCCCTCTCATCTTGGCACCTCCTGGATGACGGGTCATCCCTGCAAGGCCGCTTCATTAAATCAGCGAACCCCCCCCCCCTCTCCGTCCCCTCATGCAGAAAAGGAGAAGACGGGGAGAAATCCCTTCGGGCTGCGTCAAATTTTTCTCACACATGTATGTATCATACAATTGTGATGATGAATGTCTGAGGAGGTCTTGTGAGTTGCTACAAGGAAGAGGCACGAGCCGAGAGGCTCCCAGGCTCAACAGGTGTTCCTGGGAGAGAGTCTCGGCAGGAGGAGGAGGTTACGTGTGATCGTCTCTTGTGAGCAGTCACATACATTATAATAATGATAAACAGAGGAGGAGGACGAGGGTTTGCTGGAGGTTGCTTATGATCGACAGTGTCACTTGTGAACAGTCATATATATAATAATAATAAGTAAATGAGATGTGATACCGTGGGCAACACACGCACAAACGCACGCACGCCCAACCGGGATCACACCTGTGGCGAGTGGGCCACGTGATATAACTCAGATTACGATAAGATAAATGAGTGAGACGAGCGAGTAGTAATGCCTTCATTTCCTCTTAAACTACCGCAGAAGAGGTACTGGGTACACAAGTTTTATGCAGTCGTTACTTTAGGGGGCTTTAGTAACACCTCTACAGACCAAATTAACCCACCATTATAATTTATTCTACTATTCCCCCTTTCTGCTGCTACCCTACTTAAGTTTCTCCTGTACCATATCGATTACTTCATCCTTTAGGTTCGATATTGTCCCCAAGGACAGCTCTGGCTATCATCGATGAAACGCTAATGCCAGCTGATTTTTTTTTTCAATTGTAGAGGTTCTTTTCAGCCAGGATAGACACCCCCCCCCCCCCGTGAGGGTAGGATTAAGAACAGCACATGTTTCAGACTTCGTTAGAATCATGAACTCTCTACAAACTAGTCCTACATATTTTACAATCTACATCGTCCCCAGGATATCACACTTATTTTTTCCATGTGCCTTATTTTGATTTAGTCAAATTTGTGAACGGGGATGGTGCACGGCCTTTTTGACATATGGGGTGCGAGAAACGTCATGCATCACTGATTCACAGGGTCCCCGACCTCGAGAGGATCCTAGGGTTCCACGGATCTCCTTTCCTATCATCGGAGTCTGCATCACAGAGATACTATTGGGCATGACCTGATGGCGCCAGACAACGAAACAACCAAACCGCACCCCAACTCCTTTTCGTCCTTCCATTGAACCGCCGGGTTACGATCGGTCATCACCGCCGTGGTCCTCTGAGTCAGTTCCTCTGGCATTTATGCTGATAACGCTGCCACTGCTGTCGAAGACATCGGTGGAGCAGTAAACGTTACGGTATCTTCATATTTCCGTTACCATCCCTGGGGACAATATTACAACGGAGACGACGAATAACACTACGAAGACGAAGAAGAAGTAGAAGCGGGGAACCTACGGCGGGCATTTGTTGTTTCAAGAGAAGGGATCATCAGTGCTTACTCACTTCAAGAGGATCATTTATTTTACTGGCAGCCACTGCAGCCACCGCATGGCAGGCACGGCAAGGCAAACCACGAACTAGATCGAGACCGTATATACATATGACTACTGCGGGGCACCAAACGAGAGAGCACAAGACCACGTGATACCACGTAACAATACATCATAGCCCCACATAGCACAACACAACAGTACCACGTAACAACTAACAACTGCAGTAGTGAAACGGCAACGGTAACGGCAAGAGACCACGAAAACAGCAGCACTGACAACACAACAGCAGCATCAACAGCTAAAACAACGTTTACGACGTCGTCCTCAAAATCGTCACTGATACTGTTACCATTAAGATAATCATCACATACACCACCAATCGAGATGGGCATGCCAGGGATAAAATAACGGAAGTGTCACTCGGATCGGAAGTAATTCATCGGGTGGCACTTAATCCTTTCAGCCTGGCTACCGCCAAGGGATTTCATTCAGCTGCGCGTGACCCCCTCGGTCGCTGCCGCACAGGGCATAGGAATGCCAAGGCACCACAGGGGTGACCTTCCCAGTGTCAATGTCAAAGCTGCCAATGCCGTGTTGCAGCGATTCTCAACATGGGCTCCCCCCAGAACGGACCCCTTTTTGAGCCCACGGACACCCCCCTTTGGAGGCCACAGAATCCCATAAGTGAGGCCACTAACCGATTAGTGGCAATATGATGCATTGATTATTCAGTTTCGATAAGTGGTCTTCTCTAGGAGTCTAAGCATGAACAGCAATGCAGTATGAGGTATACGTGGAGACCCCAGCAGCTTATCGAATCGCCATGGAGGCACTTCCTGCAGTGTTGCATGCGCCAAAGCACAGTAGGATACTAAAATTCGGCATCTTGCACTGGGTTCTTGTTACTGTTATTGTTGGAACGAATCGAGCCCATGACTCTCGACATGCAGATAATACTGAGCAATCAGTTTGATAACTTGACCGCCACAGCTCCAGTGACGTAAAGCACAAACGAGAAGACCTCTGAACAGTAGTTGTGAACTATTACAGCCACCAACACCACCGCATCCACTACCCGTAACACATTCGCATCCACCTCCACCACCACGGATAATTTTTATTTTCTCGACACCAAAACAAGGCCGTATGGCTGTACAGCAGGATTACTCAACGTGGTTGACGAGGCTAGGTTAACCTAAATAAACTTAACCAAAGGCTGAACAAAATAAGGAAACTATAAAAGAAAAAAAGTGGTGCCGGGAAAACAGAAATATCCTCCATCGCCACTACCTTTGCGAAAATCCCTAAAAAGTCGGAAGAGTATTTAGTTTTTTGTCAGCGAAAACTCTTATATCATTGAGGACAATTATACTGCACCGAAGAGATGGAGTCGTAGAGATGGTGAAGGAGAGATTTAATTAAGGAGAGCAGCAGAAAAGAGGGAAAGTAGAAATTAAGTGACCGGCAATCTTGAGTGGAGATTATTCTATAATCATAAAAGAATGATGTTATGACTGGTTTATAGGGGATGTCACCAAAATCCCTCAAATACTGGCTGCATAAAAATTGTGCAATCTGTATTACATCAAGTTAGGAACAACAGATGCTTGTGGTGTCTGCAGCTGCGTCGCTCTCGTTCTACGACAGATGCACGTGATCCGTTCGTTAATACGGCACTTCCGTTTGGGGGCGGGGTAGGGGGGAGGCACCACTGCGACGAGTAGCGAGGTACTGCTTACTGCTCAAGGCCGCTGCTTTATACTGAGCAGATTCTCGTCAAATGTGGTGAATTCGAATAGCAAGGAAACTTCGCTTACAGTATTTTACAATTCCCTATGAACATTTTAACAATGTGTCTTACATTCGCATTTTGGCTTAGTTCGTCATTTAGGTTCTCAGTATGTGTCGCCTAGGTAATTTGACATTTTGAAATTCGACGAACGAAAGACTGTAACCGAAGTCGTTTTCAGTCAAACGAATTCAAAACAGTTGACGAGAATTCTGCAGAGGCGCCAATCGAACCAAATGCGGACTTTTCCCTCCTCCCCCCTACCTGCGCTTGGGAAAGGCTTTCTCCCTTTAGCTGAACTTCATCGCCTGTCAAGAGACAATTCGCATACAAGTCGCGTTGGGGCAGTGGAATGATTACTAAAGGGACACAGGTCCTACGAGTAAGAACTGACTTCATACACGGAGTTAGGAACCTTTCTTGCAGGCTAGAAAAATTGACCTTAGGCTGCTAGTCACGACCTTAACGTGTGTTCTGGCTGCCGCCAGAGGATTTTATCCAGTTAAGAAGAAACCTCGGGCTCAGGGAAACACTTCACTGCAGTCAAACTACTCAGGGTAGAAGAGCGATCTCCCTTTGGACCTCCTTGTAGTTACTGGATGCAGTCATTATATCAAGGAGTTTAGTGAGACCAGAGTCACGCTGCATCTTCTTGTGATTGGTGAATGATCCACTAATAATGGTGACCACTTAACTTCTGTTATTCCTCCTTTCTGCTGCTGCCCTTCCTAAAATTCCTCTTAATCATCTCTAAAACTATCTCTTCGGGGTGTTGAGACAATTATGACTATGGTGGCACGGAGGATGAAGGACAAGAAGTAGGTTTTTGAAGATGCAAGGGCAAAGTAGACCTTGGGAAAGGACAAATGAAGCGTTTGCCCTTGCCTCGGGACAAGAAAGCAGAAAAGAAAGAAGAAAAAATAAAGATGGAAGGAAAGAAGGAAAACGAGAAAGAAAGGAGAAAGTGAAAAAGGATCATCCTCGGTTGGGTCTTTTTTCATGGTTTGCGGGGCGAGCACCCCGCTCGGACAACCTTGCAGTTGGTCCGGAACAGTTCGTACAAGGACGCGGGAAACGGCGCCCATGGTATGCCAATGCTGCAGTGACCATACCCGGAAGCTCATGTATCACAGTGATGTTCAAGTCACCTCAAGTCCTAAGTGAGCAGTGGTCGGGGGGCCACTCAGTGGATGCCCTTCCTTACCTCTGCACCGCGGTCAGGATTCGAACAGACAACGAAATCCCCTACACGGTTCCCAGATGCGCGCTCTAGCAACAGGGTTGGGTCGGGGAAGGGGGGGGGGCGGTTAAGGCAGGAAGACATAGCCTCACCTCTAGCACTCTCACCCAACCGTCATGGTGCTTCACGTCTTCCCCTCCCCTCCGCCTGCCTCCGCATGCATGTAGGCTCAATACTTCCCCGTTTTCTCCACGTCCTCTTGTGTCTCCCCTATGACGGCTTCTTCGAATCACCGATGAAGCTGGATTATAACCCTTAAGTGCAAAGAGTACCTTTATTTATGGTTACACCCAGTAGCTACAGCACCAGCCACGAAGTTCACTGCACTCTTATAGAAACGAAGCCACAAGGTTAGTTACAGTGAAAGGACAACAACCTGTGGGTCACTTTTAGGCGACCGCTGCCTGGAAACGTAGTTGTGACAGTATCTAAACATTTATCTTCTACTAAGCCTTCTCATCTACCAACTGAGTTACTGCACCCCTCCCTTAGACCTTCTCGCTATTCCCGGAGTCTGATCATAGGCCTTCTGTTGCCTGTCCTTGACCCTGCGTATGACGTGGCCGTACCTTCACTGGCTCTTGTTGACGACTGCAAGCACTTCAACTCTTGTGTCGTTTCTTAATCTCTTCCGCCGCGTCACGCCCTTAATTATCCTCAAAGTCCCTCGCTTCTGCTCTGCTCTACATCTCCCGTCGTCGGCACCAGGCACTCAAAGCCATATGCTGTGTTATTATTATGTTTGCTGTTAATATCCAGAGACATTGGACTGAAGAGACGGGGTCGTAGAGGTAATGAAGTAGAACAGAGGGCGAGAAGTTAACAATGGTTTCCGGATAGTTTTAATTTTTTTTTTTTAACTCTGGTAGAATTTGTGTTATTTTCTTACAATTTTGTTACTTTAATAGAAAAAATACATTAGACCTACAATTTTAGATAACTTGTTCATTCGATTATTGCTAACTCAATTTTCCAATCCACATCACGTCTACAGCATCACTATTATGCAATCACATGCGCTCCGTGACAAAGAAAAACACTTCATTGCAACGACGTCATCAAATCAGAGTAATGGACCTTATAGGCTTCATTCTGGCCAGCGTTGGAAGAATCTTAGGTTACTTGGCGCAGGGAGACAACGCCCCGCCCGCCCCCTTGAAAAGAGCAATAGAAAAGATCTTTCACACAAAGGAGGTTTCACAAATTCAACCCAAAGGAAGAGCCTGGTTTTCAGCCAAAGAAATGCAAATGTTTCGTTAATGAAACTTAAAATGTATCGTACACCATTGCAACCACTCTTCTTGAGTTGGTGTTGGTGTGTGTGTGTGTGTGAGATTCGCCATGGTCTTGGATCACACGTTGGGCTCGTGATCGAAAGCTATTTCCCTCCAGAAGAGAGCTGAGCTTGTGTATGACCGATATATCAGTAATGCTGTGACCTTTACACGCACACGAGAGTTGGAGTAACGACTCGCAGCGCAGCGATACTAAAAAAAATTCAGCACTGGGCGGGATTCGAACGCAGTCCTCCGTAGCGACGGCCGGCAACTCTAACCACTGCGCCATCATTGTGTGTGTGTGTGTGTGTGTGTGTGTGTGTGTGTGTGTGTGTGTGTGAGTGAGAGAGAGAGAGAGAGAGAGAGAGAGAGAGAGAGAGAGAGAGAGAGAGAGAGAGAGAGAGAGAGAGAGAGAGAGAGAGAGAGAGAGAGAGAGAGAGAGATCGTAGTCATAACAGAGAAGTAGTTCTCGCCCTGGAGAGTAATAGCTGTCGATCACGTGTCCAGTACGTGATCCATGACCGTGATGAATCACACCCACACCCATCGACCCATACTCATCCACCTGGAATACGGCGCGGCGTGATCTAGGTAAGTCTCGAATCACCGGATCTTGCCAAATTAATTGCACTTGAATACCCACTGCAGGGCCTATGAGAGGGGAGTGCAGTATTGTTCCGGGGCTCCAAATCTAAGAAGGGCCCCACATTAACCATCCCCCTTGAGAACAAGCACTTTCTACTACCCTATCCCGACATACGCTTACATTAACATACACAAACATCGCTCTACTTCTCACGCCACACTTACTTCATTTTATTGGTATTGATTGTTATTATTATAGATTTATTGGACATCAAATTCTCAATTTTTAGAAAAATATTTGCCTGCCTCGACTCCCCAAAGGGATCTTGTACCGCTTTGCAAATTGTATTTTGGAGGCCTAGCCCCACTGAGTTTACCACTATAAATTGTTTCACCAAGGAGTGGCCACCAGTGACTGTCACCTGCCCGTTCGTCCAAGCATGCAGAGCAGTGGTGACTGGTTGGACCGTTGATGAGCACCTACTGGATTTTTTCTTTTTTCGTTAAGAGATATTACTGAAAATTAGTCATTTCTTTTTTATAACTCAACACATGAGAGAGAAATAGAAATATTAAAAATGAGGTCGAGAAGGAGGATGAATTCGACGAGACTAACCCTACATATGAGAAGAAGGCAGACTTAATTCAACCATGGAAGCCGCTGTTCTTCTCTCGGTTTACTCACCTTGGAGCCAATCTGGTTGCCGCATTGGCCGGCCTGGAGATGGACAATCTCCCTCATGGTGAGTGTCACACACACGCAGGACGGAACGACACTGACACTGACACACTTTCCACTGGCAACGACACACCACACTAACAACCAGACAGCGAGCCAGGCGTTGGGGACGGGCAACCGGCTGGCCCGGGAGCTGCTGCTGCGGCGGGAGGTGAGAGGAGGAGGAGGAGCAGGAGGGAGGGAGGGCGGTGAGGGGAAGGGGAAAAGGGAGGAGGTTGTGGAATGGAAAGGGATAGGGGACAGAGGGAGAGGAGAGGGGAAATAGAAAATGAACAGGGAAGGGGAGGTGAAGGAAGAGGGGAAGTGAAAAGGGAGGGGAGGGGAAGGGCGAGAGATCTTAAAGGTGTGGGGGGAGAAGCGGAAGGAGAGGATGGGAGGGGAAGGAGGATGGAGGAGAAGGAAGCGCGGAGAGGAAAATTGAGTGGATAGATCTAGAACAGTGGTTCAACCTTTTCATTACCACGCCCCCCCTACGAACTACTATTTTTTTCACGCCCCCTTGCATATATAGGTAAATATTATTCTCTAATTTAAAAATAGAATAGAAACGGCAATGTCTTTTTAGTCCATTTATTAAGTATAAATTGCAATAATTTGATATTTGACACTTTCGAATAGGTACATGATTAATGAGATATTTGGCACTGCTTCTTAGCTACCAGATCTAGAATACGCGGTCGAACACTCGAGAGTGCACAACGCAAGTCGCCTTCAACGTTGAGGCGGTTTCTGTACGAGCGTGGAAAATGCCGTTTCACACATATATGTGGATCCAAACATTGTTAGAATCCGAAGAGCCTGGTGTGAGGTCAAAGGGTAAACATGAAGGTATTTGACCCAGAAAGTCTCCAAATCCATATCTTTGAAGTCTTCTTTAGCTGTGGAGTCGAACTTCAACTCTAGGAACTCTTCTTGGACTTCTTCGGCTACATCAGCTACTTCACATTGAAATGGATTCCTGATGAATTTCCATGCTTCACGCTTGTCGTCTATATCTGGGAAGTATCTGACGAATTCCGATTTCAAGTCACTTAGATGAGTGATTATTTGCTCTTTTAACTCAGAGTCGAGGTTACTGTCAGTGAGAGCCGTATCTAAGTTTCTAAAACTGGCTACATTTCCCTGTAGAACTCAACATTTCCAAAGATCGAGTTTGGCCATGAAGGTACGAATGGTGTCATGGTGCACGAGGATATTGATGTTTTTTCCTTGTAGTTTGAGGTTCACAGCATTCAATGCCTCAAAAATATCCACCAGGTAGGCTAAGGTTGCATGAAAGCCTTTAGACTGAAATTTGTCATAAAGGTCTACTTTCTGCTGTGAATCTAGAAATATTTCTACTTCTTCTCGTAACTCATAAAGCCTTCCAAGCATATTTCCTTTTGACAACCATCGCACGTTCGTGTGAAAATGCAAGGCTTCATGTTCGGATTCCATATCCTTACACAGCAGTTTAAAAAGACGACTGTTCAAGGCTCCAGCTTTGACAAAATTGACAATCTTGATAGCCACATTCAAGACGTCCATCATTTCAACAGGCAAAGTTCTGGATGCTAAGCATTACGGAAGGATTTCTTTCTTTCACCTTTGTGACAAACCCAGACCGTAAACCACGCATGGCTGGTGCTCCATCAGTACACACTCCTACCAGCGACTCCCAAGAAAGCTGATTTTCCTGGAAAAAATCTGATATAACATCAAAAATAGCTTCTGCTGTTGTGAAACTTTCCATCGGGTGACAGAACATAATTTCCTCTTTTATATTATTGCCTGATACAAAACGAGCATACTGAGAACACTGAGCGACATCAGTCGTTTCATCACACTGGATGGCAAAAACAGGGGAGGCTCTTACTTGGTCGAGAGTCTGAACTTTGATATCTTGAGATAATTCATCTATCCTTTTCTTGACTGTATCATTTGACCGAGAAATCTGGGAAAGCTTATTTGCACTATCTTTCCCCAAAACGAGTTCTGCTGCACATAATATACTTGGTTTTATGAGAGACTCTCCAATGTTATGAATCTTCTTGCTCTTTGCAATCAACATAGCGATCTCATAGGAAGCCTCAACAACCTTTGAAGATTGCTGCCGAAATGACCCACTGTCGTCCAGTTTAGCTCGCTTCAAGGTGTCTTTTTTTAGTTTCAAAGAATGTCTTCGGCTTGTCAACTAAAGCAGGATGTGATGTCCTCAAGTGGCGTTCCAGGCGTGAAGGCCGCATTCCATCATTGCTCAGAGTCTTGTAACACATCACACACTGTGGAACCTCGGTGTCACCCCTTTGGAGAGACACAAATCCAAATCGAATGTAATCTTCAATGTACTTCCGTTTCTTAGCAATCATTGCAAAATACTTGATGTTTTGTATCTATGTAAATATGTAGAACAAATGAGGCCAACACAACAAGCAATAATCACACAACGACTGGTGAAATGCAATTGTCTCAGTCACACCGTCCCACACATTGATAGCATCGCGCGAGAATTTACTAGTCAATCAGCTTCCGTCTTATCATGACGTCATCGTACGATTCAAACGACGAAGACAACCTTGGAAGAAACGCTCTGCCTAAACGGGTCTCACTCTAACGGTTCATTAGTAAGAAAGAATTCTGTAATAATCCATATGCTTATGCTTATAGTACTGGCCCATGCTGTTGTAAAAGTAATCACTAACTGGAAAAACTTATACTTTTCACCCGAAAGCTCGCGCTCCCCCTGGAAATGATCCACGCCCCCCTGGTTAAGAATCACTGATCTAGAAGGAGGAAGGGAGAGAGAAGGAGAGGGGGAAGGGGAAGGGGAGGGCAGGGAAAGATAAAGTGGAGTGGAAAGAGGAAGTGAGTGGAAGGAGTAGAAGAGGAGTGAAGGTGAACGAGGAGATAGGTAAGGGAGAAGGGGGACGGTCATACTAAACCGATAAGTAACTCAAAATAACCGACAAGCAGCATTTACTAAGTATTTCAGCGGCTTTGACCCATCGTTTTTCGCTCATATTTCCGAAATAACCATTCACATCAGTATGATATATTAGCACAGCCTAATTCACACCCGGCCATAATTTTTGACGTTAGAGTCCATTTACAAGTGTATTTAATTACGGCGTTTACTCTTGATATTAAGTGTGTCGTAGCCGACACCCGTGAAGTAAATCGAACAGGTGAAGTCGTGACGTCATCACAAACTACCTCGTGTATCCCAACTTCACTTGTTCGATTTACTTCACGGGTGTCGGCTACGACACACACAATATCAAGAGTAAACACCGTAATTAAATACATTTGTGAATACACTATAACGTCAAAAATTATGGCCGGGTGTGAATTAGGCTGTGCTAATATACCATGCTGATGTGAATGATTATTTCGGAAATATGAGCGAAAAACGATGGGTCAAAGCCGCTGAAATACTTAGTAGATTAACATCATGCTTGTTTTTGTGATGAAATTAATTTCTGCTACATTATATATGATTTATTTTCACCCAACCACCGACAAGCGGTCGTACTAATTACCGATAACTGCCGACAACTCCAATTATATTATTTTTTTACATTGGCATAGATAAATTATTTGCGTCATATTTTATCGAGATTGTAATTTCTAAAGCATTTAGCCGCATCAACATCGAGATTAATCAAGATGCACTACCGGCAACTCGGAACTCGTCGCGAGCTTCGAGACGCCATGAACTGCCTCGTATAGCTCGAGTTGTCGGTCAAGTCAGCATATCCAGGGCACATCGGAGACCTTAATAAATGACCCGCCACCTTCGTTTCGGTGCAAATTGCTTGGTTGGTACGAAATCCAGGACTCTCTTGCTGGCACCTCCGTTTATCAGATTGGGTCGCCTTGTCTTTCGTGTTTTAGAATAACTGGACCTGACATGCTTAAAGTTCGGCGGACTGTTTGCCAATGTAACATTTCGTCAATAGGCGTTACATAAGGCTGTTCTCAGATGTTAAAAGTTAGACTTAAAGTTAGACAAAACCATCATGTTCTATGTAGAGCACCACAAAACATTTTAAAACATACAAAATAACCACTTATCGCAGTGTTGTTATTGAGTGGTCACTTGTAGGCGGTTCGGCACACTTGTCCCGACAAGCGACTTTAGTGAGTGACAATAACTTCCATATATGATGTAGCAGAAACAATTTTCACCGCAATAACAAGCATTATGTTAAACTATATGTTGTCTGTCGGTCATTTTGAGTTACTTGTCGTTCCAAATATGTTACTTGTTCTTGTCTGTCCTTGTCGGTCTTTAGTATGACCTGAAAGGTGATGAGTTGAAGGAAAGAAGAAGGGGATCTGAATAGGAAGGATGAGGTGATAGGGAGGAGAGGAGATGAAGAGAAGGAGAACGGGGGTTAAAGGATAAGAGGAGAGGGGGAGATGAAGGGAAAGAGAGGGGGAAGGGAAGGAGAGGAAGAAGAGAGATGGGTGAGACAGAGAGAAAGAGAGGTGGGGTGTGTTTGATGGGGAGGAACATACTGACAAAGGAGACAAAGTGAAATGGGAAGAAGAGCTAATTAAGAAGGAGGTGGAGGAGGAGGAAGAGGAGCATGAAGAAGGAGGGAGGACAAGAAGGAGCAAAATGAGAAGAAAAGGAGGGAGGGCAAGAGAAACAGGAGGAGCGGGATAAAAATAAGTAGAAGGTGGAGGAAAAAAGAATTGGAGAGAAATGAAGAGGAGGAAGTGAAGAAGAAGGATAAAGAGAATGGAGATCAGGAGGGATAGAGCAAAGAAAGAGGATGTAGAAGAATGAGGGTGTTATGCAAATGAAGACTCAAGAGGAGAGAAAAAATTATGTAAGGAAAACACAGACGCTGCACAGAGGAAGGCAAGCGAACCTAGATAAGGACGGCCAGAGTTGGGGTGGGGGTGAAAGTCCAAGGGAAGAGAGAGAGGAAAAGAAAGAGGCGAGGGGAGAAGGGAGAAGAGATAGCCCTACAAGACAGTGTATGCCGAAAAAATCTAATTAAAAAAACATATGAAATAAATAATTACGATGAACAAGTGAATAGATTGCTGAATAAGTGAATGGATTGATAAACCAATGACAAATAGATTAATGAATGAATATATATATATATATATATATATATATATATATATATATATAAAATATCGGTTTGATGTCGCTGCTATTAGCGAATTACTCTCATATATATATATATATATATATATATATATATATATATATATATATATATATACACACACATTTCATATACCATCTCCGTGGTACCGCTTCGGCAGTGAAGGGGTTATGGCTTGTCTCGATTACGATAGGCGTGCAAAAAAAATCGCATGTAGTTGTGGCTATTATCAGTTTCCCATTGTTAACGATAATCTTATCGGTCGACAGATTGTGGTTTGTGAGAGGGCGGGTACAGAGACAACAACACGCTGCTCTTACTAAACTAGTGAAGAAGATAACACTTCGGGACCTGTTTCTATCTGACCCAGCTTCAAGAGCTCCTGGAAACAAACACGAAAGGAAGAAGCTGGAAAAGGTCAACGGAGAGAGAACCCAAAGGATTTAGATAACTATGGCTGAAGTTGGCTGTGGATAAAGGACTAGGAAAGATTGGGAACAGATGAAGGGATATGAGAAAGAAACTTAGGGGAGGGAAAGGAAGATTTCCGTTAGAGTGGTGATGGAGAGCACAGTAGAGTCGGCGTTGCTGTATGAGAGCAAACTGTAGACGTCTAGGCTAGTGTTATAACAAAAAGGTAAATGCCAGAGGGATGGACGGCTTCACGACTGTATGTGAAGTGTGAAGAACAGAGAAGATACTAAATACATATATAATGGGAAAATGTAGGAAGAAAAGTCAGGCTAATGGGAAACTGTAGGAAAAAAAGTTAGGGAAGGTAAGGTGAGAAGAGCTTTATTGACGAGGTTTAGACATAAAAAGAAAATGGGGAAGGACACGATGGAAAAGAGTATATGAAGTAAGGATCAAAGGAAAGAAGGGCTGAGGAAGACATAGACGACGTAGACATAGTGACTGGAGAGGAAAGGATTAAATATGGAAGAGGCAGAGTGGCTGGGAGGGAGCAGAAGGGAATGGAGATGGTCTTATTTGGAGAGGGCATAGAAAGATGATGAACGTGACCAGAAGGGAGGCGGATAAAGGAGGACAGTTTGGGGGAGTGCAGGAGGAGATGACTGAAAATCATGCAATAATCCACATGCAGGTAGTTTCATATTGTGGTCGCAGATGGTATTTTCGTTGCGCAGCGAATTAGCCCCCTGCCCCTAAAAAGGAGGGAAGGGCTGGTGTCGCTTTCCTCGCTTCTCCTAAAGGAATACGTGAAAGAAAATGGACACATAATCAGTAGATACTGACCTAGGGTGAGCATTATCCATCCCCTCCCGGCGGCTTCGGGTCCTTCACCATATTTCATTCACCCAATTCGTCCTTCCTCCTACTTCATCATCCGAAATAGCTCGACACCTCGTGTCACTGGAACCACCTGGTATCCACCCAACCCCACACACCAACCGTTACTCACTTCCTCGAAGTTTCTCGATCCCCCACCCCACCCCCGTTTGGTATTTCTTTTCCTTTACATATTTCCTCCGCCGCTTGCAGCTGTATACGGATATACTTGTCCAAGTTTGAGCACGCACGTACACTGCTAGGTCACAGCATTTCCCATAGATCGGGCCATATATGAGCTCTGAACTTTCATCTGGGAGGGTAATAGCTGTCGATTACGAGTCCAACACGTGATCCAAAACCATAGTGAATCACACGTATACGCAAACAGGACCTCACCGGTGCAAGCGCTCATCATATACTGTACTGGAGAAGCTAAATGTTTGTTATTGCTTTCATATCTTAGCTTATCGTTATAGATATTTACTCACATTATCTGCCATATCGCCAATGAATGGAAGATCTAGTTAAGTTTCACACAGAATTATTTTTTTAGCCAGACTACGCAACAGGCTCTGCGTGTTTATTCTGGATGTTGCCAGGTGATTCTGTTAAGTTTATGGAAAATCCCTATCCCCCTTTTCCGCCGTTTCGGGTCAAATGGATATTCGAGAATAGTACTTAAGGAGAGAGAGAGAGAGAGAGAGAGAGAGAGAGAGAGAGAGAGAGAGAGAGAGAGAGAGAGAGAGCGAGAGAGAGAGAGAGAGAGAGAGAGAGAGAGAGAGAGAGAGAGAGAGAGAGTGAGAGAGAGAGAGAGAGAGAGAGAGAGAGAGAGAGAGAGAGAGAGAGAGAGGTGGGAAGAGCCGTGTTGTGCTGGGGTGTGGTGAGGCAGCAGCAGCGACAGCAGCAGTAGCGGTGAGGCGAAAATGTGGTGCGGGACGGCGGCGGACCCATAAATATACATACATACATACACACACACACACACACACACACACACACACACAAGAGTTGGAGTAACGACTCGAAGCGCAGCGATACTGAAATAATTTCAGCCCTTGGGTCGAATCCTGCCCAGGGCTGAAATTATTTCAGTATCGCTGCGCTTCGAGTCGTTACTCCAACTCTCGTGGGCGGGGAGTTCGGGGTGTGTGTGCGTGTAAGGTCATAGCATTACCCATAGATCGGTCATACGAGCTCTGAGCTCTCTTCCGGGAGGGAAATAGCTGTCGATCACGAGTCCAACACGTGATCCAAAGACCAAGGTGAATCACATTGTACACTCGTCGTTGTGAGTGTCGCTCCCCCACACACAGTCTTCCTTAACGAAAGCAACTTCGATTCACAAAGAAAGCCCTAAAATCGAACCTCCAAACACAAACCCTTGCCATCGCTAGCTGGAGGGGATGGGGGTTTTCTCAGGCCAAGAAAATCAGGTGGTGACACCAAAAAGACGACGACAACAACAACAATAATAATAATAATAATAATAATTATAATAATAATGATAATAATGATAATAACAGTAATAATAATAATAATAATAATAATAATAATAATAATAATGATAATAATGATAATAATAATAAAACAATAATAATAATAATAATAAAACAATAATAATAATAATAATAATAATAATAATAATAATAATAATAATAATGATAATAGTAATAGTAATAATAACAATAATAATAATAATAATAATAATGCATGACGAGGTGGTAAGTTCAATGATGGGCTGGTGGGCGCTGGGTGATTTTACTTAGCTGAGGGATGGAGGGCGCCCGTTCCTAGCCAGCACCTTAAAGAAATAACTACTTATCACGATGCACCCGGTGAACAGTTTTGCACAATTTACCGATTTTCCTGTCTCCATGCGAGGACATAATTGCCAGATTTTTTTTTCTATGTGAGACTTCTTTCCCTTGACCAAATGAATATTTTCAATAAATTCCTCACAAACTAATAAGATCTGATTCTATAAACTAAACCACTCAACATTCTTTTAAGATTGGAGACTAGCCTCACATAAAATAAGTAAATAATTAAAAATAAATAAATAAGTGAATAGACAAACAAGTAAAATAGATAAATAAATAAAGATAAATTATTTGTCATTTACAACGTCCACTACACCTCCATTTTGCTACTATCCTCCTTAAATATCTCCTGTCCATAAGAAATAGATTATTTCAGCGCCCCAATCTTGTGTCTGACACACCATACTAACCCTTTAAAATACTAACTACAGATCACCTTGGTCACTCTTTCGCTGAGGTGCCATAGTTGTAAATTGGGCTGCTTATTTGGAGCCGTGTGTTGCTGATGAGTACCCCTACAGGTTAGTTAACCATTTCTACTTTCGTTTCTTGATGTCCAGCCTGCAATTGTCTTTAGGGTTTTGTTCTGTATGATCTGCAATGTGCTGTGGTGTGTCTTAGTGAGATTAGGGGCCCATGCGGGGCTCGCATAATTCATCACTGAGTGTATACATTGTTTGTAAACTGTAGCAATATTTTCTTTGTCCAAATGTTGTTCCTGTAATTGATTTAAGCGCGTTAAGTCTAGGTGTGTGTTGGGCAGTTGTCTAACACCTCACGAGTTCCTTCGAGCAGCCTCCCGAGATGCAACAAGCTCCTCGACATCATCCAGGACGTACAGGACAACTCCCGTCCCACGGGAGTAGCCAAGCACCCCGAGGCTTGCTACCTTGTGACAAACGGACCACCGCTTGCTACTGCCTCTGCAGTATGCTGGCCAGCTCCACCCCTGCCGTTAAATTGCTGCCCCGCCATGTCCGGGACGAGGACAACTACCTTCACGATTTCTTGTCGAGACTCCACACGACTTCACCTCCAGTCCCGACTTCCGTGGGGGGGTGTTAGGCAGTTATCCGACTCCTCACCACATGACCACGACCCCACCGTTTTGGCGCCACCAGTTCCCCTGTGAACGCACCTGGATCTCCTCAAAGTCAAGGATCACCTTGACTTGAAAGACACCCAAACACTTGCTGCAGCCTCCACAAATACAGCATATCCACTACACTACATAGCAGGATCTATACACACCAAGAAACATCAAAACAACACCCAAATACCTGTATCACACACAAATACTCACATCTCTTCCTCCACAACCACCAGACACCAACTTTCAGATGCATATCCATAATCATATCACTCACTGCTCCATCAGCAAACTGATGGAGCATTGGTGTATGCCAGAAACATTGATATCCATCCCTATGAATCCTCTCTTCCCCAAAAAGACAGAGTCCACCTGGCCAGACTGCAGTGCCATCATCCAGACCTTCTAAGCTACCAGAAGAGGTTGAATGACCATATTGTAGAAACTGTCCAAGATGCAACACACCCCATACTAAACAACACATTATGGTAGATTGCATTGTACATCACACACGTCAATACACTATACACTATAAAGGATTTGTGGGAAAACCCTGTTCCAGCTATGGCATTTATCAGGAAGATGAGACTACTGGGGCAGACAGTCAAGGGAATGACAACAACAGTCGCCTCTGCTCCACCTCTTCAGTGCAATATACTTCTTAATCACTTCAACTAAAATGCACGCACACA
The DNA here is from genome assembly GCF_046742065.1 of Oratosquilla oratoria. Lineage (NCBI taxonomy): Eukaryota > Metazoa > Arthropoda > Malacostraca > Stomatopoda > Squillidae > Oratosquilla > Oratosquilla oratoria. The sequence goes on along the minus strand of NC_134779.1, from coordinate 12,258,299 downwards.
CAAACACACACACACAGTAAAATACAACTAGGTAAATACAACTAGGTAAATACACACACAGGACAGAGACACAGACGTTGAGCAGTAGTCGTCACTCCAGTTGAGCAGTAGTCGTCACTCGTCAGGTCAACCGGGTAGCTGCTTCAATTAGTGATATGGCGAGTGGTTGTGTTACCGTGTTCAGCGCCGATGAGGTACAATCTCTACTTAGTAGAATTGAAGCCTTGGAGGATGCTGTAAAGTGCCTTAAAGAGGAGAATCGAGTTCTCCGCTCGATGGCCTAAAATACGGAAGACAAAACTAGCTATGAGCTTGGATGGAAAACGGCGATATATAAGATGCGGAATAGTGGAAAAAAGTCCTCACCAGCCCCACTCGTTTGTAAGAATTCGTTTCAAGTTCTAGCGAATCTGCAGGAAGAAGAAACAACTGAAATTCAAGAGAAGAAGGGAAGGGCAGACGCTGGATCCATGCCCACAGGTAAGATTTTGGTTGTAGGAGACAGTCAAGTGAGGTATTTAGACAGGGCTTTCTGCGATAAAGATAGGAAACATAGGACGCAGGTGTGCTTCGCCAGCGCGGGGACAGATGTTAGAGACAGGATTGAAGAGTGTTTAGTAGGGGAAGGTAAGGACCCTGTAGTTTGCTTAAGTGCCGGGGGCAATGATATAAGTAAGTTAGGGAGTGAGGAATTGTTTGCACGGTTCCGGGATGGGCTAGACAAGACAAGCTGTATGTGGAATCCTTCCGAGGCGTAGAGTTGGAGGCATGTGGCATTCCAGGGCTATTGCAATGAATTGCAGGCTGGCAAAACATTGTAAGGCCAATGGATGGGCATTTGTCGACAACTGGGACCGCTTTTACGGTAGGAATCATCTATATACAAGAGACGGGGTGCACTTGTCGCCCAGAGGATTTCGGCTCCTTGCTGAATCCCTTGAGCGAGAAGTAGGCATCCTACAGGGTTTTTTCGGGTAGATTACGTGGGAGTAGGGGGGAAGTATCGGAATATAGTTTAGCCAATAGAAACAACTTAGAGAGGGACTGTGAAATGAATCGCCAAAGCAGGTGGAGGGAAGATAAACTAAAAGTTTACTATACAAATAGCAGAAGCATAATTAACAAAATTGATTTGCTACGAGGTAAAGCATGCGTAGAGAAATTCGATATTATAGCTATTACTGAGTCCTGGATCAACATGGCTGATAAACATTTCCTTCCGGGAATCGAAATAGAAGGATATAAGTTTTTTCATAAAGATAGGGTTGGCAGGAGTGGGGGAGGTGTAGCACTTTTTGTTAAAAATACAATAAACTGTATTATCAACAATTCGATTAAGGAAGAGGACTGTAGGGAATCCATTTGGGTAGAGATTATAGGCAAGAATAAGAAAGTTATTATTGGCGCCTTGTATAGACCTCCTAACCTCAGCATTGAGCAGACTGATCCCCTGATTCATGAAATTCAAAGAGCGTCCCAGTACAAAAACGTTGTGATCATGGGATATTTTAATTATAGAAACATTGACTGGGAAACTTTATTAGGGGATCAGGAAACAAAGAAATTCCTAGATGTGGTGCAGGATAATTTCCTAAAACAAGTGATTACCGATCCTACGAGGGGAGAAAATACTCTGGACTTAGTTCTAACTAATAATTAGCACCTAATGAGTAACGTAAAAGTGGGAGATAGTCTAGGTTCTAGCAACCATCAAGAAATAAGATTTAATATTATTTGGGAAGAATTAAACAGTACGAATAACGTCCAAGTACCCGACTTCAGAAGAGCAAACTTTGACAATATAAGAACCTATTTGAAATTGAATATACGGACGTTTCGGACATTGTCGAGTCTCGGTGCGTGACCGGGGGTCAGGTCATGGCCAGGGATCGGGTCACGGAGGGTAATATGCATACCTTGGGTCAGGTCATTTGGGGGCGAAGGCTCAACAGACAGGTCAGCGATTTGGATGAAATGTATAGCAATCTAACTGATTTAATTATTAATGCACAAAATACATTTATCCCCCTGAAGTCAATACTGAAAAATAGTAATACTCCCAAATGGATGACGAACAGATTGAAACATGAGATCGGAATGAAAAGAGGACTTTACGTAATAAAAAAAAAAAAAAAAAAAAAAAAAAAAAAAAAAAAAAAAAACGGGGAAACGCACCTTCGATCAAGATATAACGAAATGGCAAAGCCGGTTAAAAAGAATACACGTACAGCGAAACGTAATTATGAAATTAAGGTTGCCAGTCAAGCAAGATCCAACCCAAAGGGTTTCTTTCATCTCTATAGGACAAAAAAAATAAAGAATAGGACCAATTAAAAACGATGAAAATGTCATGATAGAACCGGAGGAAAAAATGAGTGAGGAGTTTCACAATTATTTTCTATCGGTGTTAGCTAATAAGAGGTTAGGTAAAGTACCTGGCTGCGATCCGATTTGAACGATGAGGAATGAGAGAAAGGATGGACACTTAGAAATGAAGCAAATTAAAAAAAGAGAGAGAGAGAGAGAGAGAGAGAGAGAGAGAGAGAGAAGAACAGAGACTGAAATGATTTTTTTCTTTTCTTTTTTTAAAGTACTGACCTGAGGCCGAGAAAATGGTACATAAAAAGGAAATGCAATAATAAACGGAGAGAAAGAAGGAAAGACAAAAATTAAAACTAATATATACTAACAGATGACTTCATTTCAGGACTAAACAAATTAAATGACTGTCAGTAGAGAAACCAGACATAATAGGAATTGTAGAGACAAAATTAAAAGGTCCACTACCATCAAATACTGTGGGACAAGGTCTATACAAACATTGGGCGAAAAACAGAAAGGAGAAACAGGGTGGAATCATGTTTTTGATTACGAAAGGCTTAGATGTGACAAATATAACAGAAGGAAAAATAATGTGGAATTTATTATGATTAAAGTTGAAAACAGAGATATGAAAAGTAGAAAATTTGTAGTAATATATGTTCCCCCAAAAAACAGTCTTGGACAGTGATCATTCCAAAATGTTGGAAGACAAATAATAATGCATTAATTTAATTTTTGAAAGGAGGAAACATAGTAATTATGGGTGACTTTAATTCAAAAGAAATATGTTGGGAAGAAATGACAGTAAAAGGTGAAGATCTTTGGGGAAATATTCTACTGGATATGACCATTGAATACACATTGACTCAATGGGTAAAGGAAAATACCAGGTATAGAAACAATGATGAAGTGTCGAGGCTAGATTTAATATTTACATCAGAGCCTGAAATCGTGGATAAAATGAAATACAAGACACCAATTGGGAAGAGTGACCACATACTAATAGAATTCAAACTAAAAGAACAAATTGATTTGAGAGGAAATTAGAAACATAGAAAAGGAAGACTAATGTACAATAAAACGGATTTTGAGAAACTCAGAAAATTCTTTCAAAATGCAAAACGGGAAAACTTCTTAAATGAAGAAATAAAGATGGAAGAGAAATGGAACATATTAAAAGAAAATTATAATGAGGGAATAGACAAATACATACCAAAGAAACAAGAATTGGTGTACATAAAGTACTGGTACAACAAAAAATGTAATGAGGCCAAAGATAGAAGAGACAAAGCCTGGAAAAGAAGGGGGGGGGAATGAGCAAGTGGCAAATATATATAAAACTAAGAAATGAATATTATAAAAATATGCAGGGAAGAAAAGACAAACTATGAAAAGGGCATAATAGAAAAATGCAAGGACCAACCTAAACTATTCTACAGGTATGTGAATGACAAACTAAAAGATAAACATGAAATAGAGGAACTGCATGAAGGAAATAATGAATATATAGATGATGTAGAAATGGCTGAAATTATGAACAAATATCTTAAATTTGTATTCACAATTGAAAGTTCACAAAATTGGGAGGAAGGACAGAAAGATCCCACCCCCATTGAAAGAAAGAAATGTGACAAAGAAGGAAACAGGGGACTAAATAAAAAAGCTTGACATCAGAAAATCACAAGGGCCGGATGGAATTGCAAATTGGATATTAAAAGAATGTATAGAGGAACTAATGGACAAAATACACAAGATAATTAATTTCTCACTCAAAGAAGGAAAAGTACAAGATTGGAAAAATGGAAATATTGTACCAATATACAAAGGAGGGGACAAGGAAAATCCAACCAACTATAGACCGGTCTCCATTACAAGCACAATAGCAAAAATATGTGAAAAAGTTTTCAAATGTAAATGGATTAAACATTTGGGAGAGAATAATCTACTAAATCCAAAACAATTTGGATTTAGACGTGGAAGATTATGCGCCACAAACTTGATTTGCTTTTACTCTAGGCTATTAGAAATAATGTAAGAAAGGGAGGGATGGGTAGATTGTGCCTTCTTAGACCTACAAAAAACATTTGATAAAGTACCACACAAAAAGCTACTAAAATAAATGAAATAATAGGTGGAGTACAAGGAAAGTTATTGGAATGGATGAAAGATTTCTTGAACAGGAGAAAAATGAGGGTTGTACTTAGAGGCAAGAACTCGATCTGGGAAGAAATGGTAAGTGGCTCCAATAATGTTTGCCATATATATAAATGACATGGATGAAGGTGTGGAATGTTATATGAACTTATTTGCAGATGATGCAAGACTACTAAGAGAGTAAGTACAGAGGAACATTGTAAATCACTACAAAATGACCTGGACAAAGTCTGGAAATGGAGTCAAAAGTGTAAAGTGAACTTCAACATCAAGAAATGTAGTATAATGGAAATTGGAAAAAGTAGAAATAGAATATTCGAACAATATAAAATTGGTAAAAAGGAAGTTAAAAAAGTTAACTCAGAAAGGGACCTAGGAGTAATTATCAGTAATGACCAGACAAACATATCAACAAAATAGTCAAACCTACAATTTACTAACGTCAATGAAAGTGGCCTTTGACTACTTGGATGAAGAAATGGTAAAGAAAATATCAATTACATTGATAAGACCAAGATTGGAGTACACTGTGAGAATATATACACCCAGTACTAAAAAGAATATAAATAAATTAGAAAGAATTCAAAGAGCAATGACAAAAATGGTACCAACACTCTCCAAACTGACACACAAACATTGTCCAAACTCGAACTACCAACCCTGGAACAAAGAAGAGAAAGAAGAAATCTACTGACCATCTACAGAATTATGAAAGGGATGGAAGTCCTCAATAGCGATGATTTACTAAAGTGGGATAAAAGAAAAACAAGACATAAAAAGAAACTTAAAAAGGATAGTTATAAAAGAGATTTGAAAAAGGATAGGTTCCCACACAGAGTGGTGGATATCTGGAGTAAATTGGATGAGGAAACAGTTAGTACAAAAACTATACAAGAATTTGAGAACAAACTTGATGCTGAAAGATACAAAGATGGGTCTCTGTGAGCAAACTCTTTTCCTGTAACATTCAACTAGGTAAATACACACACACAGATAAAATATACAATATAATCAAATGCTCGCTCAAAGAAGGAAAGTACCACAAGACTAGAAAAATGCAAATATTGTACTGATATATAAAGGAGGAAACAAGGAAAATCCAACTAACCACAAACCGGTCTCCCTAACAAGCACAGTAGCAAAAATATGTAAAAAATTGATCAAAAGTAAATGGGTTAAACACCTGGAAGAAAAAACTATATTGAACCCAAAGCAATTTGGATCGAGACAAGGAAGATCATGTACAACAAACCTGATCTGCTTCTATTCAAGACTAATAGAAATAATACAAGAGAGGGATGGATGGGCAGATTGTGCCTATCTAGACCTACAAAAAGCATTTGATAAGGCACCACACCAGAAATTAATAAGAAAAATAGAATCAATAGGTGGCATCAGAAGGAAGTTATTAGAATGGGTGGAGGACTTCCTGACTGGGAGAAAAATGAGGGTAGTAATTAGAGATAAATACTCAAAGTGGGAAGAAATGATAAGTGGTGCCCCACAGGGGTCGGTGCTGGCTCCAATCATGTTTGCCATATATATAAATTGTATGGACGGAGTTGAGTGTTATATGAATTTCTTTGCATATAATGCAAAAATACTAAAGAAGGTAAGAACAGAGTAGGACTGTGAATCATTACAATCAGACCTGGACAAAATCTGGAAATAGACTCAAAAGTGGGAAGTAAACTTCAATATCAAGAAATGTAGTATAATGGAGTTTGGAAAAAGTAAAAACAGAATATCAAGAAATTCTAAAAATCGGCAAAGAAGAAATAAAAAAATGAACTCGGAAAGAGACCTTGGAGTAATAATCAGCAAAGGCATGACAAACATATTAACAAAATAGTTGGAGAAACCTTCAACCTATTAAGGTTAATGAAAGTGGCATTTGACTATTTGGTTGAAGAAATGTTTGAAAAAATATTAGTTACATTAATAAGACCAAAACTGGAATACACAGTGACACTATGGACACCCAGTACTAAAAAGAATATAAGGAAATTAGAAAGAATACAAAGAGCGACAACAAAGTTGGCACCAGCCCTTCCCAAATTAACATACAAAGATTATCCAAATTGGAACTACCAACACTGGAGCAGAGAAGAGAAAAAGGTGATCTACTGACTATCTATAGAATCATGAAAGGAATAGAAATCTTTGATATGAAGGATTTACTAAAACATGACAATGGAAAAACAAGAGGTCATGAAAAGAAACTCAAAAAGGATAACTATAGAAGAGATCTGAAAAAGAATAGCTTCCAACACAGAGTGCTGGATATCTGAAATAACATAGATAAAGAAACAGTGTGTGCAAACACAATTCAAGATTTTAAGAAAAAACTTGATGCTGAAAGATACAAAGATGGGTCACCACGAGCATAGCTCCTTTCCCGTATAATACAACTAGGTAAATACACACACACACACACACATGTCGGTAGAGGTGACAACAAAGTTTGGACTCCAGAGAAAACTGAAAATTTCGAGGATCACAACGACATGGAATTACCTGTGTTGTACTAATAGGGAAGGGGAAAGCTCGTGGTGTAGTGGGAAGGTGAAGAAAAAGGAGAAGGGGAGGGATTACTGAGGAAAAGGGAAGGAAATGAGGAAGGGGACGAATGGGCCCAGGATCTTAGGAGAGGCGTAAACAAACGGTGTGGGGGGGGGGGGCAGAATATACAGACGAACAACAAGGAAGCAGAGATGTGAAGAGCAGAAATATAGATAATAACAGCTCAATGGAAAGAGATGATAACTGCTTTTATGGATTTAAAGAGGGAGGAGGGGACAACTTCCCCCGACTAGTAAATCTAGAGGAGAAACTAAAAAAATGAACGAAGAATTGAAGGTTAGGTTTGACCAATTAACTCTAGTTGCAGAGAAAGTTGATAAACTGGAAGAACTAAGAAAAGAGAATCAAAATCTAACTAAAGTAGAGGAATTAAAAAGACAGTTAAGAGAAGTAAAGGAAGAGAATGAAGAATTAAAGAGGAATAATAAAAAAAATAAAGAAACCATAACAAAAGAAGTGGTTGAAAAAAGGTTCAGCAGAATAACAAATTTGAATTTAGAGATATAGTGAAACAACAGATGAAGGAACAAACTAAAGGTACAGTTATTAAAGTGGTGAGAGAGAAGGAGAATATAGTAAGAGACTTAGCAGATAAAAAGAAATGTATAATTATATTAGGGATGGAAGAGAAGTATAATTTAGATAGGACTACAAGAATAAAGGAGGAAAAGGAAAAGTAAATAGTATATTAGAAGTAGTTCAAGAAGATGAACCAGAAATAGGGAAACAAGTAGAAGCAATGTATAGGCTCGGGAAATACAATACTGATAAGACCAGACCAATTAAGGTTAAATTCAGGTCACAAAAGACAGCAGAGAATATCTTAGCAAAAACAGGGAAACTAGCAGACAGTGAGCAATTTAAACAGCTATGGATAAAAAGAGAAATGAATAAAGAGGAAAGAGAGGATGAGAAAACAAAAAGACTAGAAGCTAAGGGAAATTCTATTGGAGAGTAGTGAATATGAAAGTGAGGAAATGATTCATAGCAGAGAAAAACGGAAGGGAAACAGAAAACACGATGGAAGTAGCAGAAAATTAAAAGTGTCTTACACAAATATAGATGGATTAATAACAGGCTTGAACGAACTGAATGATTACCTGAAGGAAAAAGAACCGGACATAATGGGAATTGTAGAGACAAAATTGAAAGGTCCATTACCACCCAACAGTGTAGGACATGGTGTATATAATTGTTGGATGAGAAACAGAGAGGTAAAAGAAGGGGGCGGAGTTATGTTCCTCACTAAAGAAGGATATAAATGTGAGGAATGCCACATATGGAAAGAATAGAGTAGAGATGATCACGATAGAAGTGGAGGACAAGGATAGGAAGAGCAGGAAGTTTGTAGTAAATTATGTGCCTCCTAATACGACTTCGTGGGAAGAGAGAGAACACAAAAATATGTTAGAAGACACCAGGATATCACTAAGTATGATAATGGAAGATGGAGGATGAATAATTATAATGGGTGACTTTAATTGTAAAGACATCTGCTGGGAAGAGATGACAGTGAAAGGTGGAGATGACCTATGGGGAAATGTATTACTTGATATGATTACTAAACAATGATGCAATGGATACAAGAGAATACTAGGTATAGAAATGAGGAAGAACCATAGAGACTGGACCTAATAATCCCATCAGAACCCGAAATAGTGGACAAGATCGAATATAAAACACCAATAAGTAAAAGTGACCACATATTGGTTGAACTGGAACTAAATGAGGAAAAGTACATGAAAAAACGAACAATATAGAAAGGGAAGATTGATGTATGAAAAACAAACTTTGACAAAATAAAAGAATTCTTTCAAAAAGCTGACTGGGAAAGAATACACAAGGAGGAAACAACAGTAGAAGAGAAATGGAGTATTTTGACAAAAAATTATAAAGGAGTGGAAAAGTATGTGCCAAGACAAAAGCAAGAAAAAGGATATGTAAAGTGCTGGTACAACAAAAGATGTAGGGAGTTAAAAGACAAAAGGGATAAAGCTTGGATAAAATGGAAAAAAGACAAAAAACCTGAAAAATGGAAAATATATACTAGTTATAGAAATGAATATGTACAAGTGCGCAGAGAAGAAAAGATAAAATACAAAAAAGATGTCATAGAAAAATGTAAAGATCAACCAAAATTATTTTACAGATTTGTAAACAACAAACTGAAAAGCAAACAAGAATTAGAGAAACTACGACAAGGAGGAGTCGAATACACAGAGGAAATAGAAATGGCAGAAATTATGAATAAGCATTTTAAATCGGTGTTTACAAGGGAGAACATACAACCTAGAGATATTGAATGGGAGGAGAGAGTTCCCCCTATGAAAGAGATAGAAGTATCAAGAAATGAAATAATGAAACACTTGAGTAATCTCAATGTCAGAAAATCGCATGGACCGGATGAAATGGCAAACTGGATTTTGAGAGAATGCAGGAATGAACTAACAGACAAAATACATAGCCTAATAAATAATTCAGTGGAAGCGGGAAAAGTTCCAGAAGACGGAAAAAGAGCAAATATAGTACCAATATATAAAGGAGGAAACAAGGAAGACCCTACTAACTATAGACTGGTCTCTCTTACAAGTACGATAGATAAAATCTGTGAAAGAATTATCAAAATTAGATGGGTAAGGCATTTGAAAAAAAAAAAGTAATAAATCCAAGGCAATTTGGATTTAGACAAAGACGATCATGCATCACAAATTTAATGTATTTCTATTCAAGGCTAATAGATGTAACAGAAGAAAGAGATGGATGGGTTGATTGTGCATTTCTAGACCTGAAAAAAAGCTTTTGATAAGGTGCCACATAAGAAGTTGCTTAAGAAATTAAAAACTGCAGGAGGAATACAGAACAAACTACTGAAGTGGGTGGAAGACTTCTTGCATGAAAGAAAATTGAGAGTGGTGATAAGAGACAAACACTCCATTTGGGATGAAGTGATAAGTGGTGTTCCACAAGGAACAGTTTTGGCCCCAATAATGTTTGCTATATATATTAATGATATGGATGAAGGAATTGAAAGTTATATGAGCTTCGTTGCAGATGATACAAAATTGTTGAAAAAAGTGAACACTGAAGAAGATTGTGAGTTGCTACAGAGTGATCTCAATAAAGTATGGGAATGGAGTAGGAAGTGGGAGATGGAATTCAATATCAAGAAGTGTAGTATAATGGAATTTGGAAGAAGCAAAAAAACAATAGTGGGATCATATGAATTGGGAGAAGAAATAAAAAAAAAGTAGAAAATGAGAAGGACCTAGGAGTCATTATTATGAATAATATGTCCCCTGAGAAACATATAAAAAAAAAAATTGGAGAAACTTATAATTTAATAAGAACAATCAAAGTGGCATTTACATACCTGGATGAAGAAATGGTGAAGAAAATACTAGTTACTTTGATAAGACCAAGATTGGAATATGCAGCGACAATGTGGTCACCTAGTACAAAAAATGTATAACAAAACTTGAAAGAATACAAAGAGCAATTACAAAATTAGCACAAACACTCTCAGAACTATCATATGAAGAGAGACTAACAAAACTTGAACTACAGACATTAGAGCAAAGAAGAGAGGAGACTTGATAACTATTTATAGAATCATGAAAGGCATAGAAACTATTGATAGAGAGGATCTAATAAAATGGGATAGTAGACATACAAGAGGACATGGAAAGAAAATCAAGAAAGACAGTTATAGAAGGGACCTGAAAAAGAGCAGCTTTCCCCACAGAGTAATAGACATCTGGAACAAGTTAGACAAAAAAGTGGTGTGTGCAAAAACAATTCATGAATTTAAAAACAGTGTAGATAAAATGAGATGTGAAGACGGGACACCACGAGCATAGCTCCCCTTCCCATAGCATACAACTAGGTAAATACATGGATCGGATGGAATTCCAAGTTGGATACTGAAAGAGTGTATAGATAAACTGATAGACAAATTATACAAGATAACAGACTTCTCACTCAAAGAAGGAAAGGTACCACAAGATTGGAAAGATGCATACATAGTACCAATATATAAAGAAGGAAACAAAGAAGATCCTACAAACTTCAGACTGGCATCCCTTACAAGCACTGTAGCAAAAATATGTGAAAAAGTCATCAGAAACAAATGGACCAAACACTTAGAAGAAAATAAAATAGTAAACCCTAAACAATTTGGTTTTAGAAGTGGAAGATCGTGTACCACAAACTTAATATGCTTTTACTTGAGATTAATTGAGATAATACAAGAAAGAGATGGCTGGGCAGATTGTGCCTTCTTGGACTTGCAGAAGGCATTTGACAAAGTACCACATAAAAAATTAATAAGAAAAATTTAAATAATAGGAGGAATTCAAGGTAAGCTACTGGGATGGATAAAGAATTTCTTAATTGGGAGAAAAATGAGAGTGGTACTTAGAGCCAAAAATTCAAACTGGGAAGATATGAAGAATGGCATCCCATAAGGCTCTGTATTGGCTCCTTTAATGTTTGCCATATATATAAGTGATATGGATGAGGGAGTAAATTGTTACATGAACTTCTTTTCTGACAATGCCAAATTACTCAGGAGAGTAAGATCAGAAGATTGCAGATCACTACAAGAAGACCTAGACAAAATATGGGAATGGAGTCAGAGATGTGAGATGAGCTTCAACATTAAGAAATGTAGCATAATGGAATTTGGAAAAAGCAAAAATAGAATATCGGGTCAATATAAAATTGGAAACAAGGAAGTCAAAAAAGTTGATTCAGAAATTAAGGGACCTGGTAGTTATCATCAGTGATTTGACACCTGATATACATGTCAATAAATTATTTGGAGAGACTTTTAACTTATTAAGATCAATGAAAGTGGCCTTCGACTACATGGATGAAGAAATGGTAAAGAAAATAGTTGTTACACTAAATAACCTAAACTAGAGTATGCTGCAACACTATGGGCACTTAGCACAAAAAAGAACATAAGAAAATTAGAAAGAATCCAAAGAGCAGCGACAAAAATGGCACCTACACTATCAAATTTGACATACAAACAATGATTGGAGAAATTACATCTATCAACACTGGAACAGAGAAGAGAAAGAGGTGATTTATTGACCATTTACAGAATTATAAAAGGGATGGAAATTCTCAATAGAGACGACTTATTAAAATGGGACAGAAGAGAAATAAAAGGACACGAAAAGAAGCTAAAGAAGGACAGTTACAGAAGAGACCTGAAAAAGAATAGCTTCCCACATAGAGTGATTGATGTCTGGAACAAAGTAAATGGAGAAACAGTGAGTGCCAAAACTATACACGATTTTAAGAATAAACTGGATGCAGAGAGATATGAAAATGGGTCACTATGAGCACAGCTCTCATCCCATAAAATACAACTAGGTAAATTCACACACACACATACACTGGATATTAAAAAAATGTATAGATGAACTTACAGATAAAATACACAAGATAATTGACTTCTCACTCAAAGAAGGAAAGTACCACAAGATTGGAAAAATGCAAATATATAAATGGACTAAACACTTGGAAGAGAACAACATACTAAGCCCCAATCAATTTGGATTTAGAAGTGGAAGATCAGAGCCTCACTAATTGCCGAGAAAACCGAGAAAAGCCGAACAATACAAACAAGGACGGGTTTTGCTCAAATGCACACTTCTATATATGTATGGTTGCATTATTTGAACGATTTTCTTTAAAGTGTGTGATTTCCATGTAATATGATCAAAGAGAACTTACGTTTTTATCCTCTGCAATTTTACCGACCCCGTCTACGACTCGTCCAGCCCACCGTCTATGATTACTGGTGGTATGGATCAAACTACACTCTTAAGTTTCTTATTGTTGTGTTATTAGTGTAATAGACTACATATAGTTGAATTATTTAAACTTTTCTTTAAATTGTGTGATTTTCATGTAATTTGACCAAAGAGAAGTTATGTTTTAGTCTCTGCAGTATGACCGACCACAGCTACAAATACCGTAACAAATTAGCATATGGTTGCATTATTTGAACTATTTTCTTTAAAAGGTGTGATTTTCATGTAATTTGATCAAAGATAAGTAACAATTTTATCCTCTGCAAAATTACCGACCCCAGCTACGATTCGTGGGTACCGCTAGCCTGCCATCTATGTTAAGCGAATGCAGATCATCACTGAGCGTCAGAGTTGCCAGATTGGCATTTTTAATGCCAAATTTTGTATTTTTTGAATGTTTTTACCGTGTTTGGCAGGAAAATTTGTTGGGTGGCATTTATGGGGGGCGTTTTTAAATACCCGGTCGTGATTAGAGATCACTCTTTTACGTTTAAGTTCCTAAGTAAACTTTTTAGTACCCTCTACAATAAATTAAACCAGTTTATTAAACAACCTAGAGACTGATATACATGAATAGAAAATACATTTGTGACTTTTCTATTGTGTCTAAATATAATCAAAAGCATCATCAGATTTAGAAATGTTTGGTGCACTACTGCGTTATTACATATTTTCACTAAAGAAGAGCTGAAACATCCTTTGGCTAGGCACAAAATCTTTACAACATTTCCCACATGATATAACCAAGATAAATTTATATCATTCATATACATCATCATTTAATTCTTGATACAAGTAAAAGAGTGATCTCTAATCACGACCGGGTATTTAAAAACGCCCCCCAAAAATGCCACCCAACAAATTTTCCTGCCAAACACGGTAAAAACATTCCAAAAATACAAAATTTGGCATTAAAAACGCCAATCTGGCAACTCTGACGCTCAGTGATGATCTGCATTCGCAGGACATAGATGGCAGGCTAGCGGTACCCACGAATCGTAGCTGGGGTCGGTAATTTTGCAGAGGATAAAATTGTTACTTATCTTTGATCAAATTACATGAAAATCACACCTTTTAAAGAAAATAGTTCAAATAATGCAACCATATGCTAATTTGTTACGGTATATGTAACTGTGGTCGGTCATACTGCAGAGACTAAAACATAACTTCTCTTTGGTCAAATTACATGGAAATCACACATTTTAAAGAAAAAAGTTTAAATAATTCAACTATATGCAACCATACATATATAGAAATGTGCATTTGAGCAAAACCCGTCCTTTTTTGGGTTTTGTTGTATTGTTCGGCTTTTCTCAGTTTTCTCGGTTTTCTCGGCAATTAGTGAGACCGGAAGATCAGATAGTGCAAACCTAATATGCTTTTACTCAAGATTGGTAGAAATAATACAAGAAAGATGGTTGGGCAGACTGTGCCTTCTTGGACTTACAAAAGGCTTTTGACAAAGTACCGCGGTTTTCTCGGCAATTAGTGAGACCGGAAGATCATATACTACAAACCTAATATGCTTTTACTCAAGATTGGTAGAAATAATACAAGAAAGATGGTTGGGCAGACTGTGCCTTCTTGGACTTACAAAAGGCTTTTGACAAAGTACCACACAAAAAGCTACTATGAAAAATTGAAACAATAGGTGAAATATAGGGAAAATTATTGGAATGGATGAAAGACTTCTTGAACGGAAGAAAAATAATTGTGATACTTAGAGAAAAGAACTCAAATTGGGTAAATATGATAAGTGGAGTCCACCAAGGCTCTGTATTGGCTCTGATAATGTTTGCTGTTTATATAAACAACATGGATGAAGGCATTGAATGTTATATAGACTTCTTTGCAGATGATGTGAAACTACAGAAAAAGGTTGCAAATATTTTCAAGAAGACCTGGACAAAGTCTGGAAATGGAGTATAAAGAATGAAGTGAATTTCAACATTAAGAAATGTAGTATAATGGAATTTGGAAAAAGTAGAAATAGAATATCTGCTCAATACAAAATTGGTACAAAGGAAGTTACAAAAGTAAACTCAGAAAGAGACCTAGAAATAATTATCTCAAACAACATGACACCAGACAAACATGTAAACAAAATAGTTGGAGAAACTTACAATTTAATAAGATCAATGAAAGTGGCCTTTGACTACATGGATGAGGAAATGGTAAAGAAAATACTAGTTACACTGGTAAGACCAAAATTAGAATATGCAGCATCACTATGGACACCTAGTACAAAAAAAAACATAAAGAAATTAGAAAGAATTCAAAGAACAATGACGAAGATGGCACCAACACTTAGCAAGTTGACATACAAACAAAGATTGGACAAACTAATCAACTCTGGAACAAAGAAGAGGAAAAGGCAATTTGATAACCATCTACAGAATTATGAAAGGGATGGAAATCCTTGATAGGGATGACCTACTTAAATGGGACAAAATATAAGAGGACATGAGAAGAAACTTAAGAAGGACAGTTACAGAAGAGATTTTTTAAAGAACAGCTTTCCACAGAGAGTAATAGATATGTGGAACAAATTGAAAGAGAAAACAGTGAGTGCTAAAATTATACATTGTTTTAAAAAAGAACTGGATGTGGAAAGATACAACTGCAGGTCACTACAAGCATAACTCTTGTCCTGGAAAATACAACTTGGTTAATACAAAAAAAAAAGTAAGGTCCCTAAGAATGACTTGTGAAACCGTACATTTCTCTTATGCCTTAATCTGACATTTCCAAGATGACTGGAAAGCATGGGGAAGTGTGTTCCCTTCAGCTGATGTTCAGGCCCACCAAGGCTGACAAGGCAATTATTGAGGATGGTGGATCTGCTACTTGTAACCACTCAATTTTTAGTTCCCCTTGTCAAGGTTTTAACAGGCCTAATATAAGGAGGCAGATTGCTTACACTGATATCCAATGACACAAACTGGAACACAGCCAATGCTGGCATTTACAAGCTTCTTTCCTGCCAGAAGTCAATAACTCAGCACTAGGAGCACCATCAGAAAGACCTGGCATTAACACAAGATCTTCAAGGCTACAGCTGCAACTCAGTCTGCAACTATTACTTTTTGTTTTGTTTTGTTTTTTATCATCATCAAGCAAGCAATTGTTGACCCAAGTTTCACTAACTGGGAAACCCACAGATACAAATTGTCTGGTAATGGTCATCAGAACCTACCACAAAGCCCTTTGGTAAGAAACTTTGGACTGTTGTCTGTATTGTATCATTGTGGAACCGTTTCCATGTCACCAGTTCAAAGTGGTAGGGAGAGAGAGTTGTTGCTGGATATCAGCTCTCCATGTGTGAAAAAGTGTAAGAAATACAGTTGAAGTTGACAAAAAGATTTTAGGCCTAATTGGAACAGAGTGCTATCCCCTTAGGGCTTCAACTCTTGATAGAGGTGTGCCGGTTGACAGGTTTTGAAAATGCACAGCTTCATACTGTCCATCTTCCAAGACTACCATATTGGTATCCATCATTGATCCCTTTATCTTCATAATTGTGTGCATCTAATACAGAACACAGGTGGCACTCAATTATCATTTTCAAATATAATTTGTGAATTTTCAATGAATAAAATTCTCTTTTAGCTAAAATTATTATTGTAAGTACTCTCAAACTCAGAAAGGCAGTTGAGCAGCTGACATATTGGTCTTCAGATGTCCTCATGGTAGCCACAAAATTGTCAACATTTGCTACTTTTACCCACATTGTCATCACAAGTGAGATCACAATTACTTACATGCATATAGGATGTGCATGTAAATAGTTGTACTGCTTATCCTTTATGACAAAGCATGCAAATAGCAAATGTTGATGATGAAAACTTGTCAATGTTGAGTTTCATGGCTGCTATGAAGGTGCATTATTTGCAAGACATGAAGGTACCAACATGAGGCACTCTGATATCCACAGCTCTCAAGAGAAGACATAAAAGACAATGGCAAGTTCAACTTCTATTGTGGCAAGGAGGTGAAGAGTGAGGCCCACATCAAATAGGATTGCTGTGGTGCATCTGTAGCTTGTTTATGTCATAATGCTGATGGGCATAAAGAAATTGTGCAATGGGACTGAGAAAATATCACTGTGGAGATGATGCTGACTTGTTGAACAAGGCCTTAGAAAATGTCCAATTTCATTAAAGCCCAGAAATTTTCATTTTTGAATGAAAAAGTTTGCTGCTTCATGCTCATACAACAGTAATTTGTATTGTTTTCTATCACTGTACATCATACTGTTACATCTGTTCTATTGATTTCTTTTGCATTAATGTTTATAGTAGCTCAATATTTTTATGCAAATTTTTGTTTCCTTTTCTATATATCAAAAGCCTTCTTCCCCCTTATAACGAAGGTGGCCACCCAACACTCACCTATTTGTTTCCATTTTATATTAAGTTCTATGTGGATAAAGGGCCATTCCTACCTCTAGCCCACTGCCTAGATGAAAAGCAATGCAGCAAGACAGCACATCCACTGCAGGGTCTGACATGCAAAGCTGGTTTACCCTTACTACTTCTTGTTTACAGTAGTACAATATCCTTATGCAAAATTTTGCTATCTATTCTTTGTATCAAAAGGATTCTTCCCCCTTATAATAGAGGTAGCCAGCCAAGTAAGGCACCCAACTCTCACCTATTTATTTCCATTTTATCTTAGCTCTTTGTGGATAAAGGGTCATTCCAACCCCCAGCCCACTAACCAGATCAGAAGTAATGCAGCAAGACACAGCATATTCATAGCAGAGCCTGACATCCAAAGTTGGTTTACCCCTACTGCTTCTTTTATATGGTAACCCTCCCTCTGTATCCTTTTATGTGTAAATAGAGAAGACAAGGTAAAATCTCTTCAGGCCATGTCAGTTTATTATCCATTTACAACCATTCTCCTCTCACACTACTCTCTAGCTTCTCCCTTCCTTGTTAAAAGCAATTTCCTTTTTATCCAAGGCTCCCTTCACCCTATCCATCTCATTCTTGCCCTTAAGTTCACTCAGTCCACCTCTACGATCCACATTCTTTTTGCTAGTCTTGTTTTGTTCTTTCCATATGCCCAAACCATCTTATTATTCTTTCCTCAACCCTATCTTCCAGCTCCCTTTCCACCTCAACTCTTCTCCTCACCTCATCCCTCACACTATTCATCTCACAACCTCCACCATACTTCTCAATCACATTTAAACTTCTTCTTTGTCTCCCTTACAAAGTCTCTGCCCTGATGTAGGCACAATGACCTCTTCACCTAGTTTTCTCTTTGCATACCTATTTCTTATGACACTTTTCATTCCTCCAAGACATTTACCTGGTACTTGTTTCCCTCATTCTAGTTTAACTTTACCCCCACTCCCTGCTATATGAGGGGAATGGAGGTGTGAACAATTTTACAGTCATCTTACATTTTATATTTCATATTTGTTTGGCTCAATGGAGGTGGGCTATAAGAGAGGGTGCAGCTTTCTTTAGCAAAGAGGAGTATTATCATTATTATCTGTTCAGCAGGTAAGGGAGAAAGCTGGGGATAGGTATGAGTTGAGATTTCTCCCTCATCTTCTTTATTTTTCACATGTGGGGATGATGAGGGAGGGCTGCTGCTTAAGTGAAGTGGTCCTGCTGTGGATGTGTCTTGCTGCATTGGTTCTGACCTGGGCAGTGGGCAGGAGACAGGGATGACCCTTTATCCACAAGAAGCTAAAATGAGAGGGAAATGAGGGTGGTGGATGGGAATGGGAGCATGCCTTGAGTGGCTACCTCCCTTATGGGGGGGGGGGGATTGATGATGACAACATTCCCTAGACCACCGTTTCCCAACCCTGGGGTCGCCAAGCATTTTTCCTGGGGTTGCCAAGACATCTTGTATGCTAAATTTTTTTGTTGCAAAATTATATGAATTCAATACAATAACCATGATGATGTTAACTTTGTCTTTTATAGCCTTACATTACCTTTCTTACACTTATATTTATTATACTTGTCTCCTACTTTTTACATTCAACAACTAGTCATAGACCGTATATTAACACAGAGGGTGGTGGATGGAAGGGTGGCAGATAGAGCATTAATGGACTATATAGTGGTGACCAGGAGTATGGTAGGAAGAGTTAAGAATGTACATGTTCTAAGGGGAGAGAGTGGGGGAATATCAGTCATTTTTTGGTGAAAGGTAAATTGAGAGTGGAGAATAGGTGGAGAAAGGAAAAGGGCAGAAGGTAGGGAGGTACTTAGAGTGAACTGCTTAAATGAGAAAGAAAAGGAGAGGGAGTATAAGAAGTTGAGAGAAGAGTGGGAGGGAGTGAAGGATAGAGTAGAACTAGGAGTGGAGGAAGAATGGGGATGGCTCAAGGTGTGCAAGGATGGTGTGTGGAACAAGGAGGGCGGGACGAAATAGAAGGAAGGGTAGCGAGTGGTGGGATGAGGAAGCAAAGAAGGGTGTAGAAGAGAAGAAGCAGGCTTTCATAGATTGGCTACAAATTAGGGCAAGGGAATCATATGAGAGGTACAAAGTAAAGAGAAGGGAAGTTAAACATAAGATAAATGAAGCAAAGAGGAGAGCAGATGTGAAATGGGGTAAGAGTATGATAGAAAATTTTGAATAATAAAAAGATTTTTGGAAGGAAATTAAAGGAGGAAGGGGAGGTGAATCAAGTAGAGAAGAAAAGGTAAAAGGTGTAAATGGAGAAATGATAATGGAAGAGAAGGCAGTGAGAGGAAGGTGGGCAGAGTATTTTAGGGAGGGAAAGGTAGTTGCAGTGGGAAGCGCTAAGAAAATGACCATGATGAGTGAGGAAAATGGAGGAGAAATAGGGAAAGATGAAGTGAAAGCAGCTGTTAAGATGATGAGAGCAGGTAAGACACCTGGGTTGGATGGATGCTATACAGAATGTCTGAAGAAAGGAGGTACAGTTATAGTGGACTGGCTGGTGAGGTTATTTAATGTTTGTTTAAGAGAGGGTAGAGTGTTGGAGGACTGGAGGAGTGTCTGTATCATTCCGCTTTACAAGGGAAAGGGGAACAAGTGTGACTGTAGTAATTTCAGAGGGATCAGCTTGTTGAGTGTGATTGGGAAGGCTAATGGGAGGGTTAACCGAGAGGATTAGGAGAGGAACAGAGGGAGTAATTGGTGAGGAACAGTGTGGTTTTAGGACAGGTAGGGGTTGTGTAGATCAGATTTTTGTGGTAAGATATATGTGAGAAAGCTTTAGGAAAAGGTAAGGATGTTTTTTGGGCCTTTATGGATTTGGAAAACGCTTATGACAAAGTAAATAGGAAGGCTCTGTGGGAGGTATTGGAGATATATGGGACAGGAGGAAAGCTGTTAAGAGCAGTCAAAAGTTTTTATGAGAGTAGTAGACCTTGTGTTAAGATTAGAAATGGAGAGTGTGAATGGTTTGAGGTAAAGGTGTGACTTCGACAGGGATGTGTTATGTTGCCCTGGCTGTTCAATCTATGCATGGATGGGGTGGTGCGAGAGGTGAATGCAAGGGTAGTGGGTCAGGGGTTGGAGATGGTTAAAGAAAATGGAGAAAAGTGGGAAATAAGACAGTTGTTGTTTGCTGATGACACTGCGCTTGTAGCAGGATCATGGGAGGGATTGAGGAAGTTAGTGACGGAGTTTGAGAAGGCGTGTGAAAGAAGGAAGCTGAAGATAAATGTGGGCAAAAGTAAAGTGATGAGATGTAAAAGGGGAGAGAGTGACAACAGGCTGGAAGTGAGCATTAAGGAAGAGAGACTGGAGGAAGTGGATTGTTTTAGATACTTGGGTGCAAATGTGGCAGGAAAAGGTGGAGTGGAGGTGGAAGTAGAATGTAGATTGAGAGAAGCGAGTAAATGCCTTGGTGGATTGAAAAGTGTAATGAGGAATACACATTTGGGAATGGATGCTAAGGGGAGACTGTATGAAGGAGTGATTGTGCCAACAGCACTGTGTGGGGCAGAAACATGGAACATAAGAGGAAGAGAGGAGTTTGAATGTGTTTGAGATGAAATGTATGAGAAGTTTTATAGGAGTTACTAGGCTAGAGTGAGAAATGAGGTGAGGAAGAGAACAGGGGTGGAAAGGGATTTGGGGGATAGGGTTGGTGAAAGAGTATTAGGATGGTTTGGACACATGGAAAGAATGAGTGAAGAAAGATTAGTAAAAGAGGT
Organism: Oratosquilla oratoria; assembly: GCF_046742065.1. Lineage (NCBI taxonomy): Eukaryota > Metazoa > Arthropoda > Malacostraca > Stomatopoda > Squillidae > Oratosquilla > Oratosquilla oratoria. The sequence goes on along the minus strand of NC_134779.1, from coordinate 12,237,256 downwards.
GTGGAAGGCAGTGGTGGAAGGAGTGAATATGAGGGGGTATCCTAGGATGAGATGGATGGATGGGGTAAAAGGGGCATTACAAAAGAGGGGAATGTCTGTTGAGGAAGGACGTGAGAGGACAGGAGATAGGGGTGAATGGAGAAGGGTTGTGTATGGATGATAGTGTGATGCATGAGGGGTAGTGGGTGGGGGATGGGGAGTGAGAAAGCATGTATGAGAAATAATTTGATGCAGCCCGAAGGGATTTCTCCCTGTCTTCTCCTTTTCTGCATGTGGGGACAGAGAGGGGGGTCACCGTATTAATGAAGTGCCCTTGCTGTGGATGTGCTGTGTCTTGCAACACTGCTTCTGACCCAGGGCAGTGGACAGGATGCAGGGATGACCCGTCATCCAGGAGGTGCCAAAATGAGAGGGAGGGAGGAGGGTAGAGGGGAGTGGAATATGTAGGGGATGGAATGGGTGGGAGTGGTTTCTATGCCTTTTTCTTTTTGGCTACCCCCCCATATAAAGGGGAAGAAAGCCTTTAGTATATGTATGTACAAATAGATTAGTGGAGTCGCATCATGAGGATCATATTGGGGTTGCCTGAAAAAAAGTTTGGGAAACCTTGCCCTAAACTGTCTGGCTGAGCAGTCCTGTCTCCCTGAGGAAAGCCATTGCTGGAACAGGGTTTTTCCATAAATCCTTTATAGAGTATATGTTGTGTTGTTGGCATGCATAAAAGTGTACAATGCAGTCTTCCACAGTGTGATGAATGGTATGGGGTGAAGTGTTACATCCTGGATAGATATTTGTGATCCGTTCATCCATCTGCCTCTAGTAACTTAGAAGGGTTGGATGGTAGCTGCAGTGCAGTCTGGCCAGATGTCCTTTTTGGGGGAGAGAGTACTCGGAGGGATGGATGTCAGGGGGTGTGGGATGCAGTAGCGAGTTGTCTTTCATTTTGTTGATGGACCAGTAAGTGATATGATTATGGACATACTTCTGGAGGCAGGTATCTGGTGGTTGTGGAGGAAGAGAACAGAGTATTTGTGTGTGATATAGCTATTCAGGTATTGTTTTGATGTTTCTTGGTGAGTGGGTGTTCTGCCTTGTGGTGTAGTGGATGGGCTGTGTTTCTGGAGCCTGCAGCAAGTGTTTGTGTCTTTTTCATCTCAAGGTACACATTCTTGGTATATAGGTAAACTGTGGAAGGATGATGGAGATATTAATGTTTTATTACCTGAAATCTGGTGTTTCTGAGACCCCAGTCCCAATCAGGGACTACATATGAATGCAGACATACTGTAGTGAACATATATAAGTTTTTGTTGGGTTGAGTGCAGTATGAAGAGTAAGTGTAAAAGTCTGTCACAACAATTTATGAATATTTTCTTAAAAATACTGGAAAGACTACCATTCCTCTTGTAAGGGGGAGAAGCCCTTTTGGTATATTATATATGTACAGGAAAGACAATAATAAGAAAAAGGTCTGAAAAAAAAAGATGTCTAATTCCAAGTTTATTTCTGTTTTCACTCTAAGCTTCTTTAGAGAAATCCAAAGAAGCTTGGAGCAAAACTGGTCAGAAATAAATTTAGAACTAAACCAGTGTTTTCTTTTTCCACCTTTGCGATTTGTCACATGGTCTCAACACCATAGTATCACAAGGTTGGGTGGAATGGAAAGGAAAAGGAGACCAAAACCAGATGATAGTACAGAATATGGGTGACTGGAAATATGTGGACAAAGGAAGGGCAGAGAAGAATTAAGAAACACTTAAGAAAAAGTTGCCTCAAAGTAGATTGTGAATTGAGCAAAGATGAGAAATGAAGGGACAGTTAGACAAATACATAAAGACCTTTGTTTATGTTTATTTAAGCATTTAAACGAGTGTCAAGAAAATGGTCCTGTCCTTTCACTCATAATTGTTTTTGGGGGTCAGGATATACACTCAAGAAGGTTGATTGGCAACCCTTGTTTTGGTGAGAATATCTTGGCTGAAGAGAGAAAGCGGGAGAGGGGAGGCTACAACTATATTCATTATACAGACAGCCTTTGGCAGAATGTAAACAGAATTACTTCTAGGTAGGCGTGGCACTTAATTGTGCACCTTTTCATTGCAGTTCTTGACAGAAATCACTCAAAGCCAAAGTCTTGCACCTCAATCTGCTCCAACTGTCACTGTCACTAGTATGCTCTACTGCAATACTATTGATGTTCTCCTTACTGTACTCACAAAATGAATTTTTCAACTCTGACCTCCCACCAGGATAGGGTTGCCAATCCATTCTCAATGAAGTTGGGTTTCTTAACCCTGGAAACAAATTGAGGCAAGGCCTGGGCTATTTTCATCACCTCATATATATATTCATATATATATATATATATATACTATATATACAGATATCCACACAGACATTCAAAAATGCACACACAGTTTGTATACATGTATTCTCCTACAATTAATATTCACAATTTTGATTGTAATGAATGTAAAACCTTGTATCAAAGGAAGTTGTATCAAAGGCATATTTGCTATACAGAGAACAAGCATACAATATTTCATACTAAACTCTGATGCCTCCTCAAATTCTACACATACTGCTTTCCAGAACTGGGACACTTGATTCTAAAGAACTACAGCACTGGCAATACTTTTATGTATCCACCATTCTTAACAGTAAGAAAAATGCAATCATTAGCACAAGACTGGACATCTTTTATTGGAAAACTGTATAAACAGAAACAAACATTATCTATCCACATTAGGCATGTGCAACAATAAAATAAAATTGTGGAGACATGTATATAACATATACACACAATGTATATATGTTTTTTCTTGTATATATGCATACACACACAATATATATAGCACCTTTTCCTACATATTTCTGAGGGAGCCATCATATTTCTATACATGAACTACCTTGTATTAGTGTACTAAAATATGCATATTTACCAAATTGTAATAAACCAGCTCCAGTTATTAGTGTCCTACTATGAAAGAACTGTCTTTTTGCATTACATATGACACAACCAATGTGACAGGGAAAGAGACAACCTTTCATCAAAGAGATACAGAGTTATGAGAAGTGGTGGGTTTCATATAACAAAGGTATGTACTTTGACATGGACACCCCTCCATATAAGGGGGAAAGAGGATTTGGTGTGCATGTGCATGCATATATATAAATTAATACATACACAAAAATACATTCAACACCCCTCCCATCTCTACACCTTATGGATGAAGGGTCATTCTTGGCTCTCAGTATACTGTTTGGGTCAAGGCCAATACAAACAGAACACAACACTACCACAGCAGGAACCCCATCAGTTCATAACATGGTGAACCCCACTCCTTGCCATTTAAAATAATTATATTTATGAAGCAGATGGGAACATTCCATTATACCATGTCATAATTTAATCCAACAAACATCCCATAAGCATCCAAAGCCCTCTTCACCCCATACATTCACCTAGTTCTTGATTTTACTTTCGAGCTCACTCCATCCATTTCTGCTTTTTACATTTATTTTTTTGTTAATCTTTCCTAATTAATTTTTTCAATGTGCCCAAACCACCTCAGCACATCCTATTCAACATCTGTTTATGATGAGCCTTCCCTACCCCTGCAAGAATATGTGGAAACAGGTGCAAGAGGGGAAAAAATATGTATGGCTACATAATGTATATATATTCATACATGTTTTCTCAGCTCTGTATATATTTATAAACACACACATACCTATCATACACAAGATACACATGACAATTATGTAAATCAAATATGAGGATCTGATCCTTATCTAGATGTGTCAAAATTTGATTTGCCCTAAATTTATTACAGGAGTACAAGTCATCAAATATACCTAAAGTATTTCTTAGTATGAATTTTACAAGGACAGCAATCAAGATTTAAGGGTATGTATACTAATTTCAATAGCACATTTCCTTCAACAGCAGCAGTCATGTCAACAATACAATGGCCAGATTTAAGTACACAGCACAGTTATCAAAATCTGGTTTATTCCTTTTATGGTTGTATCTATAAAGGACATACTTGTTATCTGACATTTGTCAACCATAGCACAAATAAAATGAAAATAATCCCAAATAAACTGCAAATGTTTATATATATATGTATATAAAAAGAGAGATGGACCATTCCATATTTCAGTTCAAATTATCTGACTACATGTAACAAGTAGGAAAATGGTAAATAGCATAAAGAATACCATTGGCTTGTGAAACAAATAACAAGCAGCTGTGACCTTCAGTTTTAGGACAACAAACTTTTGCATACAGCTATTGTCATACTGAAATATACTGAGAATGGATAAATTATTTTATCCAACTATGCCATTGTGTTTCAGCCATCAGTGCTGTTGCAATGGAAGCTATTCATGTGACTAGCATTTATCTACAAATTATGAACACTTGTACCCAATCAATCATTAGATGATTATTAAAACTGCCAAAAAGTCTGGAAATAGTTACCCCGACCCTCAACATAAATGAGGAACAAAGGGTCAACAATGGGTCACACACAGCATACCTCAGTAGCCAACTTGCTTTGGCTGCAGGGATCTAGCATACACACAACCAGCCAATTCTCTGACTAAACACAGTTTCAAACCAAAACTGAGGTTCAGAGATGCTGGTTCTAAAGGGCAAATCTAGCTTCAACAGGAAACTTAAAAAAGATTATATATGCATCCACCTAATCAATTCTGAAAAAATCCTGAGTGTCGAAAGAAACCAATATTGGTGCGAGAGCGTGGACCAAGTGAACGTTCAGGAGTCACAGAAGCAGAATGTGCTCGTGGCCGGAAACCCATCAACTGGGGGGAAGGTGACTTGTCCACACGATCTTCCAATAGGTGAGGAGGATCTGGCAGTGGCTTATTGGGACACTTGCTGGGAGAGCCTCTGGAAGACTTGTTATTACTACGTTCCTTAAAGTCATCCTTCTTTCTTTCTTCTGGGGACTTGGCCTTTTGCTGTACTTCAACACTTTCCATAAGTTCCAGCAATGGGTTTCTGGGCTCTAAACAGAGGCTCTGTCTGTTCCTTGCAAGAAGGTCTCTAGGCTCAAGGCAAACAGAGTGGCGGTTCTTCTGCTTTTTGATGAAGTCACCCATCAGGTCTCGAGGCTCAATGCAGATGGAGTGTCGGTTCTTGGAAACAGCTTCCTTTAATGGGTCTCGTGGTCCTTCATACATTGAAAATCTGTTCCTTGGGACATCTGCCAGGGCGGAGCGTGAGTGAGGGAAAGGTCCACTTTGCCTGGACGGTGAGAGAGGACGCTGCCAAGGACCTGAGCCACGCAGAGAAGGTGAAGAAGCCAAAGATGATGATCCACCAGATCCTACAAGGTAAAGTAATCTTAATAATGTTAAAAAGAAATACATAACACAGAAATATAAATTCCATCAACTCCTATCCTACCATGAAAGAACAGACCAAGGAACAGTAAATATTTGCAGTACACATTGAAAGGTACATTAAAGAAAATTTTAGAGATATAAACCCCAAAGTTCTACATATTCTTTTACGATACTTGTGTAGCCCAGAGTAGCACAGAACTCTATAACAGATTAGTTTTCATTTATAAAAGAAATGCTGTGCCACTTTTTTTTAACCTCCCATTACTCCTGCTTTCTGCTACTTTCCTTATATCACAACTACCAAGTCCTGTGGCAAGGACCAGTGATGATTGGGGCAGGGGATGATGATCCCTAGTAGCCTCCAGTTATAAACTACATAAAAAAAACTGTTTGGTAAAGGGTAGTTCCACACTTGAAATGACAGCATGCCTCAGAGGCCACCCACATGACCAAGCAGCCTTACTTAGGAGCCACTTTCTCACTTCATATGAGAAGTCAAGAAAGGTTGCCCTAAATATATCCCTCGTGATTTAAGACTTAAAATTGACCTCTTTAATATGAACATCATAGCTAAGCATACCTGAAGTGTTGGAGGCAGTGGTGGAGGTACTAAACTTGTGAGAAGAAGTAACTGATGAAGGGGGAGTGGCCATATCCGTGTCATAGGAACTAATGTCAATATCTGCCATAACTGTAAAAATAAATTCATATCAAAATGTTAAATTTCTCAAGAAAACAGTGCATCTTCCATCAATATAATGAATAGCTACACAATATCCCTGATAAAGAATTATATCAATGGGAAAATTGTGAAAGAAAAAGAGAGGACACGGAGAAATCCCTTTGGGCTGCATCAAAATATCATTCACATATACTCCCTTAACCCCCCCCCCCCCATGGGCACAGTATTTTGAAGAGTTGTTGAATGAAGAGAATATTAAGTCTGATTGTGGATGATTCCAGGAAAATGGTTGCGATGGGAGAAGATGATTGGACTATAGGAAAAGGATATACAAAGACCAGAGAAAAAAAATGAAAGGTAGTATGGCACTTGGGTTACATGGTTGTCGTGTGGAGTTTCTAATTAACAGAGTAGTAGTTATTGTGCAATGGCCAATGAGATTGTTTTGTGTATACCTAAGGGAAGGAAATGTGCCAGTGGACTGGGGGAATGCATGTATAATTATACCATACAAAGAAAAGAGGATAAATATGAATGTTGTAGTTTTAGAGGGATCATTCTGTTAAATGTAGTCAGTATAGCACATAAAAGATGTTAAGAGGACTAGGAGGGGAACAAAAGAGATAATGTGAGAAGAGCAATGTGGGTTTAGGAGGAAGAGGGTGAATAGATCAAGTTTTTGTAGTAAGACATATACAAGACGTTTTTGGCACTGGGTAAGGGTGTTTTCTGGGCTTTCTTGGACTTGGAGGCAAAGACTGGGTTGACAGAGACATTACAGTGTGTGCTGTAACTGTATGGAATAAGGGAAAGTTTGTTATGGATGGTCTAAAGATTTTACATGTGCAAAAGGCCTTGGGGTTCAAAAATTTGAGTGAATGATCTGAGGTGAAGGTGGGGCTCCATTAGGGTTGTTCGATATGTATGTAGATAGGGGGTGAGGGAGGTAAACATGAGGGTGCTAGCCATGGATTTTGAGTTGGGGAGTGGAGATACAGTCTTGATAGGCTGCATCTGCAACTGTATTTCTTCTACTTTATACTTATATACATATGAAGAGCTAACAATCAGTGACTTTTCCACTCCTACTACTACTGACTTTGGCTAACTCCCTGGTAAGTGGAAAAGAGCCCTTGGTATATGTATGTATGTACTACTACTTTCAGCTGGTGATATAGAAACAGTCCTTCACTACTATAACAAACACAACAGTTTCTTCTCTGTGAAATTTAGGAGAGGGCTTGAGTACTATTGTTAACCACTGTAGGGCAACTTGAGGCAACTAAAAGCCCTCTCCCCTTTATATGGTGGTTGGCAGAATCAAAGCACACACTTACATACATACATATACCAAGGCTTTTTCCCCCTTACAAGGGAGGTAACCAAAAAGAAAAAGGCATAAAATCATTCCCACCCATTCCATCCCTAAATACACTCCACTCTCCACCCTCCCTCCCATCTTATCACCTCCTGGATGACGAGTCATCCCTGCACCTTGTCCACTGCCCTGGGTAAGAGGCAGTGTTGCAAGTCACAGCACATCCACAGCAAGGCCGCTTCATTAAATCGGCGACCCCGCCCCCTCTCCGTCCCCCCATGCATAAAAGGAGAAGACGGGGAGAAATCCCTTCGGGCTGCGTCAAATTTTGCTCACGCATACTACCTCATCCCCCCACCCATTCCACCTCATGCATCACATCATCATCCATATACAACCATTCTCCATTCACCCATCTTCTGTCCTCTCCCGTCCTTCTTCAACAGACATTCCCCTCTTCCCCAAAGCACACACACACACTTAATTAAAATCCACTCAACACTCCTCCCATTTCAGCACCTCATAGATTAAGAATAATTCCTGTCTACCACACTGCTCAGGTCAAGAGCAATGCAGTGAGTTACTGCACTTTTAACAGCCTACAGGAATGACGGTGACAGGTTGAATGTGGCTATAAAGGGTGAGAGACAGGAGGAAGTAAGTTTTAAGGATTTAAAGCATGTGGCACTGAATGGAATGGATGTGGAGGTGAATTATCAAATATAGGAGGTAAGTAAATGTCTGGGGTAGAATCAAAGTATCATGAGAAATGAGTATTTGGGAATGAATGCTAACACAAGGCTGTAGCTGTATCAAGGAGCAATTATCCAAACCATTGTATGGAGCAGAGATTTGGGATATAAAGGAGGCACAAAAATTTATGAAGTTCATAAATATGAGAGGTGTAACAAGGATGGACAGAGTGAGAAAGATGGAGGTGAGGCAGAGAACTGGGGTGGACAGTGCATAAAAGTGTGTGGAAAGTAGAAGTGGATGGTGTGTAACTACGATCAAGAATGAAGTTGATGGTTGGGGTGATGGGAGCCTTAGATGCATGAGAAGTGTTGAACAGGGAAGTGAGTGCAAAAAGATAAGAGTGAATGGAGTAAGTATTGAATGGATGAAAGGATAATGTAACCCAAATGGATATTCTTCTCTTCTGCTATGTAAATTACATTGTAGCCTACAGAAAAAAAGGACCACTACTAGAGGTACAATCTTCATGAGATTTAAGCAGGAAAGAGAGAAATGGTCAAGACATGGTAATGAAAGTAAATTTTCCTCTCCCAATCCTGTTAACATTTTGAAAATCATTCTTACACAAGTGCACTGTATTTTGATAACATTCAGCAAACCTATATTGGTAATAAGACTTGTAAGCACTAAAAGCTAATATTTACGTGAAAGTCTGTTTCTCCTGGTAAGATGTTGCACAAGTCCACCTCTTGATGTGGGAGATGATTCTCTGCATGTAGATTCACAAAGACTTGCTATTTCAGGAGTAGAGTCGCTTAAGCTGTACTGCAAACCTATAAAGATGTAAACTTCATATACTTAGGGTTCAATTGTGGCCAGTGCAACAGTTCTAAATCTTCATTTAGAATATCTAAATCATTATTCAAAATAGCTATAAAAAAAATTGGAGATTCAGTTGTTCATGTATGAAACAATACATCTGGACTACATATAGGTTCTGTAATGCATAGCAGGTACCAATGACAGGTGCCTACATTTGGTTGTCTTGCAATATGGTGCAGTGGAGCATATGTTCTGTAGTTACCAACCTATCATATACCATTTTCTTTCCAGAGTAAACCTACAATTCTCACTTCTGCAGCAATCAGACTCACCACTTTTGCCAAGAGGAGAGTAATGGAAAGGGGTGTTGGCATCCAGGTTGTTATTGGTTGCCTGTGGCAGGTGCTGGGTACTTGTGCCCCTTCTGAGAGCCTGGCGCCTTTGCCTGGAGGATTGTGTGGCATCAAGGAGGAGGCGGTACCACTGGTCAAGTCCTGCTTTACACTTGAGCAGTACCTTGCCTTCCCGTGGAAGGGAGAGAGCTAGTGCAGGTCCTCCTCGGCGGTCTTGCCACTCCACACCCTCCACACTTGCTAAATTGACCTGCAATGAGGAAATTTCACACATAAATACACAAATAATTTCTTACAAATTAAATTTAACCAATCTGTCTAACTGTGTTGTAGATCTACTACCACTACTCCTGCACATTCTTTTGGGCAATAGGCCCCATATGTTGGTGATCATTCCACTGCAAAATAATCCCAATTAACTAATGCTATTCCATAATTTCCCTTGGTATGCAGCACACAAATTTATCTCATTAAGGATGCAGACTCATGATAAATGAGATTTCTGAATAATAAACACCCTATTTTGTCCAGAATCTTCCTCCCTAGATGAATAAAATTACCTGACATAAGTCAGAACACAAGCCTGTAGTCACCTAGGTGAGTGGGTTATATATAGCTGGATCTACCAGTAATTTGCCCTAAACCAACTAGGTTTACAGCAACATCAAGACAGGACTTGCTAGATTAATCACTACACCCACCTCAACTCTCGACTATAATCACATACTTCATGTTATATTTACTAGCAACTTCAATTACCCATCTAAAACTCACTCTCTCCCTGATAAAATAAATATTGCCTGATAATTCATCAACTCATGATCCTGGAGGTAACCATGAATTCACATCATCTTTTATATCAATCCCTCTGATTCACAACAATCATTGTTCCCTGCCCCAACAATCCCTAAAGCACATAGGGCAAAAGTGAAAACTTTAGTTGCAGCATGCTTTCTAGTGTATGTTCAAACCTAGTGATATCCTTTACAAATTTAGTTCTGACTAACACTACAATTTCATTCAGTTGAAGACCAAGCATACTGTACAGGTATGTACAAAAGTACATAATCAAGATATTTTGTTCTAATTCTACACTTAATCTGCATAAAATTTCCTGGACCAAAATTTAGCCTAATAGCATCACCATCTGAAAGCAGCTTATCTCACATGCTAAATTAGCTTTCCTTTAATACTAGCAACTTGAATATATGTAAGACCCTGTACCTTGAATATAAATGACCCCATCTCAGAGTACTTGGTGGAGCCCCTCCTGAAGCAGGCCAGGTAGTCCCTAGTGAGGACAAAGTAACGTTCTTTCCAACGGGAGAAGAGTCTATCACGGGCTTGCAGAAGAACACCTTTCTTGAGGGCAGGCACAGTAGTGACGCCTTCATCCTTGGAGAAGTGGAGAGAGTGGGCAAGTATTTATATTACAATGTTTCTAATTCCTAATGACTAAAATCTTTATCAAACAGCTGCACAACCTTCAATTCTTTGGCAAGGTGGCACAATTTCAAGAAACTGTTCATGTTTATGGCGGACAATTTTTCTTAATCAAAATGGGAAACCAGCTTGTCAAGGGTTTTGGAATTTACCCTGTTCAGGAGAGGGGGAAGAGGGAGAGAGAGAAAGAGAGAAAAAAAAAAAAAGCATAGAGAGTACTGGTACTTCAACTTGCAACCAAGGTTAACAGTCCTTCCAAATGGCTTTCACCAGTTCCACTACATCAGCAAGCTATGATAAATTATATAAATAAAATATATAAACAGGATACGAGCTATGCTCATAGGATCCTGTCTGTACTCCCAATGGTCAATTCAGACCTTGAATTGTACCATATCATTTCAAATGTACATGAGCATATTCTGAACTTACATTGATAAAAAAATTAACTTACAAATACATTCACTCTATCTTTCTACTGTTGTACAGGCAACCAGTAACATTATCCACTTTATCCCCATACTTGTTGTGCCAGCACTTCTGCACAATGGGTTTAACAAGATCATGATTCATGAAACATGTAAAAGCTGTCACCAGTTTTAGACAGGATATCAAAGATACGGATTCACACATTCATTTTCTATACTGTAGTTCATAAAGTGGTATAATGTTCACCAGCTCACACTGGTATAATGTATAAACAAAGTTCTTCTGAAATAGTGAGCATCTGTTTTCGTGAAACTACGAGTTTTGATAATTACAGAACATGAAATTTACTTACTCTGTCAGAGTCAGGTGTGGATGATCGAAGGGAGTGCTGCGACAGGGAGGAAATCGAGCGGATGAGAACATGGGGAGGTGTATTGGCCAGTTTGGCCTCAATACCATTGAGGTGTTCCTTGGCGGGGCTGCTGTTGGCACTGCTACTGCTTGAGGTAGCGGTGTTGCTGTTGCTTGGAGGAGTACCTCGAAGGACAACCTTACCACTTGTCGTGTTGGCAACTGGTGTCCCAGGTCCTCCCACATTTACACCACTGACGCTTCCTCCCCCACTTCCTCCACCTCCACTCCCATGTCCTCCTCCACCCCCTCCCCCTCCTCCACCATTGACCTCACTTGCAACACTACCATTGGCACTTCCACCTCCGCCGCCTCCACCACCACCACCACCACTGTTTTCCACTAACATGGTGTGCACTTCTGGAAAAGGAAAAAAGAAATAATGGTTAAACCACAGCACAATAGGAATGGCATAGACAGGGGTGGGGGTGTATTACTGGGGACATTGTCCCCCTTTCAATTTGTAAAACGAGGACATTATCCAAAATAGCTTTTATAATTATGAATATTGTGAGCCTGACCAAGCCCTCTCCCTAATTGAAATCTTGGTTATGCATGTTAATTTCATAATTGTGAAAAGGCTGGTAAAAAATACAAATAAATTAAACATAAGGATTTTCCATAATAAATACCATTCATCAATCGGTAAGCTTCAAAAAGTTTGTGGAAAAAGTCCATAACTAAAAATTATATAGAAGGAATTTGATTTTATTGCACCTGGACATTCTTTTACCAACGTGTTATAACAAGTTCAAACATGAACCCATAAATGCAGGTAATAACGCATTACCGCCAGCTGAAAATCGGACACCATTTAAGCAACATGGAATCCACCAAAATTGAAGCCAGGACTAACATTAAATTCATGGTGAAAGTCGGTTGGGAGAATAGGGAAATCATTGATGCTCTGAAACAAGTTTAAGGTGACAATGCCCCAAAGAAATCAACAACATACAAATGGATAAGTTGGTTCAGAAGTGGAAGAAACGAAATTGAAGATGAGCCCTGCAGTGGTAGGCCATCAATGTCAGTTTGTGAGAAAAAACATTAATGCTGTCCGCAACATGATTGAAAAGAATAGACGAATAACCACTGAATCAATAGCAGATACACTTAACATCTCCATAGGTTCTGCACACACAATTCTGGTAGAGAGTTTGGGACTAAGCAAGCTTTTTGATTGATGGGTCCCTAGGTTGTTGCGCCCAGATCAGCAGCAAACAAGGGCAGACCTTTCAACAGAGATTTTGATCAAGTAGGATGAAGACTCTGAAGCTTTTCTGCAGGGAATTGTGATAGGGGATGAAACATGGCTCTATCAGTACGATCCCGAGGACAAAATTCAATCAAAGCAATGGCTGCCCTGGGGTGGAAGTGGAGCAGTCAAAGCAAAATCATGGCCACTGTCTTCTGGGATGCAGGAGATTTTGCTGGTTGATTTCCTTGAGAACAAGAAAACAATCATATCTACTTATTATGAATGCGTTTTGAGGAAACTGTCCAAAAATGTCTGAAAAACGCCCTGGAAACCTGCATCAACCTGTCCTCTTCACCACGACAATGCAAGCGCTCACGGTGCTCGGCAGACAAGAGCTGTACTACATGAATTTCGATGGGAAATCATCCGACATCCCCCTTACGGCCGCGATTTAGCCCTATTCGACTTCTTGTTTCCAAAATTAAAAAAATAATTGAAAGATACCAATTTCCCATCATTTGAAGGTGTAAAAAGAGCTGCTTTGACATGGTTCAGATCACATGATCCTCAGCTCTGCTCTGACGGACTTAATGGCTGGGATCAACGTTTGCAGAAGTGTATTGACCTTAATGGAACATATGTTGAAAAACAGACATCATAACTGGAATTTTTTTTTCATACTGTCATTTTTCCACGAACTTTTTGAAGCCTCCTTGTATTTGTTATAACTGAGCTATGCTAGATGGTTTGTTGACATAAAAAGTTTCTGTTGGAAAAAAAAGTTTTTTTTTTTTAATTCCTTTGAGTGCTAAGTTTATAGTATCCTTAACTTGAGCCAAAATCACCGATAGAATATCAGCATAGTCTATCTGGTCAATCGTCTTTTTTTTTTTTTTTTTTTTGCGTGTTCATTCTCGACTCCCGCTCAGTCTTCACGTTCATAGGATTCTGGTATAGTGTACTCAGTTTCATCATTTTACTAGCAAAGTCAGTATGTCAACTCATAATTGTAATATCTACTAAGGAAAACGTGCGACTTGAATAAGAAACCAGTCTTTGGAGCGCCAAAGGACCATGGCCAGCCGCTACGGGACTGGCAGCGAAACTCGAGGCTATAATTGTTACCAAGTGCCTCTGAAAGTGTAAAGAAGTAAATTATTTTTTTTACCTTACATGAATATTTAGGATTTAAAAATGGTTATTCACACATGACGAAAGTCATTCATGGGTTGTCTGTCGACAATGTTCTTTTCGTCCTCGCTAGTTTTCCAACAATCTCAAATTGACCGTGTGGACTACTGGTAATTTTGTTCCCCCAGCAAATTCTATTTAGGCACGAGGGACCCCACGACATAACAAATAATAATGTTACTAAGAACAACCTCAGAATTGGAATTTCTTTATTAGTCACTTGTGTTTGTGTTGCTTCCATGATATTCTGCTTCCATAATATTCTATGATATTCCGCTTCCATGATATTCTGCTACGTAGCTATTGAAACACCTTGAGTATTTTCATTAACCCTCTCGCTATATTTCACAGCTTTAATACTTATTCTGGCTGCGCCTGGGGATTTAATTTCACCTTAGGAAACCCCTCTCACAGCGTTGGGCTTAGGTCACCATACGCTTGATCCAGTATTCATGATAGTACATGTCTTAAACAGTTACACAATCCACAGCACATTTGTGGTTTCTTAAAACATTTGGCATAAATGGATGGTAACTTTGAAGCCAAGGAGCCAAGGACACAGAAAATTCTTTTTCATGGCTGAATAATCGTATCCATTCTTTTTTGGAGGGAGTATACTTATCCATGTGGTAAATGAAGCAAAGCGCTCCCTGGTGTATGCCCCCAGTTGATGATATACTTGAATCACTAATCGGGAAGTGCCGAGATATATTACGAGGTTGCAACGAGTTGAACGGACTGACCTCAAGGAGATCCTTGCTGTCCACTAGCCCTCGTCACTAACAACTTGTTATTATGATTTATGGGTCTGTTCCTCCCAAGGTCTAACCCTTGACCGTGGTCACTCTCCCTAACCTTCAAATCCCAAATCCACTGCGTCGGACAGGTATTCATCATTATCATAATTGCGTGCAAACACTACGCAGAAACACCGACAGTGGATATGACTAAATTGACGCGGTCTTTAGCAAGAGTGCGTAGATACAGCGTCTTCTGCTCGATAGTGAGCCAAAATTCCTAAGCAAATACCAGTATGGAAACTATTCTTACTGCATGTACTTTAGTCTGCATGTTTACATATTCTCTCGTTCGCAGGGAGAGTCATCCCCGGGTGAAAAACCAGCTCTATAAAATGTTCAGGAAAATAAGAAACACGTGGGTGGACAAGGAAGGTTACGTACATTTACTGCCAGGTTGGGTGACGCAGTAAGAATCGGAGGCGGCGGCGGTGTGGTGGTGGCGGCAGGTGAGGAGAGGGCAAGGCACGGGTGCTCTGTACCCGTAACCTGCCCGTCCACCCACTCGAGCACCCTCACCGCCCTCACGCCCATATAAATGCCCGACTATCACTTTCCTGCTACTTCACTCAGAAACCTGAGCAGGTATATCACATGCTTTGCTCACTCGCGACAATGCCCATGCAAACCACTAAACCGTAACACGTGGCTGTGAAGCAAGTGAGGGAAGCATGACAAGAGCAAGGCTAGCATTCTGGAGCTCAGCGTGTTGGCATGCTACTAGGCTTAGTTGTTCAACTTTTATCGCTCAGGGAAGGGAAGGCCCCACCATAGCTGTTGTCGAGTTGTTCGTGTGGCGGTTGGTCCATGTAGCAATTAAAACTAAGTCCTGTCCTGGGTAGGTGAACCGGTGAAGATCTCCCTCTCAGCCCCTGGTGGCCACCAAAAAGGCACAGCTGCTCAGTCGATATGGGACCATCTCTCGTGTTTGGAGCTGCATCCCCGTCGTCTGAATTGTACGCACAAGCTGCTTGGGGAACTCACTTATGACGAACACTTTAGGTCACGGAGGAGGAAATGGAAAGGGGGACGAGAAGAATATGAGGAGGGCAAAACGGAAGTAGAACAATAAAGGAGAGTGAGAGGACGTAGATGCCCCGACTGTTTGTAGAGAACGTGGGACGGATGTTACAGAGGTGACGCACAAAACAACAATGGCGTTGACGGCAGGCGGGAATGGAGATGAAGTGGCGGATATGCTGTGAAGGGAACAACAGGAGGTAGAATTGGTACCCGAGGCTAAGCAGAAGGCACGCTCCGAGCGAAACGTGGAGGCATAAGGAGGGGGAAAGGTAGGAAGAGAGGGACAGAGATACTGAGGTGTCATGGGTAGAGGAGCCTAAGGGTGAAGCAGGGGAACAGAGCCGGGACGACCCGGGCGTCTTACGCGGGAAGGGTCACAGCGGTCATACTACTAAGTGCCCAGTGCTACATTGGGGGTACTGCACCACCAATCCACGCGTGGACTGGGATTTATATTATAAACAAATGTATACAACGCAAGTGCATATGCTCAAAATGGATTAAAACCATCAGCTCATTGCTTAATTTTTTCCGATATATAGGGCGGCTGGTCAAAAGGCCACTCAAAAGATGGTCGAGGCTCAAAGCGTTACGGATTAAAAAAGTACGGTTTCAACTGAACCAAAATAACAAAACGGAGACGAGGTACTACGAGTTGTATATAATCCTGTAACACACGGCAAGCATGTGTACACAATATGCTAACCCATCCTAGTTGTGGGTCCACACGCACACAATATTGTGCCCGTGGGTTTTATGGAGCACGGCCATACCATATGCCACAATAAAGGGCCTCCCGAGATCAAATAATGGATATGGTCAGAGTGGAGGAACGTCTACTGTGGGACAAGTGCGTCAAATGAGAATTTTGTTTTGTGTTCCTTCTTCGCATGATACAGACCCGTTCGGCTGTCGGTTTATCGCAACTCGAGTCACTACAACGGGAGAGACAAGTTCACGGTAAACACATCTGGGGCTGTTGCACTAGTGTCTTTCTTGTTATTTGTACACAATAGAAAAAAAGTGTCAAAAACAGGCCTGGATTATCTATCAATCTGATCGCCTTTTAATTGCATAATGAAACGAAATATTTATAAAATATGTATATATACACAATACGTCATGGTGTGCAGATATTCCTATCGAAACGGGTTTTTGGGGGTATCCAGAAAGGAATCCCACGGAAAATATATGCCAATATGATTAGACGATTGCAGAAGGGGAGCATCAGGTTAACTTAGAGTTTGACTAGGGAGGGGAGAGAGGAGCTGGGAGAAGGGTGGAGTGAATGAAGCATTTACGCCAGGATATACCTAACCGCAGCCAAAACAAATACCCCTTTTTACTGTGGCGTACTGAAATCGGCTGCAAATACGTAAAAATGCACCCCGTTGCGTTCACACGTACTCAATCGTACCGAATCATCTTTCAATACAAAAAATTGCGATCCTATTGACAACTACACGAAGAAAAGCAGGTAAAAGATGCGTTCATTCTGCAAATTATTTCTACCCTGTTGGCACAAGTGCCCGGACTACCCGGTCTACTGTGGAAAATAGAAGTGATATCGCTCTACGGGCAATGCATGTATGGGCGCTGCCACCTTAAAAATAGAACACTCGAGGGCGCCATCTGTACACAAGAGCTTATTATTAGCCTACCTTCCTTGCAACTCAGACCTAAAAAGGGAGCAACAACCTGAACATTCCATCCCTTATTTCAAAGCAGCCTCCAGTAAAAATTCCGTTAAGTATTTATGCTCAGTTATTGCCGTTGGGGGGGGGGGTCCATACTGGATCCTCCGCCAAAACTTTATGGTCCGTATTCCAAAAGGCGATGAACATGACCTACCGAACCGCGCTCCAACCGCGTCTTACCCAGAAGTGCACCACAACAATACTAACAGTAGGTGTCGGTCTAAAGGCAATACGACTTACATGTGCGAATACAATATTGTGCAAATTGAATAACCTAAGGTATTAGAAAGCACAAAAACTACATATCTGCAGCATTTGTAACAGTCTTGAACATTCCCTAAACGTAGTGGTTCTCAAGCTTGTTTTGCTGACAGGCCCTTCAGGGCAGAGTGCCGCCCCGGGGAAAGTTCTCAGCGACGCCCCCCCCCCTCCCCATCACCACTTTCCATTACCATCACTTACAGCCTGTTTTAGCTATTGGCTGGCGAAATAATCAAACGGATTTTAAAAATTGTATTGAATGTCCCTATTGCAGAAAGGATAAGGGAAAATATTTCATAATTTGTTTATTCTAACGCAAAATTCGTATATTACGGTAAAACATTCAGGGACTCCTTTGACTTTTTTATTATAATTATTTTGTCAGCCTTGTAGGGGGCATGTCTAGACTAGAATTGCCGCCCCCTAAATGTACCGCCCCAGGGCATATGCCCCCCCATGTAAAAGCCCTACTACCCATTTCATCCCCACATACTCCACTCCCACTCACCACCCCTCCCTCCCTCTTTTCTTGGCTCCTCTTGGATGACGGGTCATCCCTGCATCTCGCCCACTGCCTTGGGTCAGAAGCAATGTAGCAAGACACAGGACATCCACAGCAAGGCCGTTTCATTTAATTGGCGACGCCCCCCTCTCAGTCTCTTCATGCAGAAAAAGAGATGGGGAGAAATCCCTTGGGGCTGCTTCAAAATCTCATTCACACATACTCCCCCACCCCCTATCCACTCTTTTCCATGCACCACAGCATCATCCATACACAACAATTCTTCAATCACCCCTATCTTCTGTCTTCTCTCTTTCTTCCTCAACAGACATTCCACCTTCCCAATGACCCTTTTACATCCATCGATCTCATCCTTAGATGCCCCCTCATGTTCACTCCTTCACCCTCTGCCTTACACATCTCTTTTACTAATCTTTCTTCACTCGTTCTTTCCATGTGTCCAAACCATCACAATACTCTTTCATCAACTCTATCTCCCAACTCCCTTTCCACCCCCGCACTCCTCACCTCCTCGTTTCTCACTCTATCCACCCTAGTAATTCCTACCATACTTCTCAGGCATTTCACTTCAAACACATTTAAATATTCTTCTCTTATGCTCCATGTTTCTGTCCCATACAGTGCTATCAGCACAGCCACTCCTTCAATCTCTTCTTAGAATCCATTCCTCCACTCCTCCCTTTTCCACCAGATTCGCACCCAAGTATCTAAAGCTCACTTCCAATTTGCTGCCACCCTCTCCCCTTGTACATCTCATCACCTTACGTTTACCCACATTTATCTTCAATTTTCTTTTGCATACCTTCCCAAACTCTGTCACTAACTTCCTTAACCCCTCTGATCCTGCCACAAACGCAATGTTGTCAGCAAACATCAACTGGTTTATCTCCTATTTTTTCATTTTTTTTAACAATCTCCAATCCCCAACCCCCCTTGCGTTTACCTCTCACACCACCCCATCCATATATACTGTAAACTGAACAGCCAATCTGTGAATGCTCATTTCTTCTTTTCTATAATCTTTGCTTCATCACCCCACCACTCACTACCTTTCCTTCTACTTCCTCCCATCCTCCTTGTTCCACACACAATCTTTGCACACCCTGTGATTACTTGAAACACTCCATTCCTCCTCCACTCCTAGTTCTACTCTGTCCTTCACTCCCTCCCACTCTTCTCTCAGCGTCTTGTACTTCTTTTCTTTACCATTTAAGCATTTACTCTAAGCACCTCCCTACCTCCTGTCTTTTCCTCTTTCTCCATCTATCCTCCACTCTCAACTTACCTTCTACCAAAAAATTATTTGATATTCACCCACTCTCTACCCTTAGAACAAGTATATCCTTACTTCTTCCTACTCTTCTCCTGGTTATCACTATATAGTCCATTAAAGCCCTATCTACCACCCTTCCATCCACCACCCTTTCCCATGTGTACTTATGCTTGACTTTCTTCCTAAACATTGTATTTGCTATCATCAACTTTCTAGACACATCACCAACTCTCCACTATGATATTTTCCTGTAACTCAACACTTTCCAACCACTCCGTCTAATGATTTGTCTCCTACTCAAGCATTGAGATCTCACAGTACCACTACATTGATCTCTCTAAACACCCTATGCACTCGTTTAATTAAATCTACCCAAAAAGCCTCTCTTCTATATTCTTCTCACTATCCGGCTCATATGCACTTACCAAAACCCACATCCTTCCCAGTTCCAGCTTCATCCACATTAACCTTGAAGAGACCTCCTTCCATTCCACAACATGTTTACCTATCTTTTAATTTACTAGTATTGACACCCCTTCTCTCCCTCGTCCTCTCTTCACTCCAGACACCCAACCAGTCCCAAACTCAAACTCGCTCCTCCTTTTCAACTTAGTTTCACTCAATGCCGACACATCCATCTTTCTTCTCACATACGTACTGCCTATCTCTTACATTTTACTATCACCTGTACCACATCCACGCACATTAAAAGACCGAAACCTTAATGGTTCTAGCTAGAAAACTCGCAGACCTTCGTACGTTTTTTCTTTAAGGAATAACCCTTTTGGGGCTACAGAGAGCAGGATGCCTTGTCCTATCCCCATCCCGTTTTTGTCGCCTTTTACGATTCGGGTGGGAATACTCGGTACCAGTATTCTTCCTCCCTACCACAGGATTTGGCGAAAAAAGGAAATTAATATTCAGAGAAGTGGTAGTGAACAGCATTACGAATGGGGGGACATAACGTAGGGTTAGTCGCAATATAATAAAGTAACAAATTCTCTTTGAATTGATATTTCCTCTATCACACAAAATGTGTGGCTCGTAGGGGCGCCCCATATAGAAAGTAGCAGCTGGATGCTACTGAACAGCTTTTAACCACACAATAACAGCAGGCAATACCCCAGACGAGGTATTGATGTAATATGTAATGATGTAATATGATGTATTCTGATGTAATATGCAAATAAAAATGCACGCGCGCGCACACACGGATTGGCAAATGCATGTTTAGAAAAGACATTGTATTTTTCTACAGATATGAGCTGTGGTTAACATAATGATACGTGAAGTTTATGACAATGTGATTTAAAATGTAGCGATTAAATTAGTGCGGCCCATTAAAATACTTATGTGGCTCTCCAACATGCCTTCCCTGTATGAAAACCGCCTTATCGCATAGGCTGTACATTCCTGAAAACGTGCGGAAAGCGACACTCAAAGCCCAATTCAATTAAGCCACAAAAGTACATTACGACGATCAAACGTATTGTACCTACCGACTAATTTCTGAACAAAATTCCTAATACTGCGAAAGCCTTTCGAGCTCTCGGTCGAAGTGTTCACAAATTCCGAAACACAAAAGAATGGGCTGAAACAAGAAAAAACATTTGTTTTGTACGAAAAACCCGGAAGCAAAGCAATTAAAAGTTTCCTGCCAAAGCGAACTGCGGGTAGCGGTGCACAACTGCATTTCCAACGGTTTTGTTTCAAGAGTAAGCGATGACGCGTGCAACGTTTAAACCATTAGATTAAAATTGAGGAGACAACGTCTGAGACTGTAAAATATGATTTCAAGTGCCTACAGATGTCAGATTTTATCATTCGAATGCCGTTTGGCGGTGAGGTACCATTCCCTCTGATTGGAAATAGGATTTGGTTCTATCTGGATGGGGAAGGAGACCGGCAGGACTGCAACAACTACTACATTATTACAGTGTTATGTGTACCAGGCAAGGTCCTCACCCATCTGTTGTTGGCAAGGGTTCGTTCACATCTGCTAAAGTTTCAGAGGCCTGAGCAGTCTGGATTCACACCCGATAAGTCGACATATCCTAGCGCTTCGTGGAAGATTTTGTGAAGCGCAGATGTAACAGAAACAGCTTGCATCCTATATTTTCAAGGTGTTTATGCACCATGGGGTGTTCTGGTGTCTTCTGAAGATCCGTAAGATTCCTGCAACGATAACTGGCCTGATGTATGACTAAGTTTTGCGAAAATGCTGTGCTTCTTTCCTATTAATTCAGGAGTACATGGGAACGTCATCTCCCCAACACTTTTCAACTTCTGCACAGACTGTACTGGACAGTTGCTGATCATTCACTGCGATGCATCCACTGAAAATAAGGTCACAAATCTGGTCTTTACCGGTGATGCTGTACTTCTTGTGGAGTCGTTGGATGTTCTAACAGGAGCCCTAGAGTCACTGCATACAGAGAGGCGAGGCTTCGACTTCTGGTCTCCTTGACAAAGACGTCCAGGCGTTTGGGGTCATACTGGTTGATACAGTTCAGTTCGCCCATACACGTAGCGAGGGCAGTGAGGCACAAACTCGTGGCTGAGGCAAGTCGACCGATCCTAGTTCCTTGGAATGGGAGGGGTGGCTGCAAGGCAAGCTGTTCGAAGACACATTGGGGATTGGCGTCGGTGTGTGTGAAGCGACCCCTCCTTCCCCAACTGCTCCTAATTGATGACGATGAATGGTTCAAGTGCATTAAACCTTACGCAGCGTTTTACGACTTTAATATTGATTTTTGCTGCCGCCTCACCCGGGAACCTCACCCGGGATCACAACGAAAGGGGAATCCAGAATCAACACTTCCTCCATCAGACGAAATGCATTAATTGTATAAGAAATGCTTGGAAGCTGTGGAAAACTGACTATATTGATCCATTCGATAGTCCCGCCGACATATATACTCGCACTGCTGCCAAACGATTTCTATGGAACTGCTTGCGGTGGAGGTGGGGGTACGACTTAACCGTCCCTGAACGTCAGGGATAGAAAAGGGTTGCGAGATGGCATAGAAAATAAACATCGCACGAAAGACTTCAACGATCTTGCCACAACTTCGGCAAATCAACTAATATACAACAATGAAGAAAAATATCACATTATGCTAAAAGCCCATCACACACGCAACTCGAGTTCGTTTGAGTAGAGACGTGGTTACAATACTTAATTTTTAAATCTTCAAATGTCAAATCACCTTTGCGTCATATAGTGAGAAGCTGAATGACGAACTAAGAGAAGTTAAACCTATACGAACATTAAACATATTGTTGAACTGTCCTTAGGGAAGTCTTGAATACTGTAAACGAAGTAGTCTTCCAGCTTTTCAAGTTGACAACATCTGACGAGAATCTAACGTGACAGGGTCTCGAGGGGCTGAGCGAATGATTGATATCAACCAATTACACCAGACAATACAATTTTGATTAACTCCTTCCTAAGTACTTCCAACACCAAATAACTTGTTATTTTCAGGTTCAAATCCTAAAACCCCCTAGAGATGTCAGCGTACGTGGAAAGTTACCGAGGGTAGTTGCAGCATATATAGGGCATGACGCTACCGCTAGAAAAAATCACTACTTTTTTCCGTGCTGCAACTCCAGCTTTGTCCGCCGTTCATATATTTCAATGCTCCTTGCATCCTAAGTTTCCATTACATAAATCCCCAGCTTACGAAGGCTTGCACAACCGCTGCCGTTACATGATGTAGCTGCTGCTGTGGTCGCCCGGTCATAGCGATTCCCAACATTGTCTACAAGCCAATTTGTTGGACACAGCACTGTTAGGCCGACGTCACAGGTACCAACGGACTCCGTATACGTCCGGCAGAGAAATAAATCATCACTTCAAAACGCGAATCAACGCTGCCGCGGGCCACGACCAATCAGAATAGTCGCAGCTATACGACAAAAGGGGAGTGAATCCTCTGAAATGGACGACCGCTTCCTGGGATAAAAAACGAATCCTGCTAAGATCTGAATAAATCCACAACTGGATAGCTGAATAATATGGGTCTGAAGCTGACCATGGGAAAGGAAAAAACAAAGTGAACGAGAAATTAAAAGTACCATACTGAGTAATATTGTTTATACATTATGAAAATTATACTGCAAACGCAAAAACAACTACTCATTAGTAATACAAGTCAAATTATGTACGTGTGTGATTCACTATGGTCTTGGATCACGTGCTGGGCTCATATATGGCCGATCTATCGGTAATGCTATGACCTTACACCCCTACACTGACCTTACACCCCTACACTCACCCCAACTCCCCGCCCATGAGTTGGAGTAACGACTCACAGCGCAGCGATACTAAAATTATTTCAGCCCTAGGAGGGACTCGAACCCGGACAGCCTTAGGGGCAGGCGAGAACTTTACCAACTGCGCCATCGAGTCGTGTGTGTGTGTGTGTGTGTGTGTGTATGTATATATATATATATATATATATATATATATATATATATATATATATATGAGAAATCACATAAACTCGTGATTCTAAATATGCGGAAAAACCACCAAGGAAAAAGATAAACTGATGACCAAGCGCTTTCGTCTATTCAGAGGTACCCTGAGGATGTCTGAATAGACGAAAGCGCTTGGTCATCAGTTTATCTTTTTCCTTGTTAGTTTTTCCGCATATATATATATATATATATATATATATATATATATATATATATATATAAGGAGGAAGCCTCACGCTGAAAATTTGCTCATAATAAGACCAACACAAGGGCAATGTCAACAGCGTCGTCAGGGTCTATTCATTTAGTCTTTCTTCCATATATGGGTTTACCTTATAGTATATGTAGTTGAAACTGCTCATGAGATTCTGTTTCTATATCCCACTTATCCTTAAATACATAAATGAATGAATGTGTGCGCGTGCGTGACATATAGCAAGGAATGGTGAGAGAAATCCGAAAGAAACGAGGGAACTTAGGATGCGGTGGAGGAGAGACCATGTGTTGGAAATTCATAGAGGGAGCAGCATGGACATGGAGGCTCAGCAGGGACATATGGAGACGAGAAAAGAGGAGTACGGCAAGGCATGTAGGAGGTCAGTGCAGCCTCTTCTCGTAGTCGAGCTCTACGTATACCGGCATATCCCTTAGTCATGTTCCATCCGAGGTAAAGAAGCCGTCGAGTAGGAAGATGGCAGTAAAGACATCGGAGGAGGGGTAACGTGACAGACGCCGTCAACTCTGAACGTGATGGGATGCGCATACGCTAACGCGCTGCCGCACAGATGGGAGAACTGTTTCACCGTGTTCTCTCAATACAAATGGGTGATAAGAACACATCGCCCGACTAATTTGCGTTGATAGAAAAATAATGCACCGTGAAAGGAAATGAACAGTAAGAACAGCCAGAAATAACAGCCTAGAGGAAAGCCTGGATTTACGAAACGACTCTCAGTGTGTGTGGGTGGGAGGCGCTTTTGTTTTGTGTTCGCTTACACATACATCTTCACTAGTAATAGGCTATTTGTAGTATTGATAGTAGCAGTAACAGGATAATCACTAGTCTTCGCTCCCCTCCACTCGTCTCCTCTCGTCATCATCCGACACTGCCTACACAACTGAAATACTGTAAACGGAAGTCACGTGAACAGGAAAAAGGGAAAGGACATCATCCCCATCCCCCATCACTTCCATTACAGTGCCCCCTACCCCCTGACTAGCATACAACGACAGCAAAGCTGCTAAGTGCACACTTATAAGCTATTACGCACACCAGCATACAGTAAACGGAAGTCACGTGAACAGGAAAAAGGGAAAGGACATCATCCCCATCCCCCATCACTTCCATTACAGTGCCCCCTACCCCCTGACTAGCATACAACGACAGCAAAGCTGCTAAGTGCACACTTATAAGCTATTACGCACACCAGCATACAGGGATTACACTGCAAGCGCAGCCTCTTATCAACTCGCCAACCTTCCTTCTCACTAGATCTTAACGGGTTCCACAACATTAACTGTACCCTTTACGAGTCGCTCCTGAATGAACGCTACACGGAAACGACATAACCATTTTCCTCCTACTACTACACCAAACGTCTATTCACCGTCACACCTCCAGAAGCATTACCGTCCGAGCACTCGATCCCCTCCACCCCACCGAGTATGTGATGTTCCGCACTCCACATCTTCATTGGTTTACGAGTTATTTCACTGAACATTTCCATAGTCTAAATTGTCATGTTAGTGAAAAAAATCATCAAGTCATTAGCCTAACATATATTTTTTCCTGAACACTTATTGAGATTTTTGCAACCGACACAATACTTGATCACCGAGTGGCAACACATCGGTGGTAGGAGATTTTAAACTATTTTCTACTATATAGCCGGGCAAAGGATAAGGAAATTCCTTTTGATTGTGAGACAGGTGGGGAAGGGGCGGTGCAGCATCGTGTGGCAAGGGCCTGAGCCCGAGACGAGCAAAGAGGAGAAATACCTGACGAGGAGGAAGATTCCAGAGTAAAAAAATAAACTATAAAAAGGGGAGTAAAGCGGATGGTCCGCGCCGTCTGTCTGTGACTTCATGCCACTTTTGGGGATGCGAGAGGGGTTGAGGGGAGGGACAAATGCGGCAGGTGCATATGCGCCCAGCAGCAACGCAAGGAAACTCAATTCCTTAATACCTTTTTGCCATTTCTCTCTGCAGTCCTTTGTAATTATATGTACTGATTTGTGTGGCTCCAACCCAACCACCACATCCTCCTCCTCCTATAGTTCTGCTGCAGGACTCCAGTGACCAATCATCCTCCCCGTTCGTCTCGACCTGCACTCCCACAGTCGGTGTTGCTGCGCGGCTGTGTAGATGTCTCCCCGTGTCAGGCAAGACGGTCTGGCGAAAACGGGTCCCGAAAGCTGTTAAAAACAAATTCCAGGAGGATGAAATCTACCAAGAGTATTAAAACTTTAAATGAGCTTTCGTGCATGTAAACTCAATCGCCCCATCTTCACCAGCCTCACGCATCTGAGTCTTCAACCACTTCAAAACGGTGACGCACTTTCTGGATTTTCTTCCAGCTATGGATAGGTCATTTTATCAGTCTGAGAGGGGAGACGCCAGCCACCTATCAGATCTTCTTCCGACAGGAATCCGCCACCCCAGCTGCATCAAATCACCTTGCCTTGACAGATAGGTAACTCAACTAGTACGCCACACAGTTGAAAAGGTTACCTTGGAACGCTTCCCACCTCCCAATGATACGCAACTGCCAGAGAGAAGGAAACTTTAAAATGAAGACGCAAATTTTAAGCCATATGCAGTAGGAGGGGAGGGAAAGGGGGTATAGTTCGGAAGTAAGAGGCCAGACAGGCTGGCCCAAGGGATGGAGAATAGGAGAGGGGCAGTGGGGGAGTGCGTCGCAGGACTCGTCGCTCGCATTCCCTCCCTTAAGGCATCGCTCACTACGATATCCACTCAATCATTCCGTGCACCTCGTCCAATGGGGACAACCTACAGTCTTAAGGTGCGTGTACATTGTGGATTATAATCTAGCTAAACCTGGCGTGGTCTAGCGAGACTTATCTAAATATGGTGTACAGTACAATAAAATTTACTCTCCCTCTAGTTTTGATAGGGTAGGTAGATTAAATGTAGTGAAATTGCTCTAGCGTTAGAGTACACTTGAGTTCGTTTGACGAGGAAGTCTCAGACAGATTTAAGACTTGTGTATGTCCCTGTCCAGCCACCTAATTGCTGCAACTGCAACGTTAGTCACAGGAAAGGATTTGAAGAAAAGAGAAAAAGTGTGTGGGTCAGAAAATGAATAGCCATATGAAATGACGGGGAGCACATGCAAAATTGTTGAAAAAAAAAAAAAACGGTTGATGACGCAATATCCTACAATAACTTTCTACATACAGTATGTTGCCAAAGGTTATGAATATTTATTGGAAAAAGTGACCCAATAAAAATTAAAAGACACGATATTCATGCCACTTTCTTTTATTTTCCTCATTTCAATGTTCATTAGGCAACACAGATTGTACCACTTTCGTGTGATTTCTGAGTCAGGAATATTTAATGTCTTCCCTGTTCATTTTATAGCACTTTCCTTCTTTTCTTTATTGCGGTACTACATCAACGAACCATTCACACTACTGTAGTAATAGGATTGGCCACTCACTATTTTAATTTTCCTTGGACGTCATTTTACTCACGTTGTACATTAATAGTTTTATCTTGAACGACAAAAATTATCTAAGTTGACAAACATATCTAGAGCAGTCTCAGTACGCTCTCTCCACCTTGTGTCCACTAGAACACAAAATAGACTACAACTCTACCGAGATCGGACACTAAATCTAGCTACAGCACTCTCACTGATGTTTACACTATTTAGAGAGCTCTAGCTAGAGCAAATCTAGCTAAAATCTCTACAGTGTGCACATACCTTTATACAATCTAACTTACAACATGCCCGCCGCAGCTTTATCGCCTCCGACAAACCATGCCCATCAACAGTTACGCGTTGTCTCTGTTTTGTGAACGTTGTCGTGGACTAGATGTTGATGCTTTTGGATGTAACTGAAGTGCACAGCATGGCGTACCCAATACACAAAGGTGACCAACACGTGGGTCTGCTCTCCCGGGGAAAGCTAATTTCAGACGATGTTATTCCTGCGACTCAATGTATAAATTATTATCTCGCATAATTTGAAGCCGTTTATTAATTATCCTGTTCAGAACCGAAGCTTTCAGCTGAAAGAAAGCGTCATTAACCGAGATATGTCAGCAATTTCCTCTCGTCCACAGCTAGAACACACACCGGGCAAGATCTTTGCGTCTGAGCTTTTCAACGAAAAACCAAGTGAAAAAATATTCTGATAACTTTCGAATTGCTGAAACGAGCAGCTCGCTGCAAATCTGCATGGGAGGGAATTACCTGGGCTATTTGGAACATGGGACTGTGCTAAGCCTAAACGTGGTTCAACATCTAACTTGGGTTGTCTCCAGGCCCCGTTCAAGGAGCGTGTTACACCAAACTATAAGCGATTCGCCTCTCCAGCTTATAATTTTTAAACTCCTTTTCTATGCACGCTTAGATATACCTGACTAAAAGAGTACCTGATTCAACAAACTCATTTTTTGTTGATGTCGAATTGGTACATTTTTACTGAAAACAATCCTTTATTACGAAAACTGACTGAATAAAAAATACTAATGAATAACGAATTGAGAAATCCTTACTGCACCTATCACACGAATGTTGCCAACATCACCAATCACACATGAAATATTAAATTACGCCAATGTAATGTTGTTTGATAATTCAATATAATGTAATTTTAAGAAGAAATATGTGGTAATTTGAACAATGTAATGTAACTTTAATTAGATAGAGGTTATAATTAGAACGATAACAAATAAAAGGTCATAATGATTAGCATTAGAGACTTCAAGGGAAATAAATGACGACCCGACCAAATTTACCGGTTCCGAAGAGGATTTTCACTTCGACACCGAAAAGGTGTACAAGAGGAAGGGAACAATAGGAATGGAAGAACATACGAGTGTTTAGGTAAAGTATTAACGAGTTCAGGAACAGAGATAGTATGTAAGTTTCTACGTAAATATTCTCGGTTAAAGAGAAATAGAAAAAGATGGGAAACAGTTTTCGGAACTAGTGTCGGAGTGGAGCTATGGTGTCGTCCTGGTTTTTTTTTTTTTTTTTTTTTTTTTTTTTTTTTTTTTTTTTTAAGAACTTATCGAAAACAATTCTGGGACCAACTATGCAGAATCAAGGGGTGACTTATCCCCGCTAACCGAATCGGATCCAAGGAAAGATAACATAAACCCTCGGTAGAGGAAAGAGAATTCATAGTTCAAAATGAATCATTATTACAAAAATATTTAAACATTTATCATAGTTGTTACATAAATACAATTTTGTATACAATAAAACCAATTTATGTAGAAATAGTGAGTACTTACCAAGTATATATTTATATACATCTGAAATGTCATGGGCTTCAGGTCGAAATACTACAAATGATCCCAAAAATGATTCATGATATTTCATGAAACATCACTTACGATGTCGAAATGTGACAAACATTTAAAAAAATACTCAACTGGTTACGATCTACAGAACTAACAATACTTGCCATTTGCCCTCGACACTTCCATCTCAAAGACTATCCAATCAATCAATTAATCAGTAATTACTGTGGAAAACATTCCGTCATTTCCTGCTTCCAGTGCTAATTGGACCGAAGTCGAATTATTAGCGTTCGAATGGAAAAGAGAAAAAGGAAAAGTTGCCATTTATGACTTTCCCCTTACCTAGTAAAAGACATCCTGGATACATTTTCACGCTTCCTATGATTCATGGCATTGAACCTTCGAATGTTAGGTGAAATTTGTATAAAAAAAAATCCTTCAAAATATCTATGAAATGTGTGGTCATACAATATCCCCTTCACTCAGATGGGCACAAGATATCCATTACCAACTCATGATAAATTGTTCTACACTGGAGAACTTAGACGTAGTTTCTCTTTATTCCAACCCATCACTTGTGACCGTTTATTTGATTTTTTTTTTATTACAAGGTTTTTTATACCGGCTGCAGCTCGCCGAGACCGTGTTTACAGTAAACGAGGCAATGAACATATTTGCATCAGTTACAATTGAACTTGTATGTTATACATTATGATTGTGATCCACTACCAACAGCATGGCCGGCACTGCAATAAGGAAAAACTCCTCTTTAATTCTGGTTGATGTTGGAAGGTGGTTGGCGAAGACTTCAAAGGAACTTGAATCTAAATGGCACGATGACAAATGAGCCTTCACCTGCGTCTCTCCCTCCATTCTGCCCTGCGCTCTCAGGCGGTCCGATCAATCAATTTGCTGCCCCAAGTCGTTCTTGCAGGAGGCCCGCAGCCCCCAAAGTAACCGGCAACGGCCCCTGGCCTGACCCACATATCATTCAAGGAGATCCATTTTTACCAAAAATTAGTTTCACAAACAGTACCTGACCATGGGCAAGATGGGCACGGGACCATCTGGTACCCTTTTGAACTAATTTCTCATTACGGAAATATAAAAGCCCACTGCTTTTCCTCGTCCTAGACACGGCGTCGTTACAATACCCGCGACAAACTTGGCTGATCGCTACAGCAGCGTGCAGACGAGCTCTGAGACTACATCGAAGACAACACATCTTTGTCACCCTCCACTCCTCATTCCTGCCGACAAAGACCACTCTTCATCCACTGTCTTCAGGAAACAACAACTAGATTCTTCGTTGCACTAGTCTTTTTATACGTGCATTTTTCTTGAGCTCACTTAAGTCACTTGTACATGGACAAGTTATGACCAAGCGAATGGAGAGAAAAAGACGTGCGTGTGTGAAAGTGCTGCCTTTCAGCTTGAGTGGATGCCGACGGGCTGGATATTTCAAACGAGACGGGGATATGAAGGGGGCATAAATATAAAAAGGGAACACCTGCTATTTAACCTTAATGAAGAGGGATTCCACAATGTTTCTATACACGTATAAATATCATTCTGTGTACAACAACATTCTGTAGAACCTTTACGTCCAAATTGTCCTAAAACGACGGAACAAATAGATGAGGACACACAAAGCCAGGCTCACCGTGTGGGCGTGTTGGCCTTCAAGCTACAAGAGGGCTTAGTGGAGCTGGTTGTTGTATGGACGGCCTGATAAGGTCGGTGGTGTATTTGTACGTGTGATATGGATAATAATTTTGCTAACCGGCTGGGCAAAAAGCTGTAACAAGCTGTTGACAAGGTAGTGATGAATGTAAAATGTGCATTTGCGTG
>NC_134779.1:12123428-12198428 GCF_046742065.1 Oratosquilla oratoria | reverse complement strand
TCTCTTTTTCTTCTTTGAACAGAGTCGATAAATTCAATTTTGACAAGCTCTCCCTCATATGACAGGTTTGGAAGTGTTGGGGTCATCTTCGTAGTTGCTCTGGATTCTTTCAATTTCTTTTATATTCTTTTTTGTAATGGGTGACCATAGTGTCGCAGCATACTCCAATTTTGGCCTTATTAGTGCGACTAGTATTTTTTTTTTACCATTTCTTCGTCCAAATAGATAAAAACCACCTTTATTGATCTTAGCAAGTTGAAATCTACTTCCCATATCTGACTCCATTTCCAAATCTTGTTCAGGTCTCTCTGCAGTGATTCACAATCCATTTCAGCATTCACTTTCCTCAGCAATTTAGCGTCGTCTGCAAAGAAGCTCATGTAACATTCCACATCTTTATCCATGTAATTCACATAAATAGCACACATTGTTGGAGCCAATACCGATTCCTGTGGAACTCCATTAATTACCTCCTCCCAAGCTGAACTCTTTTCTCTGAACACTACCCTCTTTTTCCTTCCATGCAAGAAATCCTCCATACAGTTCAGTAGTTTACCTTGTATCCCTCACACGTTTTCCAGGTTTTTTTTTTAAATAATTTATCCCTTTCTTGTATTATATCTATTAGTCTTGAGTAGAAACAGATTAAATTTGTGGCACATGATCTTTCCTGTTTGAATCCACATTGTCTCGGATTTATTATATTGTTTTCTTCCAGGTGTTTTATCCATTTATTCTTAATATCCTTTCCACAAATTTTGGCTACTGTGCTTGTGAGGGAAACAACTCTGTAATCTGTTGGATCTTCTTTGTTTCTTCCTTTATATATTGGTACAATATTGGCATTTTTCCAATCATTTGATATTTTCCTTCTTTGAATAAGCAACTTCTTATGTTATATATTTTCTCTATTAATTATTCTTTACATTGTTTTAGTATCCAATTTGCTATTCCGTCTCGGCCGTGTGATTTCCTAACATCAAGGTTCGTCAACTGATCCATTCTTTTATTTTATGTTATTTTCATTTCCCTCATGGGAGGGGGGGGGCGATCGCACTTTACTACCTTCATCCCAATGCTGTACTTTTTCTCTAGTGAAAACCGACTGTGTGTGTGTGTGTGTACATCCTGTGGTAATTTTGGATTGCTGTACCCACGGCTATATTAAAAATATTTTGTTCGGCAGTATCTATTGACTACATTCACAACATTCCTTTTTATTATTATTATTAACATTGGTGACGAAACCTTAAATGGATACAAACAAGCGGGCTTTTAGTACACAGTCCTTTCGAGGAGCTCCTTCTTCGAGTTATCCAGCTCTCCTACCCCCTCACTCCACTCCATTAACCATGGCATCATTCAAACCTATTCCTCCCCTCCAGTTCACGTGATGGAGGACGGAGGTTGAAGAGAAAGATACGGGAGAAGTGGAGAGTAAGGCTGCGGGGGGGGGGGCACGGGAGCGTAAGATAGATCTGGGGAATCATAAAGTGAAAGGAATGAAAAACATGAGGGGGAGATGGGGGCAACAACAAAGAACAAGAGTAAATGGACGGCGAGTACAATCGTGGTGAGGGAAAGTGAGAGAAACAAAAGGAAAGAAAACCATAAAAAATGAATGAAAGAGTGTGAATGAGAGGTACAAGTGAGCGAGGAAAATATATACGAATATATATATATATATATATATATATATATATATATATATATATATATATATTATATACATACATATACCAAAGGCTTTTTCCCCTTTACAAGGGAGGTAGCCAAAAAACAAAGGCATAGAAACCACTCCCACCCATTCCATACTCTACATACTACACTCCACTCTACCCTCTTCCCTCCCACTTTCCCTCTTATCTTGGCACCTCCTGGTTGATAGGTCATCCCTACATCTTGTCCACTCCCCTGGGTCACAAGCAGTGCCGCAAGAGACAGCATATCCACAGCAAGGCCGCTTCATTAAATCGGCGAGCCCCCCTCTCCGTCCCCTCACGCAGAAAAGGAGAAGACGGGGAGAAATCCCTTTGGGCGGCGTCAATTTATTTCTCATACATACTCACACTCCATTCCCCACACACTCCCCCTCATGCATTACAGCATCATCCATACACAACCATCCTCCATTCACCCTTATCTTCTGTCCTCTCCCGTCCTTCCTCAACAGACATTCCCCTCTTTCCCAATGCCCCTTTTACCCGATTCATCCATCTCATCCTAGGTCGACCCCTCATGATCACTCCTTCCACTTCTGCCTTCCACACCTCAAGTCTTTCTTCACTCATTCTTTCCATCTCTCTCTCTCATATATATATATATATATATATATATATATATATATATACATATATACACACACACACACATATATATATACACACACACACACACACACACACACACACACACACACACACACACACAAGGCGAGATGTACGTATGTTTGTCATTCTCTCTGAGGAAGGCATACAGCCAAAACGTAAGGGAATAAAGTACCCCGTCGTCATTCTGAGTTTTCCTACGCCAAAAAAATTATATATATATATATATATATATATATATATATATATATATATATATATATATATGTATATATAAATATATATATATGTAACTGAAGGCGGAGAAAATATACGAGAAATAATGGAAGAATTACTGCCTTAACGTTTCGACCCTTAGGGTCTTGATCACAAAGCATAACACAAAAGTATAACATGGACATTTTATACACATACACGTCACCTCACAGGGTGCCTGGGAAAGGTCGTCATGCTCGGAACATTTGTCCGTTTGTTTTCATCCACTATCAATAAACTTGTAGCTCTTGCTACAAGTTTATTGATAGTGGATGAAAACAAACGGATGAAAACAAACGGACAAATGTTCCGAGCATGACGACCTTTCCCAGGCACCCTGTGAGGTGACGTGTATGTGTATAAAATGTCCATGTTATACTTTTGTGTTATGCTTTGTGATCAAGACCCTAAGGGTCGAAACGTTAAGGCAGTAATTCTTCCATTATTTCTCGTATATTTTCTCCGCCTTCAGTTACATTTGTCATAGTTTAAATCAACATATATATATATATATATATATATTAGTATATATATATATTATATATATATATATACAGTATATACATACATATATACACATATACACACATATATACATATATATACATATATACATTTACATTTACATATATATATATATATATATATATATATATATAGAGAGAGAGAGAGAGAGAGAGAAAGGAGAATTAAGGGCGAGGGGACAATATGAAGCTTTTGTTGATTAATCTATTATTAGATGAGCCGGTCAACCTCGACAACAAGAGGAAGAGACAGACAGACAGCCAAAGCCCAGCAGTGACGTCAAAACTGCACCACCGAAGAGGGTGCGGGTGAGGATGAGAGGTTGGGAGGAACCTTTCAATTTCGTGGTGGCAGACACCAGACGTTCTCTCTCTCAAATCCTCTCTCATTCGCTGGTAAACACAAGCTTGAACATAATCGCCGAAGGTCGAGACCGGACCCTCGGTACCGGATTTAAATCCTTTGGCACTTGTCTTCGTTTCTCTTCTGTGTCCAAAGGACAACAGCAGCACCTCCTCCTCCTCCTCCTCGAGACCCCTCAGCCCTCGGCCGAGCCAACCTTGGCCGGACCAATCCCTCCTTCGCCCTACCGAGCACAAAACCCGGACATTGTACCAGTATGGGATGGCGGACGGGAAGAAGAGGGGACAGAAAAGGCAAAGGAAGAGAAGGACGAGGGGGGAAGAGGGCGAGACGGACAAGATTTCAAGAAGTGAACATGGGGGAAGAAGTCATAAGGTGAGATAAGGAAGCTGATGGGAGAGAAGGGGAGACGTCGAGGAGTGTGAAAACAAAACAGACGGGGTGGGAGGAGGAGGCGGTGGTGGTGGTGGCGGCGGAGGAGGAGGTAAGTGATTCTGAAGTTGTAAAAGGGGATGGTAGGACGACTGAATAAAGTGGGTGCAGTTGGTGGGAGTGGGGCGGGGAGTCATTTCGACATTACGTCATCAGCCATTTAAAATCCACTACTGAACAAATGCCTCCCCCCTCCTTCTCCTCCTCCTCCTCCCCCGACAAGACCATCGTACGACCGTGCTAACTGCCACGTCACTCCCGATGGCCTCTCCATCTCATCCCTCGACCTTCTTGCCTGGTCTTCTTCCGCGATTTTGGTGTTGTTTGGGGCCCATCACAACGATGAGAATGAGGTTCACTTGGGGAGCGGGAGGGAAGGGGGCGAGGGGAGAGACAGAGCTGATAATGCTGGACGGGATGCGGGTATGTTTGTGAGTGTGTGGGTGTACGTAGACAATGTCTGTAGGTCTTGGGCACTGTGGAAAGAGCGCGCGCGCGCGTGTGTGTGAGAGAGAGAGAGAAAGAGTGAGTGAGAGAGAGAGAGAGAGAGACAGAGAGAGAAGAGGGTATGAACGACAGGAACCAGGGCGGAGGGGGACAGATATTAGTTCTGGGAGGTCGAAGGGGACGGAAAGGAGAAGGGAGAGGGAGAGGCACGAGAGTCGGCAGACAGAGCAAGACAAGAGATAGAATTGGTGAAAGAGGAGTGGCAGCTCTGGATGTAGTAGTATACATGTGTGTGTGTGTGTGTGTGTGCGTGTGTGCAATTCACCAGTTTTGGATCACGTGTTGGACTTGTGATCGACAGCTACAACCCTCTCGGATGAGAGCTCAGACCTCATATATGACCGATCTATGGGTAATGCTGTGAACTGACTGACACACACACACACACACCCAACTCCCCGCACACGAGAGTTGGAGTGACGGCGAGATTCGAACTCGGGCCACTGGGTTAGCAATTGCGAACGCTACCACTGCGCCGTCGAGCCGTGTGTGTGTGTGTGTGTGTGTGTGTGTGTGTGTGTGTGTGCAAGCGTATAGAAAACGGGTTTGGGGTTTGGATGGGAATTCGTTGGTGGAAATCGTGGTTGCCGCTATTAAGGCGTGAGAAGGTTGCGGTGCTATAGGGAGCGGGGGTTCTCAGTCTAGGGATCGGTGAGCGCGGCTATATGCTTTCGTGGCGTTTGACACCCCGTCCCCCTCAACAAGGATCAGACATTTTTGGGAAGAAGGGCCAACCGGACATCGGTGGGGGAAAGGAAGATTCCCTGTCATTAATTAAAGATGAATAGTGCAAAGGTTTGGACGCCCACTTTCTCCGTCCTGAAGGATGACCCAAGGTAAGTTCCTCTTGTGTCATTTAAGTCTTATTTGCCTTGTGGTGAACAGAGTCCCCTACATGTGCTTATACGCGATATTTTGGCTTATAGTATTGCCGCTGCCGAAATGGGATGGTCAAGGAATGTATATGTGTTGTAGAAACAGCTGGCCTTCAGCCTTGTATTACTTTTGTGTAGGTTAAGTCCATACTAAGCCTGTACCACAGGCATTTGTATCCTCATGAAAGCACAACCTTGGCCCTGCTGAAGCCATGTTCCCGCGAGGCTGGGTCCTTCGCCACCTTTCGGTACGCAGGGTGGTATATAAGGAGACCAGGTTGTGGTCCCCAGGCAGTTCTCTTTACTTGTCACCAGCGATGCGCGACTCAAGGCTCACGGTCACTCCTGCGGTTAAGGGCAGCCTCGGAGCCCGACCGCCGAACCAGCCTAGGTCGACACTCGCACCAACCAGAATAAAATCCATGAAACTCACTCGAGTCTCGTTCACTCCCTCGTCACCAAAGTCCGAGTAACGTTCTCGTAATGTTATAGCCTCACCCCCAACACACACACACACACTCCGAAAGATAGAGGGGGGAGGGAGAGAGTGAGGAGAGAACGACGATGCCTCCACAAAATGAAGGAAGAAAGGGAGTAACAAGAAATGTAGGTGAGAGGTGGTGCGACATAGTGATGGATGGCTGGAACAGCTGGTGCTCCTGAGGAAGGGCATGAGATTGGGAGTAGACGGTCGGTCGGTCAGAAGAGCAGATCCGATATGGAGACGAGAAAAACATTAGGGCAATACGCGACGATCTAGTGGATTAGAAAAAAAAAGGAAAAACAATCGAGGTGAGTGAGTGGAGTTATTG
Source organism: Oratosquilla oratoria (assembly GCF_046742065.1). Taxonomy (NCBI): domain Eukaryota; kingdom Metazoa; phylum Arthropoda; class Malacostraca; order Stomatopoda; family Squillidae; genus Oratosquilla; species Oratosquilla oratoria. The sequence continues at coordinate 12,192,332 of NC_134779.1, read as the reverse complement.
GTACTATTCCGGTGCTCAAAATTGGAGAAGATTGGGGAAGACTCAAAAATGAAGGTGGGGGGGTGGAAGTTTAGGGAAGCGGCAGAGAGGCCCTTAATGGCGGAACGAGACGGGCAAGGACGCCTTAATGAAGAAGGGACGGAGCAGGACTCGCCCGTCTGAGAAGGGAGGAAACTGCGCAGAGTGGGGCGAGAGAGGAAATGACGCCGAAAAGTCGTAACGCGGCGCCAAAAAGAAGTCGGCCCCGGGGCCGGGGTTTCATTGAACGACTAATGAGCGGATCTTTCCCAGAGCCCATAACAGTCACCCCCGCCCTAAACTCTACTCAACTCTTAAAGATTAAGCTCAATTCCCATTTTCCTTCCCCGCATTAGGCGACCCAACCACTAACCTGAGGGAAATAACCCTTGATAACTCATATGGGGTGAGTAAGTACGCAGAGATGGTTCGGGTACATCGTTGGGAAGGATGAAGAACGAACCTGAAGGGACAGGAGGAAGGGAGAGGTGGAGGGAGAGAAGTCAGGCGGAAGACCAAGGGCAAAGGGGAGAGATACGGTGAAGAGAGAGAGCTGGAATGGTATTGGTATTTGGTCACCACTAAACTACGCTTCTTTCCCTGTAGATCATATCGGAAGAGGAGTCAGAGATGGGGAAGAAAAGGTACAAATAGAGCAAAATATGGTGCAAATATTAAAAGTTGTGAGACTTTTATTTTTATTATAATTATCATTATTATATCGATTAGGTTTCATTCATATAAGATGACACAAAAAATCGTTTACCATTTGAAGTCTTTACAAATTTTCATCTTGGCTGCTGCCGGGTGATTTCATTCATCTGCGGGAACCCCCGGCCACGCCAGGGGCTGATGCAAGCCGACAGTTCTGTCCGATGTCTCAGTTCCTGCGTACTCTCGCTTCTAAGTCGACTTCGACCTCGTGTTAATTATGTTCAAACATGCTTTGTCCGAGAGAAATGGGGGTGTCAATACCCAAGTTATATTATATATATAATATATATATATATATATATATATACATATATACATATATATATATATATATACATATACATATATATACATATACATATATATACATATACATATATATACATATACATATATATACATATATATACATATACATATATATACATATATATACATATACATATATATACATATATATACATATACATATATATACATATATATACATATACATATATATACATATATACATATACATATATATACATATATACATATACATATATATACATATATACATATACATATATATACATATACATATATATACATATACATATATATACATATGCATACATATACATATATATACATATACATATATATACAATACATATATATATATATACATATACATATATATACATATACATACATATATACATACATACATATACATACATATACAATGTATATGTATGTATATGTATGTATGTATATGTATGTATATGTATATATATGTATATGTATGTATATGTATATATTATATATATGTATGTATATGTATATATTATATATATGTATATGTATATATATGTATATGTATATATTATATATATGTATATGTATATATATGTATATGTATATATATATGTATATATATATGTATATATATATGTATATGTATATATGTGTGTGTGTGTATATATGTGTGTGTGTGTATATGTGTGTGTGTGTGTGTATATGTATGTATGTATATTATACATACATATACATACATACACACACATACACATATACACACACACACACACACACATACACACACACACACACACACACACACACACCTTGACTTTGGCGGGACAACACACACACACATAGCTCCCCTTCCCGCAAAATACAACTAGGTAAACATATATATATATATATATATAAATATATATATATATATATATATATATATATATATATATATATAACTACTCACCTTTATGGAAACTTAGAACTTACATAAATCTATATATGTATAACGCATACAGCATATCTGAAATGTTCCCCTTTAAAGCTTTGGTGACGCAAGTAGCGATGGAGGCAATGTCCCCCATAACACACACACTCTCCCACGCACGCGCGCGCATACACACAAACAGCGATACGAGTCCCCGCCCAGGGCTGAAAAGCATCACTGCACTGCAATCCGGCACTGCAACTCTGGTGGGCAAGGAGTTATGTGTAAGATCACAGCATTCCCTATAAAACCGGGATATATAGAAACTCGGTTCTCATCAGGAAGAGAAATAGGAGGTGGCGCCATGGCACAACGGTCGACTTGAGTCCGCACGTGAACCCACGGTCGGGCAGAACAGAGTTCTCCGAGTCAAGAACTGCTGCGAGGAAAGTGGTTCCGAGCTAATACCACCCTAAAACTCTAAGCTGATCTGTTTACAGCTGTGGAGGGAGAGTGGGGTGGGTGTCCTCTACAGAGGTAACAACAGCTACGAGCTTGTTTAGGCCGAGACCTGAAAGCTGCAAAGTAAAATCGCCTGGTGTTTGCCAACACACAAGCCCTTAGCGTCGCAGTGGTTTCCAAACTCTTATGGCACCTCTTTCGCTTTCAGTAGACACCCACAGTAGACACGCCCTCCTCCTCCATTTTTTTTTCTATTTACAAAATTATATGGGTTGAAGTGACTAATAGAATTTTACTTGCACGTATGTAACAGATACTTGTTTTCTAAATTATTTCATTATAAAGGATTACAAAGGAGCATGCCGACATGAGGCCTTTTGGTCCATAACTAGGTCGGATGCGATTTTTTTTTAATGATAAGTAAATCAAAAAAATAAAAAAAATCATAACAGCATAAATAATAATAAACAAAATAAATAAATGCATAGGTATAGTTAATAAACAGTAAAATAATAATAGACATAAATGAAAATCAAGCAAATGATAAACAGACGAATAATAACAATATAAAATAAATGGCAGGCATTACAGCAAATAACAATATAAAATAATTTACATAATAACAATATAAAATAAATGGCAGGCATTACAGCATCTTGCTGTAATGCCTGAACTGAACTACATTGCACTACATTGCTTCGAACTTAACTACATTGCACTGCATCTGCAGGAAGTTTATTCCATTCATTAACTACACGGTTGGCGAAGTTGTTTCTACCCAATTCCAAATTAAATCTATTTCCTGACAGTTTGAGACCATTACTTCTTGTCGGATTCTTATTCAGTGTGAAAATTTTGTCACTATTGATGGTGTCAATCCCCATTAGAATCTTAAATACCTGAATCAAATCACCTCCGAGTCTACGCTTTTTTAAGGGAAAACAGATGCATATGTTTCAGTCGCTTTTAGTATGATTTATTTTTGACATTTGGAATCAGTTTTGTGGCTCGCCGTTGTACTTTTTTCCAATCTTTCAATGTCTTTAATGAGATTCGGTGACCATACGGAAACAACATATTCCAAATGTTAATGAGAGATGGACTTTTGAAGTCAAAAGATCGCGCAATCAGTCCTAGAATCTTATTTGCTTTCTCAGAGGCTGAAATACACTGTTTAGATGATTTGAGATCGTTACTGATAATTACGCCGAGATCTTTTCCACTATCCACCTTTGTTAACGAATCTCCACATAACTTGTAATCGTACTTACTGTTATTTTTTCCTATGAGCATAACCTTGCATTTACTTGTGTTAAATTTTATTAGCCACTTTTCAGACCACTGCTGTAGGGGGCGCGCCCCATAGTTTACAAACTACTAATTTAAAATCACCAGTTGATAGTCAAGCAGTCAAGCAGGGAGAGTCCGAATTACCGGAAATTCAGCGCTTCGGTAACTCACTCACACAACTAGAGACGTGCCAAGTCATTCACTCACTCACCTTCGCTTTCACTCTATGTCAACAGAAACACCGGTAAAACCGACGGCATTCTCAAACCTTCATCAAATACTGGGGTTTCCCGGACAGCCCGTGATTTAATGACATAAAAGGGCTGACAGCTGATATTGTTAACAGTTCTGCCTGGCAGTTTGGTCAGTGGTGTCCAACTTGATTTTACAAGACTTCCCTCGAACTGTACAGTGAGGGAACCCCATCGCATAGTTTGGCTAAAGACATCACCCCACCTGGACTCGCTTTCGCCAATGCAACGACAAAGTCTTGGTCACGTGATCAGTAGATAGGTCTACTGCTAACGCACGAAAATTTATCTTTACACCTCGGGGCGCTTTTCTGTTATCAGAACCTTGACTTTTGTCTTATGTACTCGGTGCCAGTCACCAGCAACGGTTGAGGGATCAAACTCGGGCCCACATAGTCACGAGGCGAGTGAGAAAAGGTGCCACAGTATCGATGTCTCGTGGGCGATCTATTTTCCTGCACTGCTCTTCGTCTCCAATGGCCTGTCCCCCGAAGAGCACCCGTGCCCAATTCGAAGCAGAAAGAGGAACAGATCCCCATTGCCTCCCCTCTTCCCCGCCCTCTCCACCAAGTGGAGAGGGAGGAGACAGCATGAGGACCAGGGGGCCCGCTTCATCCTGTGTATAAGGAGTGCGACATGGGCCACGGGGCCCATGCATCAGGCCCTCCTGTTGAGAAGGCAGGGCAGCACGCCCTCAAGTACACACAACCCGCAAAGCAGGGGAAGGGGAAGGGGCTTCAAGGATGTCGTAGCATTACCTCCTTGTAGGCCGCCACCGTCGTCGTCCAGGTGTCCTTCTTGTGAATCTCGTTTGGACCACGACTTCAAATTGGATAGGTCTTGTCACTTCCAATGGCTCCATTTTCCGTGTATATTAACACGAATACGCATAGGAACGCGTTTTCCAATTGTGTGTGTGTGTGTGTGTGTGTACACGCGTGCATGCACACACATTGCCTTTAAGCCATGTACTGTTAACAAGTGAATATCACACACACATATACACATACGCACGCTTCATTTCCCTGGCACTACATTACGTTTACAATAGCGGCAGGTTACAATTTACACAATGCCAATGGAAAGTTATATCACGGCTGCCTGTGCTCCATCAACACCGTAACGAACTACACTGCGGAGTGGGTGAGAAATGAAGGGATACGCTCCCGGCTCTTGAAAAACAAACTGATATTTTTAGCTTTATTTCAGACCATCCGAAGTCAAACGGAAAAAGATACTTTTAAAATAATGCATTCTAGTCCGCTTAAAACTGACCTACACACGTCACACGCGTACACACAACGTGCGTGTGTACGAGTGTATGCGTAGTTGTATTCAAGGTCTAAGTAAACAGGTCTAACCGCTGGAGCAGTTTTGCGCAGCTTCTGACGTCTTTTGGATGCGTCCATTTTCTCTTTGTGATACACTGAAGAAAACTGTGAAACGTCAAGGAAGACAGGAACTATAATATTTTATATATTATATATATATATTATATATCATATATATTATATATCATATATATTATATATTCATATATATAGACAGGAACTATAATATTTTATATATATTTAATATAATATTTGTCAGAATATAACTAATTGAGTGAAGCGGTGCGAGCGAAGGCGACGTCATTTTCGAACGACGTACCAACTTCAACTGACAGCTATAGGACCCGCTAACCCCACTTTGAACAGCCAGGTGACGTTCACGGGCCCGCTGCGCCAACTCCCTCGAAATTCGGTGGGAAGTGGTTAGACCTTATATTCTTAGATCTTGGTTGTATTTATCAATTAAGTAAACATGCGCACACACACATAATGAGCTAGGATCAATTGTGTTTATCATGTATCAAACTATTCATCATACGCTACGTTAGTTTCTAAATACATTTGCCGACGATGCAGAACGATTTCATAATTACAAGGCACTGCAACAAAATCTAGATAATCGTCACGAAGGGAAACATTTCAAGGTATACAACTCAATGAAAATAAATTCTGCGTGAGAGAGTACGTTCTTGGAAAACGGGAGAATAAAAGAAAAAGTACTTCAAAGTACTCAACGGATCTCAGAAGAAAGGCCGGAAACCCTTGCTTTAACATCTCTGGAGGAAAGAAGGAAGAGAGGAGACGTGTGATCCTCTCACAGAAGGGGAAGGGGAATCATAGATATAGATAGCTACGCCTAGCCAGCGGTGACTGCCAGCAGAGGACACAAAGCTAATTTTGGTTAGCCACAGTGCATAAAAAATTATATTTATTTATATATATATATATATATATATATATATATACAGTATATACATATATATATATATATATATATATTATATAAACTTCAGTAGAAGAACATTTGAAAAGCTGAAAACAACATCTAGCGGTGGTGGTGAATGTTGTAAAGTATAAATACAAAGTATAAATAGCTTCAGACTACTGTACGATGAAAAGAAAACACCAAAAAATAAAGGGAGTACAGTGAACACAGGGTTCTGCTGTCTCGGCATTGCAAGGCACACGTATACGAGCGAACATCCAAAACACACAGTTTGATCGATGGAGAGAAACAGGCGGGACTACACGAACGCTCTTCAGTGTTGCCTACTCACGGCGAATGACGTTGCAGCACTTATACATGCTATGCCACCTAATCCATTCACTCTACACTTGTCTTCCGGCGCCTCTTCCTCACCCAGTGGCACTTTTCCGACTGCCGCCGGACTAGCTTATTCGTCCCTGAAACAAACGCCCCTCTGCAGAAATGGAATTCTTGCCTAAAGAACAACCCCTTCCCTCCCTCCCTCCCTACCGGGTGATTTTTTCCTTTCCTTGCGGTTGCCGCCAGACTATTTCAATAGTATTCGTGGTATATCCTACCCTTACCAACAGGCCCCCTCCCTGGAGGCGAAGGAGACAGGAGGCTTGGTCATCTCCGTCAAATAGAATGGTATGATAGTCACAAGTTCATTTCTAGATCAATCCATGTTACCAAAAGGCTCCTTGTCTCAGTACGTGCGTGCGTGCGTGTCTGCTCCGTTACCTACCCGAGCAGAATGCCACAACCATCCCTTTCATTCGTATTCATAAACGAATTTCTGGGGCTGGAAAGAGGGGGACGGCAGACAGGGAAGCGTGCTCAGAAGAAAGAGGTGGTTTGGTTATTTCTTGTGTCATTTGGTCTCGGGGGCCCCCCAAATGTTGTCTAACAATCCGACCGAAGTGTAAATACTGAAAACTTACCCTAGTCTTCAGGTTTTAATTCAGTGTAGATGTCTGTTTTAGAAATGTTCTACAAAATATGGTACAGTATTAGGTAATAATAATGTAACTATTTATGAATATCATATATGAATATATTAGCGGTCTATACAATAAAATTTGTTCTACATGTTTTACAGTGTTTAAATACTGTATGGTGGAATTTTTTACTCTAGGCGCGTTACAGCCTCTGTGAGGCAGATGCATATATAGTATATATATATGCTGTAACTTATAGAGCTTCTATCTTCAAGAAGTAATGAGCGGTATAGGTTGTCGATTGACTTGTATACGGTACCATGCTAAATTTAACAAAGTTGTATAATGAACTATGTTGTATACTATAATTTGATAAATAAACTAACAATATATATCGGTCCCAAACAGGAATAACCTTTATGTAGAGTTCGTGATGAACAAGCGACTAGTCCCTGTACACAGTTGTGACAACTGCGCAGAATGGCCTCAAAATGGCGGCTTCTCCAGAGTTGTCCCAACTATTTGTATAAAGGGAATGTTGGTGCATACAACCCAGCATTTTCAATGAACAAACACAATAGGTTAGAAGGATCAATAGCAAGAACAAACGGTAAAAGAGAACAAAAATTGATTTGGCCAAAAAATGGCTCCCTGAGTCATATGACATCGTAATGCCACAACTCTGTGTAAAGGGACTCTACTAACGACGACACCTTTCGAGTGCTCAACAGAAACTGTCTTGGAACTTTACCCCTCGAGTGACTTTACATCCCCAAGAGAGCACGACTAAAGACGTTGCTCATTATCCGTTCCAAAGAAACAAATATTTTATTTTGTTTTTTGTTCCTGAACAACCATGCGTGCACTTGTTAATCATCGCTATATACTCAAATGCCTCATCAATTTGACAACAGATCCGCCATGGTGCTAATCACACCGTGAACAGTAGTGCATCTGAAGAAGTTTCCAACAAACACGGATTGAAAGAAAATCAATTTCGAGATGCCGACAACAACGACAAAGACGACGACGACGAAGGCAACGACAGGAAGAAGAGAAGGAAAGCACGTCAGTCTTCGGAAAGGCAAAAAGACGCACAAGAAGAAGGGGCACGAACGCGGAAGATTAGGCCTACCGAGGGGAGATACATGATGCAGGAAGAAAGGAGGAGGAGGAAAGGGAAGGGAGAGCTTTCCAGGTTCTGGGATGCCACACGACTAAGAATAAAGGAAGAACACTGATGCGCACTGCACAACCAACGTAATATCTTAAAAGAGCTAGTGCCAATAACATCCTTTTATACACTACTGTAATTACATTTTCCTTTGGCCTTTTCTTTCCCTCTCACAAAAACCGATCCCGCGCGATCGTGTCTGTCCTAGGTAATCCACCAGCGGGAGGGAAAGTGCAAACACAGACCATGTTGTTTGTGCCGTTCCAAATGCTCCTGAGAAAGTGAGTGAGTGAGTGAGTGTGTGTGTGTATGTGTTTACCTAATTGTAGTATACTGGAAAGAAGGAACTCTCGTTCAGTCCCGGTTCCTACTCTCCAGTTGACCACCTCTCTCCTCAGATATGTGTGTGTGTGTGTGTGTGTGTGTGTGTGTGTGTGTGTGTGTGTGTGTGTGTGTGATAGAGGGAGAGAGAGAGACAGAGAGGGGGGGAGGGCGGATGCGTTGTACTTGTGGGATGAGCCTCAGGCTCGAACTTCCCGAAGTTCTCCATCCTCCTTATGGGCCTCAAAGGAATGTATTGGCTCTTGTGTCATCTTCAGAACACCCTTATTCGAGTTTGCCGCAGGGCGACGGGGCCTAGGATCCCAAGAGTCGTGGGCTGGAAACAACCTAATAAATCCCTTCATGTGACATGTGATGGCGCTCGCACAAGATCTGGCCAGTTGTCAAAGAAAACGCTGCGGTGAATGTGAACGAAAATGAGAAACGGGGAGTGGAAAAGAGAGAGAGGGGGGGAAGAGAGAGCGTGAGGAAGGGGGAAGAGAAAGAGGGAGAGGGAGGGAGAAGGAAAGAGGGAGAGGGAGGGAGGGAGATAGGGGAAGAGGAAAGGGAAGGAAGGATGGTAGGAGGGAGGGAGGGAGAGAGAAAGGAGAGACCGAACGTGTGTACGTTGGGTGCCTCTCCTGACGCAGACTACGAAATCTGTGGGCGACCACCACTTGTCTTTCATCTCGATTTGGTGTGGCGCTCCCTCTAGCGAACCAACTTAGGCGCAGCTGAAGCCAAGGGAGGAGGCGGGAGAGGGGAGGGCAGGGGATCTCAGTCACACGAGGCCCTCCCACGACCTGTACCTATTGATGAACATTACAAAGTCTTAAACAGGCCAGACTCACCACCCTTATCACGTCACCGACAACGTCGTTCTGTCTGTACCGTACCTAGACTTACCACCTGTTACGCTGACTCGACAAGAATTAGTGGGAGCCATTATTGTAATTAACAATCAACATGTTTTTCAGCCCGGGGTGCTGCACCCACACCTTAAGCTGAACGAAATCGCCGGCCCAGAGCTCAGCGAGACGAGGGTGTTTCCTCTGAATGGGCGAGGCGGCGCGCGTCGCGGCGAGGGCGTCTTTAGGTCGCAGGGGTTAGTCGAGACGGGCCACGGGTCCAAACCAGGCCTCGGCACTATACTCTCGGGGAGGACGAAACAGAAGCGCAGGGGGTCGACTGAGGAACCTGCCGATCGAAGTTGCATCGAAGGATCTATTGTTGATGACGTCAAGTCTAACAGCTAGAATCTAGATGATGACGAGCGACGGAGCAGCAAAGCAACATACACGGAGCGGTGACGGACCACCCTTTCATGCGCAAGAGGCCCTGATAGACATCGAACTCCCTCTCGATAAGCGACGATACAAACTTATACCACCACCAGGTAGGTGGCGGCTCTGGCTGGCTTGTTGATGACGTCGCTGCCAGCTGTATGAGGCAGCTGAACAAAACCCTGCCGAGCAGCAACCGTCGCATGGTGGCGCTGATGCAAGGAATTTCGCAGAAATCGAAAGCGTCAACTTTACTCTAAACTCTAAAGGCATGCTATAATCTGTCTGGACAAACGCCGCCAGACGATTCTATTCAGCTGAATACCCAGGTTCCCCCCCCAACTTCCTTAATCACAGCCCCAGTCGACCAAGAAGCCCGATCAGACCGAACAGAGTCCGTCGACAATACGAACGGAGTAGCTACTCGCCTCTCATAAATAAAGCGAACTCTCGCTTCACCTCGCCACGAGCGGTCCTGTATCGGCATTCCAGCCAACCACTTCGATTTAATCGCCATTACATGGTCATTCCCGCCATCCTTTACATCCGTCGCCCGCCCACACAGACCGTTCGTGGGCCGACTTCCTTCCCTCCTTATTATGACCTCTTTTCAGGAGGTTAGCGAAGTGTTTAGCCAAACCGTTATCTCGATGTTTGGGGGCACTTAGCAGTGGCCATTTGAAGAACTCAAGTGACCTAATCACGAGACTCAGTAATGTGGATTTCTCACAGAAAGCTCTTAAAATAATGGAAAAGAGAAATGATGAGAAAAAGGAGACTAAGGAAGGTGGCTTCATTGTAGTTCCAAACTCCAAGCACACAGAAGAGTTAGGACATTTGCTCCGCAGAGCAGGGCTAAAGATCGCCAGTACATCCAGTACGAAGATAGGTGAAGTAGTGAGAGGTAAGAGTAGAAATGAACATAATAACAACAGCATGGTTTACAGAATCCCATGTGGTGGCTGTGACCTAAACTACTTTGGGGAGACAGGAAGAGGCATACACAAGCGGACATATGAGCACAAGAGCGACCTGAGGGCCCACCGAACATCAAACGCCCTGGTGATTCATGCGGAGGAATACGGACATTTACCTAACTGGGACGGAGTGGAAATATCAAAACAAGGATTAGACAAGAAAAAAAGAAAAATAGTAGAAGCAGCTTTTATAGCATCCCAGCCCTGCTGTAACCATCGTGATGGTTTTATTAAGCTGTCCAAAATGTCCGGCTGGATGATCTTACAGGAGCTGAAGGGTACGAGAGGGAGGGAGGGGGTGGGTTAAGGAAGGAACGCGGAATGATGTAAGATATATAACTGTTGATTTCCCGATTATGTTTGTACACTCTGAAGAAGCTCTGTTAAGAGCGAAACGTCAGTTAATAAAACTTCAACGGTTCTCGGTGTTTATCTCACCACCCTGCCACTCATTTTGTCGTCCATTCCTCAATATATACACATATATACATATATATATATATACACATATATACATATATATATACACATATATACATATACATATACACATATATACATATACATATACACATATATACATATATATACACATATATACATATATATACACATATACATATACATACATACACACATATATACATACATATACACATATACATATTCATATATATACATATATATATATATATACACATATAATATATATATACACATATATATACATATATATACACATATAATATATATATACACATATATATATACATATATATATATACATATATATACACACACACATATATATATATATATACACATTATATACACACATATATATACACATATATACATATACATATATATACACATATATACATATATATATATATACACATATATACATACATATATATACACACATATATATACACATATATACACACATATATACATACATATATATACATACACACACACAATATATATATATATACACATATATACATACACACACACACACATATATATATATATATATATATATATACACAAACACACACATATATATATATATATATATATATACATACACACACACAATATATATATATATACACATATATACATACACACACACACACATATATATATATATATATAGAGAGAGAGAGAGAGAAAGAGAGAGAGAGAGAGAGAGAGAGAGAGAGAGACGAGTTGTGTGGAAGCCGAAATGGAGCATCCTGAAATAGATGAACGATTGCCTGAAATATTCAAGAGAACGGCAGTGAAGAATAAATTGTCGGATAGTGACTAGTGTGTGGGGGGGGGAGTCACCACTACAGGATTGAGTGCCTTCGGATGTATTTCTAACACTGACCCAACCTTTCTGCGTCCTGCCTGACCTTATGCTCTCCCTTAGACCCCACCTGGGAGAAAAGGCCGGTGGTGTGATTCGAAAGCGTCTCCTTCCTCCTTCTCCTCCTCCTAGTAAGGTTTGGGACGCACATCATGAATTGTACGAGTATTGTCCAGTCTATCAGCGACGGGGCCCCAACACATTCAGGAGCAAGTTGGTCATTGTATACCGATGTTCTTTTTTTCCGTAGGCACTCCCATTAAACGAACCACAAACGAAAGAAAATTTCAGCGATAACTGTACCAGTGACAATTTAGGTTTAAGGAAATATTCAAGAACTGGTATACCAACAGTGGTTAACGAATGGAGACTTGGTTGCTTTAAGAGAAGATTAAATGGCTTTAAGGACATGGGCGACAGGTGGCAAGTGACATGAAACTGCACAGTGTGGGCCTTATGGTCTCTTGAAGTCTCTTCCATTCGTATGTTCTTGTGCAACTACACGTATACCGTAGATGACATGGCTCGGGCGGATCAACACCCAATCAGAAAGCTTATTCCTTTTTTTCCTTTTTTGGATGTCACCAACTTAATCTAGTTGGCTCAGAGGATCCCACAGAATAATAGATTCACTTAGCGACAACAAAGGTGCTCCTTATGTAGAAGGACTTTGTAATAACTTTATTTATTTCACCCAAAGAATCCGGCCTGACTGAATATGGGATCTTGGCTTTCATCTGCTGACGAACTCATGACTGTCGCTAGACGATTCTATTCAGCTTAAGGGTGAAAGGACGTCCTTGAACCAACGTGGTTAAAACATAAAATGGATCCCATGACTGCAACAGGAATTGTGGCGGGCCAAGTCATGTTTGCAGGGGTGGGGGGGGGTAGAGGGAGATGGGAGGGCACTCTCCCCAGCCCACCCACCCAGCGCGAGCTGCCAGCGCTTTTTGTGCATGCGTGCGTCTGCCTCCCTGCCCTACCTACCCACACCCAAACGCAAGTCGGTCGGTCGGTCACCCACTATTACAAAACTTCGAAATCTAGGAGCATCGGTTACGTCTTACCGATGCAATGTCGCCACGAAAACAGACTCGTGTGATGCAAATCGTGACGTCATGTCGACGCGACCGGACTAATCAACGTGGCGATGTCGCTGGAACACCAACAAGCCATAACCGTCGCTCCATCAATTCTTCTTCCTCCCTCACCTCCTCCCCGTACCTACTCTCCTGGCTGTGTCAGCCTGCCGGCTACCAGCATGCCGAAAGCTCGCTATTATTAAGAGGCTTACCAGCAGTACAGGGACGAAGCCTGTACAGAACACGAACACTGCCACATATCTATCCGCCTTTTCTTCCCAATACACACACACACATTGATTTTGTATGAGTGTATGAACATAAACGCATATACACAAACACACACACTGAAATTCATTGACTAGAAATCCGTAACCACATGATAACGAGGAACTTCTCGAACCCATACAGCAAGAAGAGGAGGAGGAAAGGAAAATGAAAGAGGAGGAAGAATAGGAGGGCTACTTTTGGTCTGCTCCGGAGACCGAGTGCTAGCTCACTAGTCACCAGGTGCAGGTGACGGTGATCTGCAACTTATTTTCATGCAGTGAGTGGATCTCCCGCCACTAGTCAGTCTCGTTGTGTCCAGAACGCTTTGTTTTACCCACTTCCTACTTCTTTTACTTCTGAAATTCCACACCTTTTGTTTGCCGCGCAGGTGTTCCTTTTCGCTGTTTTGAAGGGCCACACGTTTTTTCTAAGACTCCAAGTGGCCTTCCACGTGCTTTATGAAATACTGCATCTCTCCTCCTCCCTCCCTCCCACCACTCCTTCACACTTCTTACCTCCCTTCTCTCTCCACTATCCCTCCGTTCCATTACCCATCTCTCATGTAACCCTGCATGATTCTACCTTTTCGGTGCGATACTACCCCCCCCCCCAAAGATGGTAGATATTTCTCACACAATACTGTGTGCGAGCGTGGCGAGTTTTCCCTTACCTTTCTCTCCTTCCCTTTCACTCGAGTATATCATTTGTGGTCAGACCTATTAGCTCGACGTTCTCAAGACCGCCCATTAAACATCTTACTTTTTCACATCTTCCCAGCATTCTCCAAGGAGGCTTGACTGGAAAATGTTCTGAGCAAATTTTATCGCAACAATCTCCATTTAATCGCCAAAAAAATCACCTTGTTACCGAGAGACCCAATTTGTTATTTATCTTATTCGACAACTTCAAGCCCCTCCCCACCTACTCTACTCGTGAAATCAATCCTCGACTTCTTCGATTTGTGCATCTGCATTTTGGCTACATACATACGATTTCATTCAGCACAGTGCCTCTTACTCCGCAAAGGATTGAAATGTACTTCTGTTTATCAGGAGATGCTTAGCAATTTTAGTCAATGTTGAAGGATCTCCAAGAGGATAAAAAAACAGTAACGCATAAGTACAGGGTAAGTGAGGCCTCTGTGTTTGTTTTGGTTACCACCGGGTGGTTTTTCATCTGGCAGCGAGGGAGAGGGAGGGTAAGGGGGGAGAGGGAGGGTAAGGGGGGAGAGGGAGGTTAAGGAGAGAGAGGGAGGGCAAGGGGAGAGGGGGAGGGTAAAGGGAAAAAGGGAGGGCAGGGGAGAGGGGGAGTGAAACATCTCTTAATAACGAAGTAACTGCTCCACATGCTCCTCTCTCAGCAGGTTCCTCAGTAACCACAGGCACTGTGGAAGGCTAGTTACACACGTAACTACTTTTTTAAACATATCGTTGTCTGAAAGATATCCCAAGTCAATCTAACCTACCTTTTCAAAATTACAAAGGAGGAGCATGCAGATTGAGGACATTTTGGTCCACAACTGGTCTCTGCTTTTGCAATCGAATAATTTGCTTTAGTTGACTCTAAACGATGACGTTTAGCTTCGTGGGGAATCAAGATGCCAAAATATTCAAAATAGACTTAATTAAATCGTTAAAATCCCAGTGTAGCCATTAAATGTATTATTGTCATGTGCTTCGCGGAACGGGATCTATGCGCACGCACACATACTACGTAACACTTGCGTCGCCTATTAATCTGCGAAAGTGAATCCTATCTTCACTTTCCCTGGCGGAACCACGTAGCTGATCGGGCCTGGGGAGAGAAAGAGAGCAAACAGCTGGTCGGCCCGTCGGTCCCTCTTGCTGCAGGATGGTACAGTAGGAAGCTAAATTCACGCCAACACGCATCTTTCGGTTTTTAACTGCAACCACTGCGGTGCACCCGGCCAATATTCGAGGATGCAGCAGCAGCGCTTAAACAAAACAGAGGCCTCAATTACCTCGTACTTATGCGTTGCTGTTCTTCATCCTTCAGGGGATCCTTCAACACTGACTAAAATCGCTGAACATCTACGAACTCCCACTAGCTTTCATTTTTTGTCTCCCCTCCGTATTAGGAAACTTTGTCTTTCCCCTTCCCCACTCAGAGAGAGAGAGAGAGGGGAGGGAGAATGAGAGAGAGAGAGAGAGAGAGAGAGAGAGAGAGAGAGAGAGAGAGAGAGAGAGAGAGAGAGAGAGAGAGAAAGGGGGGGGAGAATGAGAGAAAGAGAGGGGGGGGAGAATGAGAGAGAGAGAGAGAGGGGGGAGGGGGTATCCATAGATCCCAGTCTGGGGAACGCTGACTAAACCCGAGGCCCCCGGGTCTTTAAACTTTAAACTCTTCACGTTTGTTCTGGCTGCCTCTGCGTGTGACCAGAGTCATCTATCTTCCCCGCAGTTTGCTGCCCACCAACCCCAGCAGTATACCCCGCCTATCTCTTCAAAATGGGTGCGACTTCTCTGCATTCGTGTTCAAGATGTCGCCTGGCGATTCTATTCCGTTCAGGGTGAGGGGGAGGAAGCCAGGGACGAACGGGAGTCTCGATCGATCCCTCTTCCTCCAAACGCGGTGGCGCATCTCCTGCCCCCTAGTAGGATAAAATCGTCTAGGGGTGGCCAGAAGAAGAGAAAAAGGACGAATAGTAAGAAGAAGAGGACAAAGAGAAGAAGAAGAGGATGGGGGAAGAAAAGAAGATATGGCACAAAGAACGTCACTGTGTCGAAAGGGGTCCAGGACAAGAGAACGGAGTCGGAATGTCCCAATGGAAGAGGAAAGACGGGGCTGTGGCGAACTGCTGTTCAACTACTGAAGACCTTGAGAACAAGACATCTCCATCAGGTTGAGAAAAATTGTATGAGCAAGAAAACGCAGCAAAGTCGTAAAGGAACAGTGGGACGCGTGTTTGTTGTTATTCTCGCTTCATGAGGAAGTTGAAAAAAAGGCTCACGAGCAAGGCAGGCAGGCAGGCAGAGAGAGAGATATGGAAAAAATGTGATATGTGTGTGTGTGTGTGTGTGTGTGTGTGTGTGTGTGTGTGTGTGTGTGTGTGTGTGTGTGTGTGTCAGCGAGTGCTAATGGGATTGTGACCAGGACAAGGGAGATTCCTTAAGGAGCTGGAAGAATTGCTGGAAACGAGACTTCTGCTGGGTGCGATATAACTGGCTATTTCCTGATATGGTGACCTCCCTGTGATCCGGGGTCAGGGCGATTTGCCGACTTTGAAACCAACTGTGAAAGGTCTTCTAAAGGTCGGTAAAAAACCTGTATGGGATGCCAATTACTATACAAGTGTGCTGTCGTGCGGTATGTACTCGCCTACAGAAAACTATCATACCGCGGGGGTCTGCTTGTGCTGTCGTGCGGTATATGCTCGCCTACAGAAAACTATCATACCGCGGGGGTCTGCTTGTGCTGTCGTGCATGCTCGGCTACAGAAAAGGATCTTACCGCGGGGGTCTGCTGCTGTCAGACCATGAGGGATTGGTACGCCTGCGTGAGGAGACCCATCAACTAATAATGACGTCATTATTATCCTGTGTCTAACTGATCCCAGCCACTCCCCACCTTTATTCCTAAAACCATTGTTTGCCATTGTGTTTAATACAACGTGGTATTGATACTCTACTACACAATGACCTGGAAGGTGTCTTATTATTATTGTTATAATTATTATCTATTATTTTCATTTGGACGAGAGTTCTTGCGCAAAGCAGCGCCGTTGACAGTGCCATGGGTAACCTTGGAAGCCCTTGCAAACTGCAACCTTCTCCCTCCCTGTTACAATGCAAGAAGAAGAATGACAGCCATCACCCTCAGGAAGAACCATCGAAGACCTGGGCATCATCATACATCTTCAAAATAATCACGGCGATGAGTTAGATGCTTGATATAAGTTGCTACACTGGCTATGTATATGCTTGTTGTCTTATTTATGTGGTCAAGGAGTTTTCGATCTGTTCCCAGTCACTGGCGGCATAAACCAGCGACTGCTCTTAGCGATATTGTTGAGTGTTAACATCATCTCATGGGAGATAGAGAACAGCAACCTATAAGTATGGGAATACACGAGAAAACAGACCGGAGAGAGTAGGGCTCGGCACTACTGCACGGATTCCCCTCGTAGTTTAATTGATCGACTCGAAGATGGTTTGTCCACATGCACGCACACGCGCGCACGCAAAGGGGAAAGACCTTTGCTTGTGTTCAGACAGCTTCATAAAAACCGTACTTAGGTACATACATGTACTGCAGCTACGTACTCGAATGGTCGTTGATATCGCCTCCCTCGCTCGTGGCCTGAAAAAAGACAAAATGAAAACGATTAAGTGTCGTTAGATTCCTTGGATATCAGTCAAAATAAGTTTTATATCGCGACGTCAAGCGTAAGAGAGAGTATGAGTAAACAGATGGATGAGGCACAATGTTCTTAGACCTGAATATTTTCGTGGGGATTCAAACAACTCTAACAGTACCCAAATGCTCTTCTTCAACGACTTATGGGCTGGATCGGGGACTGTGACCAGTTTCCTGAAGGCCGCGGGTAACGAATGAATTGTTACATAAGAACATAAGAACATAAGAAATAAAGGAGACTGCAAAAGACCATAAGGCCTACACTAGGCAGCTCCGTATCCATCACCACCTGTCGTCCCCATCCATAAAGTTGTCTAATCGTTTTTTAAAACAACTGATAGTTTCAGCGCTTACTACGTGGTTACTAAGTTTATTCCATTCATCGACCACCCTATTTGTAAACCATTTCTTGCCTATTTCCTTCTTAAATCTAAATTTGTCCAGTTTATACCCATTACTGCGAGTCCTGCCCTGTTGTTTTATTATGATGACCTTGTTTGCATCACCCTTGTTATAGCCTTTGATCCACTTGAACACTTCTATTAGATCACCCCGCACTCTGCGTCTTTCCAGAGAGTGTAAGTTTAGGTGCCTAAGCCTCTCTTCGTAAGGCAAATTTCCGAGTCCTTGTATCATTTTGGTCATTCTTCTCTGTACTGATTCTAGTGAATTTATGTCCATTTTGTAGGACGGAGACCAAAACTGTACCGCATAGTCAAGGATGGGTCTAACTATCGCTAGATAGAGTTTAATAATTACCTCTGCACTTCTATTTGTTACCGTCCTAGCAATGAAGCCTAATGCTCTGTTTGCTTTATTTCTGGCGCTAATGCACTGCTTCCTGGTTTTAAGGTCCGGACTCACCAGAACTCCCAAGTCCCTCTCGCACTCAGATTTTTCTAAAAACGTGTCCGTCCTCGCTTCGCTCGCGAGCGAAGCGAGGAGGACTGACGTCCTATTTTTCTGGTGTTTGGTCAAACATTTTGGTGTTTTATGATTTTTTGTTTTATTTGACCAAATGACAAGACATCTTGTCATCGGAGTTTAATGGGTTAAGTATAATATACGATTGTTTATTTTTACTTATCTACTTGTTTACAGCTTCGTTAGCACAACAGATCTGATGAAGGCAGACTGTACAACTGCTTGTAAGGCATTCTAAAATGGTTGTTGTACCCACAGGAATCGTCATCGTCATCCGGCCAATCTCGCAGGAAGGATCTAGGTGAGGGAAACACCCCAGGCAGCTCTGCAAGTTCGTCAGAATTGGCCGTCGAAATAACGATTTTGTGGGACGTAGGGCCCAAGAACGCTAACCAACAGCTTCGCCACGAGACTTTATCGCCGAGAAACCGGTAGAAAAATGGGAGGAAGAACAAGCAAGGAGACGACACTGTTCGACAACGATGGACGACAGACATGATCGCACATACATTCACTAGGCGTGGGGGGACCCTCGTCTACAAGCACATGCGAGCGAGAACGCGCAAACGCACGCACATACACACACACACACACACACACACACACACACACACACACACACACACGTGCAATATTCTTTACCCCACCTCCCCCTCCCTTACTCATTAGCTCTAACCCAACCCATTCCACTGCCTCCAGATATTACACACAGACACACACACGGTTTGATGACGCTGTGGTAGCGGTCATAACTGCTGTCACAGCGGTCCGGGTTCGAATCCCGCCTAGGGCTGAAATAATTTCAGTATCGCTGCGCTGCGAGTTGTTACTCCAATTCTCGTGGGCGGGGAGTTGGGGGTGAATGTACGTGTATTACCAATAGATGGGTCATACGAGCTCTGAGCTCGCGTCCGGAAGGTTGTGGATCGCTAGTCCAACGCGTGATCTGAGACCATGGTGAATCACACACACCATGAGCGTAGCTCCCCTTCCCGTAAGATACAACTAGGTAAATACACACACACACATACAGGCTTGCTGGTGTAATGGTACCGATTTTGCCTGCTAACTGAACGGTCCTGTGTTTTGCACCCGCCCGCTTGGGCAAGGAGATTTTGTGTGTGTGTGTGTGTGTGTGTGTGTGTGTGTGTGTGTGTGTGTGTGTGTGTGTGTTTGTGTGTGTGCGCGCGCAAGGTGCATTACCCTAGATCGGGCCATAAATAAATTCCGAATTCATCCGATAGGGTAATAGTACGAGATCCAAAACCATGCTGAATCACTCACTCACACACACGCGCTCGCACGCACGCACGCACGCACGCACACACACACACACACAGACCATCATATTCGATTTCACGTTCCCCTTCCCCCTTGCTTCGTAGAAGGCGCGAGCACCACCCCCTTCATTGCCTCTTAATTCGGATCTCCCATCCCCTTTCCCTCCCCGCCTACGAGAGTCCCTAATCATCTCCCTCGCCCCTGCCCTCCTTCACACGCCCCACTCCAGCAGCAGTAACCCCTACCGCCCGTCCCAAGCCGACAACCGCCACTACCGCCACCCTTATCACCCTGGTTGTTGTTGATGCTGCTGCTGCTGCTGCTTTGTTGACTCGCCTCCCCCCACCCTCGGTCACGTGCCACCCTTTCCCCCAGCACCGTGGCACAGTATTCTCCTTTCCCCTTCTTCCATTCCTTCCTATCACATCAACTCCCTACCCTCTCCTCTTTCCACCCAGCACCTCTCTCTGTCCACCCACCCATACCCGGCCACCCGTCAGTCAACTTCATTTTGTCCTCTATTCCCCACAGCCACGTCTTAACCCTAAGCCAAATGTCATTTCTCCCCATTTACCTCGTTATCACCTCAACCTTCGCTATGCCTTTCTCCAACACTTCTTCCACTCCTGTTCTTTGCTGCCATTGCACACCCCTACAACGCTCATCACCCCGAGTGTCTGCACCACTCACTTCCCTTTCCTTCCCTACTCAACTGTCTCATCCCCAGCTTCACTCTCTATCGCAAGCTCATCCTTCCTCTTTACGATCTCCTCCCTTCTGTATCTCCCCACGGTCTTTCTCACAACTACCTCCCCTCAATACCTATATTATGTGGCCCTCTTTCATCCATCCATAACCCGTCCCTACTCTTGTATCCTATAAGCTTTCCCTCTACTCTTATACACAGTCATCCCTGCTTCACCTTCTCCAACCCCACAACCATCTCCCTTCCACTTTCCTACTGCCCTCCATGAAGGAACCCCTTTCCTCGTCCTTCCCCCCTCTCCACTCCACTCCATCGGGCCGGCTTCCCTCTTCACGGACGCACCTCGTCTCCCCGCGCCTCCCTCCCTCACTCTCTCGCACACTTTTCAACACTCCTGGTCCCTCAAAACGGGCGCTCCCACATGACCCTAAAGGAAGCAGTCCCAGATACACTCCATTCTCCCACTTTCACCCTTGCCTTCCTTCTCTACTTCCCCTGCCAACCCTACATCTTTTTCTCCATTCTTCCCTCTTTGGGAAGACAGGGTGAGCAACCGGATACCACGTCTTCGGACTGTTGGGTTGGGTTGAGCTCGGGTGGGATAAGTTTGCTGGGTTGAGGAAACTTAGTTCAGATTAGGCTGAGCTGTATTGTTTTGTCGTGTCTGCCCATGTATGCCTGGTCTTATCTTGTATTGCCTTTCCATGTTCTATATTGGCCTTGTCTTGTCCTGTATTGCTATGTCATGTCTTGCCATATCTTACGCCTGGGGTTGTGCTCTGGTTCACAGACGCGTGTCAGTCCCCAACGTGCCCCTCTCTCCTCATCTCTCTCGCTCTGGCGCCACGCCTCCACACCATTATGCCACTAATTGCTCTAGGTTAAGCTGGTATCCCCCAAACTCTTATTTATTCCTCTCTCTCTATGCGCTCAGCTTCCATCATCTGCTGCATACAATGCCAGTGTCACAAGCACTCTCTCCCCTCTCCTACCAACCCTCCCAGCCGGATCTTGCCTAACCAATGCAATCTATGTAGTAGGCTGGTCAATATCTGTGGATCACTTGGCCAAGTCCACGCTAACGCGGGAAGGGCCGGACTCACCGTGAGGAAAACCATACAGGCAATAAATAATGATAACTGCGTCACACTCACAGAAGACTTTTAAAAGTCCAGAACTAAGGGCTTTTCGTTATGCAAATGCAAACTGTGTTGTCAAGAGTTTCTACACATCTTTCTTCACACCTACCTTCGAATATTATTCTTTGAATATAAAAATATCTAAAACCCTGGTCAACTAAAGATATATTCACATATTCAAAACCCAGCCACCAGCACTTTCAACTGAAGGATTGAACAGTAAGGATCTTAGTTGTTTTCTTGCTGTCTGTTCAACGTCACCTAGTGTGCTGGAGAGGTTGGTATACCTACTACATGACGAAGTTTACAGCTAATAGGCAGTCTATAACTGCACCCCAACCTCCAATAACGAACATATTACTCATATAAATAAGCAAATATAAACATACATATATAAAACATGAAATAAATAAGAGTAAAATAAATAAAAATTGATAGAATTTCCAGAGAACTTTTTGAATGTGGAGTCCCTCACATCTCCGATCTCCCTTAAATCGAGGGTCGAGTGCACCTCGATTAAACTCTTCCCCTGGGTTCCATTCACTCCTTCCGACCCGCTGCTTGACAGGCACTCCCCCCTCCTCCCCACTCACTTTCCAACACGGTACGGCACTCCTCTCCGAATAACCGGCAGCACACACTTCCTCACATCGCATCACATATTTTACACCAACGTCAGGTAATTTTATCAACTTCATTGTCAGATAGACGCCGCTCAGATCGTGGTCTAACCCCCCCCCCAAAAAAAAAAAAAAAAGCCTTGAGAACGCTTAACAAAATTTAGTAAGGTAAAGCAAGGCCATTCTTTATTCATCTAAAAGGGGAGACTCAAGACTGATGTTACTGATACTATGAGAATCCAACCTCGGTGGGAGCGAATGAAATATAACAAGCATCGTGGTGATATACAGGGAACACCTGCAGGCAAAACTTGGGAGGGGCAGCAGCAGCAACAAACAAAGCCCAACCCCGCCGAGAAGACCGTAAAAACGAGGGGGCGAAAGGAGGAAAGAAAGAGCCAAGCAACAAGAATAACAAATAAACCAGAGGATTTGCGAAACAAAAGGACTACACGCCACAGTAACTTCCCCACAAGGAGACCCAGGCGGACGACGAAAGCAAACAACGTTTCAGAAACAAACACCAGGGAGCGGGAGGACCAAGACATGGAGGAAGGTGGTCTTTCTCCCCTTCCTCTTCTGCAGGGGAGTGCTTTTACTGTGCTGTAACTACCATCGAACCCTGTTGAGTATGACGACATTGCAGCAAGGTGTTTTTTTTTTTTTTAGTTAGATATATCTGTCTTTTGAGTTTCTTAGATCAGTACTCGAGTGTTCTTAGGAGCATAAAGGGCAAGCAGCCATCAACCATCAATGCCAACCAGTACCCCCACCGACATGCAAATTTTTTGTTCATTTCTACAGCTTAGTTTGTGTCATAGTGGGATATGTATGCCACACAGGAGCTTCGCCCATTTTTTACCCATCATGACCCAACCCCCCGCCATTTATGTTTTTTAGGGCGCTGGTGGGGTAATCGGAAGTGTGCTGGTCTTCTGAAGCTTCGTTTAGTTGTGGGTTCGAATTCTGCATTCCTCTCCGATTTCCAGCAGTGACTTTTACTTACCCCAACAGTCCCCAATGCACATAATAGGGCAAAAGTGGCTGTTTCGACTGCAGCTACTCGCCACCACCTATCTCCTTTCCCTACTCATCTCTAAACAAATTTCCCAAATCAATGTGCCCCCGTGCATTTTAGTAATTTGTTTCCCGTATTTGTCGTTCAGCACCAGGGTTGGTGAACCTTGTCTAATGCAACATGTACTAAACCTACACGAACAAATGGGTTCGTTGCAATAGTCGAGAAAAAATAGGTACGAACACTAGTGAAAAAATACTTTGTTCGTCGAGAGGGTACGCACGCACACGTCTACAAAACGAGAAGGAAAACGGTTACTTTACTTCCCGGTTTGAAGTGAGGGTAGAAAGAGTGATGAAGGTGAGTCGCGTGGGTAGGAGAGCTGCCAGGGGTGAATGTATTCCAGCAACTTTTGGAAGCATTAATGAAAACACCGGAAGTCATCCATCGCCATTGTCCTGACAATAAAGACAGCCCCATGATGAGGGAAACAACGACGACGCCGACAACAACAATGATGACACATTTGGAACTCGTGCACTGGATTGAACGGCATGAAACAACGTAATTTACAATGTTACCAACGTTCCGTGTGTGGTGGAGCACAGCTAATAACAAAAGTCTCGTAAAGACGATAATGATGATGATGTCTCATGAATGTGTACATTTAGTAAACGATACCGACACACTACCAAAATGTTCAGTTGGCGGGCCTGATTAGCGAAGCTTTCGATCCCGGCAATTGGTACACCTATATTCATTGAAGACCCAATTTGTTATTATTCTACTATAATTATCATCACTATCAAGGGTTCTAATACAAAATATGAAACTTCAATGATCTTCAGTTTTAAATGTTTATGCCAGTGATCGAAAAAACAGACAAGCTGCATACAAGTCCACATCAACCCTTTGGCTTCTGTATTCGACCCTTATAGTTAGTTTGAGTGTCGTCTATTCATTTCAAAGAAACCAATATAAAACGCTGAAGCCTTTAATGCTGTGACGACCACTGCTACTACTACCACCATGCAGAATCGTCTTCATCATGATGTCTTACTAAGATTCCTCTAATTACGCCTGCCGTCTCCCGACTTCATTCATCCCATAGGCAGTGACGTAGAACCGTGTCATCACTCCTGGCATTGGTAGCAGTGCTGAGGTGCCATTGTTGGTAGAAGCGCTTAAGGTTGATATCATTGTATTCAAATGTAATGGGGATGATTTGGCACAATAGTCCCTTGTTGGTTTGTGTTGCTGACGATTGTAACACACACGAGAGGGAGGGAGAGATGAAGAGAGAGGGTGAGGGAGGAAGAAAGAGAGGGAGAGACTACGCTCATTTTTGTGGTAACAGGTAGATTTTGACACCCACCCCCTCGTGTGTGTGTGTGTGTGTGTGTGTGTGTGTGTGTGTGTGTGTGTGTGTGTGTGTGTGCGCGCGCGCACGTGTGTGCATTAACTAATTGTACCTAATTGCAGTGTACAGGAAAGGGGCAACACTTACAGGGTCTCTCTCTTACTTTCTAACTTGTAATATAGGAACAAGAGTGCGCGCGTACGTGCAAACACATTCGGTAAACAAATATTCACCAAAGTATACGGCTTCTCTGCCAAAAGAAAGTCACTCGGGTCATTTTTTACTTCTACCCTAACCAACAGAAACCTGGCGGCTTTGGTGACACTGGTCTCCAGGCAAAAAGCTTCCGAAATACGCTATAAAACTCGCCACTAAGAGCTAATGATGCCTGAAATGACGGAGTGATTCCAGTTTTCGGTGCTGGGTCATTGACTGCATGAATATGCATAAATGCGTGACAGTAGCGCGTAATACAAGAGCTTACAACTGAGGTCTGAATCTCAACTAAAATGCATGACTAAATCCCATGGTTGGGTTTGGACCGTGTTACACAACGAGGCAATACGAAGTTGGTATTCCACCACGTTATTCAGCTTGCATCACTTTCCTACGTAAATTGTGACGAATCAGTTCTAAAACAAATGCCACTCTATAATTTATATTTTACTCCTGTCAAACTGAACAACGATGTCTCATAGTTAAGATAATTCCGGCTGAAGAAGAGACTTTTGCATCCTGAAACAGCAGCCTAACTACATTGGTTAAAATCTAGCACCTATGCTATAGCTGCAAAATAAAAATCAGTTACATATTCTATAAAAATTTTAAGGTATCCTGGAAGAGTAGATATCAAGCAATTCCGTGTGTCATATTTTCCTTAAAAACATCAAAATCCACATTTAAAATAGCTCATTTTATCTCCGAAGCAGATAATTAAGAAAAACATGCTGGCAAGTTTTACCTCTTAGTGGTTTACAGAACAGAGACGAAACCTCAATAATGTCCCGCGCTTTGTGATTTTCTTGGTTAAAAATTACGTCATCCTTCGAACTCCTATGATTTCCAGGTATGCCTGTACCGGGATTACAACGGGAGCTGCCGCCTTCCTCCTCACATAACGGTGTTCGGTTGGAAATCGAGGCAGGAACAGCCCCCCCCCCATAATTTTTATTATTATTATATATATATATATATATATATATATATATATATATATATATATATATATATATATATGCATGCCTTTCAACCATGCCCTAGAACGGTCAGTTACATATTACCATGAAAATTAGCCGTTACTCCGTGGCTATGTAGCTTTATTTATGTATTTCTTTTATCTATTTACCTATATTCAATCCACGTCTGCAGAATTTACCTATAGCGCTTTCGGAAAGCAAAGAGATGAATTCTGATCATGATGCAAGAAGAAATCTTTCTCGACAAGAATGAAAGGGTAATGATATTCTCGTGGGCCAAACAAAAAGTTCATATCGTGGAGGTTATCAACAGTGCTGGAAACGAGACCAGCGAGAAGAAGAATCCAGGTCACGGCTGACCGCTGAAATGATGGAAACAAAGAGGAATGGGGGTCGGGGTCGGGGTGGAGTGAGGGCGGGGCGAGGGGAAGTCCTTCCGAGTGACTGAGACACAAAATATGCAAAGGAAGAGCTGGCTGAGGTGTCGCGTGTCCGTCAGGCCAGTGGCTCGAAGCGGAGCGAAGCACGAACCCACCAGCTCATGACGACGGCCTTGTCTTGCTACGGAGCGCTGAGTGAGCAGCGGAGAACAGGTGTCGATGGCTGCCGCGGGAAACCCAAGAGTGACTCGCCCCCCCCCCCCCAAACCTTCCCCACTCCATTTTTCCACCGACAAGGAAATTATTCTATTTCTACCTCTTATGCATATATTCATGTTTCTTTTATGATACCAATTTCTCCAATCTTCTCTTTTTCTCTGTGCTCTCTAGGGCATGACCACCGCCACCGCCACGCCCAGAGGTCCGAGAAGGTGAGTTTACACCCGATCCTTCTGCGGCTCTCCATGGGCGGCCGCCCGAGCGCGACCGGCACACAAAAGAGGTGTTGGATGAGAGGGGGGGAGGGGGATCAGCAAGCAGGCTCCCCACTTTCTCACGACGGCGTCCTTGCTACAGCATTCTCTCATCAGCACCACAGTATCATTTTGAGTACAAAATGACAGTCTCAAACCAGGAGGGGTCCTCAACTTGGTCAATATCGAAGAAGTCTATCTACTTCGTCCTGGGCCAAAAACCCACAATGGGGATTCTGCCAAAAAGACGTAGATGAGTCATCTCCTCACTATCCATCTTCAAAAGCCATCAACATTCTCACCTTAATTTGAAGTACAACTCCAAGCAGTTTAGCACGAGTCCCAAGATTTCAGTTTTGACAAGCCCTCTCCAACCCCACACACTTTTTAAACATCAGATGACAATCTGCGACTACTCCTCTCCTCCTCCTCCTCATCTTTCCCTGATAGGCTATAATAGAGACCCGGGCAAAGACAAAAGACAAGAGTCAACATTTCTTTTTCTTCCCAGAGAAGTGTATAGGAGGACCGTTGCTGGCTTCTGTGAGGTTGCGAACTTCCAGTCAATGAAACTCGACACAACAGTTATTAGTTATCAACTTGAAGTAAAAGTTAGGAAAAAAAGTGCTTTCCATTGGGGTCAGAAATCACGAAAAAGGAACTACAGCAATCCCCACCCTCTATCCAGAATGAGGAACTCTCATTAGCTGATCGAATGCTTATGCTACTTTCTCAAACATTTTATCCCAAATAACTTTGAACGACTCGCGATCTTTCTAAAATGCATACTTGATAATATTTGCATCTCTTGTACACACACAATTATTATCGAGCACTAGGCAGAAGACATTTGTCATCCATAGAAAGGGTTGACTCAATGAGACGGGTTATATTATCATTATTTCTTAATATAGTCGGGATGCCTAGCATACCAAAGCGCTTCTTGTGGTCGTATCTTATCTATTAGTGTATGATAACTTCATTATTCCACTCTTTCATGGTGAGAAGTGTTTTCGCGCGTAAGAAAAATTAGCAATGTTTCCATACAACAGTAGTGAAACGACTGTTTGATTACTGCCACAATATACACTCCATTTTTTTTTCAGGATATTTCTATACTGTTAAATAATTTCTCTCTTATTACTGAATAAGTTGTATATATATTTCTTAAATATGTTGTAAACATGAATACTATTGACATATCTTCAGTTTCTTTCCCTCCGACCTCTTCCGAAGTGTGGACTTCAACGATACTGCGTTGGGCGTCCCTTGGCTTGGATTTCAACTCAAGTTCTATCCAGCGTTGGATGAAATCCGTCCCTAGACTCTGAATCCAAACCAACCGGTTAACTAGTGTAACCGTACATTAAGGAAACAAAGCTTATCCACGTACTTGTTGGAGAAGTTTTGACTCCTTCTCCAAGTCCGAAATGACAGACAGCCTGAGGTCGACATAACGTCATGTCGATTCAAAATCTTTAGTAAACGTGAATACACTTTGTTTAACTCGAATAGTTTAGTCACAGCAGACGTAGGACAAGGAGGAACGCAGTGACTTTGCACGCACGCACACACATACACACACGACTCGGTGGCGCGGTTGGTAGAGTCCCAGACTTTCTGTACGGCGGTGCCGGCGGTACCTGGTTCGAATCCTACCCAGGGTTGAAGTTATTTCAGTATCGCTGCGCTTCGAGTCATTACTCCAACTCTCGTGGGCGGGGAGTCGGGTGTGTGTGTGCGTGTAAGGTCAGCATTACACATAGATCGGTCATACGAGCTCTGAGCCCTTCCGGGAGGGAAATAGCTGTCGATCACGAGTCCAACACGTGGTCCAAAGACCAAGGTGAATCACACACACACACACACACAATGCTGTTCACGCCGAGCTTGCTGCAGGATCCCGACAGAGGGTGAATAGGGGAGGGTTCATCGACACTCCCTCCAACGGCAATAACACACACTTCCACTCCCACAATTACGTGCGTGCCACCCTCAACACAGTCACGCATGCACGCACACACAAACATATAAGCATCAACACATACCATTCTGCATTGATAGAGGCACGCGTGTAGTTACAGATAAATACATCCTAGAAAAGTTTAAAATGTTCAGTCATATTTTAGGTTCTGAATTAAAGATATTTTAAGAAACAAGATCCAATGCGTTCCAATCATTTCTATAAAGCTTGACTACATATGCCTCGGGCGTGCGCACACACAAAGTCAACAAAGGAGCAAATCAGCAGTAACGAGACGAACATCATGAACGTGCTTAGAAGCAGAAGAGCTGCACACGAGCAAAAGTAACACGTGACCAAAGACGATCTCTCCTTCCTGGTTCACTCACTCGAATTATATGAAACTAATATGAAATAATATGAATAACATGAAACACTACTGAGCGTTTTAAACACCTGGTCTTTATATTTCGCTGAATAAAAATACAATCTTCTTTTATGGTATCTGTGTAGCAGGGTTATACTTATTCGTTTATGTTGACTCGTACTCACTCCCTATTGCAGATCGTTGACACAGAGAACAAATATTCGTATTATCGGAAGCCCACAAGCACAGCGTTATTAAGCTACTACATAAGGGTAAAATCTTCATCTTCTGTATACTGTGTGTGAAACCCTCAAAAAGAAAAAATCTCCACAGCCACAAGAAGGCTTGTGTCGTCGACGAGGCCTAAGAAGCTATGCAGCCGCTTCTTGAGCGGCGAGGATGTGGTCTAACATCCGAAAGCGTGAGAGTGCGAGAGCTCACTACTCCATTTTCCCGCACGCAATGCAATTAACGCGGGGATGTGTGCGACTCACCTGTACCCTGGCGTACCCGTGTGCATGTACTCGTATACACATACATATGGAATCGAAACACTTTAAGTCACCCGAAAACGTTGATTCCGGCACTTTCATCACTAATTTTCTCCCTACAAAGCAACACCAAACAACCCTATACATCAGAGCGTTATCTGTTCACGCCAACCCGTTTTTCTTTTTCCTAGTCAAAGGGCAGGACCCCACGCTCAGGTGGTGTGTGTGTGTGTGGGGGGGGGGGATTACAAAGTCTCTTGGACCACTCGTCACATTCCACTTGGCGAGATTAGTTCAGTTCATGATGACAGACCATTTCATTCAGATATTGATAATGAATATCCCCAAAAGACTTCCCCTAAATAATGATGCAGGCCTCTAATTCTAATGCCAAGTCGCCTGACCATATATCTTGAGCCAAGACATATACCCTCATAAATATCCCTAAAAAGTGCTCAGTGGCAATAGCCCCTTTTATACACGACTATATTTTTATTTTCCTACCGACTTCTACCCTCCCCCACACACTGATCCCGCGCGAGTGGGTGTTTTTTTTTTCCGAGGTAATACATATTCCCTTCAGCTCGGGACAGGACCACCGTTGGAAAGATTCAAAACACTTCCACGCCGTTCCGCACCGCACCACCGTTTTGATCTCGGTCTTCCTTGACGTCTCATATGACCCACCTTTGACCCTACACGTCACAGTTGACGAGTCAATACTCGTCGCAGCTGCTGCTGCTGTTGACGTCTCCATTCTTAATTTGAAAATAGTGACAAATCTTTTCAGGTCCTTACCAAATCGTGTGACATTTGAATCTGGCTGCTGTTCGGCTATTTTCGTTCATGATCGCGGTATCCCCGTGATAGCGAAAGGGATTATAGTCTATTTTAGTAAGCCATTTACACACCAGGTATTGTCCTCAGTTATCTGTCTGCCACACAGGCTGTTTCATTCACCTCCGCGGCACCCCCACGGTAGCGAAGGGGTCAAAACACGCGAGGTCTCCTCGCCTTGTTTTTCCCTTGTAGTGTGGGCCTTCCATCCATGAGTTACACTGGACGAATTTTCGTAAAGTGTTGTGCATTCGTTTGCTTCCGGGCGACTTCGACTATACCGTACACCCCCCCACCGTCTTTCGAATTCCCCCAAGCTCTTTTCCACTGGAGAACTGAATAATGGATGACTTAAAAGTTAACTAAAAAATTGGGACACATCAGTCTATAAAATTAGGAAGTATTCAATATTCCTAAAGAAAAACGCAATTTCGAAAATATAAAACAAGAGCATTAAAAAAAAATAGTATCCGGGTGGTTTTAGATTTCGGAATATTGGTATTAAAATTCTGGATCTCAATAGAAGAAAGATCTATACAGTTAGTCATCTTGTTTTTGACAAAGTCGCCCTGTACCAGGGGAATGACTACTTAACCCTTTAGAAAGAACCCAAAGTGATTAACCCTTCATTAATAGCGATTCCATTTTGTCACCACAATACATTGCGCCATAGTGTTCCAGGAAATTTGGATCCAGAATAACTTTTTTTCCTTCTTATTTTTTCTTCCATTGTAAGCAGGGTAAAGCTGATTGCAGTGTGATTTCTCGTCATGGCTGAACGGCTTTTCACAACTAGAATGACGTTTAATCTTCTGATTTTGTGTTTCTTCATACCTATCTCATCTTACCCCCCCCCCCACACACACACACTTCTGCGTTCATCGTGGTATCCGAACTAAGGCGTCTGAAAGCGAAAAGACAACAGAGGTTGGTGATTCGAAACCTGAAGTCTACGGGATACGTAAAAAAAAAAAAAAAAGGTTTCATGCTTTTCGGCCCCTTTCAAGTCCCAAATAAAGTATCATGCCCTGCCACCACGCGGAACGGATAACGGCTGAGATGATGCAAAGGAGGGGAAAACACCGTTATCAACGAGATGTTACACACGGGGAACCCCCTTACCTTACCCTATCCCGACTGGCAACTACGGATGAACACTGTATAGCAAGAGCACCACCGTTCAAGAGAAGACTCCCACGCTGCCGTTCAACTAAAAAATAATAAATAATAACAATATAATAATAATAATAATAACATTAATAATATTACAGACTTCTATGGGGGAGAATCTTTGGATCAGTATAGTACGAGTGTATGGCAATGTCATCGGCTGAAAGTCGTAGGGGGGCAGGAACCATCGCTGTTTGTCAATTCTTATGAGAAAAAGGCGGAGAGAGCTGATCGATTGGGCACAATCCAGACAGATCGGCTTCCCATCTTGCGGGACCACCATAATCAGACACACCATTGGCCCCTGGGCAATCAAGAAACCTAGGTAACATATTCATAATTAAGCAAAAGTAGGGAATTAACCAGTTCAAATGGCATGTTTGTGGGCCCGACCTTCCCCTCCCTCCCTCCGAGCTCACGCCTCAACGGCTTAGCCTAACGGAGAGCTGCTCGGGCCTCATGAGAGCGCATGCCGGTCCATGAGCCATTGCCTCGTCAAAGCACCCGGATGCCAACACGCACGGAACCCAACGACCGGTCTCGTTTCCGGATGCTACCCACCAGCGACGTCAACTCTGAAAATGCATTACGTGGCTCATAAAAAAAAGTACAACGCGGAAAGCTAGGCACGCCTGGGCGTGTTATTTGCGAGTGAGAACACGCGCGAACACACACACGCGCACGCACTTGAATGCTTAGTAAAGAAGAGCAAGACGTGCACCTGTTACGTTTACGCCCCGGCTGAATGCCTTCTTCACAGGGAATGTGCCTATAAAAGGCACCCAGCCAAAACGAACGAGGAATAAACTGGCAACCTCTGACCCCTGTTTACCCAACACCTTCGCAATTTTTAAATCTGCAGATCTTTTCCCCAAGAGATACTGCTGAAGAGTTGTTTTGAGATTTTTAGATTTCGATGAAATACAATACCCCAGTTTCTTATTATTTGTTCTCGTTGATGTGTAAATCTAGCCATAATTATCACTACAAAAGATTATATAAGTTTGATACCTTATATAGTTAAATGAATAGTAAAGTAATATCAATATAATGATGCACACGCACCCACACAAAAAGTATACTTGAAATATGTCACGCAACTCAACTATCATCTACAGTAGGTATCACACTCTAGTTCACTAAGTAGGCATACGGCTGTCATGTATTTCCACGACTATGCGTGCAGCACAACACTAAGACAGGGTCACTTCAATGTAGAATTTAACTTCGACATAGTGATCTTCTTCACAGGAACGCTCCCGCCAAATCAGGATATTGATCGACCAAGATCCGGTTCGGATTAATTAATTAATTACTGCCTCGAGTTTCTTGCCCGCAGCTCCACATGGCTGAGTTTCGATCAATAAAGCTTTTTTCCCTCCGGAATCTCTCCTCCCCTGCGAAATACTTTGGTCGGCGTTAGCTAGAACACAATCAGTAAATGGGGTCACAGAATAGGCTGGATTTTGAAAAAAAAAACACGTTTAACACAACGACGACAATGACGTTAGATTGTATGGTTGCATCCAGATTAAAAGTAAAAATTTGTGGGAAAACCTACTCAGAAAGAATTTCTAGTTGGTTCTGGAAACGAACACACACACACACAAGGGGACATGATAAACTCAAAAAGGATAGTTATAGAAGACCTGAAAATGCACACATTGGTGGATATCTGGAACAAACTGGTGAAACATATATATATATATATATATATATATACATATATTATATATATATATATATATATATATATATATATATATATATATATATATATTATATATATATATATATATATATATATATATATATATATATATATATACATATACATGATACTATTTCAGTTACTTAGCAAGTCTCACGACGCGCATGCGTGAACTTTATCATTGGGGGGGGGTACCCCTCCCTCCATTCCCTACCTCCCGCCTACTCTACACCCTCAACCCTGAATGAAGGCCACCTTGTTCTCACGGCAACACCTCACCTCTTTCACACTTACTATCACTCTCTGTCCTCTTGCTACCCCTAATCCCCCAGCTATCACCCAGACATCACCAGAAGCGTTATGACACCACCAGACCAAGCCAGACCCCCTCCTCCGAGCTGGATGTGCTGTACTCAAGAATGCAAAGACGCACCGACAATCTTCTTTTCCTTACCATTTTAACATTATCATAACAATTGCAATAATTAACGTTAATACTATATCACTAACATAAGTAATGTCTTTTTCTTGCGAAGGATGCACTTGAAATGTGTTATTCTCCATTTTTGCTAATTTGCATCCTTTACAGTAAAAATTGCAAAAGATGCAAGAGTTTCTCGCAAAATGAATAAAGATATCTAATCAAACAAATAAAAACAAGAAAATAAATAAAACCCAAAATAGCATACTGAGTGCACTATCGAAGTACAATGAAACCCTCAGCGCGGCGACGCCTTCCAATCAGCTGGAATGAAATCTTATCTGAATAAAATCACCTGTCGTCAGCTCGAACAAAGATCTATAAAGCACGTCACCATGTGGAACGAGAATAATAATATGACACTTCCAAGGCCCCATCAAATCCCAACCACTCCATTCCCGCCATCGACGATGGCCTGGTCCACCTTGGTTAGTCCAAGGTCTGAACAAGAAAAGGCCGTTCAATCCAGCCCCCTGAACATGCGGGCAGGGGACCTAAGACCTCCCTGCCAACAAACTATGTTAATCGTCCGGACAGGCACACTTCACGGGAATGACGACGGAGATGCAAATGCCGCGTAATATCTAAAACGAGTTTCTCACCGGCGTCAAGGGTCCCTCGCCATTGCTGCTGCCCCCTTTCTCCCTCCCGTCGCGGGGGTCCAGCGGCCTCGACTCGACCGACCGAGAGAAATGTCATGGCGACGTGCTATGGGGATGTGCGCGTCCATTTTTTGTCGTATTTTACTCCCACGTGTACTCGACTGCAAAATTCAGTCATCACGGCAGGGGCTAAAAAAAATTCTTGCCGAGCATTCAACTGCTTAAAGATAACGTATGAAAACGTCAGATAGCGTGGAGGACGACTTCGGCTGTACTAAGGACGTCCTTTCTTAAGTCCCTCTCAACACACAGACTTAGTCCATAGATTTCATTCAGGCGGTAAGGGGCGACTATTATAACTTCTTCTAGGGTCTCAGTCCCACATGGGCCTCTTTGTCGCATACTGTGGTCTTAGTGTTACTCACCAAGGAGAAGGATTTAATACCTCATAAGTACCAAGGCACAGGTTTCGTCAATAACTCCAACACTACAGTTCCGTAATTCAAGAACCTCCCCACTCCTTTCCCTAGCTCCTCTTCTTCCTCCAACCACTCCACCTACTCTCAGCTCATCCTCTTCCTCCAACCACTCCACCTACTCTCAGCTCATCCTCTTCCTCCAACTATTCTACCTCCTCCACATCTCCACCACTCTCTCTTCTCTCTCTCCATTCCTTCTCCTCTCCCCAACACCTTTCCCTACGCTCCCTTTTCCTCCTCATCCGTTTCCCTCTCATGCTTCTTGGCGTGTGTGCAAGGTAATGTGACCACCGACCGAGGCCAGGAACCAACTCCACAACTCTAATAGAGCACAGAGGTCTCCTTGACACGGCCATGCGTATTGGCACCTCTGCCAACAGCTGCAGCAGCAGTAACAGCAACACCATTCCACCCTAGCGGCCTTTTGTAGGGCTGTGGAACCTTCGACTTACAACAAAACCAACAACTTTGTGTTGTGCGACGACATTGGTTCATTCACTTTTTTTGTGCCGTCTCATCATCCTAAGGGTTCCATCATTACATCACGTCTAATCTTTGTTGTCAATACGACTCTCCTTCATCGACTTCCTACTCTTATAAAAGAGAACGACGACGACGACGACTCTCGAGGTCCCTTACCAAGACGGGGAAAGGTTCTGAGGAGGCTGATCCTGCTGCTGTTGCAAGGGCGAATCAATTTCCCGAAGAAGTGAAAGTCCATCGGGAGAGGCTCGACCTCAGGAACGTCACAAAGTAACAGGGCGGTGGCCAGTGCAGTCGCCTGTGAAGGCGTCGTAGAAAGAGCGACCGTGGCAATGTATCACTCCGAACTCCTCTGACCACTCTGAAGGGCCTGACAAAGTCTGTACGAGTATATGCCGTGGAGGAAAATCGAGGATTTCATTTTGCATTTTAAATCGAGATAAAATTGTTCAGATGAGTAGAATGGGTACATGGTGAATAAATCATTTCTGTTAGGTGCCGGAGCGATACTCCAGCGAGCTCAGGCAGCACTGCACCACCGACTCTGGCTAGTATATGACGTCATTCACAGAACTGAAAAAGGCTCTTCTTTCCATATACCAATATACGGGATATATAGCGCCGTCCATAAGGATAGAAGCAATTGTGAATTTTCGATGCCCAGGTACGTTCATCCAAACCTACGGGCCTGCCTTCGTAGCACTCGTTAAGGACGTGTAAACTTCATCCCTGTGAATTTGTCTCCTGAGGGGATGATTCTCTTCTTCCCCTCTCCTTTTTCACAAAGTTCACAAACTCATTTCTCTCTTTACTAAATGGAAAATGTTCAACTAATCGATAGCACGAAAAAAATTCTCTCTCTCTCTCTCTCTCTCTCTCACACACACACACACACACACACACACACACACACGACTCGTGGCGCAGTTGGTTGAGTTCCCGGCTGCCACTACGGAGGTCCGGGTTCGAATCCCGCCCAGTGCTGAAATTTTAATATCTCTGCGCTGCGGGTTGTTACTCCATCTCACGTGGGCGGGGAGTTGGTGTGTGTGTGCGTTTACGGTCACAGCATTACCCATAGATCGGTCATATACGAGCTGAGCTCTTCCGGGAGGGAAATGGCAGTCGATCATGAGTCCAACACGTGATCCAAAGACCATAGTGAATCTCTCTCTTTCACAAACACACACACACACATAGAGAGAGAGAGAGAGAGAAAGAGAAAGATTGCTACTAACAACTAAACGGTAAAAGTATCACAAGTACAGGAATGCCAAGAAAAGAAAGAAGAAAAAAAAAAGCGAATCCATTTCAACACGTTGTTGCCCTGTCAGCCTGTCTGTGTCTGTCATCCAACCTACCCACCTCATCACTCGGCACTTTGCCCCGCCCCGCCCCGGATCCACAACACCAAGCACATTGAGCTGGTGCTCCTCCTCCTCCTCCTCTTTCATCTCCACTTGACAGTTCTTGGTCCCAATTCACCCACCCTCCCTCCCTCCCTCTCACCTATATGACCTCGGTTTCCCACCACCTCACCTACTGTCACCACCTCTTCCCTTCCTATCTTAGTCTCCTCCTATCACAAACGCTGTACACTGAGAAAAGTATAGAGATTGGTGCCACAGTAAGATCCACACATTGGTTTGTTGTTCTTGTGATCATTCGTGTGGGGAAAGCTAGGCCCATGGATCTGTCTACATTCGAGTTTTGAACTCTCATCTAGGAAGGCCATATATGGTGATCACGAGTTCAGCAAGCGATCCAGTTGGGAATCTTATCCACGTGCACATCCCGACTTGCGAAGCTGCAATATATTTTTTTGTATATCATTTACGACATTAACATGTCTAAGAGGTTGTGAGGGGGCTCAAACATGTCGCATATTTGCGACATACTGTGGTGTTTACAAGTGGAGGGAACCGTACACAGTAGGAGCACTTCCAACAACGTTCACAACAGGCAGAATTACGATCACTTAAACTGAAATATGAAAAATGAACCGAAGTTACTAGGTCAGCTCGACAAAGTTATGCATGTCTAATTGCGACCAAGTAACTACATTCACACACTCACACACACTCACTCACTCACTCACTCACACTCACTCACTCACTCACTCACACACACACACACACACACACACACACACACACACACACACACACACACACACACACACACACACACACACACACACACACACACACACACACACATTATTTCTCTTTTATTCCCTGGCGTTCCCAGGCCCCCGTCCTACAGAGGGCACCAGGCGGGCACTACTTCCCGTCTCACGCCCTTAATTAGCCCCTTGGAGTTCCCCTGTTGGTATGCAGGCCAGGTGACGACCTGCAATTCTATTGACTTCTAACGGACGACTTGTGGGGGGGGGGGGGTGCTGCTCTTGGTGATCCGTGGTACCCGACAGTCCTTCAGAGTTCACACCTTTCACATGTCACGTGACCTTTGAACCACATTTATTCTGTTTATTCTCTCCCTGGTATCATCCCTTCTTTCTCTACATACATATCGTACTTAGAATTGCTGTGGACTGTAGTTGTCCTTCGTGGACAACCCGTGCCGCCATCGTACAAGATATATACAGGATGGAAAGGGAATTCTGCCCGTTTCAAGTTTATTGTAGTTTCTAATAACGGACATCAGTTTCGTCATTTATTACTATTATTGACAATTATACATATATGACGTTGTAATAACAAGAGTAACACGCACATATTCACACCGAAGCAAAGAGGAAATTATGACAAATTACACTTCAATGTAACCTGAGGCGGTGCACGACACAATGTCGAAAGACAGAATGTCGACTGAGACAAAATGTCGAAATTTCAGATATCACGTGATTATGTACATAAAATCACCGAAAAATGCTAACCTGTGTTCACGCTCAACAACTGAAATATCCACCAAAAAACTTGTTGCCTTTTCCTAATTAAGTGTACATAATATATCCACCAAAAAACCTGTTGTCTTTTCCTAATTAAGTGTACATAAAATATCCCCCAAAAAACTTGGTCACCTTTCCTAACTAACTTTCTTGACTGTACATAAAGTGAATATTCTGATTTCAAAATCAATTCTTGCACTACATTCATTCGAATACAATACAAAGAAAACATGGCAGAATTCTTCGTTGCTCAAAAAGGAGGAAAAAAAACTTTCATACGAAGGTTTTCTTTACACCAAAAACAAGTGTGTTAAGGAAAAAATATACTGGCGCTGCGAGGACCGTGCCTGTTCAGGAAAAGCTGTAACTGTTGATGATGTGATAGTAACCACAAAAGCTCACAATATACATGGACCAAATCCTGCAAGGGTTGAGGTCCAGCAATCGATGTCCAGGATTAGGCGCATCGCCAAAGAAACTTTGGAAGGGACGTCGCGGATAATATGCCAAGAACTCTCCAGCCATCTTCCAGAAGAGGTTCGTGGATATCTTCTGGAAGAGTCGAGCATCAAAAGGATGATTCAGAGGCAGCGTCGTAAAAACCAGCCGGGCTTACATCGTAGTGTTACAGACCTTACCCTACCTGATCCTTACATCAAGACAAAACAAGGGGACCCTTGGATCGTGGCTGATATCAGTTTTGGCGACAATGAGCGGATCATAATGTTTTGTTCAAACAACAACCTGAGACATTTATCAAACTCTTCGGTATGGTACGGCGATGGCACTTTTGACGTCTCCCCGGGGTTGTTTTATCAACTCTACACCCTGCATGCACCAGTGATGGGGCAAATGCTGCCTCTCCTTTTCGTGTTGACAACCAAGAAAACTAAAGACGCTTATCGTCGTATCTTCTTGGCCATCCAAGAGGCTGCATCACAACGTGGTCTGGATCTCAAAGTTAATATTTACAGAAGTGACTTTGAGCGCGCTGCGATGGAAGCTGCAAAGGATATCCTGTCTGTGCAAAAGGTCGAGGCCTGTTTCTTTCACTTTGCTCAAGCGCACTGGAGAAAGGTTGTGGATTTGGGTTTGCGTGAAATGTACGTGAACGACAGCGATTTTGCACAGAGACTTAAAGAGCTGACTGCTTTGGCTTTTGTTCCCCCTTTTGTGTGATTCCATTATCAACTTCAATAAGGCAATCGCAGTTCACTGTGGTTTCATTAATAGTCTTTTAATTAATTAAATTGCAATTGAATTGGTGTAAGTTGTTTTATCTTCATTGTTATGTTAAAGAAAACCATGCCGGGCGGCCATGTCGGGTCGAGTATTTTAGGAAATATCGGTCTTTATTACCGAGTTTGATTTTCTTTAAAACAATATCCATCTTCAAACAACCTCTTTTAGTCATGATTAGTCAAATGCCACTAATATAAAAGGCACACATGACCGAATAATTAGTGAAATGCATATTTCGACATTATGTCACATTCGACCATCAGTCGTGTCGACATTTTGACCATTCGACATTCTGTCTTTCGTCTTTCGAAATACAGTAGACTATAACATTACAAGATGCCAGGTACACGAAACACAGGTCCTTTGAACTTGCATCTTCCTTCCAAAACAAATTTCTTGGCATTCATCTTTTCTTAGAAATGTTTATGCATTTCCTCAATCAATACAAGTTCTTCATAAACAGTGTCCGCTCCAATCCCAGTCCCTTTATCCAACACAGGTGATGGACCAGCCGATTCATACAACATTCTCAAACTTTTTCCTACCTTAGCATTTGCTCTTCGTCGTCGACTTGTCGCCTTTACGAGATCTAATAATGGATCAAAAACAATGTCGCTCATGGATCTACGTGATGACAGTTATCTGGACGATTCAAACCTGCCCAACCGTCATTACTACGAGATCCGATCCCGCTGCTGTCGATGACCCGACCGTTAACGCATTTTTTCACGACACGGTGCATTCAAACTCGAGAATTCACGGAGGCAACCACACTTACTAAACAAATACATATGGCGCGCAGAAGCACACACACACAAAACCACGAACTAACTTGTGCACAATCATGGTCGATGGCATTCACTTTGGAAGTGACAAATGACGCTAAAAAATAATATGCAAGACCATCCACTTACCCACGGACATAAACATGTAAATAGTAATTGCATTCGCGAAAAAAAGTCGCACAACCTCTGGCCTCCCATCCGCCACCGCTCGGCTTCCCTCCTCCTCCCCCAGCCGTTGAATATAATCACCCGAACGGAAATGCAAACAGTCCAAGAGGTGACAAATGCAGAGGTAAAAAAAATCGCCTTTCAGAAAACAACAACGTTAGTAGGACAGTTCTCACCTTCCCACAAACACACAGTGACAGAGGCAACACGGCGTCCGCTTCCATGTACAATTACGAATATGGAAATCAAGTCCCCGGCACAACCACTGAAATTTGATGCGGCTGAATGGAAACGTTATATCCTAGCAATACATTCAGAAATGC
Organism: Oratosquilla oratoria; assembly: GCF_046742065.1. Taxonomy (NCBI): domain Eukaryota; kingdom Metazoa; phylum Arthropoda; class Malacostraca; order Stomatopoda; family Squillidae; genus Oratosquilla; species Oratosquilla oratoria. Next base: position 12,151,191 of record NC_134779.1, on the reverse strand, counting down.
GACACTTGCAAAGTTGAAAAATATATATCTATCATCCCTGAATACTCTAAAAATACAAACATCCTCCCAACAGACTACCACTTGAAACCCACTATCGGAGAAATAATATCAGAAGTACAGGAGATCCGTATATTTCGACTACTATCTGTAGTCCTCTTCATTCTGCTGAATGGGACTACAGATAGTCGAAATATACGGATCTCCTATACTTCTGATATTATTTCTCTGAGGACTACTATCTGTAGTCCTCTTCATTCTGCTGAAGAGGACTTACAGAATTCGAAATATACGGATCTCCTGTACTTCTGATATCATTTCTCAGATAGAGGGTTTTAAGAGTATATTCACAAATGTGTTATAACATTACAGTTTTTCCACTGACTAACAGTTAAAATCCTTCAGGTACGTTTTCTGGCAAGTGCGTGCACACTCGAAAGCACTCTCACTTAAAGTCACGCACAGAAATGCAATTACACACGTGACCATAAAAGTGAAGTAATCGTGTAGAAAACTGAATCAAATCTACCACAGATCTGTCATGGTCTAAACAACTCGTTAAAGTTTGGGAGAAAACTACCAACACTATACCCTTCGATTTTTTCCATGCCATAAAAAAATCCGTTGTTATACTGTTTCAATTCCCTTTGCTGGCATTATTCTGGCTAACATGAAAGAAAGGCTACCGGATCCAAGACCAATAGGTCCTACCAACCCCTACTGTGCTCCCCCTACCCACCTTCCTTCCTCCCTCCTTGCCTGCCTGTCTGCTTGCCTGGAGTGTTTACCCTCGTGATACGGGCACTTCACACTTCTACACTTCCCCTCCCCTTCCACACTCGGCCTCTGACGTCTAAATACGCCACAAATCTGCGCAGCGTCTCGACGTCGGGTGATCTTGTGTTCTACTGGTCCTCAATTAACGCCCCTTCCCAGCAGAGGGTGACGCACTTTACAGGCTTTATGGAGGCCAATAATATATAATTACATTCAGGTCGGGGAATCTACAAGTATTTCACGGGCAATAATCAGCGCTTCTGTGTTTGAGAAACAATATCACGCATTCTATGAGATGGAGTCATAACAAGTATGATGAGATTTACAGCGAACTGAACTTTTATTAAGACTGCCGCCAGGTGATTTTATTCGACGCCGTGGCACCCACTCAGTAGAGGAAGGGGTTACGAATTCTTCTCTTCCATTACTTGCTTGATTTTCATTTATTATCATCTGTCAATTTATCATCATTTACTATTTACCTGTTTATCATTCAACTATGCCTATGCATTTATTTGATTTGTTATTTATATTATAATCTTTATCTTTAATTAATTTTTTTTCGCATCCGACCTAGTTATGGACCAAAAGGCCTCCTGTCGGCATGCTCCGCCTTTGAAATCCTTTATTTGAAATGCGATCAGGCCAAGGCGTGCTACGTTCCTGCATTCTTTTCTAGTCTCCACAAAGACCAGAGCACTATCGTGACCTGACCTGACCTGTTAGCTAGACCGGGCGTGGCACCTCGATATCGTGACTGAACTTAGAGGTCAAGCACGTCACCCGAATTGGAAGTTACGTCACACAAACACTCTCTCTCTCCATCCTTCCAAATCCAACAGATGGGTAACCCTACTTCATTTGGGTAAAGGTCCCCTCACCTGCACAAGATCTCCAGGAGGCCGAAGAACAGAATATTGAGCTCACGTGAGGAAGAAGCTTGAGAGGACGCCATCGCCAGTTCACAACATCTCTCCTATTTCGACAAGCGATAATAGGAATAAGGTCGTCCTCGAGATGGTGTGGATTGGCTTCGTTCGTCACTGACTGCTCTGCCTCGGGTCCCAATCAAACATTGCTCCATCGCGCGCAATCATTAATTGTCTCCCTCCTCCACACTCTATCCACCTCCCCCCTCCCACCACCAGTTCTCCTCCCACGCGCGTATCAGCCATTACCTTGGTCTGAGAGAGACCTTGTGAGCTCAGGTCATGGTTTTCTGGAAAAGCCGTGATTGTTGGTGTTGCTGTCGTTACTGCTGCTGCAACCAGGGAACATAAGAATGGGGGAGAGTGCAAGATACCATAAAGCAGTTCCATGTCCCTTACCAGCAGCCATCCCTATCCATAAAGTCATTTTCTCTTTAAAACAACCAATTGTTTAAGCGCTCACTACATAGTTACTAAGTCCCATTCGTTATCAACTTTGTTGGTAAACCAGTTCTTGTCTATTTCCTTCCCTAAATTTGTTCAGCTTAAATTCATTACCACGAGGAAACGGAGAAGAAGCAGCAACAGCAACAGAAGAAGAAAATCCGGTCATGAATTCTGTTCGTGAGTCAGGGCACATCCACATGCATCCATTACCAAGACGTGGTCCACCTGGACAGAATGGCCCCTCCCCAACCATTCCCGGGAGTGTGATGGGACGCAGTCCCATTTTCTATGAAGAGTCGTGAAGCCTACATCACCACCACCCATACTGCCATAACCACCATCACAACCGGGTGCATAATTTCGTTCAGTTTGTCATCTACATATTGTCGACAAGTGTGGACACAATTTTTTGTACACAACACTCACTACCGACACGCATGTATCCAACAGTTGGCAACTCTGGATCAAATAAAGCTTCAAATGGGCTGTTGATCCAGTCAATGTTTTATTATACAAGGCCCTAAAGATCTCAACCGTATTTAGTGTCATTATCTTATAGTGAATGAGGTGCACACACAAAGCCCAAATCAGTCTTCACTTCTGAAGGCTACTGTACGCATATCCAACGTCTGTTCGCGTGACACTTGAATCACATCACGGTTGATATTCAAACAATGTTTACATTATACATCAAGTACATGAAATACAATATGTGCAACTTAAAATGCTGTCTACATACATATGTGTGTGTACACACAATTATATATGTATTTTATATATATATTATTTATATATATATATATATATATATATATATATATATATATACAGTATATACATACATACGACAGAAATTAAATAAAGACACCCTTGTAATGCGGTCTTGATTTGATCAAGTTTTGTGCTCCAGTCGTGCCCATACTGCTCCAACAATGGATTTAGAATTGTCAGCTGTCAGGTTACAACTGCAATTATTTTTCGTTCGTTGCGCATACATGCTTAAAAAAAGAAATCCACAGTTCGTGCAACTTCACGTCTACGAGCCTAACATCGATCATTTGTGAGAAATATATTTGTCAACTCGCTCGTATTCTTATACACTTGTATTCGCGTGAAATAATCCGGAGATGTGAGTTTTTTTTCAGTTTTATCTGCATCATCCAATTCGAAAACCGATTTCCAAAGTTGACAAAGAGGCTGGTCGTCAATGCCACTGGCTCGGTTCGGCTCGGCTGGGCGCCTGTGAGGGTCAACCTGGTGTCACACGAGCACGAACTGGGTTACAAGAGTTGGTACTGTTGCGGTTGATCTTGTTGGCGTAGCCTTCGTTGTTCTCGGCCACTTAAATCAACAAATATACATGTACATTTATTTTGTCAGCATCCGGCCTTTTTATGGGACGAAAGGTCTGTCGGTCTTTTCTTCTTTTGCCAATGGAACCTAAGTGCTACTTGCGAAAGAGGTCCTTCACTCTATATACTGTTGGTTGTGTGCAGCGTGCGTTGACGTACGTGTGTGTGTGTGTGTGTGTGTGTGTGTGTGTGTGTGTGTGCGTGTGTGTTTGTGTGTATGTACGATTAGGCGTCCTTGCTGTGGTCTCGTGTCGTCGTCTATCCTGTGTCCGTTCGGCGTGTGAGTGGTGCGTCATGACCACAGCGACATCTAATTTTGTCTTCAATCTGTCCCGTTAGCTGGGCCTCCAACTGGTGGAAGGGTCGTGGAAGGTTTCCATGCCAGGAGGAAGGAGTAGGGAGGAGGAGATTAGGAGGAGGAAGGACGTCACCGTTGCAGACATCGGTATCCTATTTGGACCCTGAAATCAGCCATCCATCATCTTCAACCCCCCTCCCCCATATCTATCTTCAACTTAGCCCCTCACTCCATCTTCATCTCTCCCACCCCCACCTTCGCCAACCCCCCTCTTCCACTTTCAATTCTCGTCCTTCCATCTCCAACACCCCGTTCTGTCAATACCGCGACCTCCTCCTCTTCCTCCTCCTGCAGCCAAACCCAAACAACTTGAGCCAATAAGACGCTCGATTCCTCGGATCGACGACTGCCTGCCTGCCGAGGCAGGGCGAGGGCTAGGGGGAGAATGGGTTCTCTCCTCGCCTTCCCTCCGAAGGCAGCCCGGGCTAGCTCGGATTCTTCTCCTTCCCTCTGAAGGCAGCCCTGGCTGGCCCGGATTCCTCTCCTTTCCTCCCCTATGAAGGCAGCCCAAGCAAGACCGAAGAGGTTTTCGGCATTCCCCATTCCAGGCACTGGAACACAAGGGGTCCGGCAGAAGACCATTTGGTTCATGGCGGTTGACTCCATACATTGTGAAGAGGCACAAGCACACACACCGAGGTGGAGTGGGGGAGGGACAAAATACTACACGAGACTGAGTAACCCAACACTCCTCTCTCTCTCTCTTTCTCCCCGCCCCCTCACACACGACGTAGAGTATGCGCGACAAACACCCCGGTTCTCCCAGGAATCTAAAGCCGACCTAACCTAACCTAACCTACCCTCCCCTCCGCACACCCGGAACCAAAGCAGTGTGGCAATCCAGGTTTACCTTGCCCACGGCGACCTGCCAACACCTATATTGCACCTGCCAACATCACAGTCGAAATTAGTTTGCCGATTTTTCTTTTGGCCCACTTCCACTCCAAAATTCAATTTCCTTCTCCTACACTGCCGCCGCCGCGATCCGTTGAGCAATAGCAACGGTAACTGCGGTGGCGGTGGATCCTAGGTGCTGAAAGAAAAGGGGATTGAAGGAAAACGGCATGGAGAAGGGGAGTATGGAACGAAAGAGGAGGTGGGAGGAAAACGTATGAATGAGGGAAGAAAACATGACAGGAGGATGAGAATGAAGGAAGAATGAAAGGACTGAATTAAGGAGAGGTTTGGCAGTGTTGTCTCGGAGGTAGAAAATATTAAGTATGTATGTGGTTATTCCTCGATGCTATGCTAGCATGTACTGACGTTGAATCGAAATGACGTCAGCCATTGATCGTCGTCGTAGTAACTGACGTAAAAACAAGAGACTCCATTTGCTTATTCGTAACTATTTATAAACTACTTTCTTACCTCTTTGTTATCACAGAGGGAGAGGGGGGAGGGAGAGGAAGGGATAGAGAGGAAATGGCCAGGTTAACTTGGAGACTCATGTTCTCTGCCTCTCACGAACGAGACCCCTTTTGCTCATTATGACTTTCCTCTATTTGCTTCCTCCCCTCCCGCTGACAGAAGTCATTATGGCATTCTCGGAGTTCTGTCAAGCTTCCCTGCACATGCGAATCGTTGTTTGCAGTCGTCAACATCATCCACCGGCCGGGACTCGAACCCATGAACTTCAGCTCGTGGACTAAGCGCCCAAACCACAAACACCACGTAACCTAACTGTACTTCACCACTTGCGTTCAGCGTTTCTGTCCTTGGGGAGAATATTGCGCCGGAGATGAAATCATTGTGGCAGGGATTTGAGGAAGGTAGAAGTTAGAGGGGGAGTGGAGGACAGTCTCTAATCATAGGGAAAAAAAAAGTGAGTAACCCTTGACCTTATTTTGCTAAAGTACCTACGTCATTCCTTCGGTCTGGTGCCACACATTATCGGAGCAGAATAAAAAAAAAAAAAAAGCGATTCCTGCGTTTACTTTGGATGCGGACGTCTAGTGGTTTTATTCAAATTTTATTCCCTGTAGCCGTCAAAGGATTAAATGTGCCTCAATTAACCTTGTTCGGTATCTACTCTGTTCATTCTGGCAGAGTCCAGACGATTCTATTCAGCTGAGAAACAATGTCAACGTCTCAGTCTCACTGCTATGCCTTACTCGAGCGGTGTGGCGGAGCCAGAGATGGCCCTGAATCCACGAGGTGCTAAGATGAACGGGGGACGACGAATGTGTTTTGGAATGGTGAAGAATGTGTGTGTGATTTGAGTCTGCCCTCCCCCTTACGAGAGAAAATGGCTTCAGGTTTATATGTCTGTGTATTTGTATACATATTTATGTATGTATATGTGTGTATATGTATACGTATGTATATGTATGTATATACATATTTGTACGTATGTGCGTACGAACGTGCGAGAAACTAATAAAGACGTCTGTGTGTGGGTGGGGGAGGGTTAATCTGAGGGACAGTAGAAGTTATGTGATCACCATCCTCTTTTCAGTGAAGACTAATCCCCAATCATAATAAATGTTGCGTGACTTGGTCAGTAGGGGTCATCATAGTCACTGAAGAAATGAAGACTACATGAAATATGCAGTCGATACCTTTACCCTATGCGCTGGGAATCGTAGAGTGTGCGATTCGATCCCTGAACTAAGCGAATGCTAGACCAGCACGCTTCAGATGACGCCACCAGGGCGCGGGCGGGTTGCGACGGAAGGTTTTTAAATCCTAAAACACGATAACACATTTTCTATGGAATTTGGTGCGACCACGCACAGGCTTTGTGCAGCTGAATATGATAAGGAAAGCCGGCGTGTGTGTATCCAAGCCACATGGGGTCTCGATCGCTTCAGGCACATTTCACTTCAGAGTGCGTCCCAGTGGCTGCAACAAAATCATCTGGACTTTGGTCGCACCGAATTCCAGAGTGCGGCGAGGGGTCAGAACCAGCTGAAGAGAAATCGCGAAGAGAGGGTGGGAGGGCGGAGGGTGACGATAGGAAGAGAAGGAGGAGGAAACAGAATAATCGAGTGGGGAAGAGAAATTTGAGAGGATGACAGGAATATAAGGTAAATGTGGAAGGTTGGCAGATTAAGAAAAGTGAAGGGGCAGGGAGAACAGTCGCCAGAAGGGATGGAATGGGAGAGTCAAGGGTAGTAGGGAAGGGGTGCATGGGTGGGGAGTTAAGTGGAAGGGGGCATGAGGTCAACACAAGACGAAACACCTATTGCGAATTCTGCTTCGTCAGCTAGGCCCCACTGTCACGCTCTCCGTTGTACCTACGCCCCTGTCTCCCCCACCTCAACTCCCCCGTCGAAGGTTGCGGGAGGTGTCTTCCACTCGAAAGTCGGCACATCCTCCCCGATTTGGCGTCATCCTGCCTTTGTGCCGAGACTCGCCTAACCTCACTGTCAGATTCTTCCACAACTTGGGAACAATGAGCAACGGTGCAATGACACCTTCTCTCTCTCTCTCTCTTTTCTTTGTTGGTTTGCGGGGCAGGAAGTCGCCCGGCCTCCAACTTTGCGACGGTCCTGAACTGGTTTCCAGGCCAAACCCAAGATTTATTATGTTCGATTACTCGCCCCCACCCACCCACACGCTGGCAACCGGCGACTGTTCCCTTCCTCTAGTTCGATGGTGACAGACCTGCTCTAATACAACACGGGAGAGATCTACGGGATGGTCCCCAAGACAGCTTCTGGTTACTTTGAAGTTACGGGTTTCCAGTTCCTGAGGCTGGAAGCAGCTATTATTATCATCCCGGAGCTGCTATTACTACCCAGAAGCTAAAGGTGCCAGCAGGCGAATCGGACTACCCCAACTTTAAATCCGCGCGCGCCATTTTAAAATCGCGTGCCAAAAATTTGAAGCGCGGAAAAGAGAACGGAAACATCCACTACAAACATTCCACCCGTTCTTTGGCAGGAAGTGTTTTATGCCTGTATCGTACATGGTCACACCGAGAGAAAAAAAAGAGAAAGAAAGAGAAAAAGAGAGAGATATTTTGAGACCTGAACGGTAGAGGCTTAGGAGGTATTTGGAAACACCGGGAGCAGCAGCAGCTGGACCAAGGTCAAGAAGTGCGTTTCGCGCGTTCTCTGCTGGCAAGTAAAAACTGGCACCTCCGTCCCCCTTCCTTCCCTCCGTGCACCTGGGCGCGGGAACGCGACCTCAAGTGCGGCCGCAGCAGTTGACTTCCCATTTTGCTAAATTGCATTTCGCCAAACCCCCTTATATTACGTTAACCTGGCTTTGGTTAACGTTTGGGGGAACTGGGCTTTGGCAAAACACAATTTTGCGAAATACGAGTAAATCCACTGCCGTAACTTTCTTACTGGCGGTGTAGGATACGACGGTTCCCGCCAGTGGGAACATTTTGCCCTTTCCCTTCGTGTGTGTGTGTGGGGGGGGGACTTGTTATTCTCAATGTGACCCTTTGGACCTCATGATAATTTTCGCAAAAGTGTTAAATCTGTCAGATGAAAACTTGACCGACTTGGAACATGTGTTCCCGAAGGTGCCTCCCCCTACCTAGGATTGCAAAGCGCAGACCGGCGTATCAAAGCCTGGCCCTGATTCGGCTTTGAGTCACAGACTCTTGTTCAGATCTCGAACGCAGTCTTGTATAATGACTTGGGGATTGACGACCGGGAAGCATTAATCAGTGAATGCACTTCCGAACTTCTACGTCGTGATCAGGATTCGAACCCCGCTTGACCTCCCTGGCGGCTGCCGTGCCGTACAAAGGTTACACGTAGTAACCTTCTGGTCCATCGATAAAAAATAGCCATCAACGGTAAAAGAAGGAAAAAAGTTCATTAGGCTGTATTTTAGTCTGATCAACATATCCGAAGTATTTGAAAATATAATTCACATGATACACCTGGGCACCATCAATAAATATTTACGTCCAATGTGATACTAATAATGTGAACAGAAACAAATAATTTTCTCTGTATTGCCTTTGTGCCTATGCACGTATTCTGACTGAGCTGATGGCATTGACACATAGATGGGGAACTCACGCCATGAGGCTCTGGTTGCAATTGAGGTTGTCACCTTGGCCTTATGTGCTCGGACTTCTACTTAGTTTCCAATAAGGGTCCGCGATCGCACTTGGGACAATTCAAATTAATTCCTCTCCTTCCTCGGCAAACCACCTGATCACTAAGGTTTAGTCCATCATATTTTGAGAATTAATGAAGAGCAGGAACACCCACGGTGTTGTAAAGAATTGTGTATGTATTGGTCAGCATTGCAAGTCAACACCTTCACATCGGAAAACGCGCGTTGAAACAAGTCGTATGAGGTGAACCATACGCTCAGTGTGCTCTCAATAAACAATCTAATTAATACTGACGACGTCAGACATCAAGTAACAGAACGACACCTAGAGAAATATGGGCTCATACTAACAGCAGAAGTTCACGGTTTTCAATAAGAGTACGAGGGTGACAATATCAATGTTAAAATGTCGACCGCACGAGGGCTCTTTGACTATGTTAACATGGTGATGTACTTGACAATCTTTTATATGGGTAACGGCACAAAAATTAGCAGCGGGGGAAGTCTCGCGACAGTAGAAGTCCATATTAACGAGGGTCACGTTGCCCTGACTCCCTCAGTCGAATAAGAACGAGTTGCGTTACCCATCACAAAATATATACATCACTGGGCAAAGAGGTCATCATTATCCAACAGGAAAGCCAACACCTTACCCATGCACCCTTTTACAGGATGGTATTAAAAAGCGCACACGCAAGGCCATATCGAAGGGAGCAGAAACATACATAGAAAACGAGAGCCATGCTGCAAGATCGAGATGCAAGCTACACCTACTCCCCTACCCCAAGTACCCCCCACCCACATCAGTCAAACAGTTGAACTAACGGTTTCGGGCACATTTCCCAAATTACTACGGTGTTGAGGGCACCACGTTTGCAGGAAGTGTGTCGGGGCATACTTCTGCTCAAACTGACAGTCAGAACTACAGTCATCGACGTTCTCTGAACTACGGAGTTCGTGCACGAACGACCAAATGCAGCGAATGTAGTTGCAGCTGTCACCAATCTCACGACTGACAATCAGCCCTCCTTCCACGACTTACTTTGACCCATATCACGACTGACACAACTCGTTTTATGTGATGCAAAGTTCGGTCCTACCAGTTTCCATCAAACCAAAGATAAATCCCACGCCATCGATCACAGAGCGAAATATGGTCCTGTAAATCGCTCCAACACCGACCCTGCATATAAACGCGCCTAGTTCTACATTGATGGTCAAGGATTCTTTGAAATTCAAATACTATTTGGAGGAAATGCTTGAGGGCGACGAGACGGTGCTCGTGACGTGAGTCGCCCCAGGAGGGAGACCTCCACTCCAACCTTCTCCACCACCTCTCTCAACTCCACAACTCGTCTCCCAAACAAGCACGAACGACACTTTCTACGCCCCTGACACTACAACATACGAAACCTTGGCACTCTCAATCGTAACACTGTTACTTTGATAACAATGGGTGTGTATATGGGCAACACAGCTACACTACAGACCCAATTTAACCCTTGTGATCATAAACTTACAACAATCAAATGGCAGCCGTTTGATGTACGAAAATAAACATCACTACACGCTATAAAGGATTACTGGGGTTGAAAGCAAGAGAAAAGATAACAAAACATAACTGTTATATTGGTTCATGCAATGAAACAATACAATATTTGACAAAATAAACTTATACAACAAAAATAACCAAGTAGCAGAAATGTTCACAGGAAAGTAACCGATACAGAAACATCACAATGGTATGTAACATAATGCTCTCATGCTGTGTTGTATATCTTTTAAACCCACCCACCGCCGGGTAGGACATAAGATTAACGGAAGTACCGATACAACACGCGCGCGCGCGCGCACACACACACACACACACACACACACACACACACACACACACACACATCTGACCATGAACTAGCTCTCATTAGGAGGATATCTGTCGGTCACAAATCCAGTAAGTGATACATAACCATGAATCACACGCACCAATTTATGCAACTGCATTTGAAAACAAATCACATTGAATGCGATGTGCAAATATATAGTGGACATTCTGGAAACTAGTTCAATTCACTTTCGGAGACAGCCAATATCAACCATGATTAGTTACCGTGAATTTCAAAACGACGTTTTTTTAAATAATATTTCAGAGTTCTAACTTCTGACCAGTTCAAAGCCAATACAATTATAATACAGCATGTACCAGCATAGAAACAATATGCTGTTCATTCTCGCCTAAAAATGCAGAGCACATATGGTGCTGTAGAAATGGTATGTATAGTGAATTCTGATAAACACCAGTGGTAAGCAACGTCCATTTACCCAGGTAGTTCGATAATGCAATGCATATTGCAGTAATTATATCTTTTACTGCCGGTCGGGCTTTCCTTGACGTGTGCACCGACAACGTCTGAGGCATTCATATTCAAACCTAACACTTATTGGGAAATAAATTTATGGATATCCATGGGAGTTCTATTCTACCTTCAGTTTAGAGCTAGAAATTAATGCACCTAACAACACATTTTCTAAACGGAAAATAGTCTTGACTCGTGTTGAATAACGTTCGCTTCCACGCTCCTTTTCATATTAAATAATTTACCGGACGTTTCTTTATTTCCACAAGTTGTCACAATTAACACAACATCGACAAACAAATAAGTATATAACTTGATAACCGTTGCAGACGCTTTATCGATTTATTTTTGCAAGGCAGAAACCGCCAATCAAGGTTCGCTCAACATGACCAACATCCAGCAGCAACAACTACAACTCACCTGCACTGAAATCCCTGGGCCCCATCCCATGTTATCCCTTGTAGCATTCGACGATAACAACCCCGTTCGGCCAACAAAACACAAATACACCAAAAATAACAACTCACTATAAATATGCCCTTCGTGTTTCAGTTTTCAGCCGAGCTTTTTTACCGTGTCGACCATCGGATACAGCTGTCGCCGCGCACTTCCGTCGCCCGTGCAGTATTTGGGCGAGAAACCACTGCATGTGCGTTCTCCAATCCACCACGCCAGTCAACAAAATCGTCAACTGACTATGCCATGCTCAAGTAGAAAGAGGGATATTCCCCTATACTACACGTTATGTGCACTTTCTGTTGGTATACATTTGATTTGGTAACTAACGAATATTAATACACCTGGCCGTTACAGACTTATAGTCCAGGTACACATTCTCATGTAAGCATGTGGGGTGAGGGTATGTGCTTTCACTCAACTGCAATATACAGATTGGACCCATGCTCGAGGTCCTATGTGTCTCCACCTATCAAAGTTGTTTTATATTATTTCATATTGTCCATCTGTATGGCTTCTTCCATTCTTACACAACGTTCGTCGCATGTATGAACGCAAGCCTGCGTGTTTATGGACATGCACACCATGCAGCGTCCTTTACTGTGTGAATCATATGCCATCTCTATGCGTGATTCCAGCACGGATCTCCTGTTCCAAGCACTATTCATTTATAGTTCTAACCTCGACTCGGCCTGTGTATGTGTGTGGAAGTCAGCAGTGTTCTTGCACTAGCTGGCTGTCGTCATCATGGTGGGGTGAAAGGAATTCATTACTGAGGGCTGTCGAAGGGCGACTTGTTACGGTTAAATGCACCCGCCTGCTCAAGGTCATCAGAGTGAGTTGCAGTAAACTAACAGACCCATTCCAACCGGCCCATGTTGCACCAACTCTCAATATATTCCACTGTCGATACACATGACAGCAAAGCAACGAGAGGCTGGCTAATTATCAACAACGCGGATGTGCGTGCGTGCGTGCGTGCGTGCGTGTGTGTGTGTGTGTGTGTGTGTGTGTGTGTGTGTGTGTGCATGCTATTGCGCGTATATAAAACTGACGAGGTGGGAGAAAAAAGCGGAAGAGAATGGTTGGAAAAATATATGGGCACTCTGTTCATATTTCACCGACCAGCCAACCGCATTGTATTGTTTTTTTCCATGGTTCGAAAGGGCGTGTTCAACCTAATCATTATCATGTAATGTAAATTAACAACTCGCAAACCCGTTTGAATAAAAGAGCCAGGCACGATGGGGGTTCATTACGACGTTAATACCAGGGGTCGTTCCGGTAAGACACGAGGAAAGTATATCACCTTCAAGACATGAAAAGAACCCATTCCCAAACATGGCGGGCCGGCCGCTCGCCCGCCCCACCCTTGGCGAGGTCTTAACCTCAACGCTAATGACGCACTGCGATAGAAAAGAAAAAGAAGAAATAATAACGAGTCTAAAAACGGGTGGTATTGGGGAGGGGAGGTATGATTATATAAACTGTTCTAGACCCTCGTAATTCCGGAATTTATAAATGTTTTTTATTTCGTCTCGGCTCATTTTACTTGAAATATCGAATGAACTGGGTGTGCACTCCCTCTGTCCGTTTGGATCTTGCAGGTTCTGTGTAATCATGTGTGTTTCTACTTTTTTCTTGTTTGGATGCGAGGGGGGTATTTGCGTGAGAGTAATTTCTGATTTCCGCTTCTTTTTCATGTTTTCATTAATTATTCCATGGAGTGTGCATCTACTTAGATGGCAATCAATGCCATCTACATACTAATGTATATTAAATTAATTTCATGACACTTGTATATCTTTTTAAGAGCCTGTTTTTGCCCTACTCGCTGACACACACACACACACACACACACACACACACACACACACACACACCCGGTGGCGGATTGGTAAGGCACTGGCCTCACAAGCCGGAGAACCGGGGTTCGATTCCCCGGCCGGGCGGAGACAAGTTGGGTTTGTCTCCTTTCACGTGTAGCCCCTGTTCACCTAGCAGCGAGTAGGTACGGGACGTTAGTCAAGGAGTTGTGACCTTGCATTCCCGGTGTGTGTAGTGTGAGTGGTCTCAGACCTACCCAGAGATCTGCTAATAATGAGCTCTGAGCTCACTGCCGTAGGGTGGTGTCTGGCTGTCTCGAAAAGAGGCTGCAGCAGATCCGAGGTGAATACACACACACACACACCACTACAATGGTCCGGGCTCGAATCCCACCCAAGGCTGAAATAATTTCAGTATCACAGTGCAAAATGTCGTTACTCCAACTCTCGTGGGCGGGGAATTGGGTGCATGTGTGTGCATTACCCATAGATGTCTGAGCTCTCTCCCGGGAGGGAAATAGCTGTCGATCACGAGTCCAACACGTGATCCAAGACCATGGTGAATAACACATATATATATATTCACACACATATACATATCTTTACGAATTTGTTTTAGTATTTACTTTATAGACATTAAACATGTCAGCTCTCTCCCTTTGCCCTGTGTTTTCATTCTTCAATCTCCTCAGCGAAGCAAATCCTGCAGAGCTGTGGACCTAATCTGAGATGATTCTATGAATCTCTCCCAGATGGAGCGCGTGTGCGCGAGGGCGAGCACTTGGGTACGAGTTCATAGAAAGTACACAGAATATGGACGATGAGAATTACATGGCCGGCAATTCCAGCGCGATCCACTTACCTCGTTCGTCTGCTCCTGGCCCTCCGTGGTATCTGCAGAAACAAAATAAAACTTAGTCGTCATACATTTTTACTATAAATTCATTAACAGACACTTTCTCTCATTTTTAAACACGTCTTGTCATATGCACATGTTATAAACCTACCGTCTTCAACTTCACACAATATACAGTGTGTGTGTGTGCGTGTGTGTGTTTACGCTCGCGCATTCTTTCCAGTGTGAACACATATTCGATATCACAAGCAAGGAAAGCAGCTTAAAGAAGAGCAAACGGAATGACCTACACTTCCAGGAACCCTCTTTGTTGTGTTGTGTTCCTACTCGATAGGCTGACAACTCCGACAAGGAACACCCTCCTCGATACTCCTCTGTCAACCAGATGGTTGGAATAAATAATTCTCGCTCGCCCAAGTACCGAAACAGCACTCGCCTGACAACAGACGATTGCGAAGACACCTTACTACACTGCCTTATACTCCATAAACAAGTCAAAAACCATCTTCACCGAGTGAGTTTCGGGTTCATTCTATGACCATAACAGGTTTATTGAGAGCCGGAGATGTCCCCGAATAGGAAGCAGGGGCAAAAAAAAAAAAAAAAAAAAAAAAAAGAGAGAACACGGCTGCCCTGCTCATCCCAATGCAATAACGAACGCTGCCTTCCCGCAAAACGTCACATACAGTACACACTGCCATGTGTCTACAGTAACGGATCAACTGTCGCGCACGCGCTAACTTTATTTGTAATATAGTAATGTTTACATTGTTTAAATAAGCCTGCGAAACCTTTAAGTTTGCACAGTACAGTCGTGTTTTTAATGCTATTCTTCGGAAAAATGTCGACCCCCTCTTGTACACACAAGCATTTATTATTAATATATATATATATATATATATATATATATATATATATATATATATCTATATATACACACACACACATACGTATATATCAGATAATTTTTAAGACCGTCGAGTAAATGAGTCGAACCTACCGTTCAGGGGCCAGAAAGACCTTCTCATGTGTGTGTGTGTGTATGTGTGTGTATATATATATATATATATATATATATATATATATACATATATATATATATATATATATATATATATACATGAGAAGGTCTTGCTGGCCTCTGAACGGTAGGTTCGACTCCACTCGACGGTCTTAAAGATCATCTGATATATATATATATATATATATATATATATATATATATATATATATATATTTCTAAATAGAAATGTAATAGCACATTTGTTAATGCGACACAGGAAACCCACAGTCGGAGAAAATAAACTGCGACTGAAAGAAGATTCTTATATTTCGGCTATCAACTGTAGCCGAAATATATTATATTATATATATATATATATATATATATATATATATATATATATATATATATATATGATGAAGGTGGAAAAAGAAGTCACGGGTCTAGTTCCGAGTCTTTTAGTTTATTCCTGACCGGTTTCGCTCTATACATATATACATATATATATATATATATTTATATATATATATATATATATATATATATATATACACACACACTGAATGGTTCCCAGTGATCAATTAATATATTTTTCAACCACATAATTTTTTTTTCACTTTTAATTCCGTACCATCGCAAACGAGACTGAGAATTGTAACGTAGACGAGCCAAGGATTCGAACCCAGCTAACCCGTAACAAAGTTGCATTGACGTAACCCAATCTCTCGTATTGGGTTACATCAATGTAACTTTGTTACGGGTTAGCTGGGTTCGAATCCTCGGCTTGTCTACGTTTCAATGTTAAACTGATGCCTCCTTCGGGCGATTCTCAGTCTCGTTTGCGATGGTACGGAATTAAAAGTGATATGTGGTTGAAAAAGATACATATGTGTATATATATATATATATATATTACCACACACATCTTAACCATGTTAACATTTCCACTTTAATTCCTTGGAAACCGACTGCGTATCAGTTTCCGAATATGCTTCCATTGAGTTCGTGTTAGTCTCGATCGTGTTTGCAGGGAATTAAAATTGAAAAAAGTGAACGTATTTGATAAGAAATTATATATATATATATATATATATATATATATATACATACGAACTCAGGCACATTCGCTGTTTTAGCAGCTTTGTGATAACATTCAGTGCTTCAATACAGCCGGAGCAAAGTCAATATTGAAGCACACGCGAGCGCGTTCCTAGCGAAACATTTCCGTTTAAAGTCGCCTCAACGTTCGTTCGCCCAATCTAGAAATCGACTCCATTTCGGTACTTACATCCTTCCTCTTCCTCTTCTTTTCCCCTCGTCTTTTCAGGGACACATCCGGATATCCCATATTTTTAAACGAGGCTCGTTCCTCCGCGCCCAAGTTTGAAAACCGTATTTCAAACGACGGATGTCCGCATGCGTTGCGAAAAGCGCGAGAGCAACCTGCCAATTTGCGATTTCAGAAAGGGACTTTTTCAACTGGAGTGGCACAGTGACTGATTTCCAATGCTTCTACTAATTAGGTAATATTGGTCAATATATCCAATTTGAAAAATGTGTCTTGCATCCCATGTCCCTTGCCGTGTGGACACGAGTTGCTAACAACGATAACGATTTTAAGTATTTTGGCGGACGATTTTTTTTTCAGGTGGTAGCTAGTGAGAAAGGGGAATCTGGTTCATTTCTCCCGGCTACGCTACCGAGGCTGGTGATGTGGAAACAATTTGAGTGGGAGTTCAAGTACGGTCCTCTTTTTAAGTGGCAGCCACCACTCGACAAAAAACTGCTCGCGGGAGTAGTGCACTTTGTTGTTCAAAACCAAGTGAAGAAAGAGAGGGAGAAGGGGAGGTTCAGGCACAGTTTTGACTCATGACACAACAGATGAAAACCATGCGGCCCCTTCAATATGGTTGGCCACACACACACACACACACACACACACACACGACTCGGTGGCGCGGTTGGTAGAGTGCTAGACTGCCAGTACGGTGGTGCCGGTGGTACCTGGTTCGAATCCTGCCCAGGGCTGAAATTATTTCAGTATCGCTGCGCTTCGAGTCGTTACTCCGACTCTCGTGGGCGGGGAGTTGGGGGTGTGTGTGCGTGTAAGGTCATAGCATTACCCATAGATCGGTCATACGAGCTCTGAGCTCTCTTCCGGGAGGGAGATAGCTGTCGATCACGAGTCCAACACGTGATCCAAAGACCAAGGTGAATACACACACACAAAAATTAAGGGTACCACTAAACGGGATTCTCATCCCCTTCATTCCCATGGACACCTAACTAGAAGAAAAATGTACGTTAATTAAAAAAATGCAAATGCATATCAAACATATATTTTAACGCATAGTGTCCCATATAATGTACACAACAGTTCAACGTTTCTTCCCCGAGAAGTCTACGGAAGGGCCCAAGGACCAATTTGATAAAACCGGCTGCAGGCTTACACTCGAGTGAAATTCTCGTGGCAACCATTAATGCTACTACAAATTACTCCAACTTCCATCGGTAGCATCATAGAGGCGCATCATCTAGGGCGCAGCTAAAGAGAAAACATCGAAGTGGAATCTTGAGGCGCGCCATTATATATAATAACAAATGCCACTACGGAAACCACCCCAAGTTCGAGAACCGGAAGAAGTCTATAACGGAAACATCATCGTCTTCTAAAAAGGGATGGCAACAACCACAGTTGATGCCACCCCCCACTCCCAACACACATTCCCGAAGACAAACGAGATCGTGGGGATGGCTGGATGGATGGATGAACGAGGACTCGCTCGCTTAATATATCTTGGGCGTAACAAGTCTCGCAGACACATCGCTCAATGGTAGTTTGTTCTACTTGTGTTCTTCTTTTGTCTACTCATCAAAACGTCAACGTCGCAACGCACCTTATGCAAGAGGCACCAAGTCATGCGGTTATCCAATTGTTGCCTACTCAGATTTCCTTTGGTCATCGTTTCCAAACCAAGTTCGACGAAGTGGCTGTACCTCCTCCGAAAGAGGGCAACGAGGCGACACGACGACTTCTGCGAATTCAAGGTCGAGGTGAAGCGAAATTGTACTGGGGTGGACTCTATTGTAAGATATCCATTTGGAATTCCTTACGTGATGAAGTAGTATCTGTCAATAATATGACATTTAGAAGAGCTCTTACTCTCTATCTTGTTGAGCTTCTTTATGATTTGTTAGGACTCCTCACTCCATTTACAGAATATAAATCTTATTTTATTTCTTATTCACTTTAGCTGTTATAATGCACTTTCCAGCCCTCAGGTACGAGCCTGGGAAGGCCACCAGATAAGCCTGTTCTCATCTCATTTTCGCGTGTATCCCAGTGTTTATGCTTTGCTGTTCTTCAGTCGCATAGAAGTCATTTCAACATTGAACAATAACACAACGCACTCACTACCACTGGTTTTCGGTTCGTGGCACCATTTGTGAAAATATTCCCTACCCCCATGGGCCAATGGACCCCAAGCTGAGGACTACTACTATTTCCGTGGAGGTGAACGACCAGTACCTCTACGAGTGGGTGTTCAGAGGTGAAAGCGCGTATATGGGACATGGAAACGGACGCGCGGAGCTGCAGCCAGCGCTACATCCGCGTCAGCGTCCTACAACAGCAGCACCTAGAGGAGGAGGAGGAGGAAGAGGAATGGAAACGGGCCTGACACTCAAGTGAGGAGGAGGAACCGTGGTCTGCGCACAGCTCTACCTCGAGGCACACAAGAAATATTCTTCTGTGGGATGGGGTAATCGGGCCATCACTTGGGTAAATGGGCCATATAAAAATTATTCATGCATTAAAAATTATGTTACAACCGGTAAATAAAATTCTGGTAAAATGGAGGTAGGTATTTATTCAGGGTAAAAGTGAAATATTTTAAAACCAATAAAAAAAAAAAAAACTTTTATATGACCCATTTACCCCCGTGATGGCCCGATTACCCCATCCTATGTTAGCTCTCCCACTGGCATTCTCAGGCCTTCGATGCCTTCCTGCAGCTTCATCCCTTCGACATGACGCCACGGAAGCTTCAGCACCTTCCGGGAAGCACAAAGACTAAAAGTATTCTTTAAGGGCATCCACTGACAAAGCCCCACTACTCTTTATTCAATTGTTGTCGCCGATACCGTTCCTGTAAAGGGCCAACATTAACTACCAAAATTTTGATCAGCGGACTTCCCAGCCCAGTATTGCATAATTTGCCTCCATTGGATCGGCGGCTGACAGCGAAGACAATGAAGAGTTCTGAAGACGAGGAGGGGCCAGCTCTCCTGACTGAAATCGCCTGGCGGGAACCAGAAAAAACAAAAGGATTCGACCATTAGGTGCCAAAGGGGCCAAACTCATCCCGAACATTTCTATCGAAGTCGCAGAGATGCCGGAAAGAAAAGGCGAGGAGGAATCTCCAACTTGGGGTTTGACTTCGCTTTCACTGCCGGATCCGTTCGTCTTAAGGCTGGACAAGTTATCGTACAGGAACACTTGATATTCAAAGTTTATCATGGGAGTCTGATGCGGACTTTTACCATCCTCACCCGCCCCACCCTCCTCCTTCTCGGGCAGACCCAGTGACACTCAACGGTCTTTACCGGTGTCTTGGAACACCAGATGCCCTCCTTCCTTCCTCTGGCATCGCGCCATCCCCTCGGAGTTTGGATATCCGAATCGCAAGAAGTTCGTTCAAGTTGCACTCTTTCTTGTTCCGTTAAGCCCTTTATCATTGCAATGACAGCAGCAGAGTCGCATCCAATCGTGCAATGGGAGCACCTGTCACGCCGTTCTCTTCTTTGTTGTCGGAGGCGAAATGGGTCTCGCCTATTGGTTTCCACTCGACGTCTGCAAACACCGCTCCTGCTCCGGTGAGCAGAGCCTCGTCACGAACGAGCAGGAACCCCTCCCCCTTCCCTCTACCTCGCTGCAGATACAGGCAGTCCTTTCTATTCCGAGAGCCTAAAATCGGAAAATATCTAACATTCGGAAGGACAAGTTCTGAAACCAAGAACATCCAAGATAACGGAAACACGGTCACTGGTATACTTGCTAAAACAATTTTTGTTCAGGTTACTAAAGAGTCACGGGTTTTTCAAGGTTTCGAAACAGAAAACTGACACGAGACAACCCAGATGTCTCCAGAGGCTGAACAAACTCGCCTGGTCGCCAGATCCATACCGTTAAGTGGCGAAGTGGGTTTTCATAGTGGTAAACGAGATAGCATCGAACCATTAAGCTCATAAATTTTAAGTAAAATACCAAACATTAATTCGAACCAATGGAACTTTTAATGGGCTCATCGCGCCTTCCCTCCATCGTTTCTCTCTACCACAACTGGCTGAATCACGTCCCACCTTCCCTACTCTTCTCTCTTCTCCATGGACCCAAGGAGGGAATATCTTTATGAGGTTGTGCGACGATGAAGGCAAATAAATGTTTCTGATATATATATATATATATATATATATATATATATATATATATATATATATAAACAAGAGAAGATGGAGGAAAGGGAGTCAAGGAGCAGGTGCAGGAAGTGGGCGTGAAAGAAAAATGGGGAAATTTAGGAGGGGAGGTGGGAATTACGGGTGAGAGGAGGAGAGGGGAAGGAGAAAGCGACGTGGGCCAACTGGAGAGGTGGACTAAGAAACAAGAGAACAGCATAAGTGATACAGAAAATATGACTCGGGGACTGTAAGGGAATGCAGGAAAAAATGTGGCAGGAGGAAGAGAGTAGATCGAATTAGGAAAAGTGCGAACATGCGATTGGATCTTAACCATTTCCAGTGGTCATGTCCCCTCAAGTTTCAAAGTTTCATCGAAATCCTTGATCACCCCCCCCCCCAAAAGTATATACATATATATATATATATATATATATATATATATATATGCAAAGTAGACCACTTTGGAAAAAGAAACTAACGAAGCAGAGCGCTTTCGTATATTACATCTTCAGTGCAACAAGTACATAGTGATAGGAATACATAGACAATATATACATGATACAAAGGAACAAGGACAGTTTGAATAAGCGTAGCGACCAATTACCCCCTGGAGAGCGGAGGTAATTGTCAATTATCTTACGATGGTCGGGCGACATCAGGTCACAGTCGCCAAGGGTCACTGTTTCTACTAATTATATAGGGCGACATTAAGTCAATTCGTTGGATTACATTTTACCTGATATTATCTTACTAATTTCTTGACAAATGAAATTATCAAGTTTGTACAAGCCTTTATGTAGGTTGGTATTTTGATTACTGGTGGTATGAATCAAACTGCACTCTATTAAATTTCTTGCTATTATGTTGTTGGTATAATAGATTGCCTGGGCATTACCCCAATCAACTGGATGATTATTTAATTCAATATGCTTGAATATACCACTAGAATGATTGCCATCCCTAACATTTTTCTTGTGTTGTTCAATTCTAATGTTTAAGGGTTTGGCAGTTTGACCTATGTAAAATTGATTACACATTTTGCAAGGAATTTGATAAATGCATCCTTTTTTAATTTCAATACTATTGTTGATAAGTTTATGTTTTACTGTACTATCATGTTTAAAAACTACCTTTACGTTAAATCTTTTTAATAATTCTTTGATACTTAACAAATTTTCTTGAAATGGTAAAATTAAAACATTATGATAATTGAAAGGTGATTTAGGCTGAGGAGTTAAAAATTATTTCCTTGCAAAATTGTAAGCAATATCAAGGAATTGCTTAGGGTATTTTAATTCTAGCCCAATGTTAAAAACATTTCTGATTTCTTCATCAATAAATTCAGGACTACAAATACGAAAAGCTCTTAAATACATTGAGGCAAATACTGTACGTTTAATATTATTTGGATGAGAATAATAATAATGAATATATGAACTTACATTGGTTGGTTTACGATATACTTTAAATTTAAGGCTATTGTCATGACGTAGGATAGTGCAATCTAAGAAAGGTAAGGTACAATATACGAAAGCGCTCTGCTTCGTTTCTTTTTCCAAAGTGGTCTACTTTGCATAAGTGAACACACGTACCCGTGTTCTTATTAGCATATATATATATATATATATATATATATATATATATATATATATATATATATATATATATATATATATACTATACGGTTATGTATGTTTTTATTTTTCAAAGTTAAAAAGTGTAGATTGTAAAAACTTGGAAATATTCTATAAAAAAGAAAATATTGTCAATCTAGCCCTGTTAGCGAAAAGCATCCCTAATTGAATCAGTCCATTAGCCAGCATAGTTCGCATCCCCACCCCCTCCCTCTGGTGTTCGGTTTCCGTATCCCGGAAGGGGTCTACGCACAAGAAACGGGAAGAGCCCTCAAAAAAGGAAAGAGAAAAATATTAATGATAAGTTAAGTACCAGAACAGCCTTGCAAGGATCAATAGGTCTGTTGCTGTTCGTTTGCCAATGTACCTCCATTTATTTGCTCTCCTTCCTCCCTTACTTGTGGTCAGGGGCTCCTCTTCCAGAAGAAAAGGAAAGTCTTTCCTGGAAGAAGAACAGATATGAAAAACAGGGAAAACAAGAAGAATAAGAAGAAAATAGAGGAGGAGGAGGTGTTGGCTCCCATTTTCCCCGACGCCCGTTTCTCCCTGGTCATTCGACGGACGAGGAGGCCCGTCCTTTCCTTGCCGTTTCACAGTGTGACAAAGAACGAACCACTTTGTGCCACTATGGCGAGGCGGCGGAGGAGGCCTGGCACCCAATAGACTGTCGCAATGGCAGCACCTCCTCTTCTGCACCGAAGAACCTTCCATCTCCTCAAGGAGATAATAGGGGCGAACCAGGACGGTTTCAGCCGAGTTCGTAACAAGATTTCGACCCCGTGAGCTGAGCCTTTCGTTCTTCCCACGATTCTGCTGTGCTGGCCGTATTGTCCCCAGCGCCCTCTTCGACCCCCGGACAACTCCCAATACATCGATACGATCTGAGAATCAACGAGCTGAACCACCGACCGACTGTCTCGTATTTTTTCCCCGTTGGTAGTGAGGCACACGCATAAACACACACACACATTCTTTGACACTTCGCGAATCTTGCAACCCAACGTCGCACCAGCTAAGAACCGCATTAAACCAAATAGCCAAACCAAAGTCTTTCCACTGGGAATTACTTGTGGTTGTCGTCCTCCTCCTCCGGTCACTCTGTGGTGGCGGAGGAAAGAAAGGAAATGGAAGGGAAGAGAAATGAAGCGAGTTTAAACTCTCCCTTCTGCCCGCCAGCACCAGTTGAAATGACTATTAATTGAGACATACGTAGGGTCCCCTTGCGCCTGCTCAGCCTTGATAAGTTTTCTTAGGCTCTTGGAAGAGTCCCGCCATGAAGACGAGTCACTGGGCTCAACCTCATTTCTTCCTTCAGGACAAGCAGGCGATTTCATTCATTGGGTCAAACTGGCGAGGGACGGGCTCTCAAGAAGTTGGGACCAGCTCTGTGTAGTGGGAGGGTATGGACTGCAAATTTGTATGCAGGCGATATGTGTGGCATTACAGTAACACATTTTTTTGTACATTCAACTCCACTCTCATCCCTTATCCCTTGTGCCCCTTCCTATTACTTCTCCTCTGCGACGTCCAAAATGACGGGAGGAGGTGATTCTCTTAGAGAGAAACGCTGGTTTTCCCCCCAACGGAATACAGTGTGAAGCTACGACCAAAATTTTTGACCCACCCTGAGCCTTTTCATGATAATTAAAATTCCTTACCAGAGAATTTTTTCTTTGTGTATTCAAGAAAATTACCTACCTGTAAGCTGAATACAACAGAGGAAAATATCAAGTACTCGACGAAAAATAAAGTAACAAATAAATAAAAATCATATTGACGTTACAAGAACTGTAACGTGCGTCAAAACATTCTCGTGACTGTACATATTACAGTGTCGAGGAACTTCCGACAGTGTGTAGAAGGGCACATTTTGAATAGTTACATATTAACGAATCGACTTCTGTCAGGTCCTGCTCGAGCGCCGCCCCCAACATCTCACCGATGAACAACTAAAGCAGAAAATAAATTCAGATCCAACTTGCCCGTCCGACAATATTGTCACCGACTGGTAATGATTCGACGCCTAACTTTTCGATATTGGACGATATAGAGAGGGAGACGGTTACAGGGATGAATGCCTAGGTGAGGATGGATGGATGGATGGATGGATGGATGGATGGATGGGTGAGCGAATGGAAGGGAGACCGGATGGAGGATTGGAAAGAAGTGAAAGGAAAAGGGAGTGGGAAAATACGAAGATGGAGAAGAGAAGATGAGAGGGAGCTTGAGAAGGAGAAAGAAGGGGAGAGTAAGGGGGAGTGCGAGAGCGAGAGAGAATGAGAGATGTAAGAGGAGAGAGAACGAGAGAGTAGAAAAAAGACATACAGATAGAAAAGAGGAGAAAAAAGAGAGGCGAGGAGAGAGATAGGGAGAAAGAGAAAGAAAGAGAGATGAGAAAGACGCTAAACGGAGAGTGAAATAATCGCAGCAGAGGAGGGTGCGGGTGAGTGTGTGGGGGACAACCACTAAAGTCCATTCGTAGAGGGAAAAACAAAAGTTGCCGTTTCAGTTTATCGCGGAACATTTCATTCGTCTGTCTTATCAACAAAAGTTTAGGTGTGTGTGTGTGTGTGTGTATTTGTAGGAGGGAGTGAGGTTACTGTTCCGATTTATTGAGACCAAGGAACGAACGAACACCGGAATGAAAGAGCAAAGTCACGATCCGTGGTAATCCTATACAGCTCTCTGTAAACATGTAATCCCTGCCTCTACATGCATGCACGTGCGCACGTATACGCGCGCGGCGGGTCAGGCTAGAACAAAATGTAGGAAGTTCATTACTTTTCCTATACCATTTATCGTCGTCGACGCTGTAGCCGGGCAGCCAGTCTTATATCCATTTAAAAGCAGTGCTACACACACACACACACACACACACACAGAGAGAGAGAGACACTACAACCTCTGAATGGCACTAAAAATGTGGCCAACCAATAACTCGCTCCGTTCTAGCAACAGCCGGTTCTAGGCAGCGACACGGTCAGGATTTCGCCAAGTGCGAGTGTGCGTGCGTGATCCTGCTTCGTAGATACGATGGCGCGGGTTCGACCCCTAAGACATATTAGGCAGTTCAACTAATTCCTCACTGTAAGGAAAAACCAGAAGATGTTTTTCGTAAAACATTTTTCAGATTATACTGACAAAATGGGAATATAATTGTGAGATTATTTAGGTTTGTACAAACTTGATGCTTTTATTATCAAGAAAATTGTAAAAAATGCTCCAAGTGTTACCAGGCCTGGGTGATGCAACGTCATATGATCAAATGTACTTAAATGTAAACACTTCTCAACCTGGTTATGAAGCATCTTGTGTGTCCTTACCATGTTCCCTACTACTTTGTGTGTGTGTGTGTATATGTATATATATATATATATATATATATATATATATATATATATATATATATATATATATGCACCTATGCCTTTGTCACTTTGTGTTCCTTGATAATGTCTTAAAACGTTCGGACTAAGTTTCTTATTTCCCAGTGGTTTTTCTGCAAATTATTTTCACATGTGCTTTGTGAATTACTGCAATATATATACATATATACGCTATCTCTTGATAGCGTATTGGGCTAAGTCACAGCCGCTTTGTCACGGGCGAGCTGAGTTCGAGTCCTCGGCTCGACCACGTTTCAATTTCTAACATATGCCTCCTTCGAGCTACTCTCAGTCTCGACTGCGAAGGCATGGAATTAAAAGTGATTTGTGGTTGAAAAGATATATACATATACATTATACATACATACATATATATGTTCCAAGGAGATGAGACTTCGTTACTCCCAATCGGAGGCGGGGAGTGTATGTATATGTGTATATATATATATATATATATATACATACATATACATACACTCCATATGTTCCAAGGAGATGAGACTTCGTTACTCTCAATCGGAGGGGGGGAGTGTATGTATATATATATATATATATATATATATATATATATATATATATATATATATATATATATATATACATACATATACCAAGGCTTCCTCCCCCTTACAAGGAGGATAGCCAAAAAGAATAAGGCATAAAATCATTCCCACCCATTCCATCCCTGAATACACTCCACACCCCTCCACTCTCCCTCTTATCTTAGCACATCCTGAATGACGGGTCATCCCTGCACCCTGTCCACTGCCCTGGGTCAGAAGCAGTGTCGCAAGACACAGCACATCCACAGCAAGGCCGCTTCATTAAATCGGCGACCCCCCCTCTCCGTCCCCCCATTGCATAAAATGAGAGGACGGGGAGAAATCCCTTCGGGCTGCGTCAAATTTTGCTCACACATACTACCTCATCCCCCACCCCCCGCCCATTCCACCTCATGCAATCACATCATCCATATACAACCATTCTCCATTCACCCCTGTCTTCTGTCCTCTCCCGTCCTTCCTCAACAGACATTCCCCTCTTCCCCAAAGCCCCCTTCACCCCATCCATCCACCTCATCCTAGGACGTCCCCTCATGTTCACTCCCTCCACATCTGCCTTCCACACCTCTTTTACTAGTCTTTCTTCACTCATTCTTTCATCAACCCTATCTCCCAGCTCCTTTTCCACCCCTGTTCTCCTCCTCATCTCCTTGGAACATATATA
Source organism: Oratosquilla oratoria (assembly GCF_046742065.1). Classification (NCBI taxonomy): domain Eukaryota; kingdom Metazoa; phylum Arthropoda; class Malacostraca; order Stomatopoda; family Squillidae; genus Oratosquilla; species Oratosquilla oratoria. The sequence continues at coordinate 12,124,107 of NC_134779.1, read as the reverse complement.
TGTATGCATGTATATGTATATATATTTTCAACCACAAATCACTTTTAATTCCATGCCATCACATGGAATACATATACATACACTCGAAGGAGGCATACGTTGGAAATTGAAACGTGGTCGAGCCGAGGACTCGAACTCAGCTCGCCCGTGACAAAGCGGCTGTGACTTAGCCCAATACACTATCAAGAGATAGCGTGTATATATATATACATATATATATACATATATGTATATATATATGTGTGTGTGCGTATAATGTATATATATACATATATGTATATATATATATATATGTGTGTGTGCGTATAATGTATATATATATATACATACATATATATACACATATATATATACATATATATACATACATATATATATATATATACATACATATACATATATGTATATATATATATACATACATATATATCCTGTATTAACGTCTGTGCCATGGAATGCCAGCCCCCATGACTGACACCATTTGGGCTCCCTGGTGAACCCTGGGTAAATTTTAAGAATTGATAAATTGTTGTCCATGGCATCCGAGGATCAGGCCCGCAACTGCCATGCTGGTGCTACCGCAGTTAAGCCATTACTGAACTCGCCCTCCCACCTGTTCCTCCTCTCGCTCAGAAACTTACAACATGAGAAGGAAGTGTTGCCGACGTAACACTGAAAC
>NC_134779.1:12098428-12120928 GCF_046742065.1 Oratosquilla oratoria | reverse complement strand
GTTCTTCCCCTGAGCAGTCGTGAGTAATGCCCCTTCATCCCATTCACTCTAGAGTTGTCGCCAGCGACACGACGACACTTGTTTCAGGGTCAAGGGCATCTTGATCCAACAAAGACCATAAACTGAGCTCGTCAAGTGTGCTTGTGCGTCAATACCCTTCTTGGTTCTCCCGATGAGTTGGTAACCACTTCATCAAACCGCCACACGACCGACTGACTGACTGGACAATGGATCACGTCAGCGAGATACAATGTACACAACACACACACACACACACACACACATGTATGTACTATACACACCCTAACCAAACTTACTTCATTCACTCAGTCACACGCACACATACACAAACACACACAAGTACCACACTGCCAGCCCACCCGCTTTAGTTGGAGACTTCCTCGACTTGGACGTTTATCCAGGCTGCCGCAAAGCTTCATTCAGATGAAGGAGAACCCATCCTTGTCCAACTGATGAATATATCGATCCTTTGGGCATGTTTTCGGGATATATATATATATATATATATATATATATATATATATATATATATTATACAATATATGTATATATATATAATATATATATACAATATATATATATATATATATATATATATAATACATTATATATAATTATAATATATATATATATAAATATATATATATATAAATATATATATAATAAATATATATAATAAATATATATAATTTTATATATATAATATATATATATAAATATATATATATATAAATATATATATAATAAATATATATATAAATATATATATAATAAATATATATAATTTATATATATATATATATATATATATATATATATATATATATATATAGTGACGAGCCTACACCAGGAGGCGCATAGCTACGGCCGAAACCGTCGCCTTTGGCCTTTGTAGTATGCTCTTGAAGGACTATTGGGACAGGCAGTCACTGCTGGGAATCGTAGAGGAGTGCGGGATTCGAATCCACAACTAAGCGAGTGCGAGACCAGCACGCTTCCGATTCCACCACCAGCGATTTTAAACTGTGCTACAAAAAGCTAGCCCCCACCCCACCCCGAATCTCTTCGACATTCATGAATTCACATCTGCTCGTTCTTGTCCTAATATCAACAAACAAGCTCTACTTAAATCGCCTAAGCTGTACAGCGGTCCATTAGATTCGTTTCATACTTATCGACTTTTTGCTGTGCGTCGTCCACAACACGATGTCCTGCTCTCATATAACCACGGGCATCTATTAACGCTTTCACACATGGTCGTGACGTGTGAAGGCGCCCACGGACATACGTACATACATATACCAAAGGCTTTTTTCCCTTTACAAGGTTATTTGAGAGCACGACGTCGTGTCGTGTACGACGCACGGCGAAAAGTCGATACGTGTGAATTGATCCATACTCTAGCACCAGGCTACTGTCAATCAAGTCCGGGGGAAGAGGAATGAAGGAAACGGGGGAGATGGGAGGAAGTGAGGAAACGAGGAAGGGGAGGAGTGGGAAGGGAAGGGAAGGGAAGGGAAAGGAAAAGGGGGAGAGAGAGGAAATGAGGAAAAGGGGGAAAGGGAAGGAGGAAGGGGAGAAGGAAATGAAGAATTAAGTAAACGGGGGAAATGAGAGGAAGTAAGAGAATGAAGAAGGGAAAGAGAGAGACGGGAGGGAAGAAGAGAAGAGGAAAGAGAAAGGGGAAACGAGGAAAGGGGGATGGGGAGGAAGGGAAACTGAGTGTGGTGAATTCCATGGAGAATAAAACAGATGAAGCAGTTGAGTGGGATGAGGAGAGGAAAGATGCGGGGGGGGGGGGCAGGGGGAGGGGTTTGGATTTGGAAGGGTGCGAAGATGGAGAACAGAGGAGCTACTGAGATGGTGTGTAACAGGGTGTGGAGAGGCATAACGGAGAGGGGGGGGGTCGAAAGCGTCAGCGCTAGTCAGGTACCCGAGTGTGCAGGTCCGGCCGTGTGCAGGCACGTCCAGGCGCAGGCGGAGGCTGTAGATAGTTTGAGGGGCCTTGCCGTCACCGAAGTCCGCAGGGGCACGGCGGCCCCCTCCTTCGCCTCCTGATGGTGCTGGCGTCGTCGTCCCCCTAGGCACTGGTGACACAGACGTAGGGGACGGTCCACACTCAAGCTGCTGCAGCTGCTGCAGCTGCTGCTGATACTGCTGCTAATGCTGCTGCACCTCCCAAGGGGGACCGGAATCCGGTGCCTGTCCAGGCCTAGAATCCGGGGCGCCGGACTCCGGTAGAGGTTCATGATGGCGACACACGGGTGACCAAGCCTGGAAGGTGGACAAACGGGAGAGGGGAGGGGGGGGGAGGGGAAAGACAAACAGAAACGGAGGTCATAAACCACAACAACAGGTGATTGACAACAGTCTGATAAACTCACTACAATTCATCACTGTTTTCCAATTATTAGGACCATTTGAAAAATTATCTCAATATTATATATTCTTTCGTTCATAAAAAGACAAATCACAAAAAATTACATTCTCACTGGCCAATACGTTTCTGCTTAGCACAAGCTAAAGGAAAGCAGGAACGAAAGAAAGGAATCTCTTCGTAAAATTTACATCAAATGACCTCCAGCCAGACGACTTTATTTTGCTGAACGGGTGGTGCGGTATAAGGACGCATGTGTACGAATGGAGATTGTGGAGATGGTAGGACAAAGGTGATGGTAGTGGTGGAGATGGAAGCGTGAAAATGGTACTGGTGGTGAAGATTGTGTTGAAGTATGGAAGACGAATCTCATTGGTGAAGATTGTGTTGGAGCTGAAGGTGATGGAGATGGAGGTGATGGGTGTAGATCAAGAATCATGAACTAAAGGCCGGAATCTATCACCATCCCAAGACGAAGAAAATTGTCTGGCAGGTAGTGCGGGGAAAAATCCCTATGATACGTCACCGTATCTGAAGGGGGGGGGGGGTGATCGTCTTGAGTTCCAATTCAAACCACGGTTTTCGTAGCATACAGAAGGAAACACCGAGCAGACCAGCACTACTGCATGTACATTTATATATATACACATACTCGTACATACATACACCCAAGGATACACCTACATCTAGCCAACGGCTCGATACCATTACCAAAGAACTTTCTAGCCAAAGTCTATCCCTCTCTTCCCCCACGCAGGGGCGGAACTCCATCCCGGCAAATGATGTCTAATCACATGGTGCCCTTGTGAGGAATGCGGTTTCAAGTGTGTAGAACGGATATCATACCAATGCAGTTAGTAAACCAAGAACAAGACCCGGAGTGCAAATATTCGTCTTTGTCAATACGAGGTATGCATTACACCCACTAAGTCCTGTGCATGTCCACGGGTCGTAAAGTCTGACCGCAATCCTGAAGGGTGGAGGTGGGGGGGGGAGGGTGAGCCCGTGCCGATGGTCACAAGGGTCCGTGTCCCTGATAGCGCTACAGCAGTCAGTGCCTGTGCCGCAGGCGGCAGAGTTCATCATCGCTCGAGTGGGTGGCCTTGCACCGGCGGAAGCGTTTCCCGCCGGGCGCTCATCGGAGGCATTCGACCTTTGGTAGATCCACTCCGGCACTACACTCGTCCTCGTACAAGTTACTCTGGAAAAGGAGGTGCGCCCCTGCCCCGGGTTAACTCCGGATGGTCCGACTTGGAAACCTTTAGGCTTTGCTTTATTTCATTTTCTTTTTTTGTGTGGTTTGAGAGGCTTGTCCCACCAGATCCTTAACCTTGCAAGCGGTCCGGAACAATTCGTACATGAACCTAGGAGGTTATGTCCACGGTATGCCACTAAAATGACAATACCCGAAGGAAGCCGAGGTCACCTCAGGTCCGAGGTGAGCAAGGGTTGGGGGCCATTACTAAGAGTGGATGACCTTCCTAAACTCTGTACGCCGTGGCCAGGATTCGAACACACTTTCGATATCTCCAAGCGGTTACCCGACACACGCGGTACAGTTTTGGCGCTCCAACTTCCAAGAGCCTTTCGTGCCAACTAAAAGAAGTAGGTGTCCATTTGCATCCACTCAGGCTTTCCGAGCATCATTACCCCTCCCATCTCAGCTCCCCCTTGCTCCTTCTCCACCGTATGGGGTACACACTGCTGCATTCTTTTTAGTCGATATTTCAGTGAATTTAGTAACACCCCGACGGACCCAAAACGAATGCTAGTTACTTTTAATTTCTATTATTTTTCCGTTCTGATAATTCCTTCGTATCTCTCCTGTACCATGACTCATTTTAAAAGGTTTATTTTCCTCAGTAGTGGTTGGAAAACTCGGTTTGTTTTGGTGACTCGAGTTTTTTATGGGCGATTTACTGAAGATAATCGGGCACCTGAGTCACTCGATTCCCAGAGCCTACGTGGCTGCGTGCTGCAGTGAGCCGGGTAGATCTGCCAGAGATAAGAGGTGCGAACCTTGGTGAGACGAGTTATTCTGAATGAACCGTGACATTAAACATGATAGATTTTTGGTTAGGTTATTCTCCATCACATCCCCCAAAAAAAAAAAAAAAAAAAAAAAAAAAATATATATATATATATATATATATATATATATACTGTATATATGTATACACACACACACACACACACATATATATATATATATATATATATATATATGGATATATATATATATATATACTGATGTTACTGTTCATTTACGGTATTCATTTATGGGGGTTCAAAATACTCAGAATGATAGGAGCTATCCAATGATATAGATAAAAACTGTGTGAGACTAGCAAATAACTTTACATTTACAGATTTTTCATTATAATCCCTCTCCAATCTGTAAGTACCGAGTGGTGAGCTGGGCCTTGACCGGGGTCCACCAAATGGGCCCGGACTGGCTCGAGTCGGTGGGGCAACTCACGGAATTTGCAAAGCGCGGCCTGAATCAGTTAAGTTCTACTGTAAGTCACTACGAGTCTCTGACTCACTCGTGATATTCATTACCCGATTCCGTAACTCGAGTTTCGAGGCGGAACCCTTAGCTTGTCATGAGCTGGTATTCTGTAGGGAAGAGGCCAAACGCAGAGTATGGGAGTCCAATATATTTTACGTTTCGCCCAGCAGGGCTTCTTCAGAAATAACATCGATGTTATTTCTGAAGAAGCCCTGCTGGGCGAAACGTAAAATATATTGGACTCCCATACTCTGCGTTTGGCCTCTTCCCTACAGAGCTGTTGCAGTCATTGCTGCCTTTACTCAGCTGGTATTCAATGAACAGCCAATAGTCCTGTGGTGGAGGGTGGTGTTTACTCGTTCATACGAGTACCAAGTAATACATATGACCATTATACATATTTTACATACCACTCCAAACGGCCGACATATGCACAATGCAAGGATGTAAACAAACACAAAGTGAACGAGTTAATGGGGACGATGACTCGATTCACCCGATTCAGTGAAAGGAGTCGTTCGATTTGAACGAGTGACTACTCGCGAGTCTTACATCACTACTAATTAGACTGGCTTCTGTACAGTTGACATTATTGTCACTGTAATTGCCCAGCTAGAATGAAGCTTCTTTTACATTCTGGAATGTTCTTCCCCCGGTCACTAGAACTTCCGGGTCTTCAACCTCCTCAACTCTACTCTCATCTTAGTTCTCCCTCTCTATCCCTCCTATCTCATCTTATCTCTCTCGCCACCATGATGCCCCTTTCCCCTCTCTGTATCCACCTACTTAACGTTTCCAATCCCTTGCTTGGTCGCGTTCCTTCTCTCGGCGATCCCATCAATCAGATTTCATCAAGTGATTATTAATCCAATACTCGTTAACCGAGAAAGGCCACGTGACACTGATGCCATCTTGAGCTTCCGTGTATCTACTGTGTGCCGCCGGGCGATTTCACTCAGCTCTGAGAACCCGTCCTTTACCTCCCACGACGAAAGAATCTAAAAGTGTATTTCACACCGGACTTCCACGGGCTTCAACAACTCGGACAGTTGAAAGTTTGGGTAAAAACGACTTCGGTTACATTATCTTATTTTTTAAATCTTCAAATATCAAATCATCTTTCTGTCATATATAGCAAAGCAGAATGATGAACTGATTGTAAACCTATACGGATGTTAGGCACACTGTTGAAATATTCTTAGAGAAGTCTAGACATCTAAAAGCGAAGTCATTTTCTAGTTATTCAAATGGAGGTTGGAGATGGGGTGTGAGAGGAAAAATATCCCTGTGTGATAACCCTTTGATGTGAAGAAGGGGTTGGCTGAAACTGTCTGACCTCTGACACTAATACGGGGGAGGGGCGGCGAGAACGAGCGTTGATTTCATATGAATGAGTGGAGGAGTGGTAAACGCGGATAGACCGGGGGGGGGGGTCAATACAGTGTGTGTGTGTGTGTGTGTGTGTGTGTGTGTGAGAGAGAGAGAGAGAGAAAGAGAGAGAGAGAGAGAGACGTTGGTCACTGACGTATGTCCGACACGAATACGGGGGTACGGGTGAGGTGGACTGGACTGAGATGACACCGACTTTCTCGGATGCGGGCACTACATGCCACAAGACAGTTCAAGGAATGGTTCATTAGATGATCGGTATGCATGTTGTGCAATGTATTATACGTGTAATATACCCCGTCTAGGATATTGGCTGCATGTTATTGTGACAAAGTAGCATGCAGTTCATAATTTAGGGTCTATATGGGGCGCCCCTATGGACCAGAGTCACACATTATTTTGTCTGTGATAGAGGAAGACTCTGTTCATAGAGAAATTATGACACTTTTATTATACTACGACTGTCCCTCCGTTATGCTGTCCCCCAACCCCTTGTTACTGTCCTGTACCATTTCTCTGAATATTCATTTTCTTTTTTCGTCTACCCTTTGGTGGGGGATAGAATGCTGCCACCAAGTCTTCCCACTTGAATTGTAAAAGGCGACAAAAAACGGGACGGGGGTTAGGACTAGGAATCCTGCTACTTGTAGTCCCACAGGGGGCATTAAAAAAAAAAAAAAAAAAAAAAAAAAAAAAAACGCACACATAGGGTTTAGGAGTTTTCCAAACAGTACCCGAAGGTTTGGGTCTATTAATGTGCGTGGAAGTGGTATAGACGAGAGTAAAAGGGAAGAGATAGACAGTATGTTTGTGAGAAGATGGATGTGTTGGCTTTGAGTGAAACTAAATTGAAAGGGAGGGGCGAGTTTGAGTTTGGGAGTGTAGTAGGGAGGTTCTCAGGAGTGAAGAGGGGATGAGGGAGAGAAGGGGTGGCTATATTAGTAAGTGAAGAGATAGGTAAGCGTGTAGTGGAGTGGAAGGAGGTTTCATCAAGGTTGATGTTGATGAAGGTGAAGCTGGGAAGGGAGATGTGGGTTTTTGTAAGTACGTATGGGCCTGGTAGTGAGAAGAGCGTAGAGGAAAGGGAGGCATTTGGGTAAATTTAAACGAGTGCATAGAGGGATTAGGGAAAAATGTCACTGTAGTTGTATTGGGAGACCTTAATGCTAGGGTAGGAAACGAACCAATAGACGGATTGATTGGGAAGTTTAGAATTCCAGGTACAATTCGTAGTGGAGAATTGATGGTGGAGACGTGATTTGAAAGAGAGTTGATGATAGCAAATACAGTGTTTAAGGAGTAATTGGTGAGGAACAGTGTGTTTTTAGGACAAGTAGGGGTTGTGTAGATCAGATTTTTGTGGTAAGACATATGTGAGAAAGCCAATGGAAAAGGTTTACGACAGGGTAGACAGGAAGGCACTGTGGGAGGTACTGCAGATATACGGGATAGGAGGAAAGCTGTTAAGAACAGTCAAAAGTTTTTACGAGAGTAGTAGAGCTTGTGTTAGGATTAGAAATGAAGAGAGTGAATGGTTTGAGGTAAAGGTGGGACTTCGTCAGGGATGTGTTATGTCGCTCTGGCTGTTCAATCTATACATGGATAGGGTGGTGCGAGAGATGAATGCAAGGGTAGTGGGTCAGGTGTTGGAGATGGTTAAAGAAAATGGAGAAAAGTGGGAAATAAGCCAGTTGTTGTTTGCTGACGACACTGCGTTTGCAGCAAGATCAGAGGAGGGATTGAGGAAGTTAGTGACAGAGTTTGAGAAGGTGTGTGAAAGAAGAAAGCTCAAGATAAATGTGGGTAAAAGTGATGAGATGTACAAGGGGAGAAAGTGGCAGTAGGCTGGAAGTGAGTATTAAGGGAGAGAGACTGGAGGAAGTGGATAGTTTTAGATACTTGGGTGCGAATGTGGCAGGAAAGGAGGAATGGGGGTGGAGGTAGAATGTAGATTGAGAGAAGCGAGTATATGTCTTGTTGGATTAAGAAGTGTAATGAGAAATAGACATGTGGAAATGGATGCTAAGAGGAGGTTATATGAAGGAGTGATTGTGGCGACAGCACTGTATGGGGCAGAAGCATGAAACATATGAGAGGAAGAGAAGGATTTCGAATGTGTTTGAGATGAAATGCCTGAGAAGTATGATAGGGGTTACTGGGCTAGAGTGAGAAATGAGGAAGTGAGGAGGAAAACAGGGGTGGAAAGGGATTTGGGAGATAGGGTGGATGAAAGTGTATTGGGATGGTTTGGACACATGGAAAGAATGAGTGGAGAAAGATTAGTAAAAGAGGTGTGGAAGGCAGAGGTGGAAGGAGTGAATATGAGGGGGTGTCCTAGGATGAGATGGATGGATGGGGTAAAAGGGGCATTACGAAAGAGAGGAATGTCTGTTGAGGAAGGACGGGAGAGGAATGTCTGTTGAGGAAGGACGGGAGAGGACAGAATATAGGGGTGAATGGAGAAGGGTTGTATATGGATGATGCTGTGATGCATGAGGGGGTGATGGTGTATGAGAAATAAATTGACGCAGCCCGAAGGGATTTCTCCCCGTCTTCTTTTCTGCATAAGAGGACGGAGAGGGGGGAGGTCGCCGAATTAATGAAGCGGCCTTGCTGTGGATGTGCCGTGTCTTGCGACACTGCTTCTGACCCAGGGCAGTGGACAGGATGCAGGGATGACCCGTCATCCAGGAGGTGCCAAGATGTGAGGGAGGGAAGAGGGTGGAGGGGAGTGGAGTATGTAAGGGATGGAATAGGTGGGAGTGGTTTCTATGCCTTTTTCTTTTTTGGCTACCTACCGTGTAAGGGGAAAAAAGCCTTTGGTATATGTGTGTGTATATATATATATATATATATATATATATATATATATATATATATAATATATATATATATATATATATACAAATATATATATATATATATATATATATATTTGTCCTGCAGTGGAGAGAATGCAGAGATGACCCGTCATCCAGGAGGTGCCGAGATGGGAGGGAGGGAGGAGGGTGGAGGGGAGTGGAATATGTAGGGAATGGAATGGGTGGAAGTGATTTCTATGCCTTTGTCTTTTTGGCTACTCACCGTGTAAGCGGGAAAAAGCCTTTGGTATATGTATTATATATAATACACACACACGCGCGCGCGCTGACAAACATTCACACTCCAAAGAATGAAGTGTACAGGCACAGAGAATTAGGAGAAAATAGAAACGAGGTGAGAGAGAGAGAGAGAGAGAAAGAGAGAGACAGAGAGAGAGAGAGAGAGAGAGAGAGAGAGAGAGAGAGAGAGAGAGAGAGAGAGAGAGAGAGAGAGAGAGAGAGAGAGAGAGAGAGAGAGAGAGAGAGAGAGAGAGAGAGAGAGAGAGAGAGAGAGAGAGAGAGAGAGAGACAGAGAGAGAGAGAGAGAGAGAGACAGAGAGAGAGAGAGAGAGAGAGAGAGAGAGAGAGAGAGAAGGAGAGAGAGAGAGAGATAACGTCCTCTTCACTCGACCCTCTCTGTAAAGTTGCCGCCTCCTCAGCTGCTTGGTTCTGCCGGTCGGACGGTCGTGGTAATGACCGTCACCGTTGTAGTTAAGAGTGCTCCGACAATTACGTCGCAAAAGCTCGTTCTTCGTCCGCCGCCTATGACTCGTAACAGATCGTTAAGTCTGAAAAAAAAGAGACGCACAACTTTCTTCCTCCTCCTCCTCCTTCCACGCTACTTCTGTCGAGAATCCCGTGGTGTAAAACGTGTTCTAAACTGAGAAGTGAAACCGAGGGACTTTCCCACCATCCTCTTTTCGGGTTTCATTTCCACGTAGTAGTAGTATGGGTGAAAAGTATGTTCTGAATAGGTCAATTAAGACGTTTGTATATACGTGCGCGAAACCTCCTTTTGTCTAAACGAAAGAGCTCGTTTCGGGAGACCTCAAGAGCTTCAGACGACGATGTAAATAACAGAGAACATCAATTCGATTTTGAAAATAATGCGGAGGAGTAAGAAGAGGAGGTGGCCCATCCAAGGACCACAAGTGCAAGAGTTCGGGCCGGGCCAGGCGGCCGGACCAGGCGAACACGTGCGAGGAGCTCTCGACCGCAGGCAGAGAAAACAAATCTCAGTGGTAGGAACCGGCAACACCTCACCTCCAAACTTGGGTCGAACGCAAGACTCGCAAGACGTTTGATTCCTCACGGATGGAAATAATCTACAGATGTGTTTTTCAACCTTTCAAGCTTCGTAGACCCCTTGTATATTCAGGGGAGTCCTTGATACGAGATTATATAGGATATAATCATTTCACATTTGTATGTAAGAATTTTTAAGAGGTTTACTTTTTACAGGAACCGGTGTCTATTATAAAGGACGAATGAAAAAAAACCCTGGACATTTCAAATAAGACACATTGTGTCATCATGAATTAACTGTAACATGTTGAATTCTCCGTCCTGCCGACCCCTAAGTAGGTTTCTGCGGCCCTTTAGGGTTCCGCGGACCCCTGGTTGTGAAACACTGATGTAGACAACGCTGCAACGTAAATTGTTACTCTGTTCTGTCCCCCGCCAAACGTGTGCGTTCGTTCGAGTGGATTCCACCTATGGAGGTAAGGCTCAGTCCATCCCAATCTCCTTTATCACCCCCACCCCACCCCCCTGCTGCTGGGGACTGGCAGAACAATCCATGGGTCACATGAAGAATTGTCACCCCGGAACGCCCACATGAAGATTCGTCACCCAATGAGATCCCACTTGAAGAACTGTCACCGCAGTGCTATCAACAGTGGAATAAATACTAGGTTAGGTTGAACGAGGGTTAAGATTAGGTTAAATTGAATGAGGGTTATGCTTATTGCCATCCAGTTATACAACCGAAGAATCGTAAACCCAGGATGGCCCACATGAAGAACCGTCACCATGTTAAAGTCTGGGGGTGATGATTTTTCATGTGATCCCAATCCATTCATTTTTATCGGCCACTGCTATCTTTAGTCTCACGCCACAATTTTTATCGGTCATCAAATTGTCAAATTATCATTATCGCCATACTGTCATCACTATCAACATTATCAAAATAAATTCCCGTTGTGTGTGTGTGTGTGTGTGTGTGTGTGTGTGTGTGTGTGTGTGTGTGTGTGTGTGTGTGTGTGTGTGTGTGTGTGTGTGTGTGTGTGTGTGTGACGAATCCCGGTTCTCGTGACGCCGATTCGTGTTCGTATACAACAGCAGCAGCAGCCGGCGACTTCTCCTCGGCCCCTGGAAGACGTCCGAGGACAGAGGGCAACGGTGACTAACTCCTCGTTCGTAGTTCAGTGTCTCATGGCGTGAGCTCCCCGCCGCCTTTCTCAGGACAAGAAGGCGGATGTGTCGGACAGGGGATCACCAACCTACCAAGGTCGTGCTCGTGTAGCGCAAGTTAACGAGTCAAGCAATTTCAAATACGAGTCAAATTATAAACATTTGGAACAAACAAAACAGTAACCACCCGTCAACTAAAGACAAGCTTCTATGTCAAGGTCAACACACACACACACACACACACACACACACACACACACACACACACACACACACACACACACACACACACACACACACACACACGCGCGCGCGTCCAGACCCAAACACATCCCACTGCCCTCGCCTACATCTCTCCCACTCCTCTCCCTTCCTCCCTGGGTAATGGTTTGGAAACACGAAACTTGCCCCCCTCTACACCCCCACCCCACATCCTCGCTGAAGCCCTCCTTCTCTACCTCCTCCCAGTTCAACGTCTTCAATTCCGTGACGCAGAGTCTATAACTGGTTATGGCGAATACCGACTGGCCGAGAGGCACACCGGCCAAGCGGTCTAAACATAGTTCCGCCGGGGTCTGCTTCCCGGCCGAATAAAATTGTCGGAGAGCAGCCCGTGGGAGGACGCCCAATGCCGGCTGCCGCGGTATTGCAGGACTTGGGCACTAATGCAGGCACTCGAGACACTCAGGCATGCTCGCTCGCCAGGCACCGGCCGGGCGGGTCAATACAATGTCTGCACGCAACCGCGCTTATTGCAGGTCTGGCTGAAATTTCTTTTCTGCAGAAATGGCAGCGCTGATACCATCACACAAAATTATTACGAAAAGAAAGAAGTGAGGATGCCGGTGATCATGCATTACGTCCCATGTGACCTGAACTCTCAAGGTCAGAGCAAGCAAGCAAGCATGCAAGCAAGCACCAAGAGCAACAACGGGGTCGAGGGTCCGCAGGGTCGCGCTATGGTGGGCACTCGTCCACACGGCAAAGGCCCTTGGTATGGTCCCAGCAGCCTGGCACTGCCGACGATAAGTGCCGGGCTCTATCACGCACTCCATTCATGGAGGTAACGTGAAGTTAAAAGACGACGTTGCTAGAAGTACACCATTCACGCGGGCTCCTTTGCAAAGACGAACCCCCCCCACCCACATACACACCTTCATCCCCGCGTCCTATTCATGGACCGACAGAGCTGCCCTCGTTGAAAAGTTTGCACGCGCGTGCGCACATTTGTGGGTGGGTGTGGGGGGGGTACTTATACGTGTGCACACTCAGACGCCCCTTGCCCGGCCCGCCGCCACCTGCCCAGGACGCGTCAACACCCACGCGAGGGAATTGAGAAGACCAAAAGCAAACAAGCCCGAGTTTGCTCGGTAACCAAGAGGAGCGAGGCGGAAGACGACAACACAAGGGAGAAGGCGGCGAAGACCAAGCTAAGTGCTCCATCGTCTTCCTCGTCGAGTGAAGACTTCGGAGGGCCCAACAAAGCGGCAGCGTGACGATCCACAGAACTGGCACCGCCATGAAAGCAAGCACTGACGAGGCGACCACGAGCCCGCCTCGTCGCCTCTCCGAGACAAAGACCTGGTGGCTGCAGAGGGGCTCAGCTGGTCACAGCTGGCAGAAACACAAAGATCCAGCTCAATGTGCATACCTCAAGATAAATTTAAGTGAGGCTAGTGAGAATTAAACCATGTAATAAATCTCAAATGGTTCATGCAATGCTGAGGTCTTCTTTCGCCGTGGTTGAAATGATCACGTGGTCATAGGTGCAAGTCTGTCGATAGTATTGGAGTTGCACCACTGGACTAAAGCCAGAAACGACCCACTACCAACGAACTAATTTTTCATTGCCACTGACTGAATTCTCGACGATCGAAGCACTGCAGGTAAGGTTTGTGGCAAACCCAAACGTAACTGGGGAGGGGAAGGAGGGAATGGGGTGGGGTGTCACATGAGCGTAAGCCAGCGTGCCCAGGTTGGCAGAGAAAAGAAAAACGTCAACTCGAAGATTGGCGCCTACGATCAAGATTATATGCATTGAAAACGTCGGCCCGACGAGCTGGTTGGCCGGCTGCCTGGTTGGGTGGTTGGGTGGTCGATGGGTGGCACGCAACAAGACCCACGGACTGGCACCCTCCTCCTCCGATAAAAACTTTGCATACGTGCACATATCATCACTGTGATTCGCTGCCTCATTTCAAAACCCTTCCGCACGGCTGGCGAGCAGCACAGTTCTCGGTGTAGGATTATGCGCAAGATATGCAAGTTGTAGCACAGCACAGGAGGGAAGGAAGGTGGGAGAATGCTAATGACGTAATACACATTGAATAGTCGAATCCGATGCATTGAGAAACTTGCAAGCAGGGACACGGACACACATCCACCAATTAGTAAAACACTCGGCAGCTCTTCAGACATTGCCTTCACTCTTTCGCATTTCCGAGCCAAGGACACTCATCGAGATTCTCTATCGGGTGCGGCCCCAGAGTCGTCCTTGGTAGACACAGCGTCGACTGCGGGCAAGGAATTATTATTATTTTTCTTCTCCGACGGACAATGATGACGTCATGTCGCTTTAGAGGGGCTGTCAGGCAACGGAGGGAAGCTTTCGATTATAAAACGATCTCCAAACCACGCTCCACCATAACTATTGTTAAGCCACAATTTGCAAAATATATCCACGTTCCTTGAGAGCCGAACCTGCTCACCCCGACCCGTTGCTCCAAGACATCTTACGCAGGCTACCTAACCCTCCTTCCTTCAGGAGGGAACTCATAATGGAAATGTTGCGAATAGAAACAGATAAACAAGGGTGAATATATGTCATATATTTCGTATTTACGTACCCTCGGCTCGGTATGGGGTGGGGGTGTAGGGGAGGAAATGACTGGTGCTAGTCCTGGTCGGGGGGGGGGTGGGTTGTCAAACTAAGAAATTTGGTCTGACTGACTCCGGATTCTAGCTAGGAAAGACCTTCGCTCATTGGGGTTAATCTGACTTGACCCCGGACGCGTGCGTTCACAGCAACGCAGCAAGCTCACATGCTGTGACCTGCTTCGGCAGCACGTCCATCGCTCAGTCTCAGTCAGTCTCTCTCTCTCATAAAGTACAACTGGCATGGCCTGCTCGCAAATGGGTATCCCTGGCGGAAACAAAAAGCAAGAACTGCAGTAACAGCACCCACAACCCCATCACCCTTATCCATTCGCAGGATCTATTGGAGTGCGTGTTCGAATCGCGACGCAACAAAATTCTTTGTGGCCAATCCACTGCGGGTAATGGCGATGGTGGTGGTGTAGGCCATGTGGTCTGTGCCAGTTGAGAGAGGGAGAGGGAGGAAGAGAGAGCGACAGTCCATGGTGTCATGTACTTTTTGCTTCAAAAAATGTCTGGGCCTCTCTTCTGTCCCTTTGTTCTCAACACCCCTCCTCTCCCCTTCGATTTCTTGAGCGATTTTTTCCTTTTCTCCTCTCAGGAGGGCTTGACCCTAAAATATTCTGAATTTCCCTCTCCTCCTCAATGTTCATTTCTTTTTGTACCATGCCTTTCTTCCAATAGTACAAGCAAGACAGTCGGTCGTGGTGGTAATCCCACACTCTCTCCTACTCCTCCATCTCCTCTTCTGACCTTTTCCAATTACCTACTCCTTTCCGTTGGCCTCCTCATCCTTTTCTTCTCCCTCCTCATCCTCTTCTTCTTTCAGAAGTCACGCAATTCTTTAGCACCGGGGAACCTATTGCAATCCCTTCCCTTCCCCTTGCAAGCACACCACCAGCACTCTTTTAAGACTCCCCTCCCTCCATCTGTGTGATTACAAAAAGGAACGTTGTACAAAGGGGCCAAGCGCGGCGGTGGAGCCGCCGGACCACTGAGCCCTCTCTTCACTTACGCAGAATGCGGTGCCGTGCTGGCCCTGTGCCCACAAAATTGTCCGGGCTGAATAAGATAGTTTCAGTTCCACCAATCGTACTGTTATGGAATAGAGTAATAAGCTACTTATAGAGAACAGAAATAAAATACCAGGGTCCTCGGTATTTCTATACTTAGGAAGGGAAGGCGTTACAATGTTCATGGGGCAGCTTGGCAATTTGGACACGGGTTACAGGTATATGCGAACATGTTTACGCCAGTTACCAGCCATGAACACAAATTTAGAGCAGATACAGTGAGGCTCGTAAACATCCATTGTCTCGGTGAAACCGTGTCGTGGTTATGATTGGTGGTATTTACATCTTGTTAGAACATTTCAAGACTTCCCGTAAACATTGCAATATGACAGTCAATGTGGCGGCTGCTGCGCCAATCCATGATGTACCTTCCTCGTAACCACTGCCGTTACTTGTCATCTCAAACTACAACAGAAACTGCTTATTTATTTCTGGAATTTAAAATGGTTTTTGATATTGCTCCACCAAAACGACAATTTTAATAGGTTGCACAATCGTAAAGAAAATTGTTCTGATTGTCAAATATACATGGAAATATATTACAAGTGGAGTTCCTCACGGTTTCTTTGGCCACCTCTCTCCATAACGTTAGGAAAATATCATGGACTGAAATCTACTGGACTGGACCCAATTTTGTTTTATCAAGATGTGCTTAAGAAATGAAATCTCGAATCAACTACACAGAACATTTGTACAGTCTGGGCAATGGTTTGCAAATTCGGCTACGAAATCTCAAGTGTGAAGTTATACAGGTGACCACAACGCCAAGTTATTTGGAGAGAGAGAGAATCGTTCATCTCCGTGGTCCTTCGATAACAAAGGGATCAGATCAATCTCGATTAATCCCTTGCATACCAGGTGGAACTTTTCCTTTCATCACGACTACTGCCAGGGTATTTCATTCACCTTCGTATCACTTTCAACAAAGAGAACCAAAGACACCCATACTTTCATTCGTTCGGCTGCCGGGATATTCTCTTCAGCTCCACAATAACCCTTCGGTTGAAGAGCATCCCCTTCCCTCTTTTTCCCATTCGCCCGATGTCCAAATGGGCCACGTCCTTGCCCTGAGAGCGTTCCCCTACGGGAAAGCCTATGCTCCAAGGAACCGTCGAGGGATCGATCGAGGGCACGCAAGCACTACACGGGAGTCTGTTGACTTTAATGGAGGCGGTGGTGGTTCCTTCTCTTCCTCATCCTCTACCGCAGCTGTCAAGATACCCCTCGTCGTCACGTGCCGCTCCTCAACACCCCCCCCCTCCCCTCTCTATCAACGTGGCGGGGTATGTGGTCCTCTCCTGGCGGCTACCTTCAAAGAACGCACTCCACAGATGAAAGTAATGGAGGAGGGAGAGCGGGAGGGCAAGAGCCTGTGACATCATGAAGGAGAAACCTTGTAGATGACGGCTCCCCTTGCCTCACTCCTTTTCTCTCAATCTGCGCGGTAAGCGAGGCTGCGCGGGGTCTGCTGGGCTCCAACGGAAGGGAGCATTCTTTTACAATCCCCTGCCCCAAACTGGAGTGAGAAGAGTGATTAAATGATTCAATATCACAAACTGCATTTTTTCATTTAACATCCACTAGTTTTACTTGAAGAATAAGTAATATTAATATATATATATATATATATAAGATAACAAATAAAAGCAACGTCTATAAAAAGGCAAATGGTACGATTTGGAATGTCCCATAGGCCATACTGTATGTGCTTTTTCAGCGTGATATCTAATTGTTTTACAAGAATAATAATTAAATAATATTCAACAAAAAATAATCTCGGTATACAAAAAACACAAATGGCACAAATTCTCAAACACACTAATACTGATATTTTTAACAGCCTGCTGCTGATGCTGGCGATCAAGATGTCGAATAACATTGACAAGATAAGCAATCAAATCCATCCACTGCTATTTACCGACTTATGCGTTCCCTCTGGTTATCGCTCAACGATTCTATTCAGGCGAGGGAGGGCCCCTTCTTAAGCAAAAATGCTAAACAGACATGGGGAAGGTGATTTACATACACTTAGTCGCAACAGTGCACAGTGACCGAGAGAGTGAGAGAGAGAGAGAGAGAGAGAGAGAGAGAGAGAGAGAGAGAGAGAGAGAGAGAGAGAGAGAGAGAGAGAGAGAGAGAGAGAGAGAGGAGAGAGAGAGAGAGAGAGAGGGGGGTTGTAAGTCGTCGCCATCCACCACGGGCATCCTCATCTTCTTTGTCTGTATTCACACAAGGATGGTGAGAGGGAGGGGGGGGGGGCAAGCGCCGTCGCCACAACAGTCAACGTCATAACGCGTAATATGCGACCACAGCGGCCTTTGTGGCTGGCGAGTCATTGGGGGGGAGGGGGGGTGTTGCTGTGGTAGACCTCAGCATGTGGCGGTACACCACAGCATGCGAGGCGTAGGTGGCTGTGGCCAGTGCTGTTGCTGCTGGGAAGGAGGAACACCAGCCAGGCCGTGAAACGAATTTTAGGTGTAAGTGGGGAGCCACTGATGGAAGGTCATGATGTTTCACGAATTTAATTCCACGGAATGCATGCACGGGTGCACTGACCTGTTCGCTTCATTATCATTATCCATTCATGGTAGATACAATTTAAAATGTTCCGGCATTTTACAACCTATACTTTCTTTATTACTTTATGGTTGAAGGGACTGGTTTAGTTTGGTTATAGGATGGATTTCTTTGTACGTTCGTAGGAGCTAAAACAGTTCAAATTACAAACCCTTTAATCCCTGGCAAGTGCTTGGCCTACCTGTCTCACAACAAACCAACCGGAGTAACAAGAGCGTTCAGTCTTGTGGCTCATCAAATCCCTTTATGGTAACAATGACCTGCTAGTTGAATGTGCTTTGGCACAGCGAAATCAGACAGTGGGAATGCGGAATAGGCTGGGGAGGGGACGCATTCACAAACCTCTCTCTCCAGCGCCCTCGGGCACACTAGTGATCTTTCTGTTTTCATTCCCCATGCTCCCCACACGACACAACAACGGCCATCCTCCTCGCTCTCACATCAGCAAATACACAGTTGTAGTATTTTTCACTAACAGCTTGTGTTCACATACACAGCCATTCAAAAGGACACGTCCTTAAACGTACAAAAGTACATATATGTAACACACATATGTTCATCTCGCATACTCATACTGAAGCACATTCACATTGACGCATGTACTATACATACATTCTCCTTCCTTCCACATATTGTGGACGCATAATAAAACCTCAGTTACAGTCACTAATCCTGTCCACATATGGAATACGTTGCTTCCGTATGATCCCTGACCTAAGACGACCAGCTGCGTAGTTGACACCACCAGATAAATAATACAAATACTGCCTAAAACTAATCTTAACCTATTCTACCCACAAAAGAGAGGGCCTGAGACACCTCCTCAACGGGACACGGCAGCATTAGAAATAAAAATATCTTCACGTTACACACTAACCGGACGAGAAGCGACCTCCAGCTGCTAAGAGGTTGAATCAACTTTAGTAATCCGCGGAAATGTTGCGTGTAAAACTTCCTCCAAAGACAATGGACGTGCATTTTTCAAGATTGTCTGGACATTTACTACCTACTTGTATGCTGTAACGTTTGCCAAATACTTATTTTGTTTATTTACATAGTTTGTGCGTTCATCTGTCTCATTGTTTCAGCATCCGACTTATAAAGGTACGACAATTTTCTACACGGGCCTACGCCACTTCAATTCCAGCTTGGTCTGTTCTGACGGTGAAGCATCTCTCCATGTACTGAACCTAAGACGTACTTACAGGCTGGAGTGGGGTGAGAGGCGGTAGAGGGGGCGTGTTCCAGGCCGAGGAGAGGAGAAAGCTGAAAAATGCCCAAGCAAGCCAGACTTTCTCGCGGAGCAGTTGCTCTTCCCCGAATGCCTTGGGTTCTTGTGCCGATATACCGGCTCACATTTCTGGCGCGAAACACGGAGCTAAGCCGGCAGGCCAGCGGAGCCCTCCCAGGCTTTCTCCCGGCCATTAAAAGCTCATTCACCGCCGAGGTAATGGGAAGCCAGCAACAGAAAAAATCATGATTCAGACCTCATAAATTCAGAGAAAATCATAACTACTTCATCTTCTCAAACGGCTCGTTCAGAAGAACCTCATGATGTGTCCACTCCCTGGCCAGCTACAGGGGCTGGCGGGTGGGCGGGCATGCAATGGCAGATCTTTCAATATTTTTCCCCACAAGCCACTCACTTCTTATCACCACTGCTACCAACATCGTCACCACAACAGAGGGAAAGAGAGCTGGGAGAGGGGATAGATAAAATACGGGTTTGAAAGATAAACGACTACAGAGATGGGGAGGGGTTGACGGAGTCGAGATGGAGAGCATACAGGGGAAGGACCTCCTAGATATTCTGGACGGAAACAAGTGTGAGGTGCGGAGATCCAGAGGACGCTGAGAGGAGAGCTTGATGTACATTTTTTCATATCTAAATATTTTTAAGGGCGAAAAAATCAAATCAAATAACATTACAGCACTTTGACCTCTCTATAAGGAAAAACTATGAATAATCCTTCAAAGTCCCGGTGTTGGGGAAGAGGTGTATTGAGATTCCCTTCGTAAAATCGGACTCGCATAGTAAAAGTGCAAGACATTTTAGAAACTAATAAAACGGAGCAGAGTTGGTATGGTTACGGTTGGGGACGGAAAAGCAAAGACGAATCTGAGGCATGGCGTGCGGGCGAAATGGATATGGATGGACGAGCCCCTACATTGTAGGTTACGCCCACTGTGGGTCTACCCATAACTGCCACGTGCGGCCACCGCTCTAATCGTCCGGCAGTAACACCTGGTAGGGTGGACGTCCGTATGCGTGTGTGTGTGTGTGTGTCTAGGGGGGAGGGGATGACGAGGGGGTCGTGAACGCCGCGCCACTGGAGGACGGTCGACATTACGTCATCAGCTGAGAAATGTGGTGGGTGGGTGGGTCGGTTGCTCGGTCCATGCTGGTGGAAGCAAACTTTCACACCGATATCGCAAAAACCATCAGTTACACTGGATATTATCTTGACAACACCACCCCTACCGGCTGTTCCCTTCAAGTGGACAACGAGTGCCCTGCTGCTGGTTTAACTGCCCTTTCAACCGGCAATCCGGGCAGCGTACACACAAACAGCTCTCCGAGCCGGCGTGTTCACAGCCACTTGAGATAAACGGGTTGGCAGTCAACCGATCCGCGGCAACTGAAGTGCCCGTTCGGGCTCAAGCTAACTGCATGACAGCATCTATGAAACAAATGCACAATTGCACACATGCACATGTGTTTTAGCGTGCGTCCGTGCATGTGTGTCGTATGCGCGCACACTCGTAATTCCCCAAACCAAGCTTAAGTGTAATACTACTGCAATTAAACTAAAGGGATTGTTGCCAATGTGACAGTGAAATTATGTGGTTGGATTTGTCAGGAGAACCGACACGACTTTCTTCGTTTTCTACATCGTATGTGTCCACCATGTTGTCGACCAAGTGCCCCACAACATGCTCGGTAACCTGACATTCCGCGAGGCCTTTTCCCATCTTATTCGGACACGACAGCTTGTCCTAAGACAAACGGCTCCGCGCGGTCCATCCATCGCACAAGTTGCTCCTAGGTCAAGACGAAACGAGCGTATCTTCGCCTGAAGGCGTGGGTCCTTCTATGATGCAAATACGTCCATCTTCTCTCCCGTGAACACTTAGGCGAGCCTCTTGGCTTGAAAGGCGTCCCTCGCTGTCCCACAAGGGCCGCGGGAAACAGTTCCGCCATATTGCCTCTCAACCTGAAATGACGGCGCGAGGTCGATTTATGAGCCAGTTTCCACTGGCGGCTGCGCCTGCCACGGACGACAATAACGACGATGCGAGGAAGGGGGTAGATACGCACTGAAGGTGGTGGTGGGGGTGGGTATTACCGCTAGGAGGACGGGAGGAGGGTGAGGGGTCTTTAATAAGCTCCTCCACTTCACCAGAGTAACCTTGCCGAGACCTCTCATCATCATCATCAACCGGAGGGTTTGTTTCTCTCGCTCGGGTCGTCCCCGACGATTGAGGGGGCAAAAAGCTGAAGGAACGTTTCCAGTTATTTAAGGCAGGTCCCGTTCGGCAGGATGACCTCACATACCAAGATCCCGCGCCGTGGAAGACCTGGAAGCGCGTTTGGGGAGCCATAAAATTGTAGAGTGGTAAGCTGGGACGGGGAGGGGGAGGGGAAGGGGAAACAAGGAAGGGTGGACAGGGAAAGGAGACGAGAAGGCAGTGGTTGGGAGCAAGAGAGGCGCAGACAAGTTTATCGACTTTATGACGTGCTGTCTCGATGGCGCGCAGCTCGGACGCTTGTTCAATGACGTTCAAGGTCAAGTTTTATAAGAAAGTACACCAAATTATAAATATTAACAGAAAGAGTGCAGATATTAAAAAATTAATACTGATCAAGTCGATCCGGGGTGACGTGACGCACATTCACCAGTTTACACGCCATGCCATCTGGCCGGGAGATCCGGAGTGCATGCACAACACCATTATGACATATGCGGAATATAAACGAAGCCCCTTAAACATAAAGCCCCCCCCCTCCAGACCCCTTGCAGTGAACACCTGGCACACAGACGCAAACACGATTCCCCACGACGAACACAAGGCTGTCCTGTCGCATTTGCAAACATGAGCACAAAACTTACGCGCCCAACCGCAAATGCCCCGCGTTCACTTGGGAGTGTGCGTGCGCAAGTGCGCGCTCGGAGGCAATGCGGGTGGGCAGTGAGGTGGAGGTGGCGTGCGTGGGAAACGCCAGAAGGCTGAATGCTGGCTGGTCCCGGCGTATACTCACACAAGTAAACTACTTAATTCATTCCTCCTAATCTAACCCGGGGTCAACCAGGCGTTGTTCTCCCAAGCACCGAGCGCATCTACGACTACACACTCTCCCGACATTAAACTAAAACATTTTATGGCTCAGAAATGTAAATCAAT
>NC_134779.1:12045928-12093428 GCF_046742065.1 Oratosquilla oratoria | reverse complement strand
CCGCCAACACCTCTGGTATGGCGTCGCCCCGAGCCTCCTGGATGGCACGGCGTCACCCGCCCCCACCTCACCCGACTCCTCCCTTCAGAGTCCTTTCCCTTCTTCTCGGCGGCCAGGTCGGGTGTTTTATTCCCACCGGCCCAACTACCCACCCGGTCTTCCTACCGAAGGGGGTCTGCGTTGTCATTCTAGTTAAGATATTCGGTACGTGGGGTACAGGAAGCTACGGCCACCAAAGACACTGAGCCACTCTGACAATATAACTTGTGACCACACAGTATACACCTTTCGCATACATGGCACCGACGGTTCTCTTCAAGGCTTGTTTCACACATATCGACTTTTTGCCGAGCGCCGTCCACGACACGACGTCGTGCTCTCATATAACTATGAGTGTTTATGGAATCTTTCACACGTCATGACCACGACCACGTGTGAAAGCGTCCATGAACACCTATGGTTATTTGAAAGCACGACGTCGTGTCGTGGAAGGCGTACGGCGAAAATTCGAGCCTAAGAGAGCGAGGGTGGGGAGGTGAAGGAATTGGAGGCAATGGATCATCAAGAGGGCTCTGCTCGTGGAAGAAGGTGGAGAGTGTCGTCTTGGGAGGACGTCAAGCAGTGTGAGTGGGGTTGTTGTTGTAATGGAGATGATGAGAACTGTCTACGGCTCATATCCGTTCAATATCATTACCTCATTTGCAAAATAACTTGATTTTGCCACCCACTCACCATCAAGCACACTTCCCTCTCGTTCGATCCCGGGCAGCACCGAGAAGAGGAAGGCGGGGGGAGGGGGGGAGAATGAGAGTGAGAGATGCAATACCTCCTGCAGTGACGGGCGGAAAGCCAGCCGAGGAAAACTAAACCAGCAACAAACAATGACTATGGGGACACGAGAAGCTGGCGTGTGTGTATGTGTTAGTGTTAGTGTGTGTGTGTGTGTGTGTGTGTGTGTGTGTGTGTGTGTGTGTGTGTGTGTGTGTGTGTGTGTGTGTGTGTCCGTGTGTGTGCGTGCGCCGGTTTAAGGATTCTCTAACTATGAACTGTTCTGTCAGAGTATCGGTGCGGCACTGAGAAGAGACTGGTGCAGGCTTTCCTTTCCCCCTTGGTGTGAAGCTATCCACTCAAACGAGGGAAACAATCAAGGTCAACAACCACAACAAGTTTGTGTAAGTGTAAATACTTCCACGCCCTGTATGAGCACTACAGCAAGGGTGGGAGAAGTGAAAGCTTAGGATCAAAGAAGAAGGGACATGGTGGGGTGCAGGTGAAGGTGGGTTGCCAACAAGGGTTAAGGAACTGTATGGGTTGGATGAGCGAAGTAAAGGTGCAACATTGCGACGGAAAATATGGGGGAAGAAGAATTAAATTTACTAGTGAGGGTCAACCTACTGTGCTGAAAGGCTCTAGACGTGGGAATGTGTGTTGGTGGGGAGGGCGAGAGGGAGAGGATACATATACTGAAAGCAAAACCCATTCCATGCCAGGTAGAACCTTTACTTATTCTGGGCCCCGCCAGGCGATTTCAGACATGTCTGCTTCGACAACACGGCAGTGGGTGCGGTCAAATGTGAGGCAGGGTGTGGTGGGGTCGGGAAGTGGGTGGGGTGGGGGGATTGGACATAAAGGGGGAGGGGGCGTGGGTCTGTCCTTGTGCTTTCCTTCTGCGGGTAGGCGTGACTTGCTTATGAAGAGGGTGGGGGGATGGAATTCAGTCAGGTTTACAGTGAGCAATGGGAGGAAGTGGAGGGTTCCGCTGGATCAAAATATTTAGTATTTTTGTTGTTGTTTAGATGGTCGGGTTTGCAATGCATGAAGGAACCGCGGTGATAAAGGCGGTGGTGGTGGTGAATGTTTGGATGAATGGAGGGTGACAGTAGGTAGTGACGGTGGGTGGCGGTATGAAGGAGAATGTAAAATCGCCCGCCCCACTAATAGGTAACTTTATGCTATGCGTCACGGGGTGGGATGTGGGGTTGTTCTCCCTCAAGTCAAATTTCCTTCATCCTTTCCCTTCCCTTCCGAAACGAGTCCTCCACATTTGTTTTTGATGCACTTTTCGGGTGAAGGCAATTTCTCCGAGGTACAGCGAGATGGATTGGAACGGAAGAGGGGTCAAGTCACGCCTAAAGACTCAGAGTACCCGAGGAAACTGGGGCCTTATACACTAGCCATGCAACACATGCATACAGTGGGAGATTTTTACAAGAATTCAAAATCTCTCACTTCCTATCTATCTGAGGAGGGGAATGGGTGGATGGATATAGGATGGAGGAGACGGTAGAGAGGCGTGACCAAGCGTCCCTCACCGCCTTCACTAAGTCGGATCTTTTGCAGCGTTCAGCTCGTATTATTACAACGCCCGTTCTGCTCCTTGTGTGTGTGTGTGTGTGTATGTGTGCTTCATCACCATGGTCTTCGATCACGTGTTGGACTCGTGATCGACAGCTATTTCCCTTCCGGAAGAGAGCTTGTATATGACCGATCTATAGATAATGCTGTGACCTTACACGCATATAACTCCCCGCCCATGAGAGTTGGAGTAACGACTCGCAGCGCAGCGATACTGAAATTATTTCGGCCTTGGGCGGGATTCGAACCCGGACCGCTGTAGTGGCGGCCACGAACGCTACCACTGCGCCATCAAGTGCGTGTGTGTGTGTGTATGCGCGCGTGATCGCGTGGACCCCACGTGATTTCTCGGCTGAACTGCTCTCAAAAGCGCGACAAGTACTGTACTCCGTTTTATGTAGCGGGACCTCTTCCGACTCTCAACTCACCTCTTCTTCCTTCCCCCGTAATCCCTTCACCCTTGCTTCTTCCTCAGAACCCTTCCGTCCGATGTCATCGGATTCATCAGGGATTACAAATTATCTTGCAGTGTCTTGGATAGGGTGGGTGGGGACTCCATACAGCTTGAAAAAAAGGGAGGGAGGAGCTAAGTCTTACCTCTCACATGCAGGGATGCTACACTAGCGTCAAAGAGAACTTATAAAACAATTGTGGCGGACACGTCATACGGCCTTTCCTTTTTCGTTCTTCCCACTTGTGACGTCATGTCGCCATCAAGCTTGCTCTAAGTCTGCTCGCTATTACCCTTCAGTATGTCCTCCTTTGTTCTCAGGTGGTGCCGCCGCTGTCTTGCCACTCGAGGAAGAAACACCACAAATGACAATTCATGGTCACAGCCGGCGTCGGGCACGGGAAGGACTGCGACACTACTTACCATCGAGATAAAAACGTGCCGAATCGCTTCTTCTACAGCCTTGTGCGCATGCACTTCCTGCAGGAGCCTGCGAGTTTCCTACCTCCTAAAAACGCCTCTTTCTTATGGGAGAACCACAACCACCATCACCACCACCACCTCCTCCTCCGTCACTGAGAACTTCTTGCGCTCGTAAACGCCTTCTTCCACGTGACTATCACCCCCCCCCCTTACTCGACACCCTCCCTCCAACATTCGCATATGCAACCCCCTACCGAGTGGGTCCCTGACCTGCACCCGTGGCGGGGTTGAGATTTAAGTCTCACAGGTGATTTTATTCGTCCGTGAAGCGACGCCCTGCCCGAACGGGTTCACGACGCCCATGCCCAGGGGAAGTTTGCTCACCTCACTCACCAACCCACTTCCCACACAGAGGAAAGTGAGAAAATCCTGTTAGGACAAAGCCCTGTCAGTTGCGGCAAGCCACTGGATTTATCTATTTATTTATTTATTTATTTATATATTTATTGGCCGATGTTGGGTCGTCTCATCGCCTGGACAGGGCTGTCGTGAACCAACGCAGCAAACCCAAAGCCGACTCAAGACCAAGTGCTCATGAACTGAAGACTATATCCACTGAGGTACCGCGTGGCCTCTGCTATCACGCTGAAGTCAGAGTCACGGCTTCTGCAGGGGTCGAGGACTACTTCACCCACTCTCTTACTCTCTGATTAGGGGGGAGGAGGAGGAGGAAGTGGAGGACGAGCAGGGTGAGGGTGTTCTCTCCCTACTTTCGCACCACCGCGTGCCAACTCGCAGGTAAGCAACCTTTCCCCTCTCCCCACTCCCTCCCTCCCTCCCTCCCTCCCAATGACTCCTTCAACTTGACCCACATACAGCACCCCATCCCCAATCCACCTACCCACCCACCCTCCCTGTGTGCAAAAAGAAAGTGCAACACCCTTCGGACACAGCACATTGTCGAGCAGTGTAACCACAAGAGAGTGAAGGGGCGGGAGGGGTGAGTTGGCGATTCCGGTGTGTGCGTATGTGTATATATATATATATATATATATATATATATATATATATATATATATATATATATATACATATATATATATATATATATAGAGAGAGAGAGAGAGAGAGAGAGTGGGGGGGGGACGCTCCCACTCCGAATGCCTACAAGGAACCCGCTTTCGCCATCTAAAACTCGCAGCGAGGCTGCATGATACGCCTCAATGGATTTGCATTTTCATCTCGGGTACTTACTATCAGATTTTATTTCGTGCAATATGATATATACATATTGTGTGTATGTACTGCATGTATACAGGGACAAACAACGGGTTATCCTACGAGACGAGAGTGGGAGGCAATCATCTCCCTGTCGGCCACCTTCCAAACCCGTCAACATACTCATCAACTGCACCCGGAGGTGCAGTCAAAATCGGGCCTATCTCTCTCTCTATCAACTTTGTATTTCCACCAACTTTTTCACACAGGGACAGCTGACAACCGATGACACAGAAACTGTCAGGCACTGATACTTCACAGGCAACAGTAAAAAAATTCTCCCACAAAAGACCTTCCGTCTGTGGAGGGAGTGGCATCAAGGGCTTTTACAAGGGTGATGTAGGCAAAGTCGTTATATCAAGACAGCATGGCATTCCTCGTAGTAATGGATTTAAATTGGACACATTTAGGTGTAAGAAGGAAAAAGGTAACAACTGCTTTACCAACAGAGTGATTAACGAATGAAATAGACGTAGTAACTATGTAGCGAGCGCTGAAACAATTGGCTGTTTTACAAGAAGATTAGATAGTTTTATGGATAGGGATGACAGGTGGTAAAGGACATGAAACTGCCTACTTTAGGTTTTATGGTCTCGTGCAGTTTCTTCAATTCTTATGTCCTTACGAGTTGTCCATGTTGTTACAGTAGTGCGGGTCAGTTTCTACATCACTGGCTTAAGAGTGGTGGGATGAAGAGAAAATTCGCCGTTGCCACTTGTCTTTATGTGAAGAAATGGATGGAATAACAGAAATAATAGATACTGGACTTGGTCCGGAAACCGAGTGCCAGCCCCTTGGGGCTTCACCTCCAGATGGATATGGAGATGCTTCACACGTATCGACTTTTCGCCGTGTGCCGTTCTCGACACGATGTCGTGCTCTCAAATAACCATGGGGTCATGGACGCTCTCACACGTGGTCGCGATTGTGACGCGTGAAAGCGTCCATAGATACCCACGGTTATCTGAGAGCACGACGTCGTGTCGTAGACGGCACACGATATAAAGTCGATACGTCTGAAACGAGCCTAGCGCAACAAGCAGTAATAAGCACGATCCAATGTTCCCCAAGCGAAAAAAAGAGTGCCAAGAGGGCTGGGAGGAAAAATGAAGATGGGGGTGAAGGACGCGAGTGAATGAGAGAAAGGAGAGGGGAGGGGGGGAACGGAAAAGGAGGGAGGAGGGGAAATGGAGAAATGAGGAACGGGAGGGAGGGACGAAGGGAGAGAGGAAGGACAAGAAGGAAAGAAAGATTGAGTGGAGAGGGGAAGTTGACAGGCTGCCACTGCGTCCCATGCATCCTACCCCCCCGTCCATCGTAGCCTGGAAGGAAGAAGGGGGGGGGGGGTTCCCGACACGGAGGAACCGTGACCGCCACATGCAGCGCCTCGTAACCCCAGGCAACCTACAATACAGATGTGTGCGCGCGCGCGCGACTACACACGCATTGTCTGTTATTCCAGGTCACACCCTTGAACTCTCTCTTATGCAACGTATGACAGCTTAGTCTTCGTGAGCATTGTGTGCACTGGAGAACACACCGAAGAACGACTCTGTACGTACGCAACCGCGTTGATGGAGGATATCCGCTCAAATGATGGAAGGGTATGAAAGAGAAACACAGGCAGGCACGCACAATGCAAGCAGACAGACACACACATACACGGAGCCAGAGAAAGAGAGAGAGAAGGAAAGAGTAATGTTCTCCTTCCCATTAAAAAATTACGCGGTAATGTGAACACAATTCCAAGTCTAAAAGAATTCTAAATTGCACGCCGATTTTCCATTTTAAACGTTTAGCGCTTTTTGAGCGTTTCTGCAAAAGCTTTTTCTATTTTCTCTCGCCCAAACATATTAACTCTAAATTCATGAAGAGCCCGTGCACAGCAACATATCGAGGCAAGATACATATTCATAAGCACATCACACTGGAGATGTTAGTTATCAACGCACAATCGTATTAGAAATTACAAAATTCACGAAAAAGTGCAGACTTGAACAAACAAATAAATCAAAACAGCATTGGGCATAACTACGAAGCACAAACCGTCTAACAAATAATTAATGATTAAATAAAAATGGGAGTGGAGAACGCAAGGACGGACTGCATCGCACTGGCCGACTGTCGATTCTCTCTGTGGATGCGGGAGGGAGGGGGAGTGGGAAAGCGGCGCTCCCAGTACCGCAGTCAAAGGAAACAAGGGGAGGGAAGGGCCACGGTAGTGAGAAAGAAGGACTGGAGAGGAAGAAGGGAAAGGGGAGAGAGGGGAGGATAGAGGGGGGAGGGTATACGGCAGCGAGGGGAAGATGAAAGGAAGCCTGCAGAGAGAAGACGGATGAGAGCACGAGGAGGGAAGGCGGGAAGAGGAGTGAAGGGAGTGTGGGAAGGGGTGAAGGGGAAGGGAAGAGGAGGAGTGTGAAAGGCCATGGGTATCACCCAGCAGGTGGGCTGCGTCTTACTCTCCCAAAGAACACCCACACTTACACACACACACACACACACGGAGCAGGTCAGGTAAATGGAAGTCGTGTGTGTGTGTGTGTGTGTGTGTGTGTGTGTGTGTGTGTGTGTGTGTGTGTGTGTGTGTGTAAGTGTGTGTGTAAGTGTGTGTATGTGTGTGTGTAAGTGTGTGTGTGTGTGTGTGTGTGTAAGTGTGTGTGTGTAAGTGTATGTGTGTAAGTGTGTGTGTAAGTGTGTGTGTAAGTGTGTGTGTGTGCGCGTGAATATGTATTTACATAACTGTATATAGAAATGGATCAACACTCCATGAGGCCGTCTCCTACTCTCCAATTTTATCACATCTAGCTTACATTTATGTACAATTCCAACTTAATCTATACCCTTATGTGTATGTGTGTGTGTGTGTGTGTGTGTGTGTGAGAGAGAGAGAGAGAGAGAGAGAGAGAGAGAGAGAGAGAGAGAGAGAGAGAGAGAGAGAGAGAGAGAGAGAGAGAGAGAGAGAGAGAGAGAGAGAGAGAGAGAGAGAGAGAGAGAGAGAGAGAGAGAGAAAGAGAGGGGGGGGGTGGAGATGTAAGCAGTCACAACACGTACTTATATTCGATTGCGTCCTTGCGCATGTTCGGGAAAACCACCTGAGCCCAAGACTACAAAATTACAAGCAAGAAGCAACCCGTCCGTCTACCGACAACACACCATGGGATTACTCTTGGCAAGTACGGCACATCAACCTCACAGTGGAACATATCACACGACCAACAACACCATGAAAATAAAAAGCCAAGCGTTAAAAGTATCCAAAGTACCAGAACTCTACTTCCGTGAGACCACCCAGTCTCCGGGTGGGGGGTTACGTACCTGATGTTGCCGCAGCCTGGTCGCAATGCCGCCGAACGCCCGCAGGTTAGGGCGCCGGGAGGAGGAGGGGGAGCGGGAGGGAGAGGAGGAGGAGGAGGAGCAAGAAGAAAGGGAGGACTGGGTACCGCTCCCGTAGGAGGGAGAGGTAGGGAAGAAGGGATTTGTGGAGAGGGCGGGGGAGAAAGGGAGGAGGGAGGGAAGGGAGGGAGGGCCGCTTCGATGCAGACCGAAGTCACGGATGAAGAGCGGCCTGCACAGTCTGAAAAATACAAAACAGCGACGTTAATTTTTAAGAACTAGGCAGCGGGCATCTATGTATGAAATGAAATGGACAATATTAATAATAACGATGATAACAATAATATCAATAATAATAATAACAACAAAAACCTGAGCATATTTCACTCCTGTGGCTCCATCCCCATTTCCTCCTTCATGTGGTGGACCCACAGCTGAAAGAGCTTTCGATCGATCGAGACCTCACTTTTTTCTCAGAGGGTGTGTGGGGTCACACCCACCTATATCTTATTAGAACAGGTTGACATTTACGACCCCTTCTGTACTGGGTAACTCTTTTCCCTATGCCGTGGTTCCCGTCAGGTTATTTTATTCATATTAAGACAGCAAGGCAGGACTCTATTGACTAACTCGAGTCCTTGGGCGTTGCCCGGGGAAACAACCATTGTTTACATACCCAGCGATCACCTGCTCGTGGCGATCTGTCTCACTGTTAGTCTGTGCGCGTTATATATTCACAATACGACTGCATGGTAACAGGAATGGCTGGGGATTTGAGGGAAAGACAACGACTCTGTAAAGTTTTCATTTCACTTGGCAACGTGGTTCATGACTATCGTAGTCATGGATTTAAATTGGACACCTTTCGGGTTAAGGACACAGACACTGGTTCACCAGTAGACTGATTAACGAATGTAATAAGACTAACCATGTAATGAGCGCTGAAACAATTTATCGTTTTAAGAACATTGGATAACTTATGGATTGGGATGATAGGTGGTAAGGGACATGGAACTGCCTAGCGCAGGCCTTCAGGACTCTTGCAGTCTCCTTCATTATATTCATATACGTGCCACTCCCTTTGCCTGGGTCACGAAGGTGTCTGTCTAGATCGAAGCTTTTCGTCACGGGTATGGTGGAAGTAGCTACGAATTGACATTTTTCCGCGGTGACTGCCACATTCTCCGGTTATGTGAAGAGTAATACGTCCTTCCCTGTCCCATTTCTCGCCACTGAGCCTGTCGGAGGTCCTCCAGGTCAAACGAACCCTTAACAGCATATGGAAAGAGGGTGAGATAAGCAGCGTGTCTGTCTTTATGGGAGAACGTGTGTGAAACTGCTTGAAAGTGTGTGGGAATGAAAGGGAAGGGGAGGGGGAGGGGGAGACTGTGGGAGAATGCGTGTGAAAAGCCTTCAGTGTCCGTGAAGAAGGGAGGATAGATGATTGCGTGTAGCAATCCTTTGGTGCGTGTCATGGCGGGAGAGAGAAGGATGGGGGAGAGTAGATAGAGAGGGGAGAGAGACAGGAGAGAGAGAGAGAGAGAGAGAGAGAGAGAGAGAGAGAGAGAGAGAGAGAGAGAGAGAGAGAGAGAGAGAGAGAGAGAGAGCTGTGGCATCATAAGACATGTACTCATTGATTTCCACTTTCATGAACTCTGTATGCTAACCTAATAAGACTTAATACTAAGTACAAAAAGAGGGGCGGGGCAAGATTCTAACTTTAAACTAAACATAAAAACGGGACAATATCAACGTGAAATTCAATCAAGTGTGAGGGAACATGACACATACTATTCAGTAAATGTGGAGAAGAACTTCTCGCCGGGAGATAAGAGACTGAATACCTAATGTACTTCTTCCCAGCTCCGAGACGATCACCATCGGGGCTTGGCAGCACCGAGAGCGAACTTAAGAACACAAGAATGGAGGAGACTGCAAGAGACCATAAAGCCTACACTAGGTAGTTTCATGTCCCTTACCACTTGTTCTCCCTATCCATAGTTATCTAACCGACTTTCAAAACTTCCATTTGTTTCAGCGCTCACTATATGGTTACCAACTCTATTTGACCTGTACATTACTTACAAGTGAAACAACACACTTCTTTTCCCACGATTACTATCGCACAACGACACAATGAAGGAAACAAGGTAGTTACCTGCAACAATAACAACAGAGGAGGAGGAGGACGAGGAGGATGATACGACCCTGGGAGCTCCATGGTTTCAGTGTCGGTTTCCTACAATGGCAGCAACAGACATTCCTCTTTCTTCACTTTACTCACTCACGCACGAATAGGCCTAGACACGAATCCACATACTGACGTAAGCACGCACACACATTCACTGGCAGAGGCGGAATGGGAGACGGAAACGGGGTTGCAGATTTGTGCAGGCATACGGCGGCAAACAAGGTAGCGCTGAAGTGTTGGGTGTGGGGGGGGGGCGACATGGGGAGAAAGAGGCGCCACTTCCATCCCCTGCAAGATCTCAATTCCCCACTTCACCCTAGTGTTCATTTTTCACCAGTCTTGCCCACCTCGCGGTCACTGTGACAATAGCGGTGGTGCGAATGGTGATGGACGTGGACGTGGAGGTGGTGGTGGATATGGACACTATGGGTATTGCCGCAAACTCGCCCCCTCCCTATACCTCCAACAGCGTTCACGCCAGAATGAGCCTAGCTGTGACAGAGACCACCACTGCCCCCTGTGCTCGAGTTTCTTCTAGAGCAAGCAGGGGAATCTCCAGAGCTTGTTGGTATACAATCCTTCAAACCCATTGATATTCGAAAGCTGTCCCCACTCATCATGGTTCTTCATGATCAAAATCTTGGCCTTGTACGCACCCAACACCTCTCAATATTCTCATTCCCTGTGTGTATCCGCACCTCCATGCCCCGCCCCACCCCACCACTACCCGCGGTCCTCTCCGCATCCACGCAAGTCACGTTGATGAATTCATAGACACTATCAAGGTCTCGACATTTAGCCGAGCTAGGCATCGTGCAAGTTTTACGCGACGCGATGCTTGCGGGAGAGAGAGATAAGGACACCCTCTAGCGCGATGCTGCCAAAAAACGATGTGTGTGTGGGGGGGGGGGGCGGGGTTAGGCTAAAGTGATGGAGGGGAGGGGGTGTCTCTATAGATGGTATGTAGCTGACGTCACGAAACCGTTGTAACAGATATCATCAGCTTACTCCCTGTGGTCATTGATCCCGGAGCCTTCACAGTGTAATAAGACTACGAGTACACAGGTCGCCGCAGCGATACACCTTACAACGAGACCGCCCCTTCCCGTCCCCGACCTTCCGTGCTCGAAGTGTTCAAAATGTTCCTCCTAAAAAGAAGAGAGGATTGTCGACCTTTCGTGCAGACGGGCTGTCGCCCGCAAACAAGGCAAGGTTTCACAGCCACGCCGAAAGGACTGCTAAAGTCGACACTACAGTGCATCAGAGTGGACGGCCCTTCCTCAAACCCCCGCCACTTCTCGAGGCGACTGCAAGACCACACAGTGAGGAACACGCGTGTTAACACACGTCTAGATTAAAAGGGACCTCTGATGTGCAATCCGCATTTCAAAACGACCGACCGACCGACCGACAGACCGGCGGCTCCAAAAAGAGCGGGTCCATCAGCAGCGGCAGGGACACTGGGGACGCGAGAAGAGTCGGGTAAGTAGCGGTGGAAAGGAGAGAAAGAAAACCGGGAGGAGGAGGAGGAGGAGGAGGAGGAGGAGGAGGAGGAGAAGGAGGCGGAGGGAGGAGGAGGAGGAGGAGGAGGAGGAGGAGGCGGAAGTGAGGTAGGGGATGGGGGGGGAGTTGAAGGAAGAGATGGAGAGGGGAGAAAACACAGGAGAGATGGTTGAGATGGGCAGCGTGAAAGTTGACTGGGAGGAGAGAAAATGGTCCAGATGAAGAAATGATGATGGGAAGGAACGGGGAAGGGGGGGGGGGGTGGCTAAGGCAGTGAAAAGAGAGGTCGAGGAGAAAAATGAATAGGAAAGGGTGGAGAGGAAGAAAGTGAGGACAAAGACGAAAGGGGGGGGGGCAGCGTCGAGAGACGGGAGGAACGGTACTCGAGGAGAGCAGGGAAGAAGGAAGAGTACAAGGGTACAGCGAGGGGAAGAATGAAGGGGAAAGTTTCGGCAAGTGAAAAATCAAAGGCATGTGGCTACAGGGAGTCTTAGAAGGGCGGGAATGAAAGAAGTGAGAGGAGCTAGGGACAAAACTAGAGACTGGAAGAGGAGGGCAAACACTGAATAATGTCTGAGTTTCAGAAAAAATAGAACCGAGATGAGTGGAGGTGGAGGTGGAGGGGGTTAGGAAAGGGTGAGGGAGGGGTAGGGGAGGGGGAGGCAAGGGGATGGTGGAAAAAGGAGAAATTGTGAAAAAGAGGTGAGAGGGAAGGAATGAGATAACAGGTGAAGGGGGTGGGGAAGGAGAGTACGAGAAAAGGAGGAGGCGATAAGGAAAGTAGAAAAGAATGGGAAAATAAAAGAGGGCATTTTGGGAAGGGCGGGAAAGGAATGAAGGAAGGCTCGGCGAAAAGACAAAGGGGAAAGGAGGAAAGAGAAAGGTGAAGGGGGAAGGGGGGGGGGCACCAGGAGATGGAGAAGGACAGGGGACGGCAGGACCGAGGGGAATATAGCAGTAAGCACATTATCTTTTGCCAGCCCAAGTGGAGGGGAGACAGAGTTCGGGTTTGGACAAGGAGAGTGAAGTGGTGACAGGGTATTGGAGTGTTGGGATGGGGAGTGAAAAGAGGGGATCGGAGAAGGGGTGAGAGAAGAGAGGGGTAGTGGGGATGGGATGTCACGTAAATGCAAATGGATAAAGTATTGGGGGGGAGGGAAGACCGGCTCCATCGTGCAGAATGCACATATCAGACACACACACAAACACACGAAGAGGCACGGAGATGTCAAATTGTGAAAGAACTAAAATAATACAATAATAATGGGACCAGAAGAAATTGGGCAGTGGCAATGCTAACACCAATATGCCCTTTTCATATCAAATCACAATTTGAGGGGGAGAAGGTGGAGGGGAGGAGGAGCAGGGAAGAAAAAAGACAGAAGGATGTGAATCGTGGTGGTGATGGTGATGATGATGATGATGAGGAGGAGGAGGAGGAGGAGGAGGTGGAGGAGGAGGCGTGACACCAAACGAAGGTAAAGAGCTTTAGACCAACCAAACAAGGTCAGAGAGACCCTACGGCGGGAGCATACCGCGGGATAGGACTTCAGGCACCGTCATGGGCTTGGCCAAAGGGCAAGGTCAAAGGGCAAAGGCCAATGGGGCACAAGTTCGCCATCGTGTGTTGTCGAGCATGTGTCGTTAACCGAGGAGACTCCCAACCAATTTGGAGAACCATCCAAGCGTTAGGCATGCCAAGCCAGCCTTGGTCCTTCTGTCTCCCGGCTCTGTCCTCAACGCTGGGACCAAAGGCCGCCTCCGTCACCATCACCACAACCCTCACCACCACACCATAACGTATCAAACATCAAGAGCAACCCAACCCAGCAACACAGGCACGCACGCACGCACGCATGCACGGACGGATATGGACACGCTCATATGCACAAAATGAGGCAAGCACCAGACACACACGCACACACCTCATAGCACCAAGGCAGCGCACTTAGACAAGGCAATGCGATGGGGATGGGAGGACGTCCTTTAAGGAACAAGGAGAGGAGTGAGACAGGGGGTGGAGGAGGGTGTGTGGAAATGTGGGAGAAACAAAACGTGAGGATGATTAGGGGTAAGAGGGACCCCGTGGAACTTGAAGCAGAAAAAATGATAAAGGAGGGCCAGAGGAGAAGAGTAGGGAGTTGGCCGACTCTAAGAAGTGACCGGAGAGGGGGCGAGAACGAGGGAAGGTGGGGGAGGGGGGGGGCAATGCAAGAGAAGGAAAGAGAATGTGATTGAAGGAAGAATATGAAAGAAGAAGGGAAGGGAGGAGGGACCGAGCACAGGAATGCCCGAGGAAAGAATAGGGGCTAGGAGGGAGAGGAGTGCAAGATGAAGGGAACATGTAAAAGATCTAATATCAGAGTAATGAAGACTAGAAGGGAAAAGGTGGTGGAGGAAAGATGAAAAAGAAAAAAATGGAATGATGGCGGGTTGAAAGAATAGGATTACCGTATGACTGAAAGAGGATTTATTATAATTACTTTCTAAACGAAGGCAATATCATCCCAACACTAAACTGCGTAAAGAAGGAGAAAAAAAAATAAATAAACGAAAGGGGAGACGATGCCCTTCGACTCCCGTCACGACCGAGAACTGAGGACCATTTCGAGCGCGACGCAGAGTTGACGATCCTAAATCTGGCGGGAAAAGCCTCGATCACCAATAAAGTCGACTTTTCGTTTTTCTTGGACAACTACCATGTGGAGAAACGGCTGGAGGTGGGTGCTATCCTCATATCACCCACACCCATTAATTTTCCTTGAGACAACATGCTCCTTCTCCGTCTATGCTCTCTGCAGCTTCAAAGTAATGGACACAACAATCGCCACATTTAGCACTTTTAATTGGCGCTGCGCCACGTCACCCGCGAAATTTTATCCCCTCCAAATAGCTTCCGGGCCAGGACTTCTTCCAACCAACCGTGGAATCAGAACCAGACGGAATCTGTTCTAAGCATGAAATCGACAAGAGTGGAATCTTGCTCCCTAAAGCAATATAACTGTTACCATAAATCACTCCACGACTCTATCTATTCTATCTATATACCAAAGTTTTTTTTTCCTTACAAGGGAGGTAGCCATAGTCAAATGGTATATGCCCACCCCCCACCTCTTCCACTCCCATCCACCACCACCCTATCCTCCCTCTCCTCTTTGCTCCTCATGGATGACAGGTCATCCAGTCCACTGCCCTCAGTGGTCAGAAACAATGCAGCAAAACACGGCACATCCACAACAAGGCAGCTTCACTTTATCGGTGACCCAGCCCTCTCTGATCCCCCTCCCCCTCATGCGGTACTTAACACCCTGGGTACGATTACATCACCTTTATATTGTATATCTTTGTGTAATGCGTAATAACAACCATATCGGCTCGACGGTTCAGTGTTACCTTTCTCGACCACTAACTGACCGATCCGAGTTCGAGTCCCGTCCAGGGCTGGAAGAAGAAAAAAAAAAAAAAGCATCGCTGTACGAGACGGCACTCCAACTCTGGTGGGCATAGAGTTGTATGTGTGTACGGTCACAGCATTACCCGTAGATCACGCCATATACGAGCTCTGAGCTCATATCCGGGAGGGTTATAGCTCTCCATCACGGGTACAACATGTGATCCAAAAATCACACACACGTACTATACGGCTACATTCCGTCAGTACGACGGATGCGGCGAGTAATATGGTTCCATTCTCCCTTTACCCGAAAATCCTCTCGGAGGCCCCAATACCCAGGAGAGTGCTTAGGTCACCCTGCACGATGAGGACAAAAGCTCGCAGCCAAACATGTCAATATAATTC
The DNA here is from genome assembly GCF_046742065.1 of Oratosquilla oratoria. NCBI lineage: Eukaryota > Metazoa > Arthropoda > Malacostraca > Stomatopoda > Squillidae > Oratosquilla > Oratosquilla oratoria. The sequence continues at coordinate 12,078,095 of NC_134779.1, read as the reverse complement.
ATGGAATCACACAGCATAAAATACACGCATTTCTCGTCAATGAAATAATGTTTAAAATTTCTGAGAATTCACCAACCATTTGCTGGACGAGCAGAAAAGAAGTTATCCAACTTAACGCCTTGATGGAGTTGGGAGAGGTATGTGTATGTGGGTGGAGGGGTGGGGGCGAAGGGAGGAAGACGGACAAGAAGGGTAGGCTTGTAGGAGCCCAGACAGATTCTACACATTATGTCGTTGATGTTGAAGAACTCGGCCCAAGTTTGGAATGGCTGACGAGCCCAGACCCCAGTCCTCCCTCCCTCCGTCCTAATGCCCGAGTCTCTCTCTCTCTCTCTCCCACCATATGCCAGGCTGTTCCATTCATTCCTGACTCACACTCAGAGGGACCTGTAATCGAAGCTCTCGACGGCCAGGTTTGATTATTAGAATTACATCGCTGCTACAAGCGATTCGTTCTAGGTCTTACCCTAGAGGGTAATAGCGGACTATCACGAGTCCAGCACATGGTCAAGATATTAGTGACTCACATCCTTTCCTACTATTTCGCTACCGAAGGGAAAAAGAGTGCCACGACAACGAATAAAATCTCCTGGCGGCGGGAAGAGTACCATCCAATACGACAGGGTCCTTTGTTTTCTCTGACGTGATACTGTTGCTACCGGGTCCGTCTCGGGTGCAAAGGCGGACGGGCGCCGAGATTCATTACCATCAATTAGTTAATTAATTGCCGGGAGTAGTCTCTTCTTGCCTCACTTGCGGCACCCCCGTCTCCCTCACTCTTCGTGTCCAGAAGAAAGATGTCCGACATTAAGGTCTTCAGCCCCGGGGAAAAAAAAAATCTTCATTGGAGTCAGTGCCCTGGGGGAAAGGGCACTCCTACTGAGGTCTTGGATTCGATCCCGCGAAGGCTTGAGCCGACCCCCTCCTTCCACTGAACCACTTCACCCTCACCCCCTCTTAAACAAGAGAAGGGGAGGGGGTACTAACTGGTAAGGCCACGTATGTCATCCTTAACGGATCAAATTTCGACTAACGCGAGACGTCTACCGAATTAAAATTTAACTCATAAGATGTGTGCACCGCAGCAGAGCAAAGAAGGGGTGAGGAAAGGAGAGTATGAGCCGGCTCGTTTCACATGTATCGACTTTTCGCCGTGCGCCGGCCATGACACGAGGTTGTGATCTCAAATAGCCATGGGTCTATGAATGCTTTAACACATGCTTGTGGTCGTGACGCGTTGAAGCGTCCATAGACACCTATGATTATTTGAGACGTGTCTTGACGGGGAAAAGTCGAAACGTGTGAAACATGCCTTCCACTGCGGCGTGGGACTCCGGATGTTTAAGCGATTTCATTCAGCGAGAGGAAGAGGTCATCGAAAACTGAGGCATTCACAGCTGCTGCTGCACCACTCGATCGCGCCATCTGGCGGCGAATGCGCGCAACACTTTCCTCGAATGGCTTCCGGTCATCGTATTCAACGCCCGGACGGTCGGAGTGACCACCATTTCATTTGTGGACAACCCTCTCTCCTTTATGAGTCACAGGTGACTTCGAGAACTCCCCGTGGTAGTCGAAAACAGCCTGGAAGACACCGCATTATTTCGTTCAGCCGAACGAAATCCATCTGGTTTCACGACACAACGAATATTCCATCGTATGAGCCAACCGCTCATGAATCCGAAGATAAAATCCTCCAGTGGTACGCCCTTGGGCTGAGGCTGTGATGCGGGGGGTGCGCATGCGTGCGTAGGGTAGGTCAGTTGCAGCGTCTCGATTACATCAACGGTCGACTCAGAGTTGGGCGCGGAAATCTGGCCCAGACCAAGACGATGGTGATAAACGAAAGATCATGTCTCGACACAGGCCTTCTGTCAACTAATGTGTTGTAATTGTTGCACGAGTTTCATCCCCAGATGCGATTAAAATGAAATGCATATCTGCCTTCTTTCTCATAACATTCCCCTATGCTGATTTCCACTCGTGATGCAAACGAGAAAACTCGAGGGGAATCAGAAGATTTCGAGCAACCCTGGATTACGTATTCGATCTTTAAACGTTGGGATACTACTGACAATACACGCGCTCGCACACACACAAAATGCCCAGCCTTCTCCAACAGTGACATATTGCGCTGATTTCACTCAGATTAGCAAGAGACAATTTGATTCAGTTAACGAAGGAAGACTTGGGGGGTCAAACGACGGATACTTACTTCACGAGAACATTCAGGGGAGAACGGATCCCGTATCTATCAACTTCCACTCTACTATTTCCATCATTTTCACACCATTTGATATGAAAACGACAGGATGCAGGTGTGTGCGTGGGGAGGGGGGGAGGTTGAAATTGCGCCAGGTTTGGCCTCCCAACCTTCCGAGGTGCGAGAACGAGCCGAGGGCGAGCTGGTTCGTGGTCACGAGGTTTAGGTCGCAGAGAGCAAAAGTTACGAGAGCCAGGAACGATTCCTAAAATTCAGCAACAATAAACATTGTGACTATTGGAACTTTAAAGAACACCAGCAGTTTGTTTTAATACTTTAGGGGGAGACCAGAGGCTGTGAGGGAGACGGGGAATACCCATAAATCGTTGTTGCATCGGACAATGTTTTTTTTTTTCTTGTTGGAAAAGAAAATGGAGAATCGACAAAGGACTTGCCATCACCTCCCTGAAGGAGTTACGAATTCCCTCGTTATCGAATTCAGTTCAAACCTTCATCCTGTACAACTTCACAAACATACACATCTTGGTGAGATATACTCTGCCAGTTGCATCTATTTCGCCGTTACCAAAGTGATAACAGGCGGGACTGTCTGGAAGTGCTGATCCGAATAAACCTTGCATCAGCGTCGCCGCGTGGGGTTGAAGCGTACAGCTGGCGGTCGGCGGGTGGGTCCGGAGCATGCGTGTTCATACGTTTCCATAGATTTTTTTTTTCGTGAGCACACTTAGAGAACATATTCAACAAACTCGCTGCAGACATAAGCAAAGGGAGTTTATGCCTAAAACTGACAATTACAACTAACAGTCCCTTGGGCATATATACATATTTATATATAGCATAGGAAATAACAGCAAAAAGTTACACATTATTCTTACAAAAAAAATAAAAAATAAAAAGGGGATGAAGAAAAAAGAATAAAAAAGATGAAAAGAAAGAAGACGAAGAGGAAATATAAGAGACAAGAAGATAGAAAAAAAAGAGAAGACGACAACGTTGCGTGCTCCTAAATCTCCTCAGTGTCTTCCTCTCTTCTCTTTTTCCAATCTAATTCCGGCGAAATTCGAAAAGGAAGGAATTGCCGAATCGCTTGGAGGAATTCGTCTGAACAATGTTCCATTTTATTCTAACGGCTCACTTGCAGGCCATCGTCATCAAACAGTCTCCCCCCCCTCCCTCTCTCTGGCTTTCAAGTTTTCATCGAAAGCTGTCTCGCCGGGACATCCTGCTCTGGGTGTGTCGTCCCACGCTCTGGTTTCCGGAAAGAGTGGACAAGCAGCCATATTCTTGTTTGCGCAATGGACGAAGTCTAGGAAAAATTACAAATAAATAAACAAATCACAAAATTCATTGACAGATACCCTCTTCTTCAGTAAGGTGACCTTTCTATTCTGGCTGACGTCAGACGATTTTACTCAGCTGAGGGGGGCAGGGAGGGGGGGAGGGAGGGAGGGAGGGAGGGAGGGAGAAGGATCAACACAGGGTAACGATCTCGTTTACACACACACATACAATGTATCTAAATACGTTCATATAACATGACAGTTAAACAACCAAGGGGAGATACTCTCAAAGAAACACTTCTCTCCAGTCAGGGGGATCTCGCTCTCTCTCGTTTCATGCATGACGTCATGCTCATATCATCCTCGGACTATGCCTCCCCCTGAAACCCCTTTATACCTAATGGTAATTATTTCCCATTTGGTCTCCCATCAAGCTATTCCATTTCCTTCCATGGTTCCCCAAGGTATCAAAGAGATTACTGTCTATACTCGTACATCTCTAGTTCTTATTCGATTGCGTTACACCTTCATAAAGACAAGACGACAAACCCTACAAACGAAGACATGCAGGCTGAAAACACAAATACACACAAATGTAGTCACAAGCAAAAATTTTGACCCGTCCAGTTTTTCATTAAACAAAATTAAAAATATATTATTTTTTCTGTTCAATAAATCTAACTGTATACTAAATATCATATAGGAAAATATCTCACGTACTCGGAAAAAATCACTGACGTTGTAAGAATGATAGCGTGGGTCAGACTATTGCTCTTGACTGCACATTAACTACGCGTTCTTGTGTCAAAGCGTGTGTTTCAGCTGCAAACGATTCGAAGGAGCGATCCAACAACCTAGATATCCAAGTGCTCATAAAATTGCCCGTCATTATTCATCATCACCACTACCGTCTGAGACTACAGTCTCGCCAGCGCAATTTATTCCAACACCGTAACACGGAAAGAGAAATTCCACCTCTGCAACTAAAATGGAAACGAACTCGTAATTCTATTTCTCTCTCACCGGCCATACGAGCTCTTATACGGCAATTATCTTATCTGACAGTAACGAGCTCAGCACGTGAACCAAGACCATGGTGTATACGAGGAGAGGGGGAAAGGGGAAGAACCCGAGGCTAGGAGGCCGTCACCGTCCAAAGTAAATGGACTACGGACTACCTAGAAAAGATCCCCCTCTCGCGAGTTCGGTAGTTGTAGGAGAGATGTCTGCATGAACATGGAAAAAAATGTGGCTATTACCACCGGGAACTTTTTAGGGACCTTTATTGCGTGATGCAGTAGCTCAGGGTGCATGGGCAGGAGACTTGGTGTTGAAGGCTGACGTCAATATCTGTGAGGGTTGAGATGTCTGCATGAACATGGAAAAAAAAATGTGGCTATTGCCACCGGGAGCTTTTTAGGGACATTTATTGCGTGATGCCGTAGCTCAGGATGCATGGGCAGGAGACTTGGTGTTGAAGGCTGACGTCAATATCTGTGACGGTTTTTGGGGATACAACAAGACTTCAACAGACAAAGTTAGAAGGGGTGCGGAGGCTAAGTCGTAGGGGTTGTCAGAAAAATGGAAAGGCTTTTTAGTGGTAGGTAGACTGAAATGAGAAGATGCAGTAGAAGAGAAAGAAATTAAATTAATTTCAGGAGAAAAATATTGTGTAGATGTTTGCGCGTATAGTCGTATTTTTGTTTGCAATATGCTTGTGTGTGTATGCCTCGCAGGGAGGGCTGTTGCCTGTGCGGGTGAACATTCAACAGGATATTTTATATATAACCCAGGCTCGCCGTAGCGCACTTCATAGGGGTGGCGCGTTCGTTCGGAAAGGTAAGCTGCAACGCGATATACCAGATGGTGTAATTGTTGACAAAAGATAGCTTGTGATAGTGGAAAGATATTAAGTTAATTACATGCCTCCTTACATCATTTCCTGCTTTGTTGGCTTCTAGAAATAGGTAAAATACGGTGGTGTCGTAATTATAATACCTTGCATTACTTAGTCATGTTCAGATGCAGAATCCCGATATAGTGCCTGTGCCATTTACTTTGGTCGATGACTGTACATACGAGACCGCATAAACCACGGCCATGTGTTCTGATGGCGTTCTTGGTTATAGTTTAACGAGGCTTTCCATAACGCCGACACCAACCGTCGTTTGTGTAGCTGAAGAGACGTTGCAGACAAATGCCCGGAACATATCCAGGCAAGCACCGGTCTCTTACTTCCCGTCTGGTCCCTCCTCTCTTTCGGCTTATCTCCACCTCCAATCTCATCCTCGTCCTCCTCCGTCGTACTGCGTCCATCTCCGGCCCTCCGTCTCCCAACGGCTCCAGACAATGTCCGCCCCCTCCCTCATACTTCCATTGCCACGGTCCCCTCCTCCGCGCACACTTTCCTTCCTCCTTTTGTTGTCTGCCATTCAACATTTCATTCGTCCTCGTTCGCGCCCTTACCGCCGGCCGGTTTCCGCTTATTGTTTTGAGTAGACGATAACACAGAACCCCTCTCCCCACGGCCCCGGCCCGTCCCACCTCTTCTTCCTCCCTCGCACCACTAGTTCTCAAAGTCCGCGCGCATGAAAATTCCGACAACCACTGCACTACCAAGGCCTTAAGTCACACAGCTAATGCTGGATCTTCCACTTCTGTAATAACCACGATAATGTAAGCAGAAGTAAGGAGTGCAATAATCACTGATCACGTGACTGCTAATCCTACTATTTGGTGCAGTTAACAGAACTACTGTTGTTCCCATTGCTATTGCAACTACAATTACTTCTATTGTCGTTGATAACACCAGAACATCCACCATCATCATACATGTCACTACCACCCCAATCACTATTTCTATTTCCACCGCTTTCAATCTTGTCTACCACTACTTTTATGAAGACGTGCCACATTTGTTGTAAGTTCCACTTCAGTTTGTTCCCTGAGCCTGCCTTTGTTCTTCTTTTCGTATTACTGCTATCGTCGTCTACTAATGTTGCTGCTGTCATCTTAGCTGCTACTACTCTCGCCTTAGCTGTTGTCGTAGATGTTATCATGCTGCTGCTGTCGTCATTGTTGCTCCTTTTCCCTACTGCTGCTGCTTCTGCTGTTGCTCCATCTGCTTCCGGTTCGTCTCCTGCTACTTCCGCTCTCGGAGTGGCGCCTCTCCTTGTTGCTGACAGCATGTTCCTGCTCCAGAACCTGCTTCTTCCACTGTTGCCGTTTTTCTCCTCCCATTGTCCCATTTCCATGGCGGCTCCACTTTTTCTTTTTCTTCCTGATCCTCTTGCTCGTCGTCTGTGGTGGGAGATCCCGGGTTTCACTTGTGAGGCAGACACAGAATGGCCACTTTGCGGTCAGTCGTCTAAAGCCGGTGAATGTAGCAACGTGGCTAACGTTCGTGCCAACGGCTTTAGAAATGTTCTGTCAATGGGTGGCGTGTTGCCTACCCTCCCTCTCTTCCTCCCTCCTCCCCTCACTGATTTCCCCTTCTGTCTGCTCCTCATCCAAGTTTACTTAAAACCCCTTCCAATGCCCTCCAACCATTCCTTTCCATTGCTCAGTCCCCTTCCTCTTTCATCTCCATCTTCCCTTGCCCCGGTCAGCTTCTGCTTTCACTCGCTTTCCACCTCCGCTCTTCTTCCCCACCTTAAAAATTCTCCCTATTGCCTACTTCCTGAATTCCCTCTTATTCCATCGCAGTCTTGAACTATCTCTATTTCATCCCCCACTTTTATTCCCTTTTTCATCAGCACCCTCTCCTTCCACGTTCTGCCTATCCTCTCTTTTTATCTTTATTTCTCAATCAACTCCTCCCACCTTCAAGAAAATCTATAGATCTTTGGGATCGAACTCTAGCTAAAGTCTCAATCGATCAGCAGACTCCTCCCCCGCTGGAGTCCGCCCACCTCCGCTACAACAAAACCTGCCCTGCACTTTGACAAAATCCATAAACTGCCTCACTGTTGAAGGGTCTAAACATGGTCAGCTGGCTGCCTTACATACACATTCTTCATTCTGTTTCACACATTTTCCTCTCCCTTCTACTTGATTTTGTTTGGTGTCTCCCAACTCCCTCAATCGTCTCTTCTTCCCTACGACTCGAGGGATGAGACACTGGATCTCTTTAGACTTGAAGTCGATGAAGATGAGGAGGATTGAAGGGGAGGGGGTCAATTGGCTCAATGACCCGAAGTGGTGGACCCATTAGGGCTGCATACAGTACTCCTGACAGACGAGACTGTGTGTGTGTGTGTGTGTGTGCGTGTGTGTGTGTGTGCGTGTGTGTGTGTGCGTGTGCGTGTGTGTGCATGTGTGTGTGTGTGCATGTGTGTGCGTGTGCATGCGTGTGCGTGTGCGTGTGTGTGTGTGTGTGTGTGTGTGTGTGTGTGTGTGTGTGTGTGTGTGTGTGTGTGTGTGTAGCTCACGAACATGGTATCCTTCCCCCACCCGCAACAATGCAGCCTTTCCCGTGCTAGGTGGCACTGCAAGCTAGGGATCACATTCTTTCACTTCCATGACGCTGCCTTGGCAGTCCAGGGTAGGGTGGCGGGGGGTGTCACAGCCTGCCTAATTCCTTCTGTTCCAGGTGACCCATTTCCTAGTTGCCGCCAGGCTATTTTATTCGTCCCCGTGGATGCCAAGGAGTCTCATATGTCAGCCAATGAGCCCCTCGGTAGCCAAGGAATCTCATATATCAGCCAATGAGGCCCTCAGTAGCAGGAGTCTCACATCAGCCAATGAGTCCCTTCATTCGGCTATTATCTTCGTTTCAGTTGCAGCCAGGCGAGTTTGTCCTTCAGCCGACTGGAAACCACTCTTCTACAATTAGTGAAAGGGGTTCAGTCGACCTCCACCTGCTCGTTTAGGGTACTGGGTTTGGTTGCCGCAAGGCGACTCGACTCAAACGAGATACGCTCTTTCGCAGCGGCATATGAACCAAAAACTTTTTTCCTCCTGGGCATACCAGAGTGCCGTGTTTTCGCGGTTTTCCTCACTCCTGAAAATGGAGAACACCCCCTCATCGTCCTCCTCCCAACCCCTGACGCATCCAGCACGAGAATGGCGACGAGGAGTCGATTTCTCGACGACCGATCAAGTCAGTCGCGTCTTGGACGGCGTGCTAAACAACTGTTCCAGACAGACTCGTCAACAGCGTACGACTGGCATCACCGTAAGAAGACAGAGTTGCACCATCTTCAACCGTGAAAAATGGACACCAATATATATATATATATATATATATATATATATATATATATATATATATATATATATATATATATATATATATATATATATATATAAACTCTCCTACTGGGGTTTAATCCTTGCCTGAATGGCTTCCATATTATAAGGCGAAAACAGTATGCCGCTCAGGCAAGGGTTCGAATCCCAGTAAGATTTTATTAATCCCATATGTCATAGTGACACACACACGCACGCGCGCGCACACACACACACACACACACACACACACACACACACACAAAAGAACACACACAACACAGGTGAGAAGGTGAGAAGATGACATAACATGTTATGAAGGAAAGGAAAATGAAGGAGGAGGAGGAGGGTGAAGAGGAGGAAGGACAGGAGGGAAATGGAGAGGGTCAGGATCAGGATGCACACAGAGGTATGGGAAGTCAGCTGCCTTGCACCATTTCTCAGTAAACGAAGCGTGTGCGGGGGTGGGGGGTGAGGGTGTCAGCGGTGAGGACATTGCTCCCCTCCCCTCATTTTCATTTGATTCTGGAAGACACACCGGGAACTGTGACTTTACAACAAGTCCAGCCCCTCGCGTTTCCCTTTTCTCTTACCTTCCCCTCCCCTTCCCACCCCACTTTCTTTTCTCCTTCGTTGTCCTCCCCAACTTTGTCCGTTTCCTCCTTTGATCCCGGAGAGCCCCACCAAGTCGTCCGGTGGTGCTGCCGCCTGGCAACGTGTTGACGCACCACTTCCCCAGCATCAGAGAAGTTTCCGCGCTCCCCATGCTGCTGCTGCTGCTGCTGTTGCTTGGGGTCATCGAGTTGCTTGTCTTCACGCCGCCTCCACAGCACCCGGGCCCGTGGGGAGCCGCGGAAAAGGGCGGAGGAGAATGGACGAGAGGCGGCGGCGGTGGCGGCAGCAGCGGTACGTGGGACCTGTGGGCGGGGTCGTGCGGTGACAGGGGAGGCGTGGCAGGATGGTCTGGGAAGATTTAGGGAGCCCAATCACAGGGGGGTTGGGCGGCAATGGGGCTGGGGATTAGAGGGATTATAACACGACAAAAATAATATGCATGTGGTGGTATTGAGGAAGTAATTTTAATAAGAATGAAGGAGACTACAAGACACCATAAGGCCTACACTAGGCAGTTCCATGTCCATTATCGCCTATCATCCTTATCCCTAAAGTTATCCAGTCTTCTCTTAAAATAACCAATAGTTTCAGCGTTCACTACATGGTTACTAAGTCTATTCACAAGAGCAATTGACGAGAACAGACAAATCCTTCGTCCCACTATGTCCCCTCACTGCCCCCACCACCCCTCAACCTCCAACATCAAAGACGTCCTGAAGTCTTCACTGTGGAAGGTACCACAAACCCACAACTGGCGCATGTCCCATACCAACCCTGCCGAGCTCATTACTAATTGAATATTTGCAGCATCCTGTACATACCAGTTTCCCTCACGAAGAACCCTGGAAATTCACATTTCAATTTCCTCTCTCGGCTCTGGAGCCTTCCACCGCCGTCCCCTGGAGGGCGAACATTTCAGAAAGTCTGGCAATACATCTCGAACGCCCGTCTCGGGCTGTCAATTCCCCTGAAAACTCTTAATGCATTCTGTCGGATGCTCTCCACCTTGGTCGGTGCGGCTCCTCTTGTGTGCATTATTCAGTCCCCCAATATCGCATGGCGGGACTCCGTGTATGTAATATATAACAAGAAGGAGGAGGAGGAGGAGGAGGAGGAGGAGGAGGAGGAGGAGGAGAAGGAGGAGGAGGAGGAGGAGGAGGAGGAGGAGGAGGAGAAGAAGAAGAAGAAGGAGCAGACAACTATGTATCCCATGCATCAACCCTTCCGTACTTGATGACATTTTCTTTAATCCTCTTGTGGCATCATTCTCCACCGCCCCGCCCCCCCCATGCTCTACTTGTTCTAGTCTTGTGGGCACGCGACCACTTAATTTGGCTTAGGGGATCGGCATGAATCACCGGACGCAAGAGCTCAATAATAACACGCAATCCAGGAACCAACAGGAGAGGGGGGAAAAAAAACCCGACGTTTGCCGCAGAAGGTGTCGAGTGCAACACTGGTATCAACTACAATTCACATCTTCTGGAGGGCCTGCCTCACGTGAATAGAATTGCTTGCCGGCGGCCACCATGGGCACACAAGTCGAACAAAGACGCCAAAGGATTAAGCTCGGCTAAGCCCTCCCTCCCTCCCTCCCCGTGGCTGGAGTGAAGAAAAGTCAAAGGGAGGACGAGAGAGCGAGACAGGGCCGGCGTTACGAGGCACATAAACTCACACATTGTTGACCATTAATTCTGCAAAAGGGGCCTGCTTGGTGCGGCGCCACGCTCAGCTCGGGACTGGCAGCCCGCCCAGTTTTGCTGTGTCACGGCATCTCGGAAGACGCCTTCTCTTGTTTTAGAGGCACTTTGCAGACACAAACGGTGCCACCCGATAGCCAGCAAAGACGGCAGTGGTGCCGAATGCTCGCTACGAAGGCAGTGCCATCGAGTTACAGACCCCGAGTGTCCGGTGGGGCAGTGCTTGACATGACAGTGCACAGTGCCCGCTATGGCGGTGCCACAATGAAAGGGCGATGTGTATACAATCTCCTGTTGCTGAATTGAAGTACATCTAGAAGCATTTCAAGTGAGGGAGAAATTCAAACTGTACTTCGGTTCAGCAGCAGGAAGTCTGCCTTTGCTCTGTGCTGCGTCGCCTTTGTCACCTGCGTCTCAGTTTGTGCTTAGGCTTAACCCCCCCACCCCCACCCACTACCGAGACGCCCTTTGCTTTCGCTTTTTTGCCCTGGATCAGATAGTTTCATTCCCACGCGAGAACAGACGCAGGAAAGAGAAAAATAAATAAATAAACGGTTGGATGGGATCTTGACTGACCAAGAAACAGGAATGGAATAAGAAGAGGAGGAGGAGGAGGAGGAGGAGGAGGAAAAGGTTGGCCAGTGGTTCACCGGTGCTTCTATTCTTGTGGCGGAAGAAGGGAGAAGGAAGGAGGGCAAACTTACGACAAGAAGAGAAGGAATGGGTTTACAGCAGTGGTTCCCAACCGGTGTGCCGCGGCACCAAAGAGTGCCGTGAGATCAACCGAGGATGCCGCCAAAATTCAGGGCAAAAATTACTGTCACAATTATATTTTTGTGTTGTCATCCATTTTTGTTCATTAAAGCAGCATCAGTGTAAAGATGAGTATTTTCATATTATCCAGGGACAAATTTTGTTACACTGACAAACTAGAATTTAGATTTTCTAATAAGGGTGCCGGGGACTTCTGAAAGGCTTGGCAAGGGTGCCCCAAGCCAGAAAAGGTTGGGAACCACTGGTTTACAGAGACAGGACTAACCAACGTCCGTCCAGAGCGGGGGCGGGGGCGTAAAGAGGGCGTGGAGGGCGGGGCGGAGCGAGTAGGGTGGGCGGTGCAAGGCGGAATAATCAATGGGAGGGATTGGAGGGCGGCTCGGAGGAACTGCCGCCTCCTCCTCGTCGTCGTCCTACTCCTCCAGCAGGTGCGACGGGCTACGATCATCACCTTCCCTCCCACCTATTTCCCTCCTCCTAATTACCTTTCCTTCCTAACCTCTCTTTTCTTTTCTATTCCCCTCCTTACCCTTCTTTTCCCTCTCGTTCACCATACCTTTTCTTCCTACCTCTCTATACTTTTTCCTCTCTATTCCTCCTCTATTTCCTTCCTCACCTTTATTTTTCTTACCTCTCCTTCCTTTCTCCGCTTTCCCTCCTCGTCTTTCTCTGTTCCTATTAATTATATTTACTTCGTTTCTACTCTTCCTCCTTCCCTCCTGGACTCCTTTCTTCCTTTCGCTCGCCTCGTGTTGACGTGTGCCTCCCACCACCTTTGGTCAACGGGGTAGTTGCTCGAATTTTGTGTCTCACTGTGTTTTATTATACCCTGCAAGCAGAGGCAGCGACGGTGGTTTCTGCAAACATTATGTGCGTCTCTGTAGCTCTCTCTCTCTCTCTGTCTCTCTCTCTCATGCAACCCACAGCAGTGTCACCCATAAACACACACACGCACGCACACTACGAGTTATAGGAAATTATCCCTTTTCCTTCTTCCATTGTCGATTCTGGGAAGGACATGGAGGAACCTGCCGGCGAGTTCGCACGACAACGACGTTTGCGTCGACTAAAGCTGCGACGACATCTTGGATTTTCATCGTCACGCCGGGCAGGGCAAGAAGAAGAAGAAGAAGGAGGAGGAGGAGGAGGAGGAGGACGAGGAGGAGGAGGAGGAGGAGGAGGAGGACCACCATCGGGATCAGATGGCGAAACAAGATTACCCACCGAAGTTTGCACGATAAACATAGCAAGGGGTTGGCACAATGAGCCCCCACCCACCCCAACTAACTCCCTAGTCATCGAAATAGTTAGAAAGGTTTCGCTGGCTGGCTTGGTTCTCGACTTCAAATGGATCATGATGAGAAGAAGAGGAGGAGGAGAAACGAGAGAACGTCCCCACCCTCTCGCCGCCCTTTCCTCGAGAGTCGGATGGTTCTGCTACGGCGGGCGACGAGATAGGTGCGACATGAACAACGAAGAGACGGTGGAAGAGGAGAAACCAGAGAAGGGGGAACATTGAGAGGTGTCGCAAAGGGGTAGGAGTAATACTCGTAGATGTGGGAGGAGGAAATATAGAAGAGGCGCAGGGAGGATGTGAAAGAAACGGGTTCGTTATAGGAGGGCACGAACCGGGGCAAGGCAGCAGAAGGACCTCGAGGAAGAGGAGCTCCTTCTTATCGCCGGGATGGACGACGGTGCGCGGACGGCGAGATCAGGAAAGGAAGGCGAAGGTAAGGTTGTGGGTATTAACGAGAGGTATGCTTTCTTTTTCATTCGTTATTCATTTCGTCAGTAACACCCTTCTGCATTTCACCGTTAGGTCCCAACAGGAAGGCCGAACACCGCCGCCGCCTTCACAAGGGCTACTGCCTTCGATTAATTATTGGAGCAGATATGCACCCCGGCCTTCGGGAAGGAATACGATATACTGGAGGAAAAAAAAATCCTCCAGCATATCAAATGACATTATATATATTTTTGTTGATAAAACAAAATAGTTTTCCACAGTTATTTGACGGCGGAAAAATTTCTGGAGGTGGGCGGTTCCGCCAGTTGGATGAAAAATAGCTCAGTGCGATAACCCCTACAACCGGACCAACGAGTAAGAAATCCGTCAATGTAGGACTGACGCATTTTCTGCTAGATCCTGAAAAATGGAGGCAACGAACGAGGATCCCAACCATCTAACAGTGACTGCCACTTGCCCTTGACATCTTTACATGTAAGGAAGCGCACCGCCCTTCGAAGACGGACTTGACGCTGACGACGCCATAAAGAACAATGCAAAACTATGGGGGGAGGGGGGGAGCGAGACAACGGGAGAATTAGTCGTAGGGTGCGGCGCCGCTCCTCTGCAGAGCGACGTCGCCTTCCGCTGGCCACCTCCCGGCCACAAAGGACTATCGACACATCAACAAATAATGGCGTCATCACAAACGCGCACACAATTTTCCTTAAGGATATGTGAATATATGTTGCCCTCGACCTTACACCACCTCCGGTTTTGCCTTCCCCTTTATATAGTCAACTCTGGCCAATGACCGGTGATTTTTGTTAAGTTGAAGAGATTGGGGAGGGCATATTCGGGACCCTCCTCTTTGTCCCCGAGCTGAATAAAACATTCATGCTTTAGCCAAAATAAAATATATCGAGCGTCACTGTAGCTAAAGGCCATAAATTTTATTCATACATATATTTCAACCTCAGACTAACCCCAAACTTCGCTTGTATCCACCATTTCACAGGAGACTGAGCTTTCATTCTTATTACTCTATATGATAGTGATATAAATTCAAGCTCTACGATGTAACAAAAACAGCAGTCCAACGTTTCTTCCCAGAGAGATCTGTGGGCGGGCCCGAGGACCGCTGCCAGCTACTGTGAGGTTGCGGGTACTCAGCAGAACTCGAGGCAAACATGGATCGATTGCTTCAAAGACCCCACACTCTGAAATCGGTTATAGTACGGTCTACATTCACAGGCAGATAGATGTGCAGTGTAGAGTAGAATTATGGAGGTTTAAGATCTGGGGGTTCTTGTGAGGGGTTGAAGAAAAGTCAGGACTGTAATAGAAGGTTCATTCTAGTTGAGTAATTAAAGTCATAAAAATGTCAACCGGTCGGCTGCTGAGGAAATTAAACCGTCAGGTGAGAATATGGACTTATTAATGCTGCCATACAGATAGTATTGCATAAACGGACATCAAACAAGATATAGTAATATTATATGTTACACTGGTACAATAAAAAATATGGTACATTGGTACACAACACACTGGTACAATACTAGTTATCCACATACAACTGCCCAGATAGAGAATCAAATTAGCCAGGAGGAAAATGGAATCAACGAGATCAATCAACGATTAATCAACTGGAATTAACCCATTCTGCCCGGAGCTTGCACGTCATCAGCATACCGGGGCACACACCAACGACGCGGTGGGGGGCTACTGCGCGGGGTGGGGGGGGGAGTCATGGCACCTGCTCCTACTGCTGGAATTGAGGAACGTTTTCCTGATAGCAAAACACGACGACAGGCCTCATCCCGAGGGGGTATGTACAAGTTCAATGTGATCAACATTCATTTTCAGAGATCGGTTAGTTCCCAATTATAAAAGAATATTGTGCAACTCTGGTCCGCATGGACATCATTACCAAAGTCCCTAAAGCTGCCTGCATAAAATGTACGCTTTTAATACCCATTATTTGTTGCGCGAATGATTTCTTAAAAGCATTTAAATATAGGTCTCTCTTTCACCTGGCCTGGTTTGATGCTTACGAGTGACACCACGCGGTCCCAACAACTGCTGAATTACGCCACGCCCATCGAAAAACTTGGCTTCGTTCACAGTTTACCCGAGAACTAAATATCGTGAATTACAATCCAACCTGAAGAAGGGGTCAGGGGTCAAACCAATCCGCACATTTCTTCTTTTTTTTCTCCTTAGTGCCGCCTCTTCCGCGGAGGAAGGGAGGGAACGCCGGCAGAGATGTGAACTCGAGATAAGCGGGCGAGAAGAGGGGTCAAATAGCAGCTGGCGGAAGTCGTGAGACCGATGAAGCTCCGCCCACTTTACCGTGACGTCAAATCGCTTGCAAGTGCAGAAACACGGTACACATCTTTCGTTCATCTTATGACTTTACAAAAACTAATACACATCTTTCGTTCATCTTATGACTTTACAAAAACTAAGTCAAAGTGGTTGGCACGTATTTGAGTAAAGTTGTATAAAAACATGCAAGGAACGTGTTAGACGTGCGACATGTAAAATGCATCTACGGTGAGCAACATGCCGAAAAATTTATGATCACCCCGTTTCCATAAAACATCGACGGGAAAGATCAAACGTACCTGCATTCGGCCCCTTCGACATATTTCAAAGGCACTACGTTTTCAGACTAAAGACAGACTATCTTATTCAGCCGAGGGGACGCATTTAGACAACACTCCTGGTACTGAGTGCGTTTCAATCCGGGCGAGAAATACAGTCAACATATTAAAGGCGAGTCGGGAGATGTTTCATCAAGCAAGCATGCACGAGCTTCCTACTTCTACGCTCTAGCGGAACCCAACACGAACCGTAAGGACGCACCCGCTCTACGCCTGGGAGCGTGAGGGTGTCGAGTCCTTGACGCCACGCCAAGGGAGGAAGGCGGGGGATGGGAGGGGGGGGGGTAGGGAGCGTCCTGCAGGGAGGTCCCGTTACCTCCTTCGTCACTGCCAAACAAACCGGAGGTCTCCTCCCATCCCCGCATCCGTCGGGAGGAAGGCGTGGGGGTGGGGAGTGGGTAGAGGGCTGTTGGATTCCTTCTCCTCCTCTAACCTCCCCAACAGCTACACAACTATCACAGTCTCTCTCCGTCCGTGTATTACACTCTTCTTTCTCTAAACCTTTCGACGTCAGTACTTGACGACGACGACGACGGCGAAGAGCGTTCGTTCTCCGGGCTAAAGCCACCTATGGTGCTCTCTCCATTCTTCCATTTTCGGCGACTGCAATGTGCAATCTGTGGGATGCTGACGTTCCGCGCGTCCAGAGGCCTGGTCATCCACGTCCCCGTGCCCGTTGAAGGATAATCACCAACAACTTCACCGAGCTTCTTGGGGAAGGACAAGAGCAACACGCGTGCCTCCAGATCATGGGTGTTAACTGCGGGGCGTCATTTCTCTTGAGCCTAGTTCCGGGTTCGCCCGGCAGCTGGACACGACCGAGGGGCGACAATCTCGTAATTACACACACGAGTGACAACATCTACTATCACGGGAAAAAGTGGACCTTTTCCTTCCAAACCAGTGCCGATTTTCACATTCTTAGTTCAAGTTTTGAGCTGGCCATCGCGGGCTGGAACGCCTCGGACGAATCTCGGTGGCAACAGGGGGGGGGGGGGCATAATTGTGGCGCGTTCGGAATCGGCCCCCAAACAGAAGATACTGGTGAGTGCTCGAGCGAGAGGACCTAGCTTCTGTAGCTAAGTGTCTTCTGGCGTACGCTCCTCACACTCCCAAGATCACATGTGCGATTTTTTTTTTAAGTAATCGTGTTACTCTTTTATTCTGCCGGGATAAGGTGGGTCAGACACGCGAGTAAATTAATTTCCGACCAGCGAGTCCTAGTTCACCCCCCCACCCCTTTTCCACACGCCCCTTCTCCATGGAGTTCAACCTTCCAGGCATTAACCAGAACGAAATTTGTAAAGGTCGTCACAGTAATGTGTGTATAGGGGGGGGGCTACTTTCCTCATGTGGGAGGACTGCCGCGGAGATGAATGAAATAGTCCGGCGGCAGCCAGAACAAAATATGAAATGCTGAAAGTGTGTGTGGGGTGGGGTAGGGTGGGGGGTCAGGCGGAAGTGGTTCACTGTCCGCGCTGGCGGCTACGGCCCGGCGGGCCTTTGACACCTTGTCGGCGCGAGTGATGAGGATATGACCACGAGGGAGCTTGGCAACAACCGGAAGAAGAAATAGGACAAGAAGAAAAAGGGTAAGAGCAAGAAATTTGAAGAAAAAGAAGAAGAAAAGGAGGGTGGGGAGGAAGGGGGGACGGAAGTACCACCAGGCATGCCAAGGGTCGTGGACCACGCGGCCTTAGTGCGAGTGCCATAGTCGTCAGGCCCCTTTTACCGCGACGACGGAGATGCAGTTGTGGTGGACAGAGTCCCACACAGGAACGTTATCTGACATGTTAGTATTGTCGCGGGATGTGGGTGAACAGCCACTGGTTTATTATGTAAGTACTGGTCTTCAGCCTTACAGCATTTATGTTTGGGCTGCGTCCATATTAAGCCTATGAGAAAGGCATCAGTATGCGACCATAAGCACAAATCCGGGCTATGCCCAGCAATTCTGTCCTAGCCAGAAGGATGCTACTTTTCGGTATTCGTGAGGGATATTTAAGTCGTGTGAGGTTCAGGTCAGAGTATTCCTTCGGACTCGGGCCGGACAACACGTGCGTGTAGACCTTTCACCAGAATAAAGAGCATAAGCCAATCCGAGCTTCATTCTCTCCCTACGTCACCTAGTCCAAAGTAACATACACTTGAGTGTAACACAGCGACCCTTTCCTCGGTGGTCGAGAAGAGACTGCGGTTGCAGGGTTGCAACGACTTTAACCTCCGTGGCAACCCTTACCTCTCGGTGGTAGTGAGGTTAGTGTTCATTGTACACATTTCAATAATAGAAAACGCTGAACGATTTTGTTCAACTCATGGAAGGCTTTCCAAGGGGTCGACCACTGCTGCTATCCCCAATGCACGGGATCAAACAAAGCCCGTGGAAGTGATACTTCACTCCAAAAAATAAATAAATAAATAAAAGGCTGCTACACCCACCCTCTCCCCTCCTTTAGTGACTGGAGACTAATCTTTACTCAAGAGGGATGCCGACCACTTAACTTTTACGATCCCATCTTTATGCTGCTCTCACTAAATCCTTCCTTTGCTACTTCTATGAATCCACCTCTTCGGCACGATACTATTCAACCTCCCCCGCCCCCAAGGATAGAAGCGCTGGTTGTCGCGAACGAATCCTCCTCCCCCATGCTCCTGAAGCTGGGTTGTCATTTCTCATATGAACATAAGAACTGAGGAGACTGCAAGAGCCCAGAAAGCCTACACTGAGCAGTTCCATGTCCCTTGACACCTGTCATCCTTATCCACAAAGCTATCTAATCTTCTTTTAAAACAACCAATTGTTTCAGCGCCAGGAGGGCGGCGTCCTTTGAAGACGCTGTCTTCCTGTCGACGCCATAACCGCTCCCTCCCGTTCTGTCGCCGTTATCTTGGGTTCGTCTCGCCAAGCAACCAACGATCGTCGCCCGATTCATGACTGTTGCTGCTGCTGCTTTTGGATCTAGCTGCAGAGCGGACGGCGGATCATTCCACTGCACAAGTTATTCCAACTCAACGTCACACTCAAGGCTGCCTCTAACAAAGTCTATCTCCAGATGTAGATTAGCTTGCAAAACCATATAAAATATGATTAATATTATACCCGGTCACTACTGCGTTCCCAAGCAATGTGGATGGGAGAGGTCGTGGAATGGGAGACAAATGTTGTTTGTTGAATTGTTTATGACTTCGTACATACACCTGTATATCACCTGTAACGTATTGTGTAAGACGTGGTCAATAAAGTACACATCTGTGCTGCCTTCTGATGAGCCTGTGTGTTCCATGATGCTTGGGAGGGTGTACACCAACTTCCATTTTTCGAGAAATTGTGTCTGCCCAGTCTTTGGGCTGGCCGTAGTATCTTCGCAATCTCCCAATCAGTTCTCCCCAGCGCTTCGCAGAGTAGTTAGGGCCATTCAGTTGCTTTATGTGGAATACGAGTTTTCTTGGGGCTTCTTGTGCTCATGATGTCATGTGACGTGCTTCCCTTTCGAAGAGTTTACGACTTGCGAGGTTCAGTGTGTGTGCGTGTGTGTGTGTGTGTGTGTGTGTGTGTGTGTGTGTGTGTGTGTGTGTGTGTGTGTGTGTCTGTGTGTGTGCGCGCGCGCGCTTCTCTTAGAAGATGTAGCATGGTGCAGCTTTCCACGAGGTCTCATCAAGTCGGTCCGCATGTTGTCTCCTGCTGCTACTGCAGCAGGTTCCAGGCTATGTAGTGCTGTCGTGCATCACGCGGCACTTGTGCCAGTGCCAGCGCTTCCTCTGTCGCCAAAGTGCCGCATTGCGCTCTCCAGCCCCTTCCGTGCCGGGTGTCACATTATACTTTCAGTCTTGCTGTCGCCAGGATATTTTGTCCATCTCGAGGCATTTAACAACCCTGAAAACGCTTCATTTTGACGGGCTGAGGTCATTCTTGCCTATCTCTCCTCTCTTTTTGCACTGGCGAAATCACTCGCGTAACCAAGTTTCGTGTCTTCTGTACGTTGGACTGCACGCCAGCAAGGCTGTCTTTGGTGCTCGGCCACGCTTCACAATTGTATCATCACCATCACCACCACCATCGAGGGCGCGCAGCGGCAGTCGGTCACCACTTTTTTTCCATTGTGAATATTCTCAGTGACGTGCAACACCATTAAAGGATTCCTGTGTGTGTGTGTGTGTGTGTGTGTGTGTGTGTGTGTGTGTGAGCGTGTGTATTTCACCATGGCCTTGGATCACGTGTTGGACTCTTGATCAACAGGTATCCCCCCCCCGCCCCGTAAGAGAGCTCAGAGCTTATATATGACCGATCTATGGATAATGCTATGACCTTACACGCACACACACACACAACTCCCCGCCCATGAGAGTTGGAGTAACAACCCGCACCGCAGTGATACTGAAATTATTTCAGCCCAGGGCGGGATTCGAACCCGGACCGCCGTAGTAACAGCCAGGAACTCTATCACTGAGCCACGAGTGGGCGTGCGTGGGTGTGTGTGTGCGAGAGCGAAAGAGAGAGAGAGAGATGGGGGGAAGAGAAGAGAAAACGTATACAGTAACGAAGAGGAAGGGATGTCTGTCCAAGTTTTGTGTTTGGCACTGCAGTTCATTTCCTCCTCAGTGTTTTGAGGTTATGTAGCCTTATATTTTACTCAAAGCCCTGCACCTTCTACAAGTCAATACAGCAACACATTTATTGCTGTCGAGTTTCGGTTACGTTCAGCTGTGGGTGAAGGGGGGGGTATTACTTGTATAGGATCAATGCAACACCAATAAGTCAACTGCTGGATAAGAAGACAACTTTATTGCCAAATAATTCCATTAAGTCGAGAGGGTTGCCATACTTCGGAGAGACCCTGGGCCCTTGGCTTTCATCCAAGTATTTTAAAATTTTCTTCCGTGAAGTCGTTGCCAATTACGAGAATAACGTGCTCCATTTCTTCTTTTTTGTGGGCTTCCATTACTTCTGTTCTTTTTGTGTTCTGTTGTCTCGCAACGTTACACTGGACACACATTTATTGCTCCGAAAACTGCTTCTTCGTTTTAGCGGTATGACGTCATATCAGTCCCCCCCCCCCACCCAGCGTCTCATCAATGACGGTGATTCGAACCCATATTAAACTTCCACTCCCAAACGGATTACTTTTTATAGGTGTAGGTGATTTAAAAACCTAAAAAAAAGTAATAGCTGTGAATCGTGAACAACAACTGGAGGGGAGAATGAGGTCTGGAGCAGACGGGGTGGGGTGGGACTTTTTGAACTCCAAAAGCCGCGAAGTCACACTTGATGTCAAACAACTGAGGAAGCGACGACACCCTCAAACGCCTCGTCCAACCCCAACCTCCCACCCCCCGGTTTCCGTTACTTGTCTGACGATCATCGTCACCGTTCCGGTAGTAAACATGAATTCTGGTTTTCTCAGATAAATCTCTGTCAAGTCGAGGTGAACACACTACAACTACGATCACAGAAGTTCGACACCACGTGTACACAATCTTGTGACCCCGAGTTGACACAGGAACCCGAGTACATCCTGTGTAATACTACTCTGTGCAGATGCCTACCGTCAAGCCAAATGGCACACCAACAGACACACGCACACACAAACACACGCTGCTATATTCACAATGGGGGAGGGGACTTCCTAGAAGGAATACCAGCCTCCTTAAGTACGGTGTTGCACTTCGTGGATTTTATGACTAACGTCCCAACAAGAACAGGTAAGTTGACTTCAGGAGGAGAAGAAGAAGAAAGAAAGAAAGAAAAAAAAAAAAAACGACACCTCACGGCGAGTCGCGCAAGAGATGCCATAACGAATGGTTACGTCATGTCGTCGGACTACTATCGCCCGTTCTCATGACGTCACGTCGTTTTAGTTTCCTTTCCGGCGTCATCCTCTCGTCATTTAACCTAGGTTCTGTCAGTCTGTGTCTGTTTGTCGGCAGGCGAGATCGTTTAGCTTAGGATAGGAGCATGTATTAAAATGGTGAACCTGAGCCCCGCCGACTATGGCGGCACTCTATGGCACTACCTACGTGTTGGTACCTTTGTGACCATATATGGAATTTCGGTTCGAGTCACTGAGCCTACGTGGGTGACTGCTAGTTATGAGTCAATTCATATGCGGTTGTTGCTTCATCAGTCCAACTTCTACCCACGGCTAAGCCGCCTATTAGCAAATAGAATAAAGGTAAGAAACTAACAAGTGACACGCAGACCACTGCTGCAAAGGTGAGAGAGAGGGAGCGGGAAAAATTATTAGGGGGAGAGAGAGAGAGAGAGAGAGAGAGAGAGAGAGAGAGAGAGAGAGAGAGAGAGAGAGAGAGAGAGAAACTCATCTCAGAGCCACACCGCGACGTGTGAAGTACCATAATAATTCCAACCCAATTCTTGTTGTCAGCTTTCAGACCTCCAGCAGCATTACTTCCACCTGTCCCGTAACACCTGGTGCGTGTGTGCGTGCGTGCAAGCCACCACCCCGCTAATCCTGAGAAGGCGCGTGGCAATGCAGGCACTGTTGTACCACTGCGCCTCGCCGCCGTCACCGTCTGCCCCAGGCGGACTCTTCCTGGAATCTGCCAAGCAAGAGATAGCTTTGTTCCTCGTCTGGTCCCTTTCACGCCCGCGCCTACAAGCGTCCAAGGGAAGCCAGCCTTGACAGCAAGATCCAGAAGTAGCTAACACGCTGAAAGAGGGACAGGGAGGGAGAGGGAGGGAGAGCCGAAATGGGCAGGGTCGAGGAAACACTACGTAGAGGTCTCGATTGGCCTCCTCTTGGCGATGACCCCCATCCCTCGTCCCTCTGACTAATAACACATCCATTCACCCAGAACCGCCTCGCAACAACAATTATACGGTAAGCCACTGTCGTAAGGAAAGTTCGCCTTCAGCCATCCTCCTCCTCCTCCTCCTCTGTATGCATCATTTTTGTGCCTTTGCCTTACTTAGGGGCTCGGGTGGATATGTATATGAATATGTATATACTAGCCAAATTAAACGCGCGTTGCTACGGGCAAATGATGATCATTTTAATTTTGACAGAATTGGTGGAGAGAAGTTACACGTATCAATATAACTCAATGGAAAAGATAACAAAAATAGAATGTTAAAAAAGATAAAAAAAAATCAATTTGAGGAGGGAGACGCGATTTAGAAATAAAATATACTTATCCAAGTAGCCTGGGTTATGTTGAATATATATGGTTTAGGGGGAGAGTTCGTGAACAAACAGAGTATACTACTTTATCATAGTAGATACAAATGAAAGATAGTTATCCAACCTTAGGTTATAAGGTTTCAGAATATATATGGTTATAGGGGTCTATCTGCAAAAACCTAGGAGTTCGTGAATAATACCTAACCATACCCCCACCTAACTTTAACCCTTAACCCTAACCAAAATATTTTAAAATGAAATACTGTTACCCATGTACCTGGAGTGATAGAGTATCAGAATATATATGGTAATGGGGTCTATCTCCAAAACTCTAGTTCATGAACAGACAGACAGATAAATGAAAGATAGTTATCCAAGTACCTTGGGTTATAAGGTTTCAGAATATATATGGTTATAGGGGTCTATATGTAAAAACCTAGGAGTTCGTGAGTAATCCCTAACCTAACCATACCCCACCTAACTTTAACCCTTAACCCTAACCCCCCCCCAAAAAAAAAAAAAAAAAAAAATGAAATATAGTTATTAAAGTACCTGGAGTGATAGGGTATTAGAATATATATGGTTATGGGGGGTGTCTATCTCCAAAACCCTAGGAGTTCGTGAACAGAGTCTACTACTTTATTATAGTAGATATTATATATATATATATATTATATATATATATATATATTATATATATATATATATATTATATATATATATGCAAAAATATAACAAAACCACGTGATCCAACATATATATATATACATATATATATATATATATATATATATATATATATATATATATATATATATACATATATATATATATATATATATATATATATATATATTATATAATATAACACACACACACACACACACACTGGTCGGGAGGTGTTCCCTTCACCACCTCGTTCGAATGCAGCCCTACACACTGTTATTTCCTCTTGGTCTGTTCAAATGATATATCTGATAACTTTGTCGAACACACACGCGCACAAAGAACGCAAAACATCCGCGGTCAAGGGAAGAGATCACCGCATTCTTTCTTCCTTCACAGAATGGGGGATCGGCCGATCACTCATGTACGTCCGGCCGTCCATCTCGCCTCCCCCCACTTCCTCTTCTTCTTCCTCCACCTCCTCCTCCTCCTTTACAGTTATCACGATCTTCCTGCTGGAGTAGAGCGTGACGTGACGAAGCTGTCACGTGTGGCGTCACGCCGCAGGGATGACTGGCGAGGGAATGCCTATGATAACTTACTATTCTTAGGAGTGGTAGCAGGGGAGATTCACAACACACCAACATGGCCGTATTTACCAGTCTGCACTGACCCCTCGGTTGACGACGAATAAAAACGCCTGGCTGCAACACGAATATGGACGGACACGGCAATCCCACTGCCAAACAGTCGATGCGGACCATCCCACGGTGGCCATCCCTTCCCGTCCCGTCCCGTCCCGTCCGTGCCTCGGCGATGACTCACCCGCGACGACAGCAGCTATGAGAACCCGATCCTGCATATATACATTACATTACGGCTGGGATATCTCCTTCCTTTCTTCTCACCCTCCCTCCCTCCCTCCCTCACTCTCCCACTCCCTCTCTCTGCCTCGATGCCGCGTATGGGGTAACGCGGTATACATTTAGTGTCTATGATCTAAGTTTGTCATTCCAATGTTAGAAAAATTTATGCATATGTGGTGGTGGTGGAAGAGGTGGCGGTAAGTGATGTAGGTGGTAGTGGACGTAGAGGTGGTGGTGACGGCGGATAGGCGGTGATGATGGGCGTGATGGTGACGTAGGTGGTGAAATATTGTAAAGGTAATGGTGGTTGATGGTGCCTATGGTGACAATGGTAGTGGTTAGTGGTGCCGTGGTTTCGTAGCGACAGAGGTGCCACAGGGAGATTCCGACGAGAGAGAGAACGAGAGAGAGAGAACGAGAGAGAGAGAACGAGAGAGAGAGAGAGAGAGAGAGAGAGAGAGAGAGAGTGAGAGAGAGAGAGATTACTACCAAACCTCACCTTGTCACACACGTCTATTGGCTCGCAACAGCACTCGCTGACGGAGATTCGAAGAAGCACAACACTTTCTGGCGGGGAGTTTACTCCTACCCGACTCCACTGCCGAGAGGCACCGTGGCATAATCGCTTCGACCGACCGACGGATCGACCAAGCCTGCGAGGCTGGACGACGACGACGACATACAATGTGATAGCATGCGCCATCAATCAACCGAGGACGAGGATGAGGAGTAAGAGATAATAACCGAAAGGAGAACAAAGGAAAAAGAGGATGATCAAGAGGATGAAGAAGAGGAATGGAAGGAGGAGGGTCAAGAGGAGGAGGAGGGAAATAAGGACGAGAGGACAGGAGGAGAAGGTGGGGATAGAGGAAGGCAGGAATGATGAAGAGGTTGAGGTCAGTGTGGAGGGGGGGGAGGGGGTTGGCATTCGTGAAATTGGTGAGTGAGACAGTTTTGTCCAGATCCCACCTTCGAGCTTCGTCCCCGATAACTAGCGCTTCTACCCTTGGGAACTATATTGATCCGAAGAAAAGTCAAAGGTACCAGGAAGGGTTGGCATCCGTGAAATTGCGACTATATTGATCCGAAGAAAAGTCAAAGATACCAGAGAACGGCAGCAGAAAGGAAAAGAACAGAAATTAAACGAGATCATCATTCCTTTTTCGGTGGAGTGACTGGTCCGCAGGGAAGCCACCATTGTCCTTTACATACTGACTATATACATAAAATATACCTAGTTCATACCTCATACTAAGGGGGGGGGGCAAACAGAGTCGTCTGGCATTTGGCGCCTTAATAAAAACATCCAAGTATGGCCCCGTGGTGAGGGAGCTGCCGCGGGAAGGTCTCAAGTCTATACCACCTCCTCCTCCTCCTCCTCTTCTTCCAATTCCGCGAAGGAGCCGATCGTCCCACTCGAAAGCCAGGGGCTCGTTCCGACAGTTTCTTCCGGCAAGTTTGTTTCAGTGTCACCACAAGTCAAAAAGAAAATGATCCCCAGGAACATCGGCACCGATTACTTCTTTTTATTCAAGAGAAAGCGGAGTCGAGGACTGATTTCTGCGTGACCATGTCCTCGGCGAAATGAGGGATGGAAGGCGCCCGTGGTAGCCGCCAGCCACCTGAGGATGAAGAGGAATCTCCTCGAAGAGCCAAGTGCTCTCAAGAGGCGGGCGGGGTCAGACGCCACTACCACAGACCACAATATGTGCTCGTGATATTTGTTTAGCTGAGCGTTGCATCCTCTTATTGACTCAATAAATGGAAAATCCACAGGGGTGCGGCAAAGTCGTTATCTAAAGAAATTTGCTGGACCCCCTCGTCTTCTCTGCAACCAGTTCACGCGCGCCTTTGCAACTCCCTCTGTGTTCTTTTCCATCCCTGACCGCACGGGCATACACGCACGTACACACACACGCACGTACACGCACGTACACACACACACACACACACACACACACACACACACACATGGCGCTGTGGTTAGAGCTCTGGCCTGCCACTACGGAGGTCCGGGTTCGACCCTCGCCCGGGGCTGAAATAATATCAGTATCGCAGCGCTGAGGGGTGTTACTCCAACTCTCGTGGGCGGGGAGTTGGGTGTGTGTGTGTGTGCAAGGTCATAGCATTACCCATAGATCGGACCTACGAGCTCTGAGCTCTCTTCCAGGAGGGAAATAGCTGTCGATCACGAGTCCAACACGTGATCCAAAGACCAAGTGAATACACACACACACACACACACACACACACACACACACACACACTCGTCGATCCAGCCTCGGTTCACAAAAATCCGTCTATTTTTGCGCTCTCTACTCGACTGCTGCTGCACTTAATACAAACAAGAAAAATTGGCCGCAGCGGAAATAGACACGCCGAGGGAGGAAGAGAGAAGCGTTTGCTACACACACTTACACACACACTCAATCCTACTCAACTCATAGTAGCGAAACTGGCTTCTGCTGGTCCAAAGTTCTCTCTTCCATTTTACCGCATGCGTTTGAGACAAGAGATTGTTTTGCATTCTACGAACAACAATGAGCCCGGCGGCTACTGCACTTCACATTTACACCATTACCATCACACGTGAAGTGCGAGGCATATACTGGTGCAAACCATCACAAAGTCACGGTCACCATTACTATACCATTACCACCACAACCGCTATCATTAACTGTAAAGAGTTATGTAACACGATATTGCTTAGCGAGTATGAGTATGCGGAGAGAGATACATTACAGGAAGACATCTCGTGTCGGATTTGAACGCTTCCGCCTGCATCCCCCTCCTGACCAACCAACGTCTCCCGAGCTCTTCTGGCATCGTCGAATGCTGCACTGACCTTTCCCAATCCTCGAAAGACGATCTGCATCAAACTCCCTTAATTCGAAAATAAATATTAATATCAACAAACGTAACGAAATTGAAAATGTGCCATTTCACATTGAAAAAAAGAAGAAGAAAAAAAAAATGTCTGTATTTTTCAGTCTAATGCCTATCTACCTACCTGCACCCCGTTGTGCTGACGCGGAAGCTATCTCCATGGCAACGGTAAGGTAAACACAAAAGTTTCATCACCTCAGTCCTTTGAGAGCAATAGGAGCTAATGGCATTCTTTCAACTGCGGGAGGACTGTACTCTATACCTACTAAGTATTTCAGCGGCTTTGACCCATCGTTTTTCGCTCATATTTCCGAAATAACTATTCACATCAGTATATATTAGCACAGCCTAATTCACACCCTGCCATAATTTTTGACGTTATAGTGCATTCACAAGTGTATTTAATTACGGCGTTTACTCTTGATATTAAGTGTGTCGTAGCCGACACCCGTGAAGTAAATCGAACAGGTGAAGTCGTGACGTCATCACAAACTACCTCGTGTATCCCAAATTCACTTGTTCGATTTACTTCACGGCTGTCGGCTACGACACACTTAATATCAAGAGTAAACACCGTAATTAAATACACTATAACGCACTATATGCACTAAATGCACTATAACGTAAAAAATTATGGCAGGGTGTGAATTAGGCTGTGCTAATATACCATGCTGATGTGAATGATTATTTCGGAAATATGAGCGAAAAACGATGGGTCAAAGCCGCTGAAATACTTAGTAGTTGGTTACCGTACCTCTTTCCCGAGGGAGGCCACGTCGCCATGCTTGTGTGATACAGTTTGTTTGAAGATGTAATACATGAACGATTTTATCATGTCAGTGTTTCCTTGCATATATATATGCTAATAAGAACACGGATACGTGTGTTCACTTATGCAAAGTGGTCTACTTTGCATATAATATATATATATATATATATATGTGTATGTTTCTTATGACAGATTGAACATTTTTAGAAGCTCCGCCGTGGGATAACGAACCCTGACCCGTGCGTCGAATATCACGAGGTCAAGACGTTAGCACGGGTCAGGGTTCGTATCCCACGGCGGAGCTTCCATCACCGCGTAGCATAGTTGCTAACGTCTTGACCTCGTGATATTCGACGCACGGGTCAGGGTTCGTATCCCACGGCGGAGCTTCTAAAAATGGTCATATATATATATATATATATATATATATATATATATATATTATATATATATATATATATATATATATATATGTTTAAGACAGATTAAACATTTTTAGAAGCTCTACCAAAGGATTCGAACCCTGACCTGTGCGTGCATAATCACAAAGTCAAGACGCTAGCGACAGAGTTATGTGTGATGGTTCAGAAGGACTGTACAAGTTCCCGACCACACATTAGTAACTGCAGAAGACGTAGTCTCATTTTCATCCAATCCCTATATTAGGCGAGCCCTCCGACAAATTGTGTACGTTTAAGACAGATTGAACATTTTTAAAAGCTCTGCCAAGGGATTCGAACCCTGACCTGTGCTCACCTAATATAGGGATTAGATGAAAATGAGACTACGTCTTCTGCAGTTACGTGATGTGTGATCGGGGACTTGTACAGTTCTTTTGAACCATCGCACGTAGCTCAGTCACTAGTTTTGACTTTGTGATTATGCACGCAAAGGTCAGGGTTCGAATCCCTGAACAGAGCTTTTAAAAATGTTCAATCTGTCTTAAACGTACACAATTTGTCGGAGGGCTCGCCTAATATAGGGATTGGATGAAAATGAGACTACGTCTTCTGCAGTTACGTGATGTGTGGTTACACTATCTTATTTTTTCAAAACTCCAAATATCAAATTGTCATTCCGTCACACATAGCAAAGCTGAATGATGAACTAAGATATTGTAAACCTATACGAATATTAGACAGTCTGTCGAAATGTCCCTAAAGAAGTCTAGATTTCTGCAAGCGAAGGCATATACTAGCTATTCAATTGGAGGTTGGAGGTAGGATGTGGGAGGGAAAATGCCCTAATATGATAACACTTTTACGAACGCGAACTCACACACAACTTCAGAGTTCAAAGTGACGTCATGTTGGCTGACATTTTGGGAGGAGCATTTTAAGCATTTTACCACGGGCTTGGGCGGGGTTGCATGACCTACGGAAAACGCCTGGGGTGGCCGCACCTGAAGGAAGTCGGTCCGGATCATATCGTGAGGAATACTATCGTGACAAGCACCAAAGGAAAAAAAAAAAAAAAGAGAGAACTTTTAAAATCTATTTCTTCCAACGCATGCCGATTTCTGTCGTGGCATTTGTATTCGACTCAAAGTCGACCGTCGAGTGAGCGTTCCCATCTGTGTTCCGTCCCCATCTGCGAGGAGTCGTCACCGGATCTCCTTCGCCAGCTGGCATCCTCTCCACCTGCGCCCTTCTCATCGGGTCGGAGAACGCACGACTTGCGCCTTTCCCTGGCAGCCACCCAGCCACCAGAAAGCTTGCGTCTGTTTCCCTTTCTCAACTGTACTCTATTCGACTCCCCCACGGGAAGTTTCACCTCAGACCGGCCTATTCTCATAGTAACTTGGTGTTCATTCGAGTTTCCGTGATTTGCTATAGCCAGTGTCACACTGTCCGGTGCCGCCGTTGCGGCTTCTGGTTGTTGGCTGTTATTATAGCAAAGTCTCCCTTATAATGAGTCGTTAGACTCGAAAGGTTGTGATAGTACTTTAACCATGGGGGAAATAGTGGTCGTTATATAAAATTTTGGCTGTCGCCAGGTGATTTTATTAAGTTAATCAAACTTGCAAATAATCTGGTCGCATCCGGCGCCGCCGCAGTGTGACACCGGCCTATGTTGTTCTCGTGCATCTCACCTGACCTAACTCAACTTCACATAAAGGAAACTTGGGGTCACCATATATATATAGATATATATATATATATATATATATATATACATATATATTTATATATATTTATATATATATATATATATATAATGAGACATTGGGACAAATTATGGGAAAGGTGGAGGGGGAAACACGGTTCTTTATCTGATTATCGAGTTTATTCCTGACCGGTTTCGCTTACAATAGCTTCATAAGAGGAGTGTTGAAGAAGCTAATGTAAGCGAAACCGGTCAGGAATAAACACGATAATCAGATAAAGACCCGTGTTTCCCCCTCCACCATTCCCATAATATATATATATATATATATATATATGTATATATATATATATATATATATATATATATATATATACATATATACATATATCACTGGTGAGAAATGTAGTAACATTTGTAAATCACAACACCACAGTCGAACGAAAGAGTTGAGTAAGCGAAACTATATATTTCGACTGCTAACTGCAATCCTCTTCAGTAGTACAAAGTGGAAGGAAGATGCTGTCTATAGCAACCTCTTACAAAGGCAAGGGGAATAGGAAAGGAATAAATATCACTACCGGTACTCCCACCTTCGTGTGACCTGAGGATGACATGAGGTCGGGTCAGGGGGAAGGGGAGGAAACTTCAAACAATTTGTTTGGTGATGAATAATCCTGTTATGTCTGGGGTCCAATGACCTTTGGAATAATTCATCGTGGGCAGATATTCAATTAAAGTGGATTCTACTATTTTCCTTCTGAACCCAGGGCCAGATTTATAAATAAGATCGGATTTTTCCCAGTCCATCCGGTGATTGAATTTATTCACGTGTTGAAACACAGCTGAACTTTCTTGACCATACTTGATGGACCTTTCGTATTCGTTCAATCTTATCCTTAGGTCTCTCCCCGCCTGACCTATGTATGAAAGATTACAATCTGGTATATATTCTCTCAACCTCTGGTGAACGTTGACAACTTTTTTATTAATAGTACTCGGGTAACTATGAATCAAATTTACCTTACCTTTGGGAAGAAATTTGGACGAATGACTAATGGAATCTGAAAAGGGAATGACAAGGGGATTTTGTCTCTCTTTTGGCTTAGTGGACGGGGGATTGAAAACACTAGTTCTGGCTTGGCTGAGGAATTTATCCGGGAACCACTGAGGGTAAGCTAATTGTGTTAATTGGGACCTAATGGCGATTAATTCTTGTTTTAAAAATTGGGGGCTACAAATCCCGAAGGCTCGGAGAAAAAGACCCGAAGCTACATTTTTTTTAATGTGATCTGGATGATGACTAAAGAAGTGAAGGTAATTTCCTGAATGGGTGTTTTCTTCTGAAAACAGTAAAGGCAAGCCTATTCCCATTCCTCGTGACTAAGGTGTCTAAAAAGGGGGGGGGGAGGGGAGGGTCAGACTTGATGAGTCCTTTATAAAGTTTGTTATATATGTCGCCCATAAGACTTTTTCGGGGTTCGATTCACACTGAAAAATTCGCATGGGCAAATTACTTTAAGT
>NC_134779.1:12038428-12040928 GCF_046742065.1 Oratosquilla oratoria | reverse complement strand
GTGTTTGCGTGTGTGTATGTAAAGTAAGATCCTCGAGTAAAGAGGGTCGAATCCATTCTCCTCGCTGCATTGACCGTCTGTTCCTGGGTAACATCTTAAAGATTAGCCACGTCAACGAAGACGAGGACGACAAGGCCTTGACTTCATCAGTTCACATATCTAAAATATGCCTCCTCCTCCTCCTCCTCCTCTTCCTCCTCCTCCTTCCTCTTATCCGTCCCATTTCTATATATATTTTTTTCAGATTCAAGAGTCTGCCCTAAGGATCAAAGGTTGTTGGCATCTGAACCAGTAGGCTTTCCCATCCTACCAAAGTATCTATGCTAGGCAACACTACTGTTGTGGTAAAATAAATAAAAAATGAAAATACGCACACTGAATAAACAAAGGCAATACAAGTAAATGGAGAAAAAAAAAAAAAAAAAAAAAAAAAAAAAAAAAAACCCCAACCAATTTGGTTCATCGGTGAAACCCGTGTCACCTGAAGAGCGATTTCTCGCCACGCGAGGTTCCCCATGGGCGTCCGTAATCGCAATGATGATCAGCTCTTACGGTTGCCATCCAAGCAGGCCCACACCATACTTCCCGCCGTCCCAGTGTCCATAAAGGAAGCGGTGAGCGGCGTCTCTCATCCCAAGGTAATGTAGCAAGATGATTACTGCATTGCATTGGATACACACACACATTATATATATATATATATATATGTTGATAAATTGTTCAAGACAAATGAGAGAGTGATAGGTGGGGAAGGGTAAACGAAGATGGGCTAAGAATACATTTATTGTTCTTACGCTTCAGTTATTATAACCTTCCTCAGAGAACTTGTTACAGAACATCTTGGTCACAACATTTATACCCGTAGTGGGGGAACTTGTGAAGCTTCGAGTGTCAGGTTTTTTCTAGCGCATTTATTATTAAGAGACTGGCTGCTTTAGATAGGCATATAAATCCTTCTCTGTCGTTATTATTTTCTTGGACATTTATATGTGCAGCTTCAACTGTCTTTCTCATCTTCTTTTGTAATCCTTTGTGTAAAATTTCAACTTTACTCCATTCGGGAAGGTTGTTGCATATTTCGAGGTGGCGGACCAGGGAGTTGGACGTTCTGTGTGCTTTTAAATCATTCCTATGTTCGTTTATCCTCTTCTCGATTCCTCGACCTGACTCACCGATATAAGCCGAGGGGCAGCCACTACATGGAATGCGGTAGATCACACTGAGGTCGTTGTTGTCATTAGTGTGGTTTTTAAACATTTTACCTATTTTATTACATGATACCTTGGCGATGTTTATGCCACCTTTCAGTAAATATCTATCA
The DNA here is from genome assembly GCF_046742065.1 of Oratosquilla oratoria. NCBI lineage: Eukaryota > Metazoa > Arthropoda > Malacostraca > Stomatopoda > Squillidae > Oratosquilla > Oratosquilla oratoria. The sequence goes on along the minus strand of NC_134779.1, from coordinate 12,039,607 downwards.
ATAATTTCGGTTTTATCAGAATTAGGTACAGTAATGAAATGCGGTGTGACTAGGTTTTTTTTGTTACTATATGGTCATTTGATCCGGACGCTTGGTCGTTTGGTCCGCTGGTTTGGTCGTTCGATTTATCGTGGATTTTTCTAGCTTTGCCTTCTGTTTTGGTTATCAGGCCGCCTGGAATCTTAATTCTTTAACGAGTTGTCTTTTATCAGAAAAACTTTTAATATATATATATATATATATATATATATATATATATATATATATATATATATATATATATATATATCATATAGCGGACGATCATTATTGCAGTAAATGCTCGCGCTCTGATACCTAATACAGCACGGCTGCAACCTACGCACGTATTTATAATCATGCACTACCTCCACGCCTATCAAAGGGCGTACTACTGCCAGGACTACTGGGGGCTCCTCGCCGTTTTCTTCGCCAGGGACCCGCGACGTCCTCTTTCCTTAACAACATCCTTTCCTCGTCGAAGTCAAGAAAGGGCAAAGAAGGGACTAGGCGCTTCGTCCAGACAAAACCTATCATCGACATTACTTATGAAAATCTAGTGCCGGGTCGAAAAACAGGGCCCTGGGGCACGCCGCCAACAACAACGAGCGGCGCCCACTCGGAGGCAAGTACTATTTACGATCCATAATTGTTGGCCATCCTCTCGCTAGTACGGTATCCAGCTGTACAACTGACCAATAACTTCGAGCGTTTTTGCTCTGCCCACACGCTCGAAGCGAGCGAAGTCGCTCTTCGGGAGGGATGGGGTGGGTGGGAGCACACCGCAGCCGAGGAAAAACTTCTCTAAAAATGAAATTCAAATAGGAAGTCGAAAAACAGTCGTTGTGAGGCTTTTCCCGAATATGTGTGTTGTGTAACTCGACACGAAAGGAGCTTAATCGAAAAATATTCCTATACGTGGTCAGGTACCACGGACTTGTCCGCAGTACGCCTCGGTTTCAAAATCGCCGAGACGAACATCAACAGGCTCTTCCCTGGCACTTCATTCCGTGGTTCTCCGTTATTTCAAGTGAATTCCAGGGAAGCCGAAGCCACTCCAGACTTTTCGGGACTGTAAACTATGTCGAGATGGACAATCTCAAATAATGTTTCACGGAAGATTTGTTGAGACAAGGTCAGCTAACAGTAATTCATAAATGA
>NC_134779.1:11988428-12033428 GCF_046742065.1 Oratosquilla oratoria | reverse complement strand
AGAAAGGAGAAGGAGAAAGGAGGAGAAGGAGAAAGGAGGAGAAGGAGAAAGGAGGAGAAGGAGAAAGGAGGAGAAGGAGAAAGGAGGAGGAGAAAGGAGGAGGAGAAAAAAGAGAAAAAGGAAGGAGAAAAAAGAGAAAGAGGAGGAGGAAGAAGAAAAAGGGAATGAGGGGAGGAAGAGGAGAAAAAAAGAGGAGGAGGAGAATGAAGAAGAGGAGGAGGCAGAAGATGAGGATGAGGATGGGGAGGAGGAGAACAAGAGAACAGCTCTTTCGAATTTCCAGTTTCTCCCCTTCGTCAGCCATGCTTGTGCTAAGTCAGGCGAGTTGGCGGGCCGGGCCGGGCCGGGCCCGGCACCCGACCGGGCACCTGACCTAGGCATGACCTCGCAGAGGCTGGCATGCGGTGGTGCAACCCGTTTCGCTCACTCGCCGACCTCAACCCGCTGACCCGGGATCTGTTGTTGCATTCCTTAGCTCCTGCTCTCCGCTGCCCCCAACCAGTCTCCTCTTCGTCCTCGGCTCCCTTCAAGTTAACAAAATACCTTATGGCATTCCCTTATCAACCCCACCCCTTCTCCCCTGGCCCCTAACATGTACCCTTCCTCGTTCTTGGTCGCTTAGCAACACCCCCTTCAACGACCACCGACCATCCACATGTACAACAACTACCCATGGCGCCTTCCCTAAAGTCCTCACACCCCACCTGACATAAAGTCCCTCCATTGCCTACCTCCGTCGGCTGATACTCCCATCCCTTCAACCTCTCTTTCCTCCTCTTTCTTTTTCTTCTTCTTCCTCTTTCTTCCTCCTTCCTTCCTTTTTCCTCCTCTCCCCTCGACAAACCTTTTCGAAATAGGCAAGAACGGGTTTACCGACAGAGTGGTTCAGGTGGTAAGGGACATGGAACTGCCTAGTTTAAGCCTTGTGGTCTCTTGCAGTCTCCTCCATTGTTGTTCTTAAGTCTCCAAGTCATTATCAGTATCGCTGCGCTGCGGGTCGTTACTCCAACTCTCGTGGGAGGGGAGTTGAGTGTGTGTGTGCGTGTAAGGTCACAGCATTACCCATAGATCGGTTATATACGAGCTCTTTTCCGGGAGGGAAATAACTGTTGATTTCGAGTCCAACACGTGATCCAAGACCATGGTGGTGAAGCACACTTACGGTAAAAAAAAAAAAAAAAAAAAAAAAAAAATATATATATATATATATATATATATATATATATATATATATATATAACACGTGATCCAAGACCATGGTGGTGAAGCACACTTACGGAGAAAAAAATATATATATATATATATACATTATATATATATATATATATATATATATATATATATATATATATATATATATATATATATATATAATAACCAAACTCTACCCTCGACTAACTAAACAAGCACACGAAATTTAAGATAACGCACGGCAGCAGCGCGAGACTGTCCACTAGGATAGAAGTGCCGATAAACTACAGTCCATAACCCGCGCATGCGCACCTTTCACCAATCTCCTTGCACTCGCTTTCTCTTGACAGCCCCTCCCTAGCCCCGCAAAGATTTCTCTATTTCTATCACGCGCTCGACTCGAAGGCCACTTGCATGAGGGATCACACGAGTAGTGATCGATCAATAAAGTCAGCTGATCGACCTTTCATCTTGTGTCCGTGTGGGCTCAGGCCGACCGTATTGACCTCGCTTACCATTCTGACCTGTGCCGGCTGGCCTAAGGTAAAAATTATGTTTTCAGAAGATGTCTTACATCATTGAGGTCAGTTTGTGAACCCATACGACTTTGTCCACAACAGCAGAGGAGGTATTGCATGGTGGCGACTACTGTGTCCATTTCAAACTGACGATGACTGATTGGAAAACAATTTGAATTTCGTACACGATCATCTGCGCTTCTACTCTTAGGGACAATTATATGGGGTCGCAGAGGAGTCTGGGAGGAGAGATTCAAGGAGGTGAGAATAGAGTCAAAATTATGAATGTTCTTCGAATAGGGACCTTAAGAACAACAGATGAGAACTTAAGAGAACAATAGTTGTGTCTCCTGTTGCAACACTCATCTTTGCGAAATGTGCACGCACACCTCTACACATGCAAGAAAATGTCGGGAGATTATGGAAAAAGACAGTGTTATGAGAAAATGACATACTAACTATTCACTACCACTTTGTAGGCAGAAAAGTATCTGTCACGAATAATTGGGTGCAATGCGCATGTTCCATAATAGACTGCAAGGAGGGAGGGGGACCACCTCCATCCTTTGGTACTTCCGATGAACGTCGCTACCAGCGTCGCCAAGGGTCCTCATCGCCCCCTGGGGTACGCAGATCCTTCACTCCTAAGCGAAGGATCTCCTACTGTCCTTCTTGCCAGGTTAGGCGACCCGCTCTCCTCCCTCTCCTGCCGGCTTCTTGTCCGTCACTCCTCCGCCCGCCCGCCTTAACCCCATCCCCTCCCGTTCTCCTGCGCCTCGTCAGGGGATGGCATCTCTCTCTCTTCCCTCTCCCATTACGCGCTTACCCCGAGGGCGGAGCGGCAGACTCGCATTTGCCGGGATTCTCCTCAGTAAACGGCACTCCATAATGTGTACACACACACACACACACACACACACACACACACACACAATTATATATATATATTATATATATACACATGTATACATATATATATATATATATATATACATATGTATACATAAGTATATACATATATATATATATACATATATACACACATACATATATATATACATATATATACACACATATACACATATATATACATATACATATATATATACACATATATATATACATACATATATATATACACATATATATACACACACACACACACATATATATATATATAATATATATATATATATATATATATATATACACATACATATATACAAAGTGTATTTCCATCTTATTTGCCCAATACTCTCCTGATCTAATATCAGTAAGGCCATTACTCACTGCTTTCCTCACAATGTGGCGAATTCTATCCAACCATCTATCCGTAACGGGGGAACAAGACCTCTTCCATCAAGCCCTTCCATTCATTGGCAGAAAATGCCTTTTAGCCCACGGCAAGCGCAGAGTCGTCCCTCCCCCTCCCCCTCCCCCCCAACGGGTTGCACCAGTTACCTCATGCATTCGCGGGGATCACCAACGACATGGCAAGTGTTACCCTTGGCCAAGAATATATCTTTGATTTTACTTTATTACTGCAAGATCCACGATCATCCACTCTAATTTTCCGTCGTCATAATTCAAGAGGTTTGCCCTTCGTAGTTGTCATCCTCTAGGTCCTCTTTGTCCTCCTCGGAACGCTAACACCGGAGTCGGCCTAACAAAGATGCAAACCCGGTTAGGGTTACAACACGTACACTATAAATACTTCCAGAGGCGCGGAGTGCACATACTACTGTATTAATATATATATATATATATATATATATATATATATATATACACACACATACATATACGTGTTCGTCTGTGTTCATGTATGTGGGGGTTACAGCACGGAGTCCTCAAACTGTAGGAGAGGAGAGGAGAGGAGAGGAAAGGGAGAGGAAAGGGAGAGGAAAGGGAGAGGAAAGGGAGAGGAAAGGGAGAGGGAGAGGGAGAGAGGGAGAGAGAGAGGGGAGGGAGAGAGAGAGAGAGAGAGAGAGAGAGAGAGAGAGAGAGAGAGAGAGAGAGAGAGAGAGAGAGAGAGAGAGAGAGATAACTCCTTCACTACGGTGACATCCTATGGATTTTGTTCCGGCAAAGTAGAGTAGCGGGTGCTCCTCTACTGCTGGGGAGCAAGTTCACGAGGCTGAACGAAAGCGCCGCTTCTTCTGCTCATCCGCAACCCAAAACATTACAGAGAACGTCACCCCAGCTAAGGGGTACAGGGGTGGGTGGGAGGAAAGACGGGACGAGACAAAGACAAGAAAAGCACAAGCAGGCACTTAAACGCAAACACACACACACACGTACATGCATTCGTACAAACGGCAATCCAAGTCAGGATAACTACGCTGAGGGTTCAACCATGCACGGGACAGACAAGAGGGCGTGGGTGTAAGTACGGGCGTGGGAGGCGGCAAGGGACGCAAAGGAAAACGAAGTGATGGAAATGGAGATAGAGATGGAGGACGAGCAGGAGGAAAAATGGGAAATGGATGAGATTTGATAAACATAGGAGACGCAGGGATGGAATGGAGGAAGAAGTTAAAGACTTGTAGGGCACGTGAGCTTTGAGGAGGAGAACGAGGAGGAGGAAGTGTAGGCCTCGAGGAGGAGATGGAATTGGAGGAGCACGAGGATGAAGAGGAAGTGTAGGCCTTGAGGAGGAGATGGAATTGGAGGAGCACGAGGAGGATGAGGAGGAGGATGGGGGCTGGTTCAGGACACATACCGACGAGTCAGACGGTGTGATAAACAAAACTTGGCGTCGGCCAGACAGAAACAGGCATACACACACACACACGGACGTGGAAAGTGGGGGGATCGACAGCTCCTGTGAGCGTGAGCGAAGGAGGGCGAGTTGTAGAGGACGTGTCTCCTTCGAGCGCGGACGATCGTTGTCGTCGTCGTCCTCGCAAGGTCGCCTCGAGCCTTGCGACCTCTCCCGCCTCTGCCGCATCCTCCTTCCGCTCATGGAACCCCTTTTTCTTAAATCTCGTGCTGTTTCTCCCCTCCCCTCCCTCCCTCTCCCTCCTCAACTGTTTCCTCTTACGTTCGTTAACCTTCCTGCCGATGCCTTTTGAAACGCGCGCACCTGTGTGTGTGTGTGTGTGTGTGTGTGTGTGTGTGTGTGTACGTTTTTCTTCCTCGTATGCCTTCAACAATATGTGCGTGCGCATGTGGAGTGGGAGTCTGTCGCGCCCTCGACCGTGGCTTTCCCAGAGGCGACGTCGTCAAGGTACTAGGTAGGTCCTTTAACCATTCTCCCTCTGGCCTACTCTCCACCCCCCCCCCACCTCATCGCAACTTTCTTTTGCCGCTGCCGCCTGCCAGACGGAGGGATGGAGGGACGGAGAGAAGAGGTCGTGACCCCCCCCCCACCAACACACACACACACACACCGCGCGCGCTCTCGTCCTTCCACGTACGTAGCAGTACAGGGCGCCTGGCCCGGCGCGCGCGCGCGCCCCGTCCCGTCCTTTGACCCTACGACCCGCCATCTCCCCGACCTCTTTCTCTCTGCTTTCTTCACTTATGCCAAGCGCTCGTGCGTCTACTCCCTCGCCTGCCCCTACTGTCTCGTGAACTCGTCAATACCGCGGAACACAGTTCTTTGAATGTTGTGCACAGGCGCCAGGCAATTCTATTCAGGACCTGGTGGGGTTCAACCGGTTGGAACGATCGAAAATCGAAACAATGGGCCAGGCTGTCTAAAATTGTGGTTAAAGGAGTTATCACACTGGGCTATTTTTCTTCCCACATTCTACCTCCAACTTCCATTTGAACAAGTTTGAACAACTAGAGTATGACTTCGCTTACAGAAATCTAGACTTCCCTAAGAACACTTCAACAGCATGTCTAACATTCGTATATGATATCTTAATCCATCATTCAGCTATACTTTGACGGAAAGATAATTTGATATTTGGAGATTTGAAAAGTAGAATATTGGGACCAAAGTCGTTTTTACTCACACGAACTCAACTATAGTCGCTGGTGAAACCTGAGGAAACTCTTCGGCCTCTTCCCCCCCCCCCGCCGTCCCCTCGACATTTTTCCTCCCTCACCATAACCCAACCACGGCGAGACAATTGTTCTCCTCCCTCCACTAGAGAGCCTCATTTCCTGTTGACGTCTTTAATCCAGTGGGTCTCTTCATTTTTTTTTTTTTGGGGGGGAGGGGATGGTAGTACCCGCCCGGACTCAACCTTGCATGTGGTCGATCCAGAACAGTTCGTACATCATGATGAACACGGGATGGTAGGATGCCATTCTTGCAGTAGTGGCGATGCCCGCAGGAGGAAGCTGGGGTCACCTCAGGCACGAGGCGAGCACCAGTTTATTTCCGCTGGCTATAACCCGCACTTTTATCCTCAGAGGACAATACGAAGACAGGTGGTAAAGGAGAGACCCAAAGAGGACTCATAGTGCAACAGCGTAAGATCGTTCCTCATTAACCCTACGTTTCGCCGACGCATTTCGTGGCCTCTGTTTTATAAAGAAAGTGACGATCTTATTCAGTTGTGGACTCGCCCTCGTTCACACACACATATGGGGGGAAGGGGAGGGGAGGGGATGGGAGGGGAGAGGGAGGGAAGGTGAGAGAGAGGGAGGGAGGGAGGGGGGGCGTCCGAAACACCTTCTAATCCGTGGAAGTCATTGAGTAATGGATGGCCGAAGCGAAGCGAATGATCCTTCATAAGGTTAAGGAAGAACAGCAACACATAAACGTAAGGAAACAGGTCAAGAATGCCCTGGACTAGGGAACGTAGGTACTGCACAGTACGGAAAGTACCTCGCTCAATTTCCAAAGGACGGCTCTCTCTCTCTCTCTTTCTCTCTCAAACCTCTAGAGGTCGTGGCACAAGTACCCTAGCCAGTGTGTGTGTGTGGGGAGGGGGGGCAGACTCGTTTTACTCTCACTGTTGAAACTCCTCTCGTAAAACAATGCAATGAACACCCCATGCAATCGTAAATAAGTATATGTATTCACATTATGTATTTGTGTGCATACGTGTGTGTTTGTATTTGTGTTCTCTCTCTCTCTGTGTGTGTGTGTGTGTGTGTGTGCGTGTGTGTGTGTGTGTGTGTGTGTGTGTGTGTGCGTGTGTGTGTGTGTGTGTGTGTGTGACAGAGAGAGAGAGAGAGAGAGAAAGGAGAGAGAAAGAAGAGAGAAGGGGGACTATGGTGCTGCAACGCTTCTAAGCAGACATTATGACACATACATCGTGGTCAGTTCCACCATATACTAAAATGAAGTGAGAGGAGTAGAAAAGACTAGGAAGAAGAAGGCGAAGGCTGGAGGTGTCGTTGTGGTCGGCACCTCCATCATCCCCCACCCTCAACCCTGACTCCCCAGCCTTCCCCGGCCTCAGCCAGAACAAAGTCCGCCACCGTAACTTCGACTTCCCTTGCTGCATCTTTCGGCACGAGCCAATTCTACGACGAATACTGTACTTGATTAAAATTATGTATGTTCATGAGGAAAGTAGCAAGAGATTTTCAGTGTCTACGGTACGTCTCGATTTCTGGCCGCGGTTACACCCTGACGAGACTAAAATCCTTCACGAGGGCACACGGGCAATCTCCCCCATCAGTGACTCCGGTACCAGTGAGTGGGGGGGGGGGGCAATTTCCTTTTTACCATTACGGTAGTACAACCCCCGAACCCAATCCTAGACTCTCCAATGAACTTTTACGAGATGTCGTGTCGTCCTCTTACTCTTTTCCCCTTCTCCTCCAACTCATTTCGTTGATACCTAATCAATACTCACTGCTTTCGACGAGTCATCAAGAGCGCAGAGGTAGACATGGCGGAGCCAATAAGTAATCCAACATCACATACAAATAAACTAATGGGACCTCGGGGGAGCCCCTACGCGCGCGCGCGCAAGCGCCCGGCCATAAATTCTGGCGCTGCCCGGCGCGCCGCCGCGCGGGGGCCACCTTTCCCGGCCGCGCTAAACAAACAAGGCTATCCCGATAAGCTGGGCAAACGAGCAACGCCATGCATATCTACATCTTTATTTGAATGTCAACGCACGCATGCGCGCGCACACATAGAGCGAGCGAGTGAAGGAGGGAAAAGACAGAGACAGAGAGAAGAGAGAGAAAGAGGGAAAAGACAGGGAAAAAGGGAGAGAGAGGGAGAGAGAGAGAGAGAGAGAGAGAGAGAGAGAGAGAGAGAGAGAGAGAGAGAGAGAGAGAACTGCATGTGTAGCTCGAAGGACGTCGTTACTGGCAAAGCAATAAACACAACAGTAAAAACAACAACAAAAGCGACATCTACCACCACCACCACCTGGGTGGGGGTGGGGTGGGGTGCAAGATGTCCATGTTCTCTTAGTGATCACTTTGTTTTCCAACTCGAAGTCCCTAACGTCTCTTTTGAATACAGCGGTCTTACAGAGAACAAACAAACAAAAAACAAACAACGTCTGTGACAATGAGTGGTACCCGTTAAGTGAAAAATCATGTTTGAGCCCAATGCGTGGGGGAGAGCTCTATCCACGAGTCGACCGACTGAAAATAACAGGAGGGTGGGAGGGAGGGAGGAAGGGAGGGAAAGGAGTGTAGGAGCGCGGGAAAGGGGGGGAGGGGAGGGGGGGAAGGAAAGAGGGAAGAGAGGGTAATGGGAGAGGGGGGAGTGAGAGGGAATAAAGATACGGAGAAGGAAAGGAGATAGGGAAGGAGGGATAGAGGGAAAGAGGGAGAGAGATAGGGAGGGAGGGAAGGATAGACGGAAAAGGGGAGAGAGGTAAAGGGAGGGAATGAGAGGGGAAGATAGGGAAAGGGGGAAGGAAAGGAAGAGGAAAGGAGGGAGGGAGAGGAGGAGAGAGGGAGGGAAAGGGAAAGAGATGGAAAGGGGGAGGGGAGGCAAGTAGGGGGGTTGTGAAATAGCAAAATTTGACCTTTCAGAAGCAGATTACACATTATCCCCCCGCCCCTCAACAATGACGAAAACACTCAAAAGACGCGTCACATGCAAAGTGGAGTGGCAGTGACAGGAGGAGGAGGAGGAGGAGGATGGGGAGGACTCGACCCCAGGAGTAAATAAACATAACCAGTTCCGAACCAACATGTAAGAACGAATGGCTGAGAATACAAAGATGCTCTCGCCAGCACAGGAACCGCTACTCGGGCCGCATGCCGCGGGCAGAAAATTTTATATATATATATATATATATATATATATATATATATATATATATATATATATATATTCCAGTTGGTCAGATCTACGATGACGACCACGTTGTCTCTCCTGTCAGCCCATGTCCAAAAACCATTATCAAACACAAGGAACTGTGCAAATGCACGTGCAGTTGCAACTTCATGATGGTTAAACGATGACGGGCATGGGTAGATCGTTCCAATCTTAGACACACACGCACGCACGCACGCACGCACACACGTATACACACATCGGCACCGTGCCTGTGATAACCCTCTAGGGAACATATCCTCGCCTGTGGTCTCACACTCGTTGTTCAGTCCACACAATACACATGCGAGCGAGCGAGCGAGCGAGCACAAGCACACCCATGGACATGTGAAGAAAGCTTTTCAGATGACCGTCCTTCCTCGACAAGAAATTGACTTCAAGAAATATTGTGGCTGGAAGCAATTCAAACCTCAAAATTCACACAAGTCAATGGACACTTGGAATACGCAAGATCCACGTAACTTGATCTCTCTCTCACACACACACACACTCACTCACTCACACACACACACACACACACACACACACACAAAACTGTTCGAAAAGAGAGCCAAGGCCCAGCTTCCCTCTGTCGTGTCTATCGGACATTTTTCAAAAGATAGACTCCAAAAGACAGGTTCGTTTCACACGTAACAGACATTTCGCCGCGCGCCGTCCACAACACGACGTCGTGCTCTCAAATAACCATGGGTCTCTATGAACGCTTTCTCACGTCACGACCACGACGTGTGAAAGCGTCCAAAGAATCACATGGTCATTTGACAGCATGACGTCGTGGCGTGGATGGCGCACGGTGAAAAGTACGCGTGAAACGGTCAAACCACGATCTGCATAACAACAGTTTGTGCCAAATGAACGACGCTTCCCTGACCCTGATTGCACTCTGTCTATCTGCTCAACCACAGCCTCAGACTAGTTCCACGAGGAGGAGGACGAGGACGAGGACGAGGAGGAGGAGGACGAGGACGAGATGATGATGGTCAGTCGTGCGCCGCCAGGTGTACCGGGAGGAAAGCCGCCGACGGGGACCACCACCACCACGTACCCAACAAACTCGAGCTCGAATGACCCGCGCGGCCCCAACTCCCGGGATATGTCCATCGCCCCCACACTCTCTCTCTCGATCTCTTTTTCTGAAATTCAATGTCTTCAAGTGACCCCACCAGGCGCAGGCACGAGACTGGGGGTAGCTGCGACGAAAGTGTAAAGTGATTATCACACTGGGCTATTTTTTTTCTCCAACCTCAGATTCATCGGCGGTATCGCAACCTCCAGAACTTTTTCTGACATAAAATCACTATGACAAACTATTTTGTTTTCTCAACAACCTATATATCATTTGGTATGTTGGAGGAGTATCATTTCCCTACAACATATCAGATTCCACCCCGAAAGTTGCTGGCTCAAAATCTGCTCCAACAGTCGGAGGGAAAATAGCCCAATGTGGTACTAACGCCTTTGCACATGGACACTGCACGTGTCTGAAACAAAAGCGACATGGACAGGTCATTCATCCTTATATAACGTTTTATGGACAAACATCAACAACACCACCTAACCAATCGCGCGCGAGCACGAGTCGTTGCTCGTCGCCTATTCCTTCTACGGTTGGCTACTTTCTCATGATCGCGGTGAGGACTTCAGCATTTTGCCGAATAAAATCACCTGGCGCCAACCAAAATGGAATCGAAAAGTTGAAATTGTTTTCGAAAGTGTAAAAAATTGTGATGATACGATACCAAAAATTCTAATGATTTCGATACGAGTCCCGATACTACTCTAAACTTCTGATTGCAATAAGAGTTCTATTCTGATACCTGGAGTGATTATAATTCATGTTTATCTTCAGGCCCTGCAGTTGGTTTGGGAAACAAATATTTTATGAGCAAAGTGCATTTACTAATCACTATCGGGATCGGAAGTTTAGAGCAGTATTGGAACTCGTACCGTACATAATCAATTTTTTTTTGTATCATCCCATCACAAGTAACAATGTTCTTTTGTCACAGTCCAGACACAGACACACACACACACACACACACACACACACACACACACACACACACACACACACACACACAGACTTGGGACAGAAATGGTGTGGACCACAAAACTTATCAAAAGCGTCAAACTTAACATATCAGATGGATAGAGAATTGAGAATCCCCACCAGATATTATGTAACTTTTTAACAAAAAGGACAGTTTTCATCTAGGGACATCAGTGAACAAAAACTTGATACGACCAGTTGCCAACTACGTCGCAGTCTGCCCCTCCCCCTCACCATTGCCCCACACCCTAAAACGCGCCCATCGAGCGTTGGAGGTTGTCTGCTGCAGGACTCTTCGTCCTCCAAGAGGACACAGGAGCGTGTTCCCTCCTTCGCCCTCGCCGTTAGGTCCTTCCTGGCTAATCAAAGAAACCCATCATCCCTCTGCAGCAGGAGCGTTTATTACTAGATTGCTCGAGATGCTCTTTATTCGCCACGAGAGAGAGAGAGAGAGAGAGAGAGAGAGAGAGAGAGAAAGAGAGAGAGAGAAAGAGAGAGAGAATGAGAGAAAGATAAAGAGAGGGGGAGGGAGGGAGATGGGAGGAAAAGAGAGAGAGAGAGAGAGAGAGAGAGAGAGAGAGAGAGAGAGAGAGAGAGAGAGAGAGAGAGAGAGAGAGAGAGAGAATGAGAGAAAGAGAGAGAGAGAGAGAGAGAGAGAGAGAGAGAGAGAGAGAGAGAGAGAGAGAGAGAGAGAGAGAGAGAGAGAGAGAGATGCCTCTTTTCTGTTCGGCACCTTATAAAGCCACTTGTGTTTTCCAAGGTTGTCTGCCGCCTTCCACACCCTCCCTCCCACGACCTTCATCTGCAAAGCTGCTTAGCTGTGTTTACAACCATAGAGCAGCTTCCAGTGCCCTCCTCCTCAACCCTTCAAAAGTTACGTATCTGTTGCTCACCATATAACGGTCCGACACCGGACTGCCAAGCTCACAACAGTGCGAGTATGGTACGGTAGTACTACAAACGCGTGGTCACGCCCACTCATGGCGGGTACCATCTGAGACAGCTGCTCAATAAAAGTCACGGAAGTGATACCGATGGGCACGTTGCGCGCAGGTACACATGGATGTACGCACCCACCCACCCACACGTTGACCAAATACTCCTTTTGAATCCTTTTGAACGCTGGGCTAAAAGGAACCAACACACAATCTGACCCCCCCTCCACACACACACACACACACACACACACACACACACACACACACACACACACACAAATGCCCATTGCAGCTCCACCGCGATTCCTGATAACTACTTTCTTTCTCTCTCTCTACGGGGGTAGCTCATGTGCTAGGGGTTGTGTTCGGGTTGAGGTTAGGTGATGGGCGGCGTCAACCCGACCAGATCTGCCCTCCCTTCTCCTTCCCCCGACCCCGCTTGCCCACCCTGGGACAAGGAAGGCGGCCAGTGGACACACGCGAGTAGAGCCAAGCCCCTACACTCCCGCGATCTTTCGCAAACTCATGTACGCGCGCGCACGCACACACAAACGCACACACACACACACACACACACGACTCGGTGGCGCGGTTGGTAGAGTCTCAGACTGTCAACACAGGGGTGACGGCGGTACCTGGTTCGAATCCTGCCCAGGGCTGAAATTATTTCAGTATCGCTGCGCTTCGAGTCGTTACTCCAACTCTCGTGGGCGGGGAGTTGGGTGTGTGTGTGCGTGTAAGGTCATAGCATTACTCATAGATCGGTCATACGAGCTCTGAGCTCTCTTCCGGGAGGGAAATAGCTGTCGATCACGAGTCCAACACGTGATCCAAAAGACCAAGGTGAGACACACACACACACACACACACACCACCACCATCATCAACTGGAGGCGCGTTGCTTCAGCCACACGCCGGCGCCAGCCCCCACGTGGGTCTCTCCAAGCAGCAAGCTCCCATGCAGCCACCCTTCCTTCCTTCCTTCCTTCCCACTCCAAACAACTTTCGACAGGTTCAATCACTTGGCCCCAGCAGCCATCGATTCTTCTGTGGACGTCGCCCCCTTCTTCGTCTCTTCCTTCATCGAGGGTTGTTGTCTCTTGTGGAGGAGACAGGAACCCTGCGAGCAGGATGATCATGCCATATAGCCGGAGTTGACGTTTACGAATTATACTGGTTTACACAGTCTCACAGAGCACGCACGATATGATAAATCAGAGAAAAAGACAGGATCCCATAAGCGTTGCTCTTCTCCTCTATATTACAATTTGGTGAATGCAATTATGTAATTACACAAGATATAAAATTCCTACCACTGGTGACGTAATCGGAAACGTACGGTTCTCGCATCCTCCAAGTCGCGAGTTCGAGTCCCGCAATGACTAACCTGTCCCCTTGCAGTCCTCGGTGCGCACTCGAAGAGAAAAGGTAATTACTTCGGCCGCAACTACTCAGCGCCTTCTGGCGTGATATGCCCCTTGCCTTTTTACAGATAACGAGAATCAGTAAGCTCTAGTGTGGAAAGATGGATTCCATAAGAATGAAGGAGACTACAACAGACCATAAGGCCTACACTAGGCAGTTCAATGACCATCATCACCTGTCTTCCCCACCCATTGTTATCTCACTTTCTCCTAAAACAACCCATTGTTTCAACGCTCACTAAGTGGTTACCATGTCTATTCAATTCGTTAACCACTCTGTTAGTAAATTAGGTATTGCCTATTACCTTCTTAAATCTAAAGTTGTCCAACTTAAATCCCTTCCCCAAATGACTACTATGGCTGCCTCAGGATTGGGAGCGTTCTAGGACCCCTTTGTTGGGGAAAGTTACACTTAAATGTCTACAGTGGAAGGTGTATCGGCGAGGAAACCGTCCAGAAACCCTTAGCCGAAGAAGGAAGATGTTGTTAAGCAGACGGACAAAATTTATAATTATTCATTTATTTGAACAGGAATGAATAAAATGAAATATGAAAGTGATGAAATCTTTTACATTTTAGGAGAGACGGAGTGACTGCACATGTGTACGACTATTTGAGTATACTGTGCGTGTTGGTGACGGTTAGTCCTAAATCTTTTTAAGTCTGTCAAAATAGGTCAGAATTGTGATGCTGAGTATTGTACTAAACTTTTATTCAGTCATGTGTGTGTGTGTGTGTGTTTGTTTATTTTGGGGAGAGCTCCATCTATATGGGGGTGGGTCCGTCTATGTTTGGTGAGAGGATTGTTGGGGGTTCCGCCGAGAACCAACAAACGTGAAAGGGTTCCGTTATATGGAAAAGTTTGAGAAGCACTGGCGCAGAGGAACTGGGCAGAAACGAAGATAACCAGGAGGCGGGTCAACTTGGTAAACTCTACATGAAGTTCGGGCACTGGAAGTTGTGAATAATATAGAAAACAAGTAGAGTTGGCGATTACCCTCCAACAAAACGAGTTACACGAGAGTTCTCCTCTGCCACAAAAAACCGAGGAGGAGCGTTGCTTTGCCTCCGGAGGCCCATCACGGGGCATTTCGAGGGATTTGAGAACGGGCTACTAACCACCATTACCTTCTCTTGCTCTTCCTTCCTTCCTTCTTCCTTTCGTTTTCACTTGTAGCCAAAGCGACGGAAGGCCAGTTGTGTCAATTTTAGGCGCCAGGGACACTTCAGAATTACTACCTGCTTTTACGTGCATCATCATTCTTTATAAGTACACTTTGGTTCGTACCTGGATATGACAGACACACACTCACAGGCAGACATAGTGTCGATCTGTGATTGTGTGATTGTGTGTGTGTGTGTGTGTGTGTGTGTGTGTGTGTGTGTGTGTGTGTGTGTGTGTGTGTGTGTGTGTGTGTGCGCGCGCGCGCACGTATTGGAGTATAGTCTTTGGCCGCGCCCCCTCGTTACCAAGACAACAGAAAAAAATATATATGTATATATATATATATGATGTAAGCGGAATAGGAAACACAGGAGTCTTAGTCTTGGGTTTATGACTAATTTCGCTTTGAAAAAGCATACCTGCAAAACTAGTCAGGAATAAACTCAAGACTCCCGTACTTCCTGCTCCACTTACGCCAATTTGTCAGAATGTCTCAACATATATAATATATATGTATATATATATATACAGGTATATGTAATATAATATATATATATATACAGTACATCTTCCGGGGACATGCTTCTTCCTCTTCGGCTCGTTTCACACGTATCGACTTTTTGCCGTGCGCCGTCCACGGCACAATGTCGTGCTCTGAGATAACCATGGTTATTTGAGAGCATGACGTCGTGCCGTGGACGGCGCACGGCAAAAAGACGATGAGTGCGACACGAGCCTTCCTCAGAACGTCACCGTGCTGAAGGGACTGGTCTCTAAGCCTCCCATGGCAAGCGCTTTGCATACGCATCAACAACAAAGAGCACAAACTGATTTTTTCAACTTTTTTTCTTGGGTGTACACGCACCTGTACATACATACATACATTCATACACGAACAATTTATGTACGCGCGTGTGCACTAGTACCTTTGTAAGTGCCAATAGTTTCTAGACGTTCCTCTTACATATTGGTATAATTGGCATTCCGTGGTCAGTGTGTTTTGCATCTCTGGGCGGGGCGTACCAGCTGCAGCATCAATGACACCCCGCTGCCATTTCGCTAACGTCCTTGTCCATGGACGACGTGTCAGCAAGCAACTGCTGCTGCTGCCGCTGTTTGCAGCAGAACAGAGAAGACCCGAAAACACCAACGGAATTCCAAACGAGGCAAGCCATACAACTGGAGGGAGGGAGGGAGGAAGGGAGGAAGGGGAGAGAGAAAGAAAGAAAGAAAGAAAGAAAGAAAGAAAGAGAGAGAGAGAGAGAGAGAGAGGGGGGGGATTGTGCCACGACTGGCCAGCACAGCCGCTCCCCAAGTGTGTTGGGGTCACTTAACAGTGGCCCAATAGTGGCAGTTCACAGTAACCGCTAGGGTTGTATACTCCCCCCCCCATTACGTGTATAGTCTATATACGAGAAATTCTTGCTCTAGGCAACGGAGGAGAGGAGAGGAGAGGAGAGGGGAGGGAAGGGAGAGGGAGGGGGGCATATAAACGAGACCTGACACACTTTTACTTAGTACCGCTTCCTACCCAGTCACGGTTGACTGCTTACGATCGGACGGACCCACACGATATTCCAGTCCCGTAAACAACCCATCCCTCCACCCACATCCACAACCACACACACATCCGTCCGCGCAAACGCAAATCACATTCTAATTACGCGTCTTTCTTGGATGGACAGCGGCGGCTCACTGGCGATTATCCGCGTCGTAGTTGAAGGACTGTTTCCAGCCAACGACAGGAGGTTCTAATCATTCCAAGTTCTATAACGACCCTTCCAATAACGAGTGACGTCAAAGAGTGTCCACCTACATCAGGCGCGCGCATGTGGCGTCACACGTGCTGCATTCTCGCCGTTACTCATGACGTACGTGTCACCGCGCTGTTATTCCCGTCCACGTGTTGGGTTATCCTCGTCTCTGGGCCGTTACGTTACATTATTCGAAATAGCTTTCTTACGATATAACACCGTATACACCCCAAAAAAATTGTATGTATATATATATATATATATATATATATATATATATATATATATATATATATATATATACTGTATATATATATATATATATATATATATATATATATATAAATAATTATAATAATCCATCGCATTTCCATGCTAATACAACCGTTAATTAGTCCTAGCCGATTCTAAGAGCACCAACCTCAAGAACGCTCCTCTGACCCTACTAGCTCTAACCTTATCTCCACCACCAAAACAAGTTTCTCTCTTCCACAAGTGAAACATACCAACAAAATTACATTAACCGCCAAATCCTCAGGCGGTTATGGTCCTGCCAACCCTACCACCACCACCACCCCTGATCATCTCACACTAACCAATTACGAAAGGTCCGACTGGTTCCGATTCCTCTCTGAATCCTGCATCGAGTGTTCCCTCACCCGGGTCTATCGCGATTTGCCAAGTCTCGTAGGAGTAGCTCCATGGGAGAATGATCCAAGCGCCATGGACCGCCATACCCGAATTTCGTGCTCAACCAGCCGACCTGGGCTTCCTGAGGATTGAACTAGTCTTCCTCTGAGTTACGATGACCAAGGGAAACGAATTTAACCCCCAGGAATCCCAAGTTGGCTGGTTGAACACGAAATCAGGGTTGGCGAACCCCTGCGCTTGGATCACTCTCCCACGGAGCTACTCATATTCTCAAACACTTTTCTCTATTTACAACATTTCGAGTCTATATTTTCTTAACCTCTTTTCTTTGCGAACTTTCCTCTTCCTTCCTTCTCTTCTCCCCACACTTCATCGATGCCCCCGTCTCCCTCACCACAGACCTCTTTACATCCCCACCCGCCCTCCCACTCCCTCCGCGCCTCTCCCACGTCCTACAGGTTTCTCTGACCTACTCCGCCTCCCCCTCCCCCTCCTCGCCCGACCACCTGGGTCTGACCTCTCCGTAGATGCAGGTCAATAGCAGCAGAGTGCAAGAGGGCCTCCGTACGAGATAAATCTAGAATCATGGCACAAGTGTGTGTGTGTGTGTGTGTGTGTGTGTGTGTGTGTGTGTGTGTGTGTGTGTGTGTGTGTGTGTGTGTGTGTGTGTGTGTGTGTGTGTGTGTGTGTGTGTGTGTGTGTGTGTGTCTGTGTGTGTGTGTCTGTGTGCGTGTGTGCGTGTGTGTGTAAAGTGGTAAGAGGCACGGAACTGGCTAGTGTATGTCTTATGGTCTCTTGCAGTCTATTCTTATGTTCCTAAGCTCTATTTCAGGAAGGTCAAGTGATCATGATGATGTATGTGGTTGAAGTAGAGGTCGTGCTGCAAATATTGGTGGCGTCGGTAGATGAGATAGTGGTGGAGGAAACGGTGGAGGCAGTTGTGCACGTGATGACGGGGTTGGTAGAGGTCATTCTGGAGGAAGCGGTGGTGTTCCAAATATGGTCCAAAGGAGCAAATAGAGAGAGAGCACCCTAGCCACGGACCAACATGACAAGTGGTGCAGTATCCCAATCCCACGTCATCGAGATGATCAGATGTAGCACCCCTCTCCCTCGCCACCCAGTATGTGTGGATAACTGATATTGTACCATAGTGTGTTGTCTACCATTGTAACACATTTGTAAAATTACTATGTCATATACAATATATACTTCTCCCTTATATAATATGTTTGCTGTCCATTTATGTAATGCTACCTGTATGGCCTGTGTACAATTGATGTCCCTGTGGTTTTGTAATTGTCCAGCTAGAATGAACCTTCTTTTACCGTCTGGAGATTTCTTCTACCCTCACAAGAATCTCCAGGTCTTTGACCTCAACTCCACTCTACAGTAGGTTAAGGGGGGGGGGGTAGGAGGTACTGTATTGAATAGGGTCCCACCTTTCTTGCTCCAGTGAAGGAGGCAAGGTGGGGGGGGGTAAAGTTCGTGAGTGCCTCTTTCATTCCCAATGCCGACATTCTCACGTCGTCGATTGACCTTTTATTCGGCACAATCTTAAGTCCTCCTCCTTTTCACAGCAGACAATAGTGCATTCTCAAAATGCTCTCTCAGCTGCTGACCTTTGCGTCGACCTTACTCGGCCTCAATAACTCAAGAGCCTCAACACAGATCGACCTCGTTCAGATTAAGATCAAATTGGAGAGGGGCGTGGGGAACCCACTAATCGACTAAGGGGTTTAGGGTAAAAAAAATCGACCTATTCTAGAAACTGCGTTGTCACCCTCAAAGCTTTTGGTCTGACCGAGGTGTGGCGAACCTACTTGGTTCCTCTGAAGAGGTCAAACGCAGTCTCTCGCCCGTCCAGGTGGACGTCGCGCTTTGGGGGGAGGAGGAGGAAAGGGAGATGGAGGAAATGGGGATTGGGAGATAAGGATGGGGGGAGGGAGGGGCAAACAAGGTAAGAAAGAGGTGAAAGGAAAAGGAGCAAAATGAACAAAGGAGGAGGAGGGAAGAGAAAGAGTGGAAAGGGAAGAGAAAGAGGAGGGAAGAGAACGAAGGAGGAGGAGGGTGGAGGAGAAAGATAATGAAGTAAGCGGGAAGAGGAGAAAGGAGGGGCGAGGAGAAAGAAGGAGAGAAGAGGAGAAAGATAGGGAAGGAATAGGAGGGGGAGACGAGAAAGATAAGGAAGAAATAGGAGGGGGGACGAGAAAGATAAGGAAGTAATAGGAGGGAGAAGACGAGAAAGAGAAGGGGGAAGGAATGGGAGGAAGAGGAAGAGGGAAGAAGTGAAGCCGGAAAAGGGAGAAAAACCAGATCGATACAATTAACAAGAACGGGTCTGCAGGTGACTACAGTTGAACAGAATGACAGGAGGAAGACAATGAACGGGAAACGGGTGGAAGAAGAGAAAGATCAGAAAGAGGAACTGGAGGAAGGGGAAAACAGGAAGAAAAGAATGAAGAGAAGGAGAAGGAAGAGGAGAAGTAACAGGAATAGGATGAGGAGGATGAGGATGAGGATGAGGATGAGCATCTGGACCAAGAGAGGAGAAGGGGGATGAGGATGATAATGAAGTGGAGGAGGAGGAGAACGAGGAGCATTTGGACCAAGAGAGGAGAAGGGGGATGAGGATGATAATGAAGTGGAGGAGGAGGAGGAGGAGAACGAGGAGGAGGAGGAGGAGAACGAGGAGGAGGAGGAGGAGGAGAAAGTCGTGGCGGCTCATCCATATAGGAGATGACAGAAAAAGGACCAAACCTCTTTTTTTTCGATGCGCAAGAGAGAGTCGTCTTTTATCTCATCTCTGTAACGCCCAACACTCTCTCTCTCTCGTGGTGTCACAGTAGAAGGTTAAGTCGAACTCAAATCGAGGTCCGTCCGTCGACACCGAGAAGAGTCGCATCATCGAAATCAAGATTGGCGGAGACCCCGCACCTTTTAACACTTTCGTATATTGAAGCGGCGGTCGCTCGTGCGGCAAATTTGGTTGTGCAATATTTTCTTAATTTTTTCATACTTTTCGTTCCATCGAAGCATATACCTTTCGTACAAGAAAACTGTCCTCAATTTTCCCCCTTTCGTACCTTCGAATTTTCGTATAACGGAACTCTGTTGATGGAATCAAATGGGTTGGGACGAGATACCTGTCTTAACCCATTAAACTCCAATGACAAGATTCTTGTCATTTGGTCAAATAAAACAAAAAATCATAAAACACCAAAATGTTTGATCAAACACCAGAAAAATATGACGTCAATCCTCGCTTAGCTCGCAGCGAAGCGAGGACTGACGTCATATTTTTCTGGTGTTTGATCAAACATTTTGGTGTTTTATGATTTTTTGTTTTATTTGACCAAATGACAAGACATCTTGTCATCGGAGTTTAATGGGTTAACAAACAACGATCTGCTGTCCCGGCACAGACACAAGAACACGACGGTCAAGTCACCAATTTGGTCAACATTTTTGGTCCACTGGCAGGAGGCAACACACCCACGGAGGGCTCTAGACATCCTCCTCCTCTTCCTTTTCCTCGTTGCTGCTGAAACTAGAACTAACCGAATGGGAAACCCTCGTTCCTACAACAGGAATTAAGAAAGATTCGCATCGATTAACCCATTGCCGAGCCACCACTACCCAACCCCAGGAGCTTTTCATAGTATTATCAAGTCTAACCTCAGCCATGACAACTTACTATAAACAAGTGACCCAGAAACAGCTCCATACAATGCAGACAACAGTCCAAAATTTCTCCTCATGGAGACTGAAAATTGATACAGCTATTGTTATCATTACCATGTCAGCAGATCCTATTCAGCTGGGGGAAAGCTCTCGCTTTCTCAAAGAGCATAAAGAAAAAAAAACGTATCTTATTTCTCCCTTCCTGAGGTGCGTCTCCCTCGTCGTCATCGCCATTATAGTCGCTTGTGACGTCATATTGTTCACCGCCCGCCCCGAAATACCTTCGCTCAGCTAGGCGTTCTCACACTGGGATATTTTTCCTCCAACCTCCAACTAATCGGCGGAGCCGCCCACCTCCAGATCTTTTTCCGCCGAAAAAACACTTGTTTTCTCAACAATTCTGTTTTCTTGACAATCTACATAGAATGTCATTTCATAAGCTGGAGGAATTTTTTTTTCCACCAGTATATCTGATTCCTTCACGAAAGCTGCGAGCTGCAAAACTGCTCTAACTGTTGGAGGGAAAAATAGCAGCGTACCTTTGTGGCAAGCCAGCAGCTGTTTATTAAATCAAACCAACAACACTATGTTCTTCTTTGGTCGTTCTTCAGGGCTGACACGTCCACGCGATTACACTCTACCTCTCGGTCGCAAAAAAAAAAAAAAAAAAAAAAAATGACTTTTGCACCCCACACCTTTCTGCACATCATTCACTCAAATTACAATAGTTATAGAGTCAGCACAAATTGGATATTGTCAGTGTATCTTTGTATCGCTGTTAACTTAATAAACCTATTATGGATACTTTCTGTTATTGCCCCACCATTTATTTATTTTTTTAGTTTTATATTGTCTTTGATATTATTTATCTTAGGTTAGGTTAGGTTAACCTAACCTAAGATAAATCAAATCAAAGACAACAGAAAAAAATAGTGACGGGGCAATATACAAAAAAGTTCCCTTATTATCATTGTTACCTCGGGATCAGGTGTTGATTTCCCCCCCAGGAACCCCCAACCCCTAAACCCACTCGGGAGAGAGGAGGCGGGGTGAAAGGCGGGGGGGGGGGGGTTGGCCTAGCGGCTTAAGGGCAAAAAACCAGAAAGAGAAAAATCGTAAACGAAAGTTTTCACTTTCGAACACAAAAGAAAGTTTCCGGCTCTGCGCGCACTCGGACGCGCGCACAACCCGGTTTTGTCAAGCTCAAACGGGAAACGCAAGGACGCACGCACGCTCAGTCGGGCGCAAGAAAACACACACAATACTGTACATGTGTGCATTGTGTATATGTGTGTATTACTATGGTCTTGATCATCACGTGATGGAATAATAATCGACTGACAATCACTCTCCCGGATGAGAGCTCGGAGCTCATATATGGCCCAAACTGTGGCTAATACTGGCACACACACACACGTTTTCTTACTCAAGGGAGCGGGTACAAACTTTCAATAATGTGCTTTTACAGCCCTAGGTGGGAACCGTACTCAAGACCGCTGAGTTTGCAGGCAAGGTGACGCATCATTATAACAACAAACCTATGTCTGTGCGCGCGTATGTGTGTTACGCGCGTACGCCAGCATGCGTGCGTGTCTGTTATCCATATTCCTCCCTTCTTCAACATTATCTGGGAACCCCCACGCCGAGTTATCTCCCGACATAATTTCCTTCACGTGAAGCGCCGATAAGGAGCAAGAGGACAGGACAGGCAGAGAGAGAAAGTGCCGCCGGGGTGTGGGAAGCAAGACAAAGAGTGAGAGTGAGTGAGTGAGAGACAGGGAGAGAGGAAGGGTAGAGGGAGAGATAGAGAGAGGAAGATAGAATAACAAGAAGAAAAAGGAGAAGGAAGGAAGGTGAAAGGAATTAGGAGGATGAGGACGAGGATAAAGGCCCTCGCAGTTTTCGATGCTGTGCGCAGGTTCCGCAACCCCGTAGGCGTTGATACTTTAGTCGCCTCTTCCGTAACCGGGGTGGGGGGTTGGGGTGTCACCTTTCCTTCTCTTTCATGCCCCGCCCTTGGCCCTATCCTCGGTGCCAAGGATGTTGAGACAGCGCGCACCAACAAGGACAAGTAAGCAGAGGCCAAGAGCCTATAGAGGGAAACAACACCCACAATCACAACAACAAAAACAACGAACATTAGGAGCAGCATTGGCCGTGGAAGCTCACGACAATCCACTATGGCAGTACACATCGGGCGAAAAGACCTTAGAAGGAAGGAAAGAATGAAGAAAGGAAGGAAGGAAGGAAGGAAGGAAGGAAGGAAGGAAGGAAGGAAAGGGGGGAAGAAATAAGAGCTGCTACGTCGACAATGAAATTAGCCCAACAATTTCATTAGAAATAATAAATTAAAATAGACCAATAGAGCATCCGGGATGAAAGTGGCTATGAGGGGGAAAAGGAGAACAGATGGAAGAGATGGAGGAAAAAGGGGGGGATACAAGAGAAGGGGGGGATACAAGAGGAGGAGGAGGAAGACGAAGAGGAAGAGGGGAAAGAAAAGGTAGAGGGGATGGAGGTGTAGTAGGAGGTGTTAAGTGGTATTGCTGCTGCTGCTGCTTGACACACACACACACACACACTCACTCTACAGGGAGATGGAGGACCGACACGGAGGTGGTGTTCCTCCTAGCGATGAGTCATGTCGAGGAGGAAGATGAAGAGGAGGCGGCGTAGGAAGGAACATGAATACATAGGTAATGATTAACGCTTGCGATGAAGGGAAGCGGAGCCCCCCTTCCAAATTTAGTACGTGTACACACACACACATTATACATATATATATATATATATATATATATATATGTGTATATACATATATATATATTATATATATATACATATATATATATATGTATTATAGTATATATATATATAATGTATATATATATATATATATATATGGTATATAGGAATATATATATATATATATATATATATATATATATATATACATATATATATGTAAAGGAAGGGGAGGGCTATAGCGTTTTATTACGACCTTAGGTCCGTTATCTTTCCCTTGGTCGGCCACTTCCTAAGTAAAAGTTTACCAACGTTGTAATTCTCCCCAATCATTGAGGTAGTGACGGTTACATGCGTGGGTGAATGCGTGCGTACATGCGTGCACGTGCGTATATGTGCACCTGTGCGTTTACTTATCAGAATCTTAACCTCGGGAAGACTTTTTCTCGTGCCTCTTGCTTCAAATTCCTATTCTGGATGAAATCCTGTTTGCCAATTTGCATTTGTTTTTGTATGCACGCACGCGTGGTGGATGTCTGGGTATCCTTCGCGTGCTTCTGTGGGAGGAAGGGGGGGGGGCAGGCAGCATTTTTTTTTTTAATGGAAGTGCGGTTGAGCCCTCCATACCGGATGATGGCACTTCTTAATCTCTACTCCCAGCTGCCGCCAGTCTATTTCATTCACCTCCACCCCGTGGTAGCCAACACATTAAACACACTTGAGACTTGTTACAGATACCTGCTTCTTGTGCTGATCCCTCCTGCGAGGTGGACGTCTGTGTGAACCGTCTCCCCGCTTCCATTCTGGGGTATGGCACTCTTGTTTTCACCCCGGACCCTAAGATGGATCCCCTTTCCCATGCTTTATTACACAAAGAGAACAGAAAACATTCCTCCTCCTCCTCTTCCTCTTCCTGTTAGCCGGTGGGACAGAAAACAAATGCAGACAGTCCCAAAATATATCTCCAGTTAGATTTACGTGGAGTATATGTGGTTGGCGAAATGCGAGGGTGATTCTCCATGTCAAAACTGATCATTCGTGCCTGATCGCACGGCTTATCGACTCACTTTGGCGTTCCCTTCAGGAGCCGAAGTCACTCGATGGAAAAGGAAATGTGGAAGTGCCACCTGGGTCCTCCTCCTCCTGGACGATGGGGAAGGCGGCGACCTCGGACAGCAAGAGATAGATGAGGAATGGGTGGATGGGGGTAGAAGGGGGAAGGGGGAAGGGGGAAGGGGGAAGGGGGAAGGAGGAGGAGGAGGAGGGGGTGGATAGGGGCAGAAGGAGGGAAGGAGAAGGAGGAGGAGGAGGAGGAGGGGGGGATTGGGGTCAAAAGGGGGATGGGGAAGGTGGGAGTAGCAGGAGGAGGAGTCTGAAGAGGACGGCGTCGGCGCACTAACGTGCAGAAGCCCACTAGCCCAGACGACCATTTCCTCTACGAAGCTCTTCCCTCCATCAAAGCAAGGTGACTTAAAATCATCCCCGTAGTTAGGGAGCATATTCGGCTCTTGCATACATTCTGGATGCCGCCAGACGATTTTATTCAAAGAATTAAGCAAACAGGCCCGTCACTGCAGGGTGTATATATATATATATATATATATATATATATATATATATATATATATATATACATATATATATACATATATTTATATATACATACATATATATATACATATTACATACATATATATATACATATTACATACATATATTACATACATATATATATATATATTAAATATATATATATATATATTACATACATATATATATATATATATATATTACATACGTATATATATTACATACATATATATATTACATACGTATATATATTACATACATATATATATTACATACATATATATATATACATACATATATAGATACATACATATATATACATACACATATATATATACATACATATATATACATATACAGTTATATATATACATATGTATACACATATATATATATATATATACACACATATACCAAGGCTTTTTCCCCTTTACAAGGGAGGTAGCCAAAAAGGAAAAGGTATAAAATCATTTCCACCCATTCCATCCCTGAATACACTCCACACCCCTCCACCCTCCCTCTTATCTTAGCACCTCCTCCTATAGTTATATATACATATGTATACACATATATAACATACAGTATATACATATATATATTTATATATATACTTATATATACATATGTATACACACATATATACAGTATATACATATAATAAATATATATACATAATAAATTATATATATATATATATATATATATATATATATATATATATATATATATATATATATAGGGGAGAGGGCAGTGGAAAAGCTATTTCCACAGTCTCAATTTGGAGAACACCCTACAACCCGACGGGGAGAGTTACTCTGCAGAGGAGAAAAGGACGAAGCTCTTGCTATTCCCACCCGCCGGGGGTGGGGTAATCACCTCCCACCCCCCACTTGTCACGAAGAAATCTAGGAAGTATGTGGGTGGGTGTGCGTGCGTTTGTGGGGGAGGGGGAGGTAACGGGGGGGGGGCAAAATGAATCAATACAGTCGATTCGTATATTACCCGCAGGCTTGTGCAGCTGGTGCTGCTCCAGCTGCTGCACAGCGTTCTAGAATGTTCTATTGGTGCCCTATGCCAAGCACCAGTTCCTGAAGGAGCTGTGGGTTGCTGTTGTGTAAGAAGTCCTTTGCGAAAGTTTACCCGTCCCCAAAAAATAAAACACAATAAAATAGAATAAAACATTATACACGTGCAGCAACTTAGGACCCGTCCCTGCTGTACTAGCTGGCACTATACCTTTCATTCTAGATTTCGCCGCGTAATGTCATTCATTCCTCCTCTTAGGGCGAGCCAAGGACAACTTCTGAGTATCCTGAAGGTGGCCCCACCTATCTCCCTTAGGAGGCGAGGCCGGCCGGGCTGGGGCGGAGCGAAAAACAAAATATCCCCATCTTTTTCTTACCTGCAACAAGAGGAGAGGTTTTTTAGATTAGAGGGGACTTGGGAGTCGGGACGAGTGTGCGCATGTCGTCCGCCAGGCGGGAACCAAAAGTTATCCCCACCCTTAAGGTGTGGCGGAGTCTATTTTATTTTGTTTTATTTGTTTGTTTTTCTTTTTGGTGGTGAGGGCAGTGGTGGTGGCTAGTGGTTGAGGTAACTGATTCCGTTGGTGTGGTTGAGAGTACCTCGTAGTGTTGGCGAGGGTAGTGGCGGTAGTGGTTGTGGTGGTCGGCGTGACTGGTATTGTTAATGGTGAAAAGAGGCTATAATTCTAGCACGGCGGAGAGGAGAGGGTGGACACGAGAAGTACCGATTAAAGCGTGGCATGTTGGCTCAGAGAAAGGAAGAAAGATAAAGAGAGAGAGAGAGAGAGAGAGAGAGAGAGAGAGAGAGAGAGAGAGAGATAAAGAGAGAGAGAGAGAGAGAGAGAGAGAGAGAGAGAGAGAGAGAGAGAGAGATAGAGAGAGAGGGGGGGGGGGGATCTGCAGTGGCAGTGACAGAACAAAACTGGTGGTCGAGCACCGTGGGGCCAGAATCTACTTTTTTTGTCCTTCTTCCTGCAGAGATTCGTCACCCAAGAACAAAAATCGCCAACTACCTTTGGAGTAAATGATCTTGGCGATGCGGACTGGGAGCGCTGGGAGGCGAGGAGGGTTAATGGACGCGGGGGAGGGGCGGATATTAGCGCCAAGCAAAAAATGTTTTCGTGATGAATAGCTCCAATTTAGTGCAGTAGGAACGTTGAAAGCTGGATTGCTATTCATCCACACGAGCGAATAAATTTTCCCCCGAGAGTAAAGTAACTGAGATAACGATAAAATTAACATGGTAAGCCCTAAGCCTCAAGAGAGAGAGAGAGAGAGAGAGAGAGAGAGAGAGAGAGAGGAGAGAGAGAGAGAGAGAGAGAGAGAGAGAGAGAGAGAGAGAGAGAGAGAGAGAGAGAGAGAGAGAGAGAGAGAGAGGTCCTTACCTCGTTATACATTATAAGCATCTTTCCACAACTGCAGTCTATACATAGTACAGAAAAATATAGAAAATATTCTGTGCCGCGTCCGCCCAGCTATAAGCTATTTCGCACCCTCACGACCGAAGCAGCACTTCGACGAGATGACACGGGTTCTTAGCTTGAACAAAATCGCCTGACTAATGGCACCCACAACCACTTTCGGCTTACAGGACGACGCCGACGACGACGACGACAACCCACTGTCGTCGTTAGGCCGCTGGCGTGAGCGGCTCAGTGGCGCCCGTTCGTCGTCGTCATCGTCGCTACATCCTCTGTATGTGTGCAAGTTATAATCATGACCATAAGCAGCAGTGGCACTCCTCCCAACGGGTATGCGCGCGCGCGCGCGCGCACCCTTCATTCAGACACCCTTGTGACCTTGCATGGTTCAATCCTCTGCCTCCTCCCCCTTCCCCCGGAGCGCTACTTCCGGTGGGCTTGGCCGTTACGCTGACTGGCCGCCGCCGCCGCCGCCGCCGCCACAACGCTGGCCACTCGCTCGGGGAACACCCGCCCCACCCTCTTCGCTACGGTGGCGCCCTCGGGGCGAACTGGGGGTCTCGCTCGATGGAGACCAACTTCAGTTAGGGGGGGGGGGAGGTACTCGAACAACGTGCAGTTTTCGATCGACACATCACTTCGTCTCGAGTCTGACCCTCCAGCTGTATGAAATATTTTGGAGTTAACCAGAAAGAAAAATAGTTACTATTTTTTCATAGCCAACCTGTTGCTATGGTAACTTGCCAGGGTGTCGGGGTGTAGGGGTGGTGGGTTACGTAGGCTCCGTCTGAAGATCCACGCTTGTCTGGGAGAATGTTTGGTCTTAGGGTGAAGAGGGCGAACGCGATTTACCCTTCCTTCCTTCCTCATTGACCTCTTACTCTTCCTTTTCCACCGTTTCCTCGTTCTCTTCCTTCTCCTAGTTCTCCTCCTCGTCCTTCTTCTCGACCTCCTCGTCATCCCAAATAAGGATACTACCCCGAGGAGCATAGCCAATGCCCCGTTGCTAACGGTGTCAGAACGGCCGTCACTGGCATCTCTCTCTCTCTCACACACACACACGCACACACACACATACACGCACGCACGCACGCACGCACACACACACACACAGCGAGTAAAAGGAGATGGAGGCTTACACCTTTAGACACTGGCATCAGGTGCTAAATGCAACCATTCAAATACAAGCTAGAAAAAGACCTCAACATGGGCGAATGAAACAAACAATAACAATAAACTGACCAGGAGAGCACAAAGACATATTTAATCGGGTGTTTACCTAATGTGAATCGTTCAACTTGCTCAGACGGAAGTTTAATCTATTCACTGTTGGTGAATGAATACCAGTTTCTACCTGCTTCTGGGCGGAAGCACGGCCTCAGAGGAGCACAAAAAAAAAAAAAAATAATAATAATAATAATAACAATAATAATAATATGGATAGAAAATAAAAAAGAGCACCCCACTTGGCCTCCTCTGCTCCCTTTCCTTATGGCTAAGGGTTCGAGCTAAAGCCACGTTGGGCCACCATTGGGTTCAAAACCTCCGGCACGGTGGGGCACTCTATGGACTTTACTCTGGCCTATACCAATGTGGGGGAGGGGGCGACTTTCCACGCGTATTGGGAAACAGTTTCTCCAGTCTGAAGGCAAGACAATCGAAGTGGAAAACGCCACAAGACTTCTTCGTCCACACCGGGAAGATGAAGGGGGGTAGTACGGGAAGAAGGGAAGGAGTGTGTATGAAAGAGTGAGAATGAGAGGGAATGTGTGGGAAAACGGCCACTCGCCACAGGCTCTAGACAGAAGCCCTACCACTTGCACATCGCATCTAGTATCACCATTACCACCAATATGGCAATTGATTAACTTCCACCACCATCACCGCCTTTTCCTCTAACTCGTTCACATTTTCCATCCCTCTTTTTCCCCCTACGCTCCCCCACCCCCCCACCTCCGACTCAAAGGCCCTTGACCCCTTCCATACCGGGTGACACGTTTCCTTGGCGCCAGGCCATTGTCATTCGTCTCTGAGAACATTACACCCTTTCCTTTCCCCTCCTCTCCCCTCTCGCTAGCGACGGAGGCTCCTCCACCGCCTGACTCCCCACTCTTTTCTCCTCCACTTCCTCTTACTCCCCTCCTCCTCCTCTCGTAGGACGTCTCTCCATCCGGTTGAAGTTCCAAATTGGGCAGCGGTGGGCGGGAGGCTGGTACGGGAACAAGAGGAAGTGGGGGTGGGGGAGGGGGAAGTAGGAGTAGGATGAGGATGAGGAGGTGCAATAGTTGCAGCACCACCAACCAGAACGTCCGGGAAGGTAAGATTCCTCAAAAAGAAGTAGAAAGAGAGGGGAAAGAAGAGACGTAAGGAGAGAGGAAGGTAGAGAGTGGCGACAGGAGAGAATTTTGGCGCGGTTGGTTGGTTGGCTGCTCCTCCAGCCTCAACATTCCCTACCTCACGATTTGTCCCGTTGCAATTTTGTTTAATTTTTCCTTTTGTGCACGCACGTTGGTTTGTGGGGGTTCCCTTCCCAAGAGAAGGCTTGTCATATAACCCCCCACCCCCACTCACCCTCAACTGTTGGTCATTCGGGTCCCGTCAGTAATCAGTCCTTAATTTCGTTTGCTCTTGCAGAGGACGGAGGAAGGAAGGAGGAGGAGGATGCAATGAAATGACGACGTCGACGAAGTGTTGAGCCGACGAAGGCCATACTCCATTTACTGCCTCGCACATGTCGAGTCGAAGAGAAATTAACGTCAGGGATGTCTGTTGGAAGCAGCAGCAGGAGGAGGAGGATTAGATGGCTTGGGCATGTAACAAGGACGACATAAGAGAGAACACCACGGAGAGTCATGCTGGGGTCAGTCGAAGAGAAGACCAAGAGTTAGACCAAGATCGTGGTGGATGGACGCCATTAGAGGGGAGGAGGTGCGTAAGAAATGTTGTAAGAATGAGAGAAGAGAGAACACCACAAAGAGTCATGTTGGTGTCGGTTGAAGGAAGAAGACCAAGACTTAGACCAGTGTTTCCCAACCTTTTTTGGCTGCGACCCTAAATCCACTCTTAGCCTGGAGTCGCGACCCTAATTGTAATAATAAATTCAACCATTTCATGTTATATTTCTACGTACTTGCATAATGTTTATAAACTTTCGTTTTTATAGTTCAGTTTATATTTACTAGCACAATGAATTTAAATACATTTGAAACTTGAATGAAAAAAAAGTTAAAAAAGAAAGGAAACTTTATTTCATACCCTCTGGCGACCCTCAAAAACACCCTCGCGACCCTGGGGTTGGGAACCACTGACTTAAGACCAAGATCAAGGTGGGTGGACGCCATAAGAGGAGAGGAGGAGGAGGAGGAGGAGGAGGTGCGGAAGAGATAGGCTGAGGAGAAGAGGTTGACCGGCACAGGATCGTCAACGATGGGTTTGGTACTGCTGGGGAGGTCCACACGCGGCCCGTGATCCACTAGGGTAGTAGGGAAGTTGATTAAAATGGAAAAGCGGCAGCCAACCCATGACTTATGGATCATTCGCACAATGAACCATATCAAGCCTCGCCTGAGAACTCATTTCCCCCCTGCATCCAAAGGACACTCTCGCACTCCAAACCAATGCTATGCAGTCACGCCATAAATCACAAACCCCGATTCTGATATTGACAAGTACGTTACGTCATCAAGAAGCCTTACGCGTGTGCGTGTGTGAGTGCACGGTTCACACTTGAGCTGGGTTCGACGCACCACTTGTGCGGATAATCTAAGTTTGAGTACACTAGGTGTCCACATATCCTGAAAATGTCCCCGGACTCTACTGTACATAACGTCACTCGTTTCACCGTATCGACTTTTCGCTGTGCGCCGTCCACGAAACGACGTCGTGCTCTCAAATTACCTCGGGTGTCTAACACGCAACGACCACGCGTGAAAGCGTCCATAGTCATCCATGGTTATTTAAGAGCACGACGTCGTGTCGTGAACGGCGCACGACGAAAAATCGATACGTATACTAGGTGCCTGACAGGACGCGAAGAGAACCCCACCCACCCCACCCAGTTTAAATCCGGGTACAGGAATGCGGGGAAAATCCGCACACAATAAACTGGCACTGAACAAAAGACATATAAACTGGACAAATTTAAAAAGGAAATAGGCAAGAATTGGTTTACTAATAGGGTGGTCGACGAATGGAATAGACTTAGTAACCATGTAGTAAGCGCTGAAACTATCAGTTCTTTTTAGAAACGATTAGAGAACTTTATGGATGGGGATGACAGGTGGTGATGGATACGGAGCTGCCTAACGTAGGCCTTATGGTCTCTTGCAGTCTCCTTCATTCTTATGTTATGTTATGTTAACCCAACGGTCAGGGTGGGTGAGCACCCCGTAAACCTTAACAAAAATAAATAGAAATAAATTATATATAAACGAATAAAGAAAAAAAATAATGAATTAATAAAATAAATAAATACGGAACCCGTTGCCGGACTTTCGTTTCCTTCCTATCCTATCTCAGAGGCTCGACTTCCCCCACCCACCCACCACACAAAATTTCTTTCATGCAAAGCCCACACTATTTCATTCCGCGAAAGGTTGGGTCCCAAAACGACGAGGTTGACTCAGTCATTTATCGTCTTTAGATACGACAATTGGTGGCTAAAATGACGGTAGCAGACATAAACGAGTTGAACACCAACGCCGTTTATCGGACTATTCATTTGTCCCAACTGAAAAAACAGCCTGTCATCGGTTTTTCAACGCAGGTCGTGGAACTATATCTTACACGTGCATAAGCACTGCATATAATGATTGTGCCCACTTCCCCAGGCGGATTATCGTACCGATGCCAGCATGGTACAAAGCCCCCCGCCACCTCAGAAACATAACACGGGGTACTCCTGGCCAAAACAACTCAAAATACGCCGCAAGGGAGGAGAGGGGGAACGGGGGTCTGCGGCGATTCCTTTGCCACCGAGTGAAGAGAAGAGAAGAGAAGGGAAAGTGTCACCCAAGTGGGCAGGGCTTAAAACTTAAAACTTGCACTTGGTGGACGCACCTCCTCCTCCCCACCCCCGCCTGTCTGCCTCTTCGCCTGCCAGCCCGACCCGGGGTTTCGCTTCCCAACGCGGTTGACGTAACAAGATTCGAAACCGATCCAGTTAAGAGGAGGGGAAGGGGGAAGGGGGAGGAGGGAGGAGTGGAAGGTGGGAAGAGGGGAAGGAGTGGAAGGGCGGAAGGGAGGAAGGGAAGAGGGAGGTGTGGAAAGATAGAGTGATAGATAGAACTTACAGGATCTATGGAATCCAGGAGGAAAAATAAGAGTAAGAGTAGGAGGAGCAGAAGGAGTACGAGGAACAGGAACAGAAGATGGAGTAGGAGGGGGAGGAGGACGACGAGGAAATTCCTGGTCTTCTGGCCACACGGGTTCGACACGCGACTTCCAGGGCTGAACGACCCCAATGGCGGTAGTCTCTCCGTCGGGGCTCTCCGTCCACGTCAGTCTCTCCGGTCATCTGTCTGCACCCGCGGCAACCAACGTCACCCGCATGAGGCGCTGGAGGCGGAAACAGTGGCAGGAAGGAGGGAAGGAAGGAAGCCTGATTGGCAGTGAGGGCATCAACAACTGTTTCCCTGGGCATATGTGCTATACTTCATGAATCCAATCAAGATGAACGACAAACTGTTAAGCAACTAAAGGAGGCTTAACAGGAGGATTTCGTTCGAAAATGTCGGCAATCGTCCACCTCCCTCAGCTATAGGATATCGTCTCCTACAACGAAGAAGATTTATACAAACTGTACAATATGTCCACGTGTCGAAAGCTTCAAGGATCTGGACAAAAATTCCAACTACAATCCTTGATCAACATAAACCGCGACCTTTTTATTTCCTTAGAATCTTCCTCGTCCTCCTCCACCTCCTCCTCTTCGTAAGCCTGCTTGCTGGGCACATGCAAAGCAAGGAACTCTGGTGGGTGGGTGGGCTTTCGGCCTGCACGGTGCCTCCTACCGCAATTCTCAGAAATCTTAATAACTGCTGCGGGTCAACGTTTTGGGACGACCAGTGATGCCCATGGATGACCGGCTAGCCGATGTGCCCACCGGTCTCCCAATCAATATAGTCTTACGGCAGCGAAAATAAATGCAGTTAATTGTTGAGGATTCTAAGTCGCTAGTATCAGCGATGAAAGGAGAATGCAGTTCCTGCCCTGGCCATTGACGCATACCGCAGCGGGGCCCCCGTCGCCCAAGCCTCCATATTTGCACAAGACAAGTCAGCTGGTCTCTGCCAACTCCAGCGGACAGCACAGCAGAGCAGAACAGATCCGGGGGACTGAAGAGCGGATTCAGGGGCCGGTCGGGTGCATGTACAAAGCTGATGGCATACATATAACTTTTTAAGAGATGCCCAGCGCTTCTTTCCTTCGGGGGCAAGACAACATCGATGAGGCAGAATTGGTAATGGAGAAAATAAAGATGCCATAAAAAGAGGGACTTTTGGAATTAAAAGTGATATTTTTTCTTCTTTTTTGAATGGAGATTGATCTGTATGCGTCAGAGTGACCGTAGGGCTAACTAGTCCCTGAAATACTGAGAACACAAAAATTTGCGGTCCATACGGAGGGAGGATGATGGTGTTGAAATTGGGGAGGCGTCAAAGGGGGGGTAAGTGACGACAGTGGGGGTGGGGGTACTTTGGTTGAGGGGGGTGAAGGTGTAGACTCCCCCGGTTAAGAGGGTCCCCGAGGGATTCTAATAAACGAGTAAACGAGAGGAAAGTACATTTTTCAGTCATATTCGGGTTTAATTTCACTCATAATATCTGCGACACACTTGAGAAATGGGTTATTTCTGCCTAAACCTGTTTCGTGGATAATACATATCATCTGCCTTGTGAGATCTCAGTTACGGAACAGGAGACTTGTAACGATGTACGATCGTTTTCATGTTGGGGGGAAGCGGGGGGAGGGAACGTGATTTCAAGGATTCCGCAAGAGGGGAGGGAGGGAGGGAAGGGGGGAAGGGGTGCTACGTGTGCTCCCCACATGACAACACTTGTAAGGCTACGCGGTTGCCCACCTGACAACAAACACAACAGCAGCAGCAGCAGCAGCAGCGGCATGTCGTTCGGTGGGTCCGTATCTGGCTTCTCTCCTCATTCTCTCTCTCTCTCTCTCTCTCTCTCTATCCTGAACGATCTCGCCCCTCATGCAGGAGTCTTGATCGACGGCGAGGTTTAGACTCAGCGCTCCTGTACTAAAGAGTGGAGACAGAGAGAGAGAGAGAGAGAGAGAGAGAGAGAGAGAGAGAGAGAGAGAGAGAGAGAAGGGGAAAGGGAGGGAGAGAGAGAGAGAATATGTTCAGAGCAGATGCGACTTGCGTACGTCTTTGTGATACGAACATGTGTACATGTATTAACTGTATCTACCTAACTGCTACCGGTATATACAGACAAGGAGGAACGCTCGTGGGGTCCTGTCTCTTACTCTCCAATTATTATACCTAGTTCAAGTGTGTGTGTGTGTGTGTGTGTGTGTGTGTGTGTGTGTGTGTGTGTGTGTGTGTCCAACATATGATTCAGCCTACAATGTCCAAGGCACTGTGGAAGCAATGCGAAAGGAGTTGAGGGGGTGAGGGGGGGTCAAGAGTGTAAAGAACGGGAAAGAGGATAGAGGAGGGAATGGAGGGGGGGGGGTTGGCGAGAGAAGCACGCGCCAAGTGGTCACCTACCCGTTGAAGAGAAGGGAGAGGAGGAAGAGGAGGAAGGAGGAGGAGGAAGAGGAGGAGGAGGAAGAGGAGGAGGAGGAAGGAGGAGGAAGGAGGAGGAGGAAGCGATGCGAAGCGAAACGATCGAAGAGGCAAAGGGCGACGGGCACCAGCGGCACGAGTCCGGAAGAGCGTCCGTGAGGTGGCAAAGGGCAAAGGGGCAACGATGTCGACGAGGAGGAGGAAGAGGAGGAGGACCAGACGCGGAAGACGCGCGGACGGACGATCGGACGGGAATGCGGACAACGGGAGAGACAAAGTTTCAGACGTCTTTCAAGGTCGTGATTTTAAAACAACCTTTCGCCAACGTTTCCTACCATGAGACGGAAGGGGAGGATTCTCCCTGGTTTTCGTTTGATTCCCTGGCTCATCTTTAAAAGTGATTTGTCATCGTCTCAACTAGAGCCTCTCCCGTTTCTTGCCGGAAGGCCTCTTCATTCAGTCACCGCATGCATTCATTCGCCATGACCTTGACGCATTCCTCCTCCTCCTCCTCCTTCTCCTAAAGGACAAAAATGAAAAAAAAAAAGTCAGGGGACTACATTAGTCTAAAAAATGGGGAGAGAAAGACAGAGAGAGAGAGAGAGAGAGAGAGAGAGAGAGAGAGGAGAGAGAGAGAGGGCGGGAGTGGGAGGAAGAGTTGGAGAGAATGAGAGAAAATGAGAGAGAGAGAGAGAGAGAGAGAGAGAGAGAGAGAGAGAGAGAGAGAGAGAGAGAGAGAGAGAGGGGAAGGAACAGGGGCAGGAAGAGTTCCAACAGTCTGGGGAACATGCCAACCAACGACAGAGTCTGTTCCGGGAGCGGGACCAGGTGATCCGGAAACCTTCGATGTGCCGCTGCACCCGGCGGCGGCGACGGCGGCGGGGGCCAATCAGGGTATTCCGATCCTGAATCAAGGTCCGCTGCGACGGCAGGGCTTCTGAATCCATCAAGGTATCTCGGGTCACCTGGTCCTTGTCGTCACGCAACGTCACGTAACGTTACACAACGCAACACGTCGTCCTCGTCGTGACGTGACCATCGCCATCTTCGTCATGTTGCGCCGCTATGGGTCATGTACGACTTAACACATGGAAAGTCCTCAAGTTAATTTCAGTGTGGGTGAACGACTGGGCCATTTTCAACGCCATAACTACAGCACGTACGTAGCTCCCTCCTCCCCTCTCTCTCTCTCTCACGAAGAATCAAGCCATACGAAATTCGGATACAGGAAGGTTAAAAACTTGACAAGAATTCAACTCTTTACACGAAAGGTAGGCAAGGAGGAAGGGAAAGAAGTAGATTAGAGGAGAGCGAGCGTGCGAGAGGGAGAAAGAGGAAGAAAAGGAGAACGTGCGAAAGAGGGTGGTGGAGGAGAGAGAAAGAGAGAGATAGAAGAGAGAGAGGGGAGAGAGAGAGAGAGAGAGAGAGAGAGAGAGAGAGAGAGAGAGAGAGAGAGGGGGGAGAGGAGAGAGGGGGGAGAGGAGAGAGGGGGGAGAGGAGAGAGGGAGAGAGAGAGGGGGAGAGGAGAGAGGGAGAGAGAGAGGGGGAGAGGAGCGAGGGAGAGCGAGAGAGAGGAGAGAGAGGGGGAGAGGAGAAAGAGGGGGAGAGGAGAGGAGAGAGGGAGAGGGGGGAGAGGAGAGAGAGAGGAGAGAGGGAGAGAGAGTGGGGAGAGGAGAGAAAGAGGGGGAGAGGAGAGAGGAGAGAGAGAGAGGGGGGAGAGGAGAGAGGGGGAGAGGAGAGGAGAGAGGGAGAGAGAGAGAGAGAGGAGAGAGAGAGAGGGGGAGAGAGAGAGGGGGAGAGGAGAGAGGGGGAGAGGAGAGAGGGGGAGAGGAGAGAGAGAGGGAGGGAGAGGAGGGAGAGAGGAGGAGAGAGGAGAGAGGACAGGGGAGAGAGAGGGGGAGAAAGCTCTTCTCTATGCTAGGGGAGCTCCTGCTCCTCTCTTCAGCTGCCACAACTGCGATTGGTCTCGCCCCATCGTCCTAGTCCTTCCGAGCCGAGCCTGTCTTCGAAGGCTTTCCCTTCTCCTTCGTTGCCCCCCCCCCCGCCCCCGCCCCGTCTTCCCTGCACTGCTTTCCCCCATGACTGCAATTATTCCCTGGCCCTCCCCTTTTTATCCGTCTTTGCTTTATCTTCTCTCCCCTTCTCTATGCTCTTTCTCTATCCTTGCTGGCTCTCCTCGCCCAACAATACCACATCACGGTTTTCCTCTCCAGTGGCCATTTACCTCAGCCCCCCACAGCGCAAGGACACGCCCCCACGTCGACCAAGACCAACCGTCTCGGCGAGCCAGACAACGCAGGCAAAACCCAACTCCAACGTATGCCCCCCCCCCCCGCCCGCCCCCGACTACCCAGCACAGCTAACCCCCCAAGACAGCACAATTAATTATTTCCTCTTGTCGCCTCTTCTCATTCATAATTCTTTTCTCCCTCTTTCATCATCCCTCGAGGGACGCCTGCGCTGAGCAGTTTGTCGTTGTTTATCCACGCATACGGCAACGATCGTTGTAACTACTTGCCGTTTAACCCACCCACATCCTCTTCGATTTTGCTCCCTTCCCCCTTCATGGTGCGAGCTCACGTCATCCCTCCCCTCCCCTAGACGCCTTCCCCTACCGTGGCGTCGTCTCCCTCACCCCATCCACAACTCAAACGGCAGCATTGAACCTCTCCAATGCTTCGGGTGTGGGGAAAAGGTGCTGGGAGGGGAGAGGGGGAACAGTAACTGTACAGGGTTTATGGCTACCACGGCGCCTCATGGCTTGGTCAAAGGAGAAAGAAGCTGATCGAGTATTTTGAATATGAAGCTGAGTGGTCCATGTCCGGTGGAACGAATCTTCACCGTCATGACGTCATGTCGCGCTGCTCACGAACGCCGGCCGAGCCAAAGCTGTCGCTAATGACGATGGCGATGGCGCAGCAACATTTACTTTTCATTTGTTGCCCACCAGCAATTTGGGATAAAATGTCAACTTTTCCATGGCAGTCCAACTGGCCATCAAATATTATCGTTGTAGACACTTCAATTTGCACAATCCCAGCACGGCCCTCGTGTCTGTTTTATGTCGAGAATATAAACAAAACAGAATGCACATTTGACACACCTACAAGTACATATAAGTACATTCGATATTCCGTATCCCAGCGACAGGGGTGGGAGTCAAGAGTTAATGGATCCATTTGAACATCTACTTGCATATCCGTCTCAGCCACAAAGAATGCCTCAAGATATCCATTCTACAAATAAAAACAAAAACAAAAAAAACAAAACACGTGGAAGCACCTCGTGAAATAACGATAGGCCCCCTCTCCTGATTATGTTTTACTGAGCATGGATATGGAAGTTTGTACAGTCGTGGGAATAATAATAATAATAATAATAATAATAATAATAACAACAAGAAGCACCGCGTCAAATTCGTTCCCGAAATTAAACATCTTTGCCTATCGACCTCCCCTCCCCCCCAAAAAAAAAAAAAAAAATCATGGTCAATCACGACCCTCCCCCACATTCTCCAAATCTGCATTGGCATCCCAATGTTGTAGCATCCACCCCACTCCTGGGGAGAGGGAGATGGGGGCGGTGGCACCTCACAATGATGTATTCCATAAACTGTTGCATGAACATCAAAAATGATGGTGGAGCCGATCCCTCCCTGCACCCTTTTATCGCTGATACCGATACGTTGTGACGACCGTATAATTCTGGGCCATATTAAAATGCAATCGTACACATATATGCTGATACATGTCATTACCAATGTACCCGTTGACTGACCTGGGCGGTGGGTGGCAACGGGAAACGATCGCAGTGCGCTGGTACCAGAGGGACACTTCCGAATGAACCCGAAATATCTACCGAACTGGATCTACAGTAGTTGGTGACAGGTGGTGCTGCACAATCACCACCGCCGCCACTACCACCACTACCATCACTAACGGGACCACCACCACTACCACTACCAACACCACTACCACGAGGATACGTGGCCTACACACTGCACTCTGCCTTGCTCCAGCTCTGAACGGACATGAAGCAGCTGCACAGAGTCGCGAATTGAACTTAAACGATTCCACGAATAAATCCTAAACGAATAAATAGACAAATGAAAATAAGGATATCAACAGTGTTACACCCAAACACTACGTTGAGCTGACAGTGCACTCCCCCCCCCCCGCCAAAGCCACGACCTAGAGGGACTTCCTCACAAAGGCGCCTCAGCAAAATACTAAAGCTCGTCAACCAAGTACTCTGTAAGCACAGGCACAAAAGTCAACAGGACAGCACGTTGCGAAGTTGCGCAACGATCCTTCCCAGCACTATTCTCTCCAATGTCCTTGCCGTCGAGGGCGAAAACATTTTAAATCCGGTCAACCACAGCAAACAGCTGCCTCAGGAAGACCCACAGAGAAGCTGTGTGTGTATGTGGAGGGGTCGTGGGGAGAACCGACGTCCGCAACACGCCCTGTAGGGGCTATTGCTATCACCACTATCTAGAAGGCGACCCCACACCATAGTACATATTTCCCAAGGGAAAATAATTTTGTGTGTGTGTGTGTGTGTGTGTGCGCGCGCGCGCACGCGAGGAGTCCTCCTTCCCTCTCTAGTTTTCATTCATTTCGCTTCCCTTCGCACAGTTAACAGGTCTTGCCCTACACACGAAGGTAAGCCGTGCCACACCTACAATACCTGCTTAAGGAACAGTTCACATCATCTCACCGGTCACTCCCTATCCCTTCCCTCCGTCCAACGTTACACTGGAGCCGAACAAAAATGACCGTCGAACTGAGACTCTGGAAAACAATGGAAGGACTGGAGTCCCTCCTCCATTTCTTCCTGCAGCAGCACAAGAAGCAGACGAGAGGAAGGTAAACCCTTGACGACAAACAGGCGTCTGGGTGACTCGGATGGTGAAATCCCGAGGAACAGGGGCAGGAGCAGCAGCAGATGTATGATGAGGATGATAAGGAGGAAAAGGAGGAAGAGGAGAAGGAAATGGAGGAGGGGGAGAAGGCGCAGCAGCAGCAGCAGCAGCAGGAAGAGGAGGAGGATCACTAGGAGCAAGAGGATCAGGACGAGCACGATCAAGGAGGAGGAAGACAAGAGGAGGGGAGCAAACTTGAGTTGTGAGACAAACAAAAACTTTGGAAGGAAGTAAATGGGATAAAGGAAAGGGGAAAGAAGAGGGGAGAAGCAAACCAGCGAGAACACAGGAAGAAGTGGAGAAGAGAAGAAAGAGGAGGAAGTGGAGGAGGAGGAGGAGGAGGAGGAGGAAGGCAGATAAAGGAAAAAAATCGAGCGAAAAGATAAGAGGAGGAAGAAGCAGCAGCGAGGGCGGATCACAGATAAGGCTGGGGGAAAGGGACGAGGAATGCAACGAGACGAGAGGAGATGGAGATATTGAAAGGAGGGGAAACAAAGAAAAAAAGATGGAATGTAGGAATGCAGGGCACAGAAAACATTAAGAGTGTTGCCTGCATAGGCGATCAGGATCAAGTAAATTAGGATAAAAAAGTAAGCATCATGTTCAGTGAGTACTGGCCGAGCACCGGAAACAAGTATTTCCATTCCGGCCGTTAGGTTCTGAAGGCTCATTCCAGTCGTCTTAGCTAGGGAGGGAGGGAGGGAGGGAAGGAAATTTCGACGTACTATCACCGCTCAAGGAAGGCGCCCTCGGGCGGTGGTTTTCGGACAAGAGTAAAGAAATCTGTTCCCGGTCAAATTGCGCCTCCGACCTCCAAGGCACGCACCCATTCAAAGGAATCATCAACAATGCATTCGTCTACAATGGGCTCGTTCATACTAGCTTCAACGCTGCTGACCGCTGACCTTTTTGTGTACTCAGCGGGCTTAGTGCAGGCGGGGGAGTAGTAGTATGTTTGCGAGGGGTGGGGGTGTTGGTGTATTGTACGGGCTTCCCTAGACGAGGGTCGTGCCCGCCTTCGGGTCCTCCGAAGGCACTTCGGCCGCAACAGAGCTCTTAAAATTTGCTCAGACAGTTAGTCACCACGCTAGTGTACAATATTAATACGTTATGCATTTACACCAGGAAACCTTAATAAACTCTAGAACCCCTCCTTCCTCCTACACTCCCCCTTTTGGTGGTAACTCACCACGAATAACAATGATCACACAAGTCTTCTCTCACATCTGGGCTACTTTCCATGCATAAGACTAAACTAAAGGAGTCGACACAAAGTGACTTCTCCGTGTTCTAAGTAGAAAAATATCCACACCTATTCCGGGTTTGCAAAATAATAATAATAATAATAATAATAATAATAATAATAATAATAATAATAATAATACAGAATAAATAAATAAATAAACGAATTATTTTGATCGTTCCACCTCCAGAGTCGTTCTCGGTCGGCCGGTGACGTCACATCACGTCACGCCATGCTACACCATGCCACGCCACGCCACGCCACGCCACGCAAGCGACAACACGACTAGTCGTCTTCAAAGAGGATCAGGTCCATCACAAAGGGACCAAATTCCTCGACGCTCACTTTCCTCTTTCGCTCGCTCTCCCTCTCTCACTCATCAGTGGCTTAGGATTGTTTGATGCACGAGGACCAAACACCTCCGTGAATGACTAGCACATCCTTGGCACTGGAGGATGGCAACCACGGACCGCATGCGCAGTCAACTAATGCATGGAGATGGCTATCGAGTGATGGGGAAGGGTGGGGGAGATTGCAAGGAAAGAGACCACCACCACACGAAAGAGGTTGTTACCAGGTTGACAAGATTTCTTAAGCGATATGCTAAACTGCAGCTGA
This sequence comes from Oratosquilla oratoria, assembly GCF_046742065.1. Lineage (NCBI taxonomy): Eukaryota > Metazoa > Arthropoda > Malacostraca > Stomatopoda > Squillidae > Oratosquilla > Oratosquilla oratoria. The sequence goes on along the minus strand of NC_134779.1, from coordinate 11,991,521 downwards.
AATTATGCTAGGTTGGTAAAAACAATATTAAGTCTTTTGTTCTTAATACATTCGGTTTATGATGTATTCTACTAATAGTATTATTTCTCGCTTGTCCGTGCGGAGTTTCAACGGTGCTAAAATATGAAATGTACTGTATATGCTTGGCCAACTTCAACTCGGTGACGTCCTCACCGTCTAAAGATGACGACGAGCGGAAGATTTCTTGCCGCTAAGGCTCGTATCACACGTATCGAAATTTCGCCGTGTGCCGTCCACGACACGACATCGTGCTCTCAAATAACCATGGGTATGTACGGACAGTTTCACACATCACGATCACGTGTGAAAGCGTCCATGGACACCTATGGCTGAGAGCACGGCGAAAAGTCGATACGTGTGAAACGACCCAAAGAGGATCCTTCCCTTGTGAAAGAAATGTATAAAAATAAAGGGAGAAGGAAAGAGGCTGTGGGAATGAGAGATTTGTGCACACAAATGGGGACATGATAATTTCCAGTCAGGAGACCACCACGTCGCCACCCTAGGCACGTTACGCCGCCTCCAGTAACATCGTTTAGGTGCTGCTGCTACACCTAACCTAGCACGGGCCTCAACTGCTGCTGCCCTATCCTGGAGCCAGGCGTCTGGCGGACCCAAGACCCCGTCGCATCGATACTACGCGGCCAGTGTCACACTGTTCAGCGCGGCCGTTGGGGCTTGTTGTAGGCTATAGCAGCAGTCTCCCTTACGAGTCATTAGCCTCGAAAGGTTATGAGAGTATTTTAACCAAGGGGAAATTATGGTCGTTATGTAAAGTTCTGGCTATCGCCAGGTGATTTTATCAAGCTAATTGACCTTGCCCATAATCGGGCCGCATCCGGCGCCGCCGCATAGTACGACACCGGCACAAAGAGTAGAGGCGGCGGCGGCGGAAAAAAAAAAAGACCGGCATCGGGATGACTGTCCGTTACACCTCGATTTATGGGAAGCTGTACACACATGTGCACAACGACAGCTGATAATGACTGGCGCCATACTGCGAGGCGGATGGCAAACAATATCAAAACGTGTACTTGTTTGCGTTGATGTGGGCACGGCAGAGCTGCAGGGGCCGAAGAACAGCCACTGCTGTTATTCAGCCCCTGCCGGTGCCGTCAAATGAGATGAACAAGGAGCGGCGTTCCTTTTCTCCTACCACGGGTACAAATTAGCTTTAACAGCAAAGGAGCAGCAGCAGGTATTGTCAAACCAGGTACGTTTGATCCACCGGAAACTCACACGAACATTAAATCAAAGGCCCGGGTCCGCAGCTTTGCCTCTAACAAACCCTTACCAATCCCCACCTCCCTCTCTCCCTCTCCTTCTACGTCAGCGTTTCTGAACATGTGGTGCTGAATTCAATTTCAGCGGGTGTTGGGAAGTGCTGAATATATGGCAGTACTTCACGTCACTATCCTTTATCCTTCTAATAATCAGATGCTAACTAGAGTTAGGGGGGTGCTAGGGTGGGAAAAGAAAGAAACGTTGTTACAAGTTATGTGGAGACTCTGAGGACACCTTTTTTTCAACAAGGGATACCAGCAACATTGCCGCCCCAAGTATTCTCCGCCTAGAGCTGAACCTCGCCTTCCACCACCTCTCCTCGTTTCACTTAGGTCCCTCTTCAAGTCCACCCTCCCGACCCCGACCCCGACCCCCTGCCCAAGACCCTACTTCAAACCAATCCGTCCTGGTCAGCCCCGGCCCAACCTCCCACTCACTTTCTTTTCCCTGCACTTGTTCTTTTTTCTCTCTCTTTCCTTCCCCCTTCCTCTCCCCTTTGGCCACACCCCATGTTGGGAAAGGAGAATATCATTCTTAGTTTCCCAAATTGCGACATGACCTATAAATTAAAAAAGAATTAAACAGTGAACATGTCCTCCCCCACTAAAGGTCCTGGAACAAGGTTTCTAAGCATTAAACCCAGCCCAGGATTGACAGCACACTGAACGAAAGCTTAAGTGCGAACCGCCATATTCCACAATACTTAGGACGAAAATGCAAAGCCGACCCCCGGCAGCGCCTTTGACAGCACAGCGGCCCTCAAAGACGGAACCGAAGCTTTTGAGCTTCCAAGAGGGGAGGGGAGAAGAGAGGAGGGAGAGAGAAAAGACCCCTTTCCGAGGGGCGGTCGCGATCACGAGATAAAATGCCCAGAAAGAGGGGAGGCAGCAGACCGAGACTACGGAACGAGCGGATCCGGCCGGACTGCCTCCTCCCCTTCTACCCGAACATCTCCACAGTCGTTTCCCCCTCAATCCTACGTCTCCCTCGTGCACAAGAAATGAAGGCCCTCCCGGTGGGACGAGGTGGAGCGAAGACCTGCACTAGGGAGGACAAAGGTGTTGGAAGGAATGGGGATCCTGAGAAGCGCCAATGCCCAAGTAGGCCCACTCCCCACCCACCCAGCAGCCGCGCAATTTACGTAGTCTTCGTTTCAGCAGACAAGAGGCGATGTTATGCAGTCAAGTTCCCCTTGACTAAGACCTCGGCAGAGGTGGAAGGGGGGGAGGGGAAGGAGGGAGAGAAACCCTTAATCGATCGAAAGTAGCTTCACGACCCCCCCGACTCCAAAACACAGCAGTTCTTAGTCTGAAGGACCTCCGGAATTATTGAACTTGCGCTTTCATCTGCGTGTAGTCAAATTCGTAACGCTCCCCATCCCCTGGTTGACGATCGTGGTGATGTGACGTGATGACAACGAGCTCGGTCTCGCTGTGGTCGACCGCTTGATTATTGACGCACGCAACCGTCCTAAACGGGGTACTTACCTCATTGTACCTAATTGCAATACACAGGATAAGAGCTACGCTTGCGGGTTCCGTCCCTGTTCTTCATTCGGTGAAGCTGGCTTCGTGTACAGAATGCATGCGTGAGCACCTTAAAGTCTAGGATACAGTTAGGCAGGAAGTCTTGCCCCACGTGGGGCGCCAGTTAGGCTGGTAGTCTGCCCCGCGTTGGGAAGCCAGTTAGATTGGTCGAAGCCAAACTCTGATGGAGAGGAAGTCGGTTTTATTTAACAATGTTGACTCACGCAGACGGAGGGTATAAGGCGGGTATCGCACGTGAGTT
>NC_134779.1:11960928-11983428 GCF_046742065.1 Oratosquilla oratoria | reverse complement strand
GACTTTCAACAACTCTGTGGTTAGGACCTCCAGGGAGGGAGGGAGGCAGCGAGAGAGAAAGGGGAGAGAGGGGAGAGAGAGGAGAGGGAGGGAGGGAGGGAGGGAGGGAGGGAGGGAGAGAGAGAGAGAGAGAGAGAGAGAGAGAGAGAGAGAGAGAGAGAGAGAGAGACCCACGTCGGCCACTTCCATTACTATTGATGGGAAGCTACTTTATAAATTTATTTTTATAATAGTTTTCTGGTCACTATATGTCTTTCGCAAAGATCAAGTGCAGCATCTATGTTTGTTTTTTGACTGGCTACAGTCACCTTATCGTGATCTTGAGGAGCGTGTGCCAGTCCACAGGACTGCACTCCTGGTAGCAGTTGTGAGGAAGGAAAACTCCTCACCTCAGCGAAAGGATCATTCTTGGAAACTAGGTACGACTTTCCGTCCCAACACAACACCTTCACCACCACCATCACCACAACAACAAAATGACGAAGACGGCGCTAAAGAATGCATCTTCACGGAAATGTTTGTGAAAAAAAGGGGGAATGCCAGGGGCAGAAAGCATGGAACGCTGGGAATGCCGCTTTTGGTAGGTCCGTCATCACAGACATTGGAAACGACTCCGAGGGGCACTCAGCGCCCTCTTTGTCCACTAACCAGGCGAGGACAACGCCGATAACACTGTCCAGACGGATGCCATCGACCAGCATTCGGTCGCATGGCGCAGAATAGTCACCTGACCTAACTCAACCAAACTCCTCCCCCTATCTCTCCTTCTTCACCTCCCCCCCCTCTCTCTCTCTCTTTCGTCCCTTTTCTCTTTTTTGCTCTCTCTCTCTCTCTCTCCCTGCCTTGAGAAAATCAGACTTGTCCAATCAGAAAACTAAACCTCGACCACCATGATTCATTCCAACGCGAGCGAACAGCTGATGCCTCGTGGAACCATCCACCGCCTCCTGCCTTCCATTCCCTCCCCTCTGACCCGTCACTGGCACGACCTTACCCGGCCCCACCCCGTCTTAGCCCGGCCCACGGCTCCGTCGCTGCAACTCCGACCCCACCCGACTAGGACCAAAGCCGTTTTTAGACAGAGATTGATCGCGGGGGAGGGAGAGGGATGAGGGGCGTCGGCGGCGACTGCGGGGGGGGGGGTAGCTCATCGGGGCACCTTGTACTCACGTAAGCTCCAGAGGGAAGAGATGAGGAGAGGGAGTGATGAAAGAGTAGGGAGAAAAGAGGAGAAATAAGTGGAGAACAGGATAGAAGAAGGGAGAAAATATAAAAAGTGAGTAAACAAGGGAGGAAAGAACAAAAGAAAACGAGGGCGGGGGGAAGGAATTAAACAAGATACAGAGGAAGGGAGTATGCTAGGGATGGAGGGAGGCTCAGAAGGTACGAGCGATGGAGAAAGCGAGAGGAGAGAGGGACAAGGAATGTGCGAATGGAGAGGAGAGGGGACAAGAGGAGAGGGGACAAGAGGAGAGGGAACAGGAGGGAGATCGAAGGGACGGAGTGAGGGGAGAGGAGGACGAGAAAGTGTGATGGAAGGAGGGGAGAAGGAAAAGTGGTAGAGAGGAAGGGTTGGAAAAAAAAGGAAGGGAGGGATGAAGCGAGACTGAAGAGAGGACAGGAGGTGCGTTGATGGCGCGATGATATGAAAAAGTAGGAGGAAGGGGGGGAGAGGGAGGTTAAATGTAGTAAGGGGGTGGACAGGAATAATCACGCGAGAGAGAAGGGTGGGGGGAGAGAGAGAGAGAGAGAGAGAGAGAGAGAGAGAGAGAGAGAGAGAGAGAGAGAGAGAGAGAGAGAGAGAGAGAGAGAGAGAGAGTCACGAAGGTTTTTTCTTTACGGAAGAATTCTGGGGGCTCCGACCCCTACCCTAACTCCCCATCCCCACAGTAGAGGCAAGGATTAATGGAGGGTTATTAATGGGAAAGCACTGGGGAAGACGAGGCTGAGGGAGAGGGTGAGGGGGAGAAGGAGGGAGCAATGAGAATCAGGAATGATGAGACAGAGGGAAAAATAAATTGCAAGGGCAGGAAAGGGGAGGTAAGGGGAAGGAAAGGATTGTGAGGGGGGAGAACGAGGATGAGGGAGAGGAGGAGGGAGAAAAGGAGGGCGAGGGAGCAATGAGAATCAGGAATGATGGGTCAGAGGGAAAAAGAAATTGCAAGGGCAGGAAAGGGGAGGTAAGGGGAAGGAAAGGATTGTGAATGGAAGAGAAAGGAGGGAAGGGAAAGTGGGTGGGTGGATGGGTTGTGAAGAAAGAAGAAAGGATGTAAGGGGTGGCAATGTGAGAGAAATGAATGGGTGGGAAGAAAGGAGAAAGGTAAGGCAATTGGGGGAGGGAGATGGTAGTTCAATTTTCTACTCTCAAGATGTGATGATTGCAAAAGTGTTTACTTCTTGTAAAAGTGCAGGCCGTCAACTCTGCATTCTGCAAAATACCAGACGTACAGAGCGGCAGACCACAGACCAGGATGCAAAATTAGTCTCATTTCATGTATAACTCATTTTCCATTAAAAAAAAAGGCACTAATTTTGGGAAACCCAGAAAATAGTAAACTATGTTACTAAATATGAGAACCATCACCAAGAAAATAAAAAATAAAAATAGAGAAAGAAAGGAGGTGTCATTGGACGTTTGGAAAGGCAATACTTCCGCCTATCAACTGAACTCACGAAGAACCAAAACAAATATGGCATATTATACAACAATGTAATGATGGGACCCTTCACAAAACCGAGCCGTAATTTGTTGTAAATACCAGAACAGTGAAATCTATGTCAGAAAACTTGCTATAGTAGTGCCAATATTTCATGTTATTAACAGATATTTGGAAAAACAGAATTAGATTTCAATGAAATTCAACATTCGGTAAATTATCAAACTAAAGCTTCGTAGGCCATTAATTTCCTAAAGTTTTATGAATTTGTAGAAGTAGTAGAACATTTGAAGCTAGAAGGAAAGCTTAAATTAAAGACAGATAAACTTTTTGATGAAGTAGTATTAATTCAAAGAAACTTCGAGACTATCAAAAGCTTCTTCATAAGCTCAAAAACAAAGACCAGAAAGAGGTATTTTATTTTGAAATTTACGGACTGTAAATGTATCAATGTTTTCAAAATAGTTTCGTTTGTACAATCAATTACTGGAACATCATCTTATTGTGAGATTTTTTTAGTTTAATGTCATCTAAATGGCGAGATGAAAGGAACTGATGCTCTGTTGAGTTAAGAATGAACTTCCCATACATTTTAACATAAAAGATAGTTATTTGGAATTCGTTAAAAAACAGCAAGGATTATACAAATATTCTGAAGGCAAATGGGGAACGGAGGGAGACAAGGAGGGATAAATGGAAACTGGAGGTGAAGAAGAAGCGGGGGAGTGGTGCGTGGTAGGAAGGGCTAAGCGAGATGAGATGAGGGAAGGAGGACCTCGCAGCAAGGTTACGTGGCGGTTATCAACACACCAGGTACAAGGGGGAACACAACACCTTGGCAGCAGCAAACACGGAGAAGGGATGGGGCCGCTTGTTTAGTCTTGTGCAGCAATTGAACGCCGGCCCAAACCCGGCCAGGGGCGGGCACCGCCGCTTTCTACCGGGCTGTCAGGGTTTATTTAACACGTATCGACTTTTTGCCGCGCGACGTCCTCGACACGACATCGTGTTTTAAAATAACCATGGATGTCTATGGACGCTTTCACACATCACGACCATGACCAAGTGTGAAAGCGTCCATAAAAACCCATGAACATTTGAAAGCAAGAGGTTGTGTCGTGGACGGCACACGACTAAAAGTCGATACGTGTGAAAAGAGCTGAAGAGCACAAGCAGGCGACTCCTATGATCCGACCCGACCTCACAGGGTTGGGGCGCAGACCCCAGCCTGAACACTATCTCAATCGATCAAGACCCATTTTCATTGCCGTAATAGGGTTCCCGCCCCGTGCTTTCCTCCACATAATTGCTCCTCAAGGGTAGGGCCACATCGTTCACAGGTCTTCTCATTGCCAAGAGCTGAAGCCGCTGTCAATCCCTCCCATGAGAGCTGATGGCAAAACCATTGTCATGAGCAACTGTATATAATGCATAGTTTCACCGCCAGATGACAGCAGTTCATCTTTCCAAAAGTACCTCTCCGCCCCGAAAGAGGGAAGAACCCCCCCCCTCATGGCAGCAGAAGACGCCATCGCAGCGGAAAAAAAAGCCGGGGTCTCTACCTCGACTCCCACACCTCTTTCCCCGACGAAGATGCAGTGACTGTCACCTGCCCCAGCAGGCCCTAAAGCACAAACACTCAGGTCTGTTTGCAGCAACGCCTCCTCGTACTCCTCACCGTTGCGAGTGGGTGGGTGGGTTGGGGGTGAGGGGGATGGTAAGTAGATTAATCAAGTCATGACGACATCATCCCCACTCACCCCCAGCCTCCCAGCTGAGGAATGACACTGTCTTTCCCATTGGAACAAGGCTAAACACGCCACGACACGCCACGGGACGGACAACAGCGGCTGCTGGCGAGGCGGTCCCGTCCTCCCTTAACCCTTTCGGCCGACATGGTGATGCACTCGATGGCCCTCGTTCAGGCAAAAGAAATGAGGCGATGAATCGTTGCTGAGGAGGAGGCGGAGGCGGAGGCGGAGGAAGAGGAGGAGAAAGACTCCGGCCTGAAGGGAGGCTTGGCCGACCGGGACCCCTTGGGAAGTCATTCCCCACACACTCAAACACCCCCTTCAGAGGCGTAAAATCGTCTGCTCTTTACCAGACCACAACCGAATGGGCGTCGTCAAGTTTTTGTGGTCTCTAGGGGGAAAAAATCCAGCCCTTCCCCATGACGTAAACAACGCCAGCATCTGCACACAAACTGTGTAAACAAGGAACTTCGTGTGCGCACTGCTTGCCAGAGCGAGAATCCTCCACACCTGGTTTACTCAGCTTCGATCACTCTCCGACGGGCTTCTTACGTCTGAAATTGTCCAGGTGCAGTACTGGTCAATTAGTAATAAACGTCCCATTGACTTCGAGCGTAACGATACAAATGAAGGTAATAAAATTTGTCTACCGCGTTGGGCCCTTCCCGTCCAGTGCATCATCAACCCTAGCAAGAGCCCCCCTCCCTATCTGGCACTCACCAGCACCACCAAAAACATCAACACCAACACCATCGCCCCTCCTCCCCCGCCACGTGAGTACACCAGACAATTACGCATCACATCACGTGTTGCCTTCGTCATCCCGTGCAGCATCGGTCGGTCAGCTGGGAGACTGTGACGTCACTGCGTACAGTCGTCTCCCTTCCTAAGCGGCGTGACGGAATCGATAGACCCCCTACCCCTCCCTCCCTACCTCTTCTCCTTCCCGCCCGCCTCCCCCGCACGAGCAACCGCCACCGCCGCCGGCTGCAATCTTTGTCGCACCAGATATTCCAACCCATATATTCTACACAATTAAATCACAAGGAAAAAAAAAATTAAAGTAAGCAGTTATTGAGGCAGTTACATATATATAATATTTCGAAGTTGGATCCTTCCTTCAGGCTAGGTCTACCAGTCAATGGTCAGGTACATGGTTCTTTGGTTCAAATACAAAGGATTACAAAGGCGGAGCATGCCGACAGGAGACCTTTTGATCCATATCTAGGTCGGATGTATAAAAAAGAAAAAAAAATCATATTAATAATAAATTAAAACTATAATAATGTAAATAACAAATAAAATACATAAATAAATGCATAGGTATAGTTGAATAACAAACAAACAGGTAAATAGTAAATGATAATAAATTGACATAACTAATAATAAATGAAAATCAGACAGACAAATTATAACAAAACAAAAACAAATAATATAACATAAATTATAATCATTACAGCATCTTACTTAGGTATTTATCTAAATGATTCTTAAAGCTTTGAACTGAACTACATTGCACTACCTGTGCAGGAAGTTTATTCCATTCATTAACTACACGGTTGGCAAAGTTGTTTCTACCTACTTCCAAATTGAATCTATTTCCGGACAGTTTGAGACCATTGTTTCTTGTCTGATTCTCATTCAATGTGAAAATTTGGTCACTTTTGATGTTGTCAATTCCCTTTAAAATCTTAAAGACCTGTATCAAGTCACCTCTGAGTCTACGTTTTTTTTTTTTAGGGAAAACAGATTCATGTGCTTAAGTCGATTTTCGTATGATTTATTTTTGATATTTGGAATCAGTTTTGTGGCTCGCCGTTGTACTTTTTCCAGTCTGTCAATGTCTTTAATGAGATTCGGTAACCATACGGAAACAGCATATTCCAAATGTGGACGAACTAACGATTTATATAGCTTGTTAATGAGTGATGGACTTTTGAAATCAAAAGATCGCGCAATCAATCCCAGAATCTTATTTGCTTTCTCAGAGGCTGAAATACACTGCTTGGATGATTTGAGGTCGTTACTGATAATTACGCCGAGATCTTTTTCACTATCCACTTTTGTTAACGAATTTCCAAATAACTTGTAATCGTACTTACTGTTATTTTTACCTATGTGCATTACCTTGCATTTACTTGTGTTAAATTTCATTAGCCACTTTTCAGACCATTGCTGTAATTTATCTAAATCTTCTTGAATATCTAATTGGTTTGAGTGATCATTTGCCACTCCGCACAGTTTTGAATCATCAGCAAATTTGGAAACAGTAGATTTTAGTCCATGGTCTATATCATTTATATATACTATGAATAGAAGTGGCCCAAGAACGGAACCCTGAGGAACTCCACTTGCAACACTTTTCCATCCAGAAGTTTTTCCATTTAAAACAACTCTCTGATTTCGACCTTTCAACCAATTACTAGTCCAACCTAATAGGCTACCACTTATTCCATGCAAAGCTAATTTAGTAAGTAGTCTTTCGTGTGGGACGGTATCAAAAGCTTTTGCAAAGTCTAGATATATTAAATATATATTGTTTCTTTTGTCATAATTCGAGATAACTGTGTTGTAGAATTCGAGTAAGTTAGTCACGCAAGAACGTTTCCGTCTGAAACCATGCTGGCTATCATTTATCAAACGGTTACTTTCTAAATGATATTCGATAGCATCTCTGATGATAGTTTCCATTATTTTTCCTACGATCGAAGTCAAACTTATAGGCCTATAGTTATTTGGTTTCTTTTTGTCATAAATCACAGTACAAGTCTTTTCTGGAAAACACACACACACACACACACACACACACACACACACACATATTATATATATATATATATATATATATATATATATATATATATATATATATATATATATATATATATATATATATATATATATATATATATATATATAAGCGATCACACTGTGGGGCAATCAGAAATGGTTCAACCTAACAAGACACGACATTTAATGCCGTAGAGTTTCAAAACAGAGAATAACTGTCACATAAGATCAATTGCCAGAGCGTGATGCTCCTCGTCCAGGCCTGCTGCTGGTATTGGGTGGACATGACAGCGGAGGAGGAAGAGGGACGAGAACGAAGAGAGAGCAAAACAACCCAGAAAACAGGGAGATGAAATCGCGAAAGGAAAGTAACGCCAAAGGAGGCGAGGCAGAGGAGAGGACAACGAGGTGCGGGAGAAAACGGAGAGCAAAGAAAACGCTACACGAGAGGCGAGGAGGGATAGGGAGGAAACAAATGGAAGACATTAGATGAAATATGCAGATTGGGGGAGGAAAGCGAAGAGTGAAAGCAAAGAAAAACAGCTGGGAGAAGGAAAAGAAGGGTGCAGAAGGGGAGCAGACGTAGAGGAAATGAAGGTGGGAGTGCGAGTAGTTTAGGAAACAAGCGAGAGGATGCGGTAGCGGGGTCGAAGGAAGGCGAGTGGGGAAGGAGTAGGGGAGGAACAAAAGGCGGAAGGAAAGGCTGGCAGGTAGAACGGATGGCGAAAGGCAAGGGGAAAGGTAAGGCGAGGTAGAGGGTGGTGGAGGGGAAGGGCAGATCCAGGGATGGAGAAGAGGCGACAGGAACAGAGTGCTGCGGAGGAAGGTAGGAAAGAAAAAGGAGGGAAATTGGATGGGTCAGGGGAGCAACGGAGGGAGGAGGAAAACAAGCGACAGGAAAAAATGAAGGGGGTGACGGGGCGGAGAGTGAACATGAGGGAAAACACAATGGGAGACGGGGGGGGGGGGTAAGAGAAGCGAGAGGTAAGGCAGGGAATCAAATGGGAGGAGGAGCGGGGAGAGGAGAGACGGTGTGTGTGTGTGTGTGTGTGTGTGTGTGAGAGAGAGAGAGAGAGAGAGAGTGTGTGTGTGTGTGTGTGTGTGTGTGTGTGTGTGTGTGTGTGTGTGTGTGTGTGAGAGAGAGAGAGAGAGAGAGAGCCCGTGCCTGTGTATATACACACACATAAGGGGGAAGGAATGTTGTGTAGCAGCGGGGAAGGGGGAGAATCAGGTATACACTTTCTTTTTATTTGTATAATTCATTTGTTTATTTCTAATCCTCTATGGTCACAAGAGCGCCATAATGCTCCCACCTTTCCTTGCCTTGGGAGCATCTAGAACACAACTCCTATATCTCCTTGAGACGGGGAAACCCGCCTGCCTAAGACGCCGTTTGCGGGGGGTGTCTTCCCCAACGACGACCCCTCGTTCAGTTGAGGCAACCTTCCCCTCCCACTCCTCGATCTTGCAGCCCTCCCAAGGGTTGCCAGAGGAATCCAACGAGGAACCACCTAGTCCTTCCTTTACCCTTCCTTGCAGCTCACTAGGGGGTGATTGGTAAAAGGCTCCCTCCCTTCGGCGGGATTCGTTGGCTTAGGAAAACGAAGAAACCACTGTCGAGCGACGCCAGGTGGAGCACCTGACTCACTGGTTCCACTCCCGAGGGGAAGGGACGGCTGACAAATGGATGGAGAGGCCGAAGGGAGGGAGGGATGGAGGGAGGGAGGTGAGGGAGCAAAGATACAGATAGAGTGTGAGGGAAGGAGGGGAGGGAGCAAAGATTCAGGTTGAGGGTGGAGGAAGGAGGGAGAGAGGATGGAATGAAGAAGGGGAAAAAACGACGGAGAAAGAAGGATGCGGGGGAAAGAGAAGGAGGCAATCAAAATAGTTGAGGAAGACGGGGGTGAGGGGGAAGTGACGGAGATGTGGGAGGGATGAGAACGAGGCGTAAGAGGAAACGAATAAAGAAGAGGAACACCTTCAAGGAGGTAACGCACTTCCAACTCTGTTTTGGATTGCTCCGGACGATTCCATTCAGCAAATCAGGGGGAGGACCCCTATGGAAGGGATCTTCGTACAAGTTCCAGCCAACACAAGATAACTCAATCCACCCCAGAGGATGCCACACCATTATGGTTCTCCAGAAGAAAAAAACAAAATAAATAAATAAGAATAAATAAAATCGCACCCGAGGTTGCATGCACTCGCTGTCTCCGTTCCTCCACGGCCACACAGTATTGCCAAGAGCCGTGGAGGCTATCCTCGCCTGCCCACCAACAAACAAATTCCAACCAACCAACCCAGTCGACGTTCAGCGCAACGCCAACTAACACATATGCGACCAGTTTGAGGACCTTAACTGATAAACCGGGACGCCCCCCACCCCAACCACCACCACACGGGCCGTCCGTTCTATCTCCTTTAGCTCAGTACCGGGGAAGAGAGTAGACGGGGAGGGGACGGCGGAGAGGAGTTGTCCTTTCGTCTGACCGACATTACCTCGTGGTATTAGCCAGTAGAAAAATGACACAATATAGAGCGCCACTTGGTTTAAACCTAGGGACAGACTATTCGAAACCCTACACCCTTTAACTCCAACACCAACCCCAGACGTTCCTTGCACGCACGCACGCACGAAAGCATGCAGGGAGTGAGCGAGCGAGTAGGTCACGAACAAGACTCCTCATCTCCATTACTACTTACTCCCTCACTCCCACGCTTTTGTCTTCATCCTGTAACTAAAAAAAAATCCCCATATCCCTGTCCCTCACCCTTGTTACCCCATTATTCCTTTTCGCTCTCCCCCTCCTCCTCCTCCTCATCCCCCAAAGCGTCTGGATTGATCCGGACCGTGAGGAAGGTTGGAGTTAGAGAAGGAGGAGGATGGTGAATGAGCAGGGAATGAGGGGAAGGCAATGAAGAGGAGGGGGAGGGGAGAGGAGGAGGAGGAGAAGAGGAAGGAGGAAGAGGAGGGAGAGAGGACAGAGTAGGGGAAAAAGGAGGGTGAGGGGAAATGGGGGGAGGGGATGAAGATGAAAATGAGGAAGATGAAGTGGGGGCGAGGAGGAGGACGAGGAAGATCGAACTGCGTTTCCAACAATTCACATCCGCGTCTGTCCTCATGGACACAACATGGAGGTACCGAGAGGGAGATCAGGGAAAAGACAGGAGAGGGGGAAGGGGGGGGGCATGGAGGAGAAAGGAAAAAGAGAGAGAAGAGAGAAAAGAGAGAAAAGAGAGAAAGGAGAGGGGGAGAAGAGGAGAGGGAAGAGGATGACTACATGGAGGAGGAAGGGGGAGAGAGAAAGAAGAGAAGAAAGATGAGGAAGAGAAAAGGAAGTAGAAAGAGGAGACGGAGGGGGAAAGAGGAAGATGTGACGGAGGAAGAAGAGGAGAGGAATGAAAAAGAGGAGAGAAAGGAGGAAAAGGGGCAGAAGGAAACAATAGAAGAATGCCTTTCTTCCAAAGATAGAAAAAACCCGGGTCCTGGAGCTTTGAAAGAAAGGAGGGAAAACTGAGGGAGGGGGGAGAGATGAGAGGGGAAGTATATTGTTTTACCGGCGATAACCAGCGCTTCTATCCTTGAAGACAACATGGCACTGAAAAGGAGACAGTGAGGTTGTAAGAGATTTAAGAAGGGGAAGTTGAAATGAAGAACAGTAGAAGCTGGAAATTATCAGCATTATTTATATTTCGTGGAGATTGGTTGCCACCTATCAATGAACGATGGATGACTGACGGTGCAAAATTTGTTGTCATTACCACGCGCGGGGGAAAGGAATGGAGGAAACATCTACGGAAGACACGGATTGGGAGGACAGGACAGGGGAAGACCACGCCCCCCTCTTCCCCGGCGACTCCAGTCGGCTGCGGGGTCTGGGTCTGTGACTGCCGCAGCAGCGGGGATAACTACGAAATCTAGGGACGCGAAGACAAACTCTGTTTGTAGAACATCAAAGCGACGGCCCTTGCGCTGGTGAAGACGGCTTCCTTCATACTGGGTGGTCCTTTTCCCTTTCCTCGTGGCTTCCACCGCCAGGTGATATTCATCAGCACCGTGAAAAGCACCAAATACCGAAGACAACGTCTTGCCAACAAGTTCCAATAGAACCCAAGTCACAAAGATAATCTGACCGCTCGGCACTCTAGATGAGAAACCGAGCCTACAGCCAAGTATTCTGCAACGCGAGCCCCCGTGTTCCACCAATAAGAACAGCGTGACCTTCCCACAACTCCCCACCCCACCCCACCCCCGGTCCACACGCTATTACTCCATGGGGTGGGGTGGGGTGAGGGGAGGGTGTTGGTTCGCTCTTCAGCGAGAAGACAAGTTCGGCTACGATACACGCGCATCCACAAGTTCCTCCTGACATGGTCCCTCCTCGTACTACGCCGAGACCAACTGATTAATCCAACAACTCGACTGTGGAGCTGACCCCAAACCAGTTTTTCTGCCACAAAACCTACCGGCACGACACACCCAGCTGCAAGCAAGCAAATACAACAGAGCCGCGACCTAACATACCCTGGACCATTTGCAAGCCAGTCAGCCAGCAAGCAAGCACCACACAACCGATCCTTGCATGACCATAATTGCCCCCTTCCACCCACCCATCCCAAAATAACGCGGAAAACGGCACGCAAGCATGCACTCTCGCACTCCTGCAGTCCTAGAGCGCCTCTGGTCCAACCGGCTCCTTATTAATGAGTTTGAAGAACTCCTGGTGTACCTATGACCATGGATTGCTGTTGGCATTTACAGGCTGCTGCTACGCGCAAAGGTATGTTTACAGGACTCACAGAGCAAGAGGACGGGTGTTCTGATATTACTGCTACTGCTGTAGTTGTTCTTGTTGCGGGCAGGGCACAACCACCACTATAGGTAAGCGCATGCGTGCGAGCGAAAACGCACTCACGCTTTGCAAATTGCAACCATGGGCATTCTACAAAAAGGTGCAAGTGCACCACCATTTTAGGACGAATGAGTATGGGAGATATGAGGGAAATGGGACCCTGGAAATCTATCAGTACCAGAGTCTGCACAACCTATCCACCTCCAATCTTCTTTTTCCTCTTTCCGCACTGCTACACATACAATACATACCTCCTCACCCACCTTACGCATTTTCCGTTGTACCTTTCAGCCATATTCCCGTTACATCGCTACTGTAGGAATAAGTAGCCCCCCACAAGCTTCCCTCACTCGCATTCACCCTGACAGCCTCTACATTACTCACCGTGCCTCCCAACTCGGCCCTTCCCACCCTCAACATGATACTCCCCCTACATATGTCCATTTCCTCTACTCGCTCAACCCGACTCTTCTCGCCGGAACGGAACACTGCGCCCGTGGCTAAGCGCCCTCCGGTTGAATGGGACCATAAGAGAGCACAGGGGTCGTGCGCTTGGCCATTTGAACACCACCTGAGCTTACTTACCAACATCCGAAATCTTCGGAAATTTGACAATTTCGTCCGTCGGCCACGCAATCCAAAGAAATAAAAGAAAATGCCCCCCACCCACTCCCGACTCCGCAGGACGACTTTTTCGTTACCACGTACGAGGCTGCCGACCCCTTGTCTCCGGAGACGCCCCTTCCTCGGCCGAAGACAATGGCGCTGGTCAAAACAAAACCTCTGAGAAGGGCGAGGGTGGAGGAACACCCCATGCCTACTGTCGTTACTATGCTCTTTTCACACGTATCGACATTTCGCCGTACGCCGTCCACAACACGACGTCATGCTCTCGAATAACCGTGGGTATCTATGGAAGCTTTCAAGCGTGGTAGTGACGCGTGAAAGCCTCCATGGACACCCATGTTTATTCCTGAGCACGGCGTTGTGTCGTGGACGGCGCATGGAGAAAAGTCGATACGTGTGAATCGAGCCTTAGCCGTCACCCTCATGGCGGAGTGACATAGCCTGGCGTTGACCAGAATAAAATATCTCATGGGCGTCACAGTGCCAAAGATGTTAAAAGCCAAAGGCACCGCTACCAAACATGTCCCTCCTTACCATGCCGTCTTCCCTCGTCCCTCTGCGTCCTAATCTTTTCCGAAGGGGCCACCCAGTGTCTCCACTTCTTTCCCGCCACTTTGCGTCCCAACGACTTGACGGCGGCGTCTTCAAAAGCCACCACACTCCTGAACACACACTGTCATGACACGGGTCGCAGGTGGCATCTTACCGGCCCCTCTCTGCTCATCGTCCAATTTTGTGTAGACTGGATTCAGTCTAACATCTGATCCTGGTGACACAGTTGTTCTTCGCCGCTGTCGCCGTCACCATGGCATTTATCTTTGACAACGAGAGTAAGAAAGCAAAACCGTAGAGAGTATCATGAGGCACATGCACGCAAAAGCTGGATTAAGACACTGCTTTGGCAACGGAGAGTAGGAACGCTATTCACCATTCGAGTGTGTCACACCAAAAATTGCTCACTCCCTTTCCCTTTCCTCGTGCCACGTCATATCAAAGAACCCCCCTCCCTCGCCCTGTCATGAATGTCCCTAGGATCTGTGTGTCATGCTAAAATGCCTTCATTTATCATGCGTCACAATAGCCCACCCACGACCGCCTTTCATTACATCCTGGAGTGCCATGGCAAACCCTTACTCCCCATTCTATATGCAAACCCAAGACAAACCAAATCAATGGCTTCTCCCTCCCTCGAGTACCACGACCTACAAGAACCCTCTACTCTATCCCCTGCTGTGCCAACGCCACGACAGAACCCAAGTTCCTTTTCCTCGTCCCATAGGTACGTCGACTGAGTAAAAAGAATGTTTATCACTTTCATCTTCTACTGTCCCGTTCTACTACTTTAACACCTCTAGGACCTCAACTTCAGTGCAATGTTATCCCCAACGATAAAACGCTGGCTACAGAAACACACACACACACTCCTCATTACATGAGTCATCTTACTGTGATGGAGGGTGGGTAGCCGGGGTGGGGTGGGGTGGGAGACTGTCCCTTCCCAACCAGGATGCCACACCAGACCCCAGAGTCATCGCTGACGTCATCCCATCCCTCCCAGAGCCAAGCATCCCTCCCGGGCAGACACTCAGACTGCTCGATGCCATGCGATTCTATTCTGGTGCCACGAGAGATTGAGATGTTGCCCTGATTCATCCTGAACGACTACTAAACATTTTAAAGGGGACAATCCCATCACCCCTCCCACCTCCGAGGGGGTTGTTCCTCCTGAAGGAAGTGAGTGTAACGACAGGTTTCGAGGATAAGCGACAGCCCAGGGACAGTTGCCACACTGAAATCTAGTGTATCATCTAGTCTGCACCTTTGTGGGGGTAGACGACGCCATCCACACCCAGCCAGCCAGCCAGCCTGTCTGGTTGCGCGGTTGAAGACTTGGAGAATGAATGGATTCTTAACTAGTCATCACAAAACAATTCGCTCGTTAACTCAGCCTCTGGCGCGGCGGGCGGGTGGACCGACAGTGTGGCTGTGTTGTTCTTGGCCATGTTGCAGCGTTCCAACAACGTACGTAACTCAGCTGGTTACGTTAACTCCAGCCTGCCTACCTGCGCACACAGCCTCGAAACACTTCAGTAACCTTCTTCACCCCCAGAAAGAAACTACTCGCGCCGCACACTCAACGGGTTGCGTGTGACGACGTCCAGCGAAATAATTTCATGGGGCTTTCATCCTCTGCGTCATCGGCAACACGCCACTTCTGCAGTGTCCCCTTAGCGCACGTAGCATTGTTGTAAATTAAATTATTAATCTTGGTCAAAACAATTATGTATGTCGATTGTAATCAAATTATATATTGTAAATATTATGTCACATACGAGGATGGCCATTATATTATAGAATGTATATGTAAAATTATTTGCATACTCCGTGCAATGCATTAATATATTCACTGTGTATATTTATGTCATGGCGGACGGGCAATACAATATAAAGTTCCGAAAATATTTGAATTTCCATTAATCCATCACTCATGGACGATACCACATACCATGATGTGGTAACTGTCCACATCAATTCACTCCCTCACGCGAGACAGGACGAGGCTGCCCGCCCGTCCATGGTTCATCCATAAAAAAAAAAAAGTAAAGAGGGAGAGGTACCTGGTCAAGGGACACGGAGAAGATAATGAACTCGACCATAATGTGGTCACGCAGAAAAAAAATAAAAATAAAAAAATAAACACAAGGAAGCAAGCGCGGGTCGGAGAACCCGACGGCTAAGGATCGTTTCACACATATTGACTTCGCCGTGCGCCGTCCACGACACGACGTCGTGCTCTCAAATGACCATGGGTGTCATGGACGTTTTCACACGTCACGACAATGCTTGAAAGCTTCCATAGACACCCACGGAGAAAAGTAGACTTGTGTGGAACGAGCCTAACGACAGCCCGTATTTCGTCTTCGTATCCTCTGCCCGAGATGTGCTTGAACAAGGTCTATATGGACCTTGGGCTTGACGATCCTCGGCGGCGACGGCGGACGCGCGCCATCTTTTATCACCACCCAATTCCATCGTTTCTACAGGGCGTCACTCCGACGCAACAGTCTCGAACTACTTCAGAACAAGGGCCATAAGCGAGAGAGAGAGAGAGAGAGAGAGAGAGGGGAGAGGGGAGTGTGTGTGTGTGTGTGTGTGTGTGTGTGTGTGTGTGTGTGTGTGTGTGTGTGTGTGTGTGTGTGTGTGTGTGTGTGTGTGTGCGCGCGCGGCACTTGGTAAGCCGTCTTGACCAAGTGAAACGTCGCCTCCTTCAAATTCGAAGTCCACCTCTTTCCTTTCCAGCTGCCGTCCAATTTAATCACCAATCTTTGGGTATGTATTTTCGGATCACATGAAGAATCGTCACACCCAGACTTCGACAGAGTGACAATTCTTCATGTGGGTCATTCTGGGTTTACGATTCTTCGGTTGTATAAGTTGATGACAATAAGCATAACCCCTATTCAACCTAACCTAACTCATAATATTGACTCCACTGTTGACATTCTTTATGTGGGCGTTCTGGGGTGACAATTCTCCATATGACCCGTATTTTCATGGCAGTATACCCTAGACACGTGATAATCCTCCCCTCCGACGGACAGGATGACCTCCATTTGTCGGAGGCGCTACTCCATGTTCAAGGAACCCCCTCAGTACCGGTGGATGGTTTACCTCTTATCCCGCCAGCCCATTCATGGTGCTACGCGGCACTCAAACTTCCCCTCGGTGCCATGGGGTGTATGATGACCCGTCTAACTAAACCGCCTTCCATCCAGGGTGGCATTTCCTTGTAGGCTCACTCCCGTCAAGTTATGCCATTCATATCCGGAGCGCATGCGTGCCCATGCATGAGTTCTCGCGAACGCACACAAACACACACACAATGCCCTCGGCTGTTACGACACCGGTGCATGCCCAAACCCCCCCCCCCCAACCCCGTTGTCAAGAACGCGACCGCCGAAAGCCCCGATGTTCCGCCCCAAGGTCACGCAGGATGTGACATCAAACCACACCGTAATCTCCCTCTCTCCCTGCACCTCACCACCGGATCCCTCCTCCTCTTCCTGTGGCGCGACTTTGCGCAGCGTCATAACTTAGGTGACCGTGAAAGACTTACGACGACCCTGGGAACAGTTTTTCACTACTTACAACAACCTCCGGCTTGGAGAACTCGTGGAACATTTCGCTACTCTTGCAAGCCCTTCGTCACACGAAGACCTCGCCTTCAGCACAATAAGGGCAATTCACAAGTCACATTTGGGAACAGAACTTATTCCCATTGAACAGCAACACAAGGTCGTTCAAAACCTGCCATGCCTCCGCATTTCTTTCAGGGCAACGCATACACACACACACACCGACTCGAATTGCGATAAGTCCACCTCGACAACGATGGGTATCGTGCAGCGCGCGCGTGCCCTCAAGCTCCCACCCCCAAGCCAGGTCTCAAAGGCACGAGCGCCCCTGATTGCTTATCAAAAGAAACCCTGAACTTCTACCTCATCCACTCCCGGGGCATCACTTCGAGGACGCACCTCTGACATATTGTTCTGGCCAACAAATTCATCTCACTTAGTTCTAGAGATGACCGAGTGATCCCCGGTTTCTGTGTTCGAGTTGTTCGTCCGAAATACGGTACTTCGATTCCCAACCATCTGTGGGGGATACGACTACCCCATGCAGGATTCCCACCTACCCAGATTGGGGAACCACCACGACACCTTCGGGCAAAACAACACAGCCTCGTAGCGGCCTCAACCCATCTCCCCCAGAAGAACTCGAAGGTTAGCTCTGGCTCCGAAAACATTGTTTACCATTAGACTCGAGACAAACGCTGCGCAGATACGTGATCAGGATTCGAAGTAAATAGACATATGCCTGCCCCCGATGGCTAACAATCTCGTCTATGCGTTATGACGCCACGAACCGTCAGACTGGTTTCGTGATTTCCCTTGGATCGGGTCAGGTCAGGTCAGGTCACAGCGATGTGACGTCACAAGGAAGACCTCCCTCCCCTGCTTGAAGACAAATGCTTATCAGATTCCGACTAACCGCGCGGTAGCTCAGTGGATACACTCATGAGCATGTGGTCGTGAGTTCGATCACCGGAACCTACTGTAGGTTTGTTACGTCGGTTACCGACAGCCCTGGCCAGGCCGGGAGAAATCCCAACGTCGGCCTTAAAGAATGAAAATAAAAAAGTCTGTTTGCCGCAACTGACGGGGCTTTGCCCTACCAAGGGTTTCTCAGTTCCCACTATGTGGTACTGGGATGATGAGAAAAGAACATAGGACGGAAATTGTCTTCGTCGAACACAGGCAATGGAAAACATTATGGAGACTCACGGGTACTGGCCTACAACGTCCTACTGGAAAGACTAGCTGCCGCTTTACAGATCCCCGAAAAAAAAAAAACTGCGGGTGGAGGGGAAGGAGGGTAGCTCCAATTTCCGTAATATTTTTCAATTAAGAATCAGGGGGAAACGGGAGAACCTGGGTAGCTCCACCAAACAAGATCATCGGGGAGTAACTAACCCGAACACGCCGAGTTGACAGACTACTGCTTCGAGAGAGAGAGAGAGAGAGAGAGAGAGAGAGAGAGAGAGAGAGAGAGAGAGAGAGAGAGAGAGAGAGAGAGAGAGAGAGAGAGAGAGAGAGAGAGAGAGAGATAGAGATAGAGATAGAGATAGAGATAGAGATAGAGAGAGAGAGAGAGAGAGAGAGAGAACAAGAACTTCAACCAGCATCTCGCTGGAAGATAGATAGTACGGACACGCCGACAAATCCTCACAATACACTTGTTGGTTATAAATTAAATCCGCGTGCATGAATCACAATGCACTTTCACATTTATAACTTCCAGTTACAACTTATTACACATGCATTCACATTAAACAGTATAAACAAAACGTAATTTAGTCTAAGCGGATGCAGTGGCCTACAGCATTGCGGAAGTCTGGTACAAACACTGAAGGAGATGAGGCGAGGTATCCGGTCTCCCTCACCGTTTCCAGGTTATATTCGCACCATTTGATGATTTTATTCATCTTACGGGGATGCAACCAAAGTGAAGGAACTAACGACGTTAAAAAAATGGAAGAACACCTCTCAGGTTATGGTATTTAACACTAAATTTTTTCACAACTTACACAATATTGGTGTGTTGAAAGAAGTCTCAAAACCAAGTCTTAGTTATTGAAATGACATCTCTTTCAAACCGCTGGAATGGTATTCACAATGACGAATCAATTGGTTTGAGGGGATGTATTCTTTATTTCCAATAAGGGGGTGGGCATTTCTCTTGTGAACATGTTTGTAAGATTGTTCACACAAGACCACACAGAAAATGATAAATCACCGTAGCCAACACGACAACAACATCGCACGGCGATAGTCTTTTGTAAACCCAAGTCAACATATGACTCAGCTTCTAACCTAAAATAACCTAATCTGACATGGCATGACCTGACCTGACCCAACCCGACCTCGCCCGGCGATGTACATTATCTCGGCACACGCCTTGTGCTTCCTCGTTCCAGAGGGCATCCTGGTTTTAGCTCACCCAAGACAGACTGACTACCCTTTCTCTCATCTTGAGCTCACCCACTGTAGTGGTAGTCTTGGCGTTGCTGGAAGAAAGAACACCCCTTCGCCTACTTCTCATAAAGGCATTAAACTTAATCATGTTTGGTCGTCGTGGGAATCAATCGGGACTTCTCCGATCACAACCTTGTCGTGTCTTCAACCACCAGAATAATGGAAATGTACGGGGAAAGCCAAATAGATGTCCAAGTGTCAACCGACAGTGGTTGAAATTGCTACCACTTAAGTAAGCACTCTTATACGGATGACCAACAGATATTCTTATCTACTACCATCCCTCCATTCTCCTGCACTTCCAAAAAATTCGCATTCAACACTTGTGCTTCTCTTGGGCACCACAGTTTCCTAAAGGACAGGAGTAGAAACACTGGTGTTATTGACAATCAAAGAGAAAATACACTGAAGCAGGAGGCGGAGTATCGCACATACCTGTGGTCACTCACCACGCCCCACAACACTTGCCCCACACCCCCGACATCGTCGATACCTCCCCACCCCCAAGCCTCGTAGCTCGCCCATACCTCCATGCCCCACTGTTGCCACAACCACAACAACAACAATATACCAGTCCAATAATCGGGGAGGGGAACACCGACACATTTCCACTCGCCTCGTCCTATTGCTTAATTCCACGGATGCTTTGAGAAATTCCAACGCTGCCGCCCCGTAAATGCGTACTGTGGACACCTTAGGACCATTTGCACATATATAACACATCCCCTTCAAACCGGGGCTGCTTAAGAACCCCATCCCCACAAACCTCTGTTGAACGAAGTCGTCCTCCAGCATTTGCGAGAACAATTGCAACCAGGAAGTTAAATTAATTGAAGTTCAAATACTTGCCCCAGTGCCGCTGCAGCTGACAATATTTCCCAGCATCCTTGGGGTCAGAACGCCGCAAACCCCCCCCCCCCCTGAAGCATCGACTGCATACATTCCACCAAATGTATAAACGACAGAGGTGCTATTATAATTTGCTTGGTGGTGAAGGGGACCCTTGCTATAGCGTCTACTATGGTATTCTGTTCAATATTAATGATATCCAGGAAAATGACCCACCGTTCCCATGACAACGGCCAACCTCTTGAAGAACCACCCATGGCGTGTTGCAGCATATCCACCGCACTTGATCCCAACACAGTCTACCAGTTTCAAATAGTATTCTTCGATTTGTCTCATGCGCTAGCTTCTCTCACACACAACACGTCCTCAGTGGCAATGTTTCGGCTCCTCCAGGGCCAAGAAACCAGCTGTTCTCAAGTAGCAACCTGGTATCGCACTAACATCAACCATCCCTGTTCCCCTTTTTACAAAACATAATATGCTATGGGTAGTTGCCCACCACGGCATCTCTGGTTCATAGATGATAGTGTATAGTACTTGTTTGAGAATACAAAAAAAAGAAGAGAGACCTCAAGGGTTCAATGAACACTGACGTTACTCACAAAGCTACTTTAGCAAGTAATACACGATCCTAAATAGAGTGGCCACAAATCACAAAGATACAAGGTTACCTTCTAAACACAGCTGCATCACGCTAAAATGGAACAAAATTGTAAGGAACAAACAGTCCCTAAGTGGTAAGCACGAGTTCGACACGTTTCCATACAACCCGGATCCCACTAAACAAAACAACAAGATAATATTCCAAATAATTCCATACACAAAACATTCTTACCTTAAAATATCAGGCAGGATCCAAGCTACACCCACAATGCACGATGTTTTGATATTTGCTGGTAAATTAAGCACTAGCTAAGGCCACTAGAACATTATCTTTTATTTCCTGAGGTACAAGTCACAACTGCAGCGGCCAAAGATCTTACTCTACACACTGACAAAGTATACTGCCTGCCTCAGAATTTGTGTGACTGTCGAGTGGTGGCGGCAGAGCCAGGTTCCTGGGAAAACATATCGTACATGTAAATACTTGACAGGTATTTATCAATTCACCTCTTTCTTCATTAAGACTGGTGACATACAGATGTTTTAATAATTGTGTGATTATCCCGTGATTATAAGTAGTAATAAAAATGTTCCTGCCTCATGATATTCCAGGATTGAGCTCCACGTCTGGCACATTGGCCGGGATACCCGCGGATGTCTGGGGTTAAAGTCCATCCGTGGTTTAAACACGCTGCAAGATATTTATGACTACATGTGGATATTAGTAACAAAATATTCCTTAAGTATATCCAGAAAACTAATGGTAATACAGTGAGGTGTGGGTTAATTTCTCAGATACAGTTTCTGATTCTTTGTCTTGGGTGCGGAGTGCATTATATTTAATGTTACCCCTAGATATAGAAAACGAAGCTTTCAACAAAGACTTTGGTTAGGAGGGTGACTAGGGGAAATGAAGGGTTTCCAGACATGTTTCTCAGCTTCGACGCTGGCACCAAGAAAGGAAGGGACACAAAGGAAGCTTGGAAAGGTGGTGGTGGAAATTTGCAGTTGTAAAACAAATACAGAGAAGTTAACGGTGGAGATGAAAGGTAAAAGGTTAGCGTCAAGCCCCTAATATTGGCAGTTTTCTTTATTAATTAATGAGCTAAAGAAAGTAAGAATCAACGGCTCACTGCAGTATCGACTGATACAGCTAGAAGTAAAGTAGTAGAAAACAATAGACTAATATCTCCACTTGGAAAATGTTACGATCCTGAACGTGAAATTATACACAGATAACATAAAGTGTAAAATGATAATTGTGCTACATTGTAGAAATAACTTGGCCCATTTGAGAAGGCTGTCTTGAAGGAGGTCAAACGATGAACACCGAGAAATAAGAATCACTATCCAATCACACGCCACTAAGCAAACAATAGAATATATTTTTCCATCATGTAAATCACATGAGAAGGAAGATGATTGGATTAAGATATACATAGCATTTCTTTATGGTTATTAAATTCGATGTGTATCTGGCTAAACTTATCTTGTAAACCTTACACCTGGTTTTTGCCAAGTTCAGTCAGATTCAGGTTCTCAATGTGTCTACAATTACGTGCTTCGCTTTTATTTTGTTTACGCCGTCTGTACATTTACAATTCCTGTCATTTTCATGTGCAGTGTACCCTTCGTATATTTTATTCCCACCCACACAATGAAACATCGGTTCTAGAAATAT
The DNA here is from genome assembly GCF_046742065.1 of Oratosquilla oratoria. Taxonomy (NCBI): domain Eukaryota; kingdom Metazoa; phylum Arthropoda; class Malacostraca; order Stomatopoda; family Squillidae; genus Oratosquilla; species Oratosquilla oratoria. The sequence continues at coordinate 11,961,021 of NC_134779.1, read as the reverse complement.
ATAACTGCGTCGATTCATGTTTTGCTAATAGGAAGTATACCATACTAAAATGTTTGATAGAAGTGTTGTCATTCATCGTCTAAAGAAACATAA
>NC_134779.1:11948428-11955928 GCF_046742065.1 Oratosquilla oratoria | reverse complement strand
GGAGATGGAGATGGGAGATAGAGAGATATAGATAGATAGATAGATAGATAGATAGATAGATAGATATATAGATAGATAGATAGAGAGAGAGAGAGAGAGAGAGAGAGAGAGAGAAGAGAGAGAGAGAGAGAGAGAGAGAGAGAGAGAGAGAGAAGAGAGAGTGAGTGAGAGAGAGAGGGGAGAGGAGGGAGGGAAGGAGGGAGGGAGGGAGGGAGGGAGGGAGGGAGATGAGAGAGAGAGAGAGAGAGAGAGAGAGAGAGAGAGAGAGAGAGAGAGAGAGAGAGAGAGAGAGAGAGAGAGAGAGGAGAGAGAGAGAGAGAGAGAGAGAGAGAGAGAGAGAGAGAGAGAGAGAGAGAGAGGGAGAGGGAGGGAGGGAAGGAGGGAGGGAGGGAGGGAAGGAGAGAGAGAGAGAGAGAGAGAGAGAGAGAGAGAGAGAGAGAGAGAGAGAGAGAGAGAGAGAGAGAGAGAGAGAGAGAGAGAGAGAGAGAGAGAGAGAGAGAGAGGAAGGGAGGGAGGGAGGGAGGGAAGGAGGGAGAGAGAGAGAGAGAGAGAGAGGTGGGGGAGGAAAAAGAATGACACAGAAAGAAATACAAAGATATATTTTAGAAATAATGAAAGAGGTGTGTGTGGGGGGGTAATTGAACAAAGAAAAATAAAGAGAAAGACAAAGTGAGAAATGGAAAGGGAGAGGAAGGTGGGGAAGGATATAGGGAGTGGTATGTGCGTCTTTCCTTCTCTCCCTAGTGGCCAAGAATTTCTTTGTTTCCTTGGCCGATACCACCACATCGACCATTTCTCCTCCTCCTCCTCCTCCTCCTCCTCCTCCTCCTGTCGAGGCCAAATTTCTGTCCCGATCACATTAGTGGATTATGTGTAAATCCCCGCCTCCCTTCCACTCTGTTTACTGAGCTGCCTCGGCCCTGACATCCCTCCACCTTCCTCCCTCACTCTCCCGTGTTTCAATCGGTTGAATGGAATATCCGTCGAAGGAGGCAACGAGAAAGGAATTATTCTCAGGTGGGGTTCGTTTCAGTCAGGCTTCGGACCCTGGAAACTAGTGTCCGGTTTCCGAAGCTAAGGGGGAGGGTGGGGGACACCCTTAGACACCCCATAGACACCCACGGTTATTTGAGAGCACGACGTCGTGTCATGGACGGTACACGGTGAAAAGTCGCCGCGACTCCGGACACTGCCGTTACGGACCTAGAGGTCGCCGCTCAGAGAACATTCTCGGCGATAGTGAGACTGCCGTTACTATCCTCATCTCTCGAGATCGGCATAAGAGTACGGGCGAGCAAGATTAGGGGAACCACTTCACTCCAGCTGCCTAAATGATAATAATGATACATACATACATATACCAAAGGCTTTTCCCCCTTTACACGGTAGGTAGCCAAAAGACAAAGGCATAAAAACCTCTCCTACCCATTCCATCCCCTACATACTCCACTCCCTTCTACCCTCTTCCATCCTCTTATCTTGGCACCTCCTGGGTGACGGGTTATCCCTGCATCTTGTCCACTGCCCTGAGTCAGAAGCAGTTTCGCAAGACACAGCACATCCACAGCAAGGCCACTTCATTAAATCGGTGACCACTCCTCTCCCTCCCCTCATGCAGAAAAGGAGAAGACGGGGAGAAATCTCTTCGGGCTTCGTCAATTTATTTCTCATACATATTCCCTCACCCCCATCCCTCACCCACTCCCCCTCATGCATCACAACATCATCCATACACAACTCTTCTCCATTCACCCCTATCTTCCCGTCCTCTCCCGTCCTTCCTCAACATCTATCCATCCATCTCATCCTAGGACGCCCCCTCATGTTCACTTCTTCCACCTCTGCCTTCCGCACCTCTTTTTACAAAGGATTACAAAGGCGGAGCATGCCGACAGGAGACATTTTGATCCATATCTAGGTCGGATGAAAAAAAAAAAAAAAAAAAAAGATATATAAATACACATACATATACATATATATATATATATATATATATATATATATATATATATATATAATATATTAATATTAAATTTAAACTATAATAATGTAAAAATAACAAATAAAATAAATAAATAAATGCATAGGTATAGTTGAATAACAAACAAACAGGTAAATAGTAGATGCTTATAAATTGACATATAACTAATAATAAATGAAAATCAGACAGACAAATGATAACAAAACAAAAACAAATAATATAACATAAATTATAATCATTACAGCATCTTACTTAGGTATTTATCTAAATGATTCTTAAAGCTTCGAACTGAACTACATTGCTCTACCTGTGCAGGAAGTTTATTCCATTCATTAACTACACGGTTGGCAAAGTTGTTTCTACCTACTTCCAAATTGAATCTATTTCCGGACAGTTTGAGACCATTGTTTCTTGTCTGATTCTCATTCAATGTGAAAATTTGGTCACTTTTGATTTTGTCAATTCCCTTTAAAATCTTAAAGACCTGTATCAAGTCACCTCTGAGTCTACGCTTTTTTAGGGAAAACAGATTCATGTGCTTAAGTCGATTTTCGTATGATTTATTTTTGATATTTGGAATCAGTTTTGTGGCTCGCCGTTGTACTTTTTCCAGTCTGTCAACGTCTTTAATGAGATTCGGTGACCATACGGAAACAGCATATTCCAAATGTGGACGAACTAACGATTTATATAGCTTGTTAATGAGTGATGGACTTTTGAAATCAAAAGATCGCGCAATCAATCCCAGAATCTTATTTGCTTTCTCAGAGGCTGAAATACACTGCTTGGATGATTTGAGGTCGTTACTGATAATTACGCCGAGATCTTTTTCACTATCCACTTTTGTTAACGAATTTCCAAATAACTTGTAATCGTACTTACTGTTATATTTACCTATGTGCATTACCTTGCATTTACTTGTGTTAAATTTCATTAGCCACTTTTCAGACCATTGCTGTAATTGATCTAAATCTTCTTGAATATCTAATTGGTTTGAGTGATCATTTGCCACTCCACACATTTTTTGTATCATCAGCAAATTTGGAAACAGTAGATTTTAGTCCATGGTCTATATCATTTATATATACTATGAATAGATGTGGCCCAAGAACGGAACCCTGAGGAAACTCCACTTGCAAACACTTTTTCCATCCAGAAGTTTTTCCATTTAAAACAACTCTCTGTTTTCGACCATTCAACCAATTACTAGTCCAACCTAATAGGCTACCACTAATAGGCTAATTTAGTAAGTAGTCTTTCGTGTGGGACGGTATCAAAAGCTTTTGCAAAGTCTAGATATATTAAATCTATATTGTTTCTTTTGTCATAATTCCAAACCATCATCATCATCATCACCATCATCATCATCATCATCATCATCATCATCATCATCATCATCATCATCATCATCATCATCATCATCATCATCATCATCATCATCATCATCATCATCATCATCATCATCATCATCATCATCATCATCATCATCATCATCATCATCATCATCATAGTAATAATAATAATAATAATAATAATAATAATAATAATAATAATAATAATAATAATAATAATAATAATAATAATAATAATAATAATAATAATGATGCTAATAGTAATAATAATAATAGTAATAATAGTAATGATAATAATAATAATCATAATAATAATGATAATAATAATAGAAATAATAATAATAGTAATAATAGTAATAATAATAATAATAATAATAATAATAATAATAATAATAATAATAATAATAATAATAATAATAATAATAATAATAATAATAATAATGGTAGCAATGATAATGATAATAGTGATGATAATAAAAAAATTATAATAATGGCAACAATAATGATAGTAATTATAATAATAATAGTAATAATAATAATAATAATAATAATAATAATAATAATAATAATAATAATGATAATAATAATAATAATAATAACAACAATAATAATAATAATAATAATAATAATAATAATAATAATAATAATAATGATAATAATAATAATAATAATAATAATAATAATAATAATAATAATAATAATAATAATAATAATAATAATAATAATAATAATAATAATAATAATAATAATAATGCTAATAATAATTATAATAATAATAACTATAATGATAATAATGGTAACAATTATCAATAATGATAATAATAATAATAATAATAATAATAATAATAATAATAATAATAATAATAATAATAATAATAATAATAATAATAATAATAATAATAATAATAATAATAATAATAATAATAATAATAATAATAATAATAATAATAATAATAATAATAATAATAATAATAATAATAGTAATGATAATAATAATGATAACTTTGCCCTATGTGCTGGGAATTTCAGGGCAAATGCCAGTTAAACGTAGCAGTTGTCATCATTCCAAACGATGGAAAAATCCACCTGATCCCCTACCGGCTGCCAGCACGGAAAGGGGAAAGGTCTCGACGAGTGTGACCCTGTTGGGGGTGGTTGGGGTGGGGGTGCTGCTCATCCCAAGGAACGACGAGTCGTCTAATGCTATGAGACAACTCACGGACACGAAGTCCAATGGATTCGGCTGAAAAGTAGTGGAAAAAAAACGAAAGAAACGAGAAAAAATGTTGCATTTTCTAAGTCTAGGAATCCTTTCCCCATTGTGAGGCTTTAGCCTAAGTCCATTTTCATTTCGGAGGGCCACATCTGCTGTTCCTCCTGTCTCCCCTTCTCACCCCCCACCCCAACCCCGTCAGCTCGTCGTATCGATGGCGCGACTCTCGGTTCGATCCGCTTTATCCAAGGACATCAGAGGAGAGAGGAGAGCGAGAGAAAGAGAGAGAGAGAGAGAGAGAGAGAGAGAGAGAGAGAGAGAGAGAGAGAGAGAGAGAGAGAGAGAGAGAGAGAGAGAGAGAGAGAGAGAGAGAGAGAGAGAGAGCGAGAGAGAGAGAGAGAGAGAGAGAGAGAGAGAGAGAGAGAGAGAGAGAGAGAGAGAGAGAGAGAGAGAGAGAGAGAGAGAGAGAGAGAGAGAGAGAGAGAGAGAGAGAGAGATGTTACTTTAGTGTGCGGTCTACCAGATAATTTGCATTTTAGCGTCGCGGTCTACCTGCACTTTTACACTTTAGCGTGTGGACTACCTGGCCTTTTTACACTTTAGCAGTGTGCAGCCTACCTCCACTCTAAGAACTTTATATTACAGGATGATAAAAACAAATTGAATAATACTGAATAATCATTATGGTGGAGTTCATTGGTGCTACATAACCGATACAAACATTTTAACTTAAATATTTTTATTAATGATACACACTTCGTATATCACTTAGGAATGCCACAAACAAATTTGCTGCATCTTTTCTCAGCACTTTCCAACAAATCTTGCCTCGTCAATTTGAATGGGGTTGTCGTTTGTTCCAACCGTCTTACCCTGGTGATGATGATAAATGATGGTTCCACGCACCTCTCTGCACATATTAAACCAGTCAGTTATCGTACTGGAAGACTTTCCTGTTAAAGTCAATGCTGTATTCGTATTCCATTACGAAAATGATCACCAGTTCTAAAGAGAGAGAGAGGAAAAATAACCTGGTGGAGTCTTTACGGTCCGGGCCACTCCAAGCGGCACCGAAGGTAGGCCGATTTGGAAGTACACGGCTAGATCCAGGCGACTTCTATCCATCTAAGAAAGAAATGTCTGCCCATATCCAACATCTTCGACCAGCCCTTTAAAGCCTGTTGGTACTTTTCCTTTTTCTCAGACAGCCGCGGGATTATTCTATTTATCTCCAAGGTCCTCTTTCGGGAGCGAAAGTGGGGGCAGGGAGAGAAAAGGACTGTAGCCGTCGATGTATACGTGAATGGGCTGGAAGGCCTTGTCCATACCATCACCCTGTAGTCCAGAAGGTGAGGAGTCTATGCCAGAAGGCGCGTATCTGCGGCCGAAGCCGTCACCTTTGACTTATGCGATTGGACTGTTGGTAATTAACAACCAATGGTAGGAATCGGAGAAAGGTGCGAATTCGAACCTACAACTAAGTTAATACGAGACCAGTACGCTCTCAATGACACCAACAATGCACTACAGTTCACAGGCAAATGGTGTTGCTTCAGGTTTCCGACCCGCGGGGTGCTCTCAGGAGCATAGCTTCCGACTCCAGGAGGCAGAACCCAAGGGCGCCGACTCCTGCAGCACAAAGGAACAGAAGAGTGAAAGAGCCTTTCTGATGAAACGGTGAGCCCAAGCTATAAAGCCGTGTCAAGGAAAAGTTGGATGAACTAAAAACTTGATAGAAATGCAAATATACGTTCCGCCAAACCTTTCATACATCCTCCCTAAGGTGTACTGTGTATTTCAATACCGAAATGAAACTGTGTGTCCTAGAACACATGGGAAACACATTGAGATCTCGAGAGGTCAGAGACCAACACCATTCTGAGAGAAGACAATCAAGAAGGAGGGAAGGAGGGGTGACCCTAGGCTTTTCACTTAATTCTGTAAATCATGTGATGAATAGTCACTAAGTGTATTCAAGTTCGCGCCCACATTCATGCGCACACACACGCTCGCGTTAACAGTCAGAAAAAAGACATGTCTGAAGGACGTAAAGAAATATTTTCATTTACAACTAAGTGCAATAATTGGAGATTAAGAGACAGGGGCCCACGAGCGTAAGTTCATTCCTGTGTGTTAATATTTGATAAACAGATATGTTGGCAGAGCAAACCGTTGCTGGCGAGGAGCCTGCTGCCGCAGACCATTACCACGCGGTGCTTGCTAGCCTGCCCCGCGCGCGCGCGAGCGACGCTTGGCAGGTAAACCAGGCTGCCGGGCCTTATGGCGCGCTGTTGACGACGAGACGCATGTTGTCCACCAAATAGGGTCGAGACCTGTTTTGTACCACGCACGCACGCACATTACGCAAATTGACAGACACTATGAGTTAGCGGATGAGCGCAGTCATGCACGCACACACGCACGCACACGCGCATACAAATACAATGCGCAAACTCGCCACACCACCCCTCTCTCCCGGCTTGAGGCTGCACAGAGGGCTTGTCCATGAGCATATTATCATATGTTCTCGGCTTCTTAAGCAAGTCCTCTGTTCTCGGAAAAAAAAAAACAGAGCACCAAGGAATAGACAAAAGACACCTCCTCCTCCTCCCATCCCCACCCTCCCTTGTTTCGAATTCGGCACGTCTATTACCGATGTTATGATGAAAAATAAAAGGAATACAAACTACAATAGCAGTAACGGCATCGACGACGATAACGACGATCCTCGCTGCTTCCACTGCCACAGCCAGAATCTGCCCTTTCGCTCTTGCCTGTCTGCCATGGCGACGATGTCACTCATCGTCGCTTCATTAACTCGTTCATTTGTGAGCAACAAGATATCAAGCATTCGTTAATTTGGCTGAAGTGGATCGCAATTGTAATTGTTATTTCGTACTATGTGTTCTTTTCATTATCTGCACTTCGTGTATATTGATACAATGTCAAATAAA